>NC_000085.6:26822346-27422346 GCF_000001635.26 Mus musculus
AGAGTCCTAAAAGCTGCCACCCCGGAGCTTCAGAGAGAAGTGGGCAGTGAAGGCCTGAGAGCAAAAAGAGACTCTGGGATCAGAGGAAAGGACCAGCCTTGCTCCCCGCTGGATGTCAGTGGGGATTGATCAGAGCCAAAGCAGAGGGAGAGTGAGAACTGGTCATTTCAAAGGAGGCTTCTGTTGTAGTTGGTAACTGATGACAGGAGACCAACTGTGTTGAGTCCAGAGCCTGTCTCACTGCTTCCGGCACCTCTTTCCTTCAGTTCCTCTTTCTGCCAGGCAGCCTGTAATTTAAGTCGGGGATGTTGGAAATCATGAAGCCCCGCGGAACCTGCTCTCAAAGGCGCAGCACTCCAGGGCTGATCAACGGGTGCCAGTGGATAGATGTACAGAGCTCCGTGCTGTGACCGCCCTGAGATCCTGAGAGATCGTGAGGCAGCTGTGTGATCAGATGTCACCACAGGAGGTAGCAAGAGCGATTCAAAACACATGTCTATGCCACAAGACCTTCCGCCACCAAGCGCTGTTCCCAGGAGGCCTGGACCCTTCTTTCCAGGCTATCTGGACAGGCCATCACTTCTCTTCTGAGGGACAGGAATCCCAATAAGGCTTGTTGCCAGGAAGGCTGCAAGTAATCTCACAAGAGCAAAATGACTGTCTTATTCCTTTAGGGGCCCCGTGTGTTAACGTGCAGAAAGGGAGCAGAGGTGACTAGTAAAAAACTCACTGATGGCCCTGGGCCACCATTTACTTCATCTGTGCAGTACTGTCCACTTTTCCAAACCAGCTTTGCATATCTATTCTACACGAAGCCTTCTGCACAGCAGCTTTCCTCAGTTCTGAAAATGGAGGTCAGACCAAGGAATGGAGGACCTAAGTGGCCCAACTGATGGATGGGACAAATGAGTACAGGATGGCACAGGGGCTATAGCTGGGAGGAGGGAACACTTAAGGTTTTAGAAGAAAATAATGAGAATTCCTGGAGCTCAAAACTTGACTCAATTAAAAGGCTTCATGCTTATATTTGAGATATCTTACAGAATATTGATTTTTTTTTCCAGTTGTAAAGTGAAAGTGTGGCCTATATAACGATAAAGGCCAATGTGCATTTTGGATGAATGAATGCTGCCTCCAGGTTAAAACTCAAGCCAAGCTTTATTGAAGCTGGGGAGAAATAATAGCAATTAGACCCCACCATAAAGCTCAAAAATATAGGAAGAAAATCACATTACCCCCCCCCATACACATTGTTAATTTGTTGATAATGGAAAGTAAAAATAACAGTGGCATAAGAATTGTAAATTATTTACTTGGAAGCATTTTTTCCCTAGTAAACTAAATATTCCACTTCTCAGAACTAATTGATTTTCTGTTCATTTAACTTTAACCCTTAATCATTCTTTAACTATTTCTGCAAACTATTAACAGCATCACCCAGTAGATCAGTGGCTACATTGTATATTTCTTCCCTGTTAAGCTCATAGTATCACTGTCATACCTCAAAGTATTAGCACTGTTTCATCTCAAATGATCACGCCAAGGAAGCTCTTGTTGCTATGACAACAGCAACTTTGGTTGCTATGACACAGTATCGGTTATAGCCACTTAAGGAAGGTAGGACCTATTTTGCCTCACAGTTCAAAGGTTTCAACCCATTTTATTGGGTTTTATTGGGGACAGAACATCTTATGATGCCCAGGAATCAGAGAGAAAGAAAGCCTATGATTGATTGTCTTTTCCTTAGTTGGTCCTCTATCCCTGATAGGTTTACCATGAAGTTTGCTTTACTAATCCTTTATGTGCTTCTTAATCTAACCCTGTTTCTTTTCTTTTCTTTTTTTTAGGTATTTTCCTCATTTACATTTCCAATGCTATCCCAAAACTCCCCCATACCCTCCCCCTCCAACACCCCTACCCACCCACTCCCACTTCTTGGCCCTGGCGTTTCCCTATACTGGGACATATAAAGTTTGCAAGACCAAGGGGCCTCTCTTCCCAATGATGGCAGACTAGGCCAACTTCTGCTACATATGCAGCTAGAGACATGAGCTCTGGGGATAGTGGTTAGTTCATAATGTTGTTCCACCTATACGGTTGCAGATCCCTTTAGCTCCTTGGGTACTTTCTCTAGCTCCTCCATTGGAGGCCCTGTGTTCCATCCAATAGCTGACTGTGAGCATCCACTTCTGTGTTTGCCAGGCACCGGCATAGGCTCACAAGAGACATCTATATCAGGTTCCTTTCAGCAAAATCTTGCTGGCATAAACAATGGTGTCAGCATTTGAAGGCTAATTATGGGATGGATCCCCGGGTGCGGCCATCTCTAGATGGTCCATCCCTTCATCTCAGCTCCAAACTTTGTCTCTGTAACTCCTTCCATGGGTGTTTTGTTCCCAATTCTAAGAAGGGGCAAAGTGTCCACACTTTGGTCTTTGTTCTTTTTGAGTTTCATGTGTTTTGCAAATTGTATCTTGTATCTTGGGTATTCTAAGTTTCTAGGTTAATATCCACTTATCAGTAAGTACATATCATGTGAGTTATTTTGTGATTGAGTAACCTCACTTAGGATGATATCCTCCAGGTCAATCCATTTGCCTAGGAATTTCATAAATTCATTCTTTTTAATAGCTGAGTAGAACTCCATTGTGTAAATGTACCACATTTTCTGTATCCATTCCTCTGTTGAGGGACATCTGGGTTCTTTCCAGCTTCTGGCTATTATAAATATGGCTGCTATGAACATAGTGGAGCATGGTCCTTCTTACCAGTTGGAACATCTTCTGGATATATGCCCAGGAGAGGTATTGCTCTGGTAGTACTATGTCCAGTTTTCTGAGGAACTGCCAGACTGATTTCCAGAGTGGTTGTACAAGCTTGCAATCCCACCAACAATGGAGGAGTGTTCCTTTTTCTCCACATCCTTGCCACCATCTGCTGTCATCTGAGTTTTTGATCTTAGCCATTCTGACTGGTATGAGGTGGAATCTCAGGGTTGCTTTGATTTGCATTTCCCTGATGATTAAGGATGCTGAACATTTTCTCAGGTGCTTCTCAGCCATTCAG
The DNA here is from genome assembly GCF_000001635.26 of Mus musculus. Taxonomy (NCBI): domain Eukaryota; kingdom Metazoa; phylum Chordata; class Mammalia; order Rodentia; family Muridae; genus Mus; species Mus musculus. Next base: position 26,825,413 of record NC_000085.6, read on the forward strand.
TATTCCTCAGGTGAGAATTCTTTGTTTAGCTCTGAGCCCCATTTTTAATAGGGTTATTTGATTTTCTGGAGTCCATCTTCTTGAGTTCTTTATATATATATTGGATATTATTCCCCTACCTGATTTAGGATAGGTAAATATCCTTTCCCAATCTGCTGGTGGCCTTTTTGTTTTATTGACAGTATCTTTTGCCTTATAGAAACGTTGCAATTTTATGAAGTCCCATTTGTCGATTCTCAATCTTACAGCACGAGCTTCGGGAATTTTTCCCTGTGCCCATATCTTCAAGGCTTTTCCCCACTTTCTTCTCTATAAGTTTCAGTATCTCTGGTTTTATGTGGAATTCCTTGATCCACTTAGATTTGACCTTAGTACAAGGAGATAAGAATGGATCAATTCACATTCTTCTACATGATAACTGCCAGTTGTGCCCGCACCATTTGTTGAAAATGCTGTCTTTTTTCCACTGGATGGTTTTAGCTCCCTTGTCAAAGATCAAGTGACCATAGTTGTGTGGGTTCATTTCTGGGTCTTCAATTCTATTCCATTGGTCTACTTGTCTGTTGCTATACCAGTACCATGTAGTTTTTATCACAATTGCTCTGTAGTACAGCTTTTGGTCAGGCATGGTGATTCCCCCAGAGGTTCTTTTATCCTTGAGAAGAGTTTTTGCTATCCTAGGTTTTTTGTTATTCCGGATGAATTTGCAGATTGCCCTTTCCAATTCTTTGAAGTATTGAGTTGGAATTTTGATGGGGATTGCATTGAATCTGTAGATTGCTTTTGGCAAGATAGCCATTTTTACTATATTGATCCTGCCAATCCATGAGCATGGGAGATTTTTCCATCTTCTGAGATCTTCTCTAATTTCTTTATTCAGAGACTTGAAGTTCTTATCATAGAGATCTTTCACTTCCTTAGAGTCACGCCAAGGTATTTTTATTATTTGTGACTATTGAGAAGGGTGTTGTTTCCCTAATTTCTTTCTCAGCCTGTTTACCCTTTGTGTAGAGAAAGGCCATTGATTTGTTTGAGTTAATTTTATATCCAGCTACTTCATTGAAGCCGTTTATCAGGATTAGGAGTTCTCTGGTGGAATTTTTAGGGTCACTTATATAGACTATCATATCATCTGCAAACAGTGATATTTTGACTTCTTCCTTTCCAACTTGTATCCTCTTGATCTCCTTTTGTTGTCGAATTGCTCTGGCTCGGACTTTAAGTACAATGTTGAATAGGTAGGGAGAAAGTGGGCAGCCTTGTCTAGTCCCTGATTTTAGTGGGATTGCTTCCAGCTTCTCACCATTTACTTTGATGTTGGATACTGGTTTGCTCTAGATTGCTTTTATCATGTTTAGGTATGGGCCTTAAATTCCTGATCTTCCCAAGACTTTTATCATAAATGGGTGTTGGATTTTGTCAAATGCTTTCTCAGCATCTAAAGAGATGATCGTGTGGTTTTTGTCTTTGAGTTTGTTTATATAGTGGATTACGTTGAAGGATTTCTGTATATTAAACCATCCCTTCATGCCTGGAATGAAACCTACTTGGTCAGGATGAATGATTGTTTTGATTCTTGGATTCGGTTAGGGAGAATTTTATTGAGTATTTTTGCATTGATATTCATAAGGGAAATTGGTGTAAAGTTCTTTATCTTTGTTGGGTCTTTCTGTGGTTTAGGTATCAGAGTAATTGTGGCTTCATAGAATGAATTGGGTAGAGTACCTTCTGCTTCTATTTTGTGGAATAGTTTGAGAAGAACTGGAATTAGATCTTCTTTGAAGGTCTGATAGAACTCTGCACTAAACCCATCTGGTCCTGGGCTTTTTTTGGTTGGGAGACTATTAATGACTGCTTCTATTTCTTTAGAGGATATAGGAGTGTTTAGATCATTAATCTGATCCTGATTTAACTTTGGTACCTGGTATCTGTCTAGAAATTTGTTCATTTAATCCAGGTTTTCCAGTTTTGTTGAGTATAGCCTTTTGTAGAAGGATCTGATGGTGTTTTGTATTTCTTCAGGATCTGTTGTTATGTCTCCCTTTTCATTTCTGATTTTGTTAATTAGGATGCTTTCCCTGTGCCCCCTAGTGAATCTGGCTAAGGGTTTATCTATCTTGTTGATTTTTCTCAAAGAACCAGCTCCTCCTTTGGTTGATTCTTTGTATAGTTCTTGTTTCCACTTGATTGATTTTGCCCCTGAGTTTGATTATTTCCTGCTGTCTACATCTCTTGAGTGAATTTGCTTCCTTTTGTTCTAGAGCTTTTAGGTGTGTTGTCAAGCTGCTAGTGTGTGCTCTCTCTAGTTTCTTTTTGGAGGCACTCAGAGCTATGAGTTTTCCTCTTAGGAATGCTTTCATTGTATCCCATAAGTTTGGGTATGTTGTGGCTTCATTTTCATTAAACTCCAAAAAGTTCTTAATTTCTTTCTTTATTCCTTCCTTGACCAAGGTATCATTGAGGAGAGTGTTGTTCAGTTTCCACGTGAATATTGGCTTTTTATTATTTATGTTGTTATTGAAGATTAGCCTTAGTCCATGGTGATCTGATAGGAAGCATGGAGGAATTTCAATATTTTTGTGTATGTTGAGGCCTGTTTTTTTTTACCAATCATATGGTCAATTTTGGAAAAGGTACCATGAGGTGCTGAAAAGAAGGTATGTCCTTTTGTTTTATGTTAAATGTTCCGTAGATCTCTGTTAAATCCATTTGTTTCATCACTTCTGTTAGTTTCACTATTATAGTGCCCCTGTTTAGTTTCTGTTCCCACGATCTGTCCATTGAGAAAGTGGTGTGTTGAAGTCTCCCACTATTATTGTGTGAGGCACAATGTGTACTTTAAGTTTTACTAAAATTTCTTTAATCAATGTGGCTTTCCTTGCATTTGGAGCATAGATATTCAGAATTAAGAGTTCCTCTTGGAAGATTTTACCTTTGATGAGTATGAAGTGCCCCTCCTTGTCTTTTTTGATAACTTTGGGTTGGAAGTCAATTTTATTTGATATTAGAATGGTTACTCCAGCTTGTTTCTTCAGACTGTTTGCTTGGAAAATTATTTTCCAGTCTTTCACTCTGAGATAGTGTCTGTCTTTTTCCCTGAGATGGGTTTCCTGTAAGCAGCAAAATGTTGGGTCCTGTTTGTGTAGCCAGTCTGTTAATCTATGTCTTTTTACTAGGGAATTGAGTCCATTGATATTAGGAGATATTAAGGAAAAGTAATTGTTGCTTCCTATCATTTTTGTTGTTAGAGATGGCATTCTGTTCCTGTGGCTGTCTTCTTTTAGGTTTGTTGAAGGATTACTTTCTTGCTTTTTCTAGGGCGTAGTTTCCGTCCTTGTATTGGTTTCTTTTTTCTGTTATTATCCTTTGAAGGGCTGGATTTGTGGAAAGATATTGTGTGAACTTGGTTTTATTATGGAATACTTTGGTTTCTCCATCTATGGCATTTGAGAGTTTGGCTGGGTATAGTAGCCTGGGCCGGCATTTGTGTTCTCTTGGTGTCTGTATAACATCTGTCCAGGATCTTCTGGCTGTCGTAGTCTCTGGTGAGAAGTCTGGTGTAATTGTAATAGGCCTGCCTTTATATGTTACTCGACTTTTTCCCCTTACTCCTTTTAATATTCTATCTTTATTTAGTGCATTGTTGTTTTGATTATTATGTGTTAGGAGGAATTTCTTTTCTGGTCCAGTCTATTTGGAGTTCTGTATGCTTCTTGTATGTTCATGGGCATCTCTTTCTTTTGGTTTGGGAAGTTTTCTTCTATAATTTTACTGAAGATATTTGCTGGCCCTTTAAGTTGAAAATCTTCACTCTCATCTACTCCTATTATCTATAGGTTTGGTCTTCTCATTGTGTCCTGGATTTCCTGGATGTTCTGAGTTAGGATCTTTTTGTATTTTGCATTGTCTTTGATTGTTGTGCCCATGTTCTCTATGGAATCTTCTGCACCTGAGATTCTCTCTTCCATGTCTTGTATTCTATTGCTGATGCTCACATCTATGGTTCCTAGATTTCTTTCCTAGGGTTTCTATCTCCAGCGTTGTCTCACTTTGGTTTTTTTTTATTATTGTTTCTACTTCCCTTTTTAGGTCTTGTACGGTTTTGTTCAATTCCATCACCTGTTTGGATGTGTTTTCCTGTTTTTCTTTAAGGACTTGTAACTCTTTAGCAGTGTTCTCCTGTATTTCTTTAAGTGAGTTATTAAAGTCCTTCTTTATGTCCTCTACCATCATCATGAGATATGCTTTTAAATCTGAGTCTAGCTTTTCAGGTGTGTTGGGGTATCCAGGACTGGCTGAGGTGGGAGTGCTGGGTTCTGATGATGGTGAGTGTTCTTGTTTTCTGCTAGTAAGATTCTTACGTTTGCCTTTTGCCATCTGGTAATCTCTGGAGTTAGTTGTTATAGTTGTCTCTGGTTGGAGCTTCTTCTTCCTGTGATTCTGTTAGCCTTTGTCAGCAGACCTGGGAGTCTAGCTCTCTCCTGAGTTTCAGTGGTCAGAATACTCTCTGCAGGCAAGCTCTCCTCTTGCAGGGAAGGTGCACAGATATCTAGTGTTCGGACCTGCCTCCTGACCAAAGATGAAGGCCAGAAACAGGGCCTGTCCCAGAAGCTGTTAGCTTCTGTACTCCACACTCTCACCTGTGCAGACTAGTCTCTGATGGATCTGGGAACCAAGATGGCTCCCCCAGGTGCTCCAGCAAAGCCCTCCAGGGCAGGGCAGACACCTCTCCCCTGGCAGGGAAGGTGCCCGGATATCTGGAGCCCGAAATGGGGCCTGCCCCAGAAGCTGTGTGGCTTCTGCCTGTCCCAGAAGCTGTTTAGCTTCTGTAGTCCGCACTCTCACCTGCGCAGACTAGTCTCTGAGAGATCCAGGACCAGAGCTAACCCTGTTTCTTAATCTAACCCTGTTGGCAGGGTTTTCTAGCACAAGTCCATTTCTTTAGGAGCTGACGACAAACATATCTCTTCAATCTTAACCTTCTTCCCTTAGTCCTCAAAGGCTCCTGGTCATTTCCTAATGCAAGGTGCATTATATTTATCTCCAAAAGACTCCATAGTTTGGAGAGCTCCAACCCTGTTCAAAAGTTCAAGTTTAAAGTCTCCTCTAAGACTCAAGGTCAATTCTTATCCACAAGTCCTTGTAAGAGTAAAAAAGAAAATTAAATTCTTATACAATGGCATTCCCATCTCAAAGAGAAAAGAAGATACATGTCAAAGACTGAAAGGCAGCAGGCCAAATGTTTGGTCCTGTTGGTTCATGCTTGACATCCTGGATACATGGTGGTGGAAAGCAAGCTCCAAATAACTTGTGTTTTGTCATTTTCAGCTACATGGTCTCTCACTTGGGTGGGCTCTACTTGCTTCATGCATATCAACCAGCCTTCCTTGGCAGATGGACACCCTGGGGTCTACACCACAGCTTAGGTTTCTCCCTCATGTTTCTTGTATAATCTTCTCAGAAGTTGTCTATAGGGATTCTGACCCTGCTATATATTGTCAGGTCTCCTGTGTCCTCCTTTAATACTTGGGTAGATGCTTTTATAATAACCCTATAATTATTGCATTCTACATGCCTACAATGCATAGATAACAAGAAGGTCCACAACCAGGTTGAACAGTAGCTAGGTCTCCTTTAGATCCATGGCTATACTGGCTTCTGAGTGTGGCTAATCTCAGAAAGACATATACCTACGGAAACCTTGGACTACTATTAGTTTGACTCCGAGGTCTCTTCTTAATTCAAGGTCTTCCAAATGAGTTAAAAATCTTTATACCCTTAAGCCTACTATGAAAAGGTTACAAGATTTCATCAGGACATCTTTCCTATTGTCCTAATGTAAACTTTTTTTTTAATGTCCCTGACTTCTTTAGCAGTTAAGATTTCATGGGTCTGGCTTTAAGCTCCCTCCTTTTAAAGGTGAAGTGAAAAAGAAAATTTAACCTTTCTATCCTACTCTTTGGTCATAATTTTCTTTGGAAACTTGTGTCTAAAGGTATCTAGCAACCACTGTGCCATAGCCCGAACACCAGATGGCCCTGAATTTTTTTCATCATATCAATTATCCTTCTTCTTTAAACTCAACTTGAAAAGTCTCAGGGCATAGAATAATGTAGACAAACTCTTTGTGACAGTATGACACAAATAACCTGTAGATTAATCCTCAGGTATGTCCTTGACCCCATTCAGAACCACACAAGCACAACTATTAGTTCGGATATTGCTCCCAGCATACTGGTTGAGCTCTCAATAGAATCATGCATTAAGCACATCCTGAACTATTCTTAGCTTTTTCTAGCCAATATTTTCAAACTTCTAGATTCCTCCCACATCTGTACTGCCAGGTAGTCATAGCAATGGCCCCACTTCACTGCTACCAAATTTCTATGCTAAACTTCTCATTACAATGGGAAGATAACTGAAAAAAGAACGTATAGGGAGACAGATTGACTTTTGGCTCAAGGTAGAGCAGAGCACCTCACCCCATGGAGGTCAGGAAACAGAAAGACGATGACTGGTTTCTCCTTTTCTCCCTCCTCATCTTTCTCTGGCAACAGCTTTATATAGCAGATGTACACAAACCTCCTACCTGTTTCTCAATCAAATTGGAAACCAAGATTAACTCCACAGTGAATAATTCTCAAGAATCTGTTTCTTATTCTTGCAGTTATATAACCTTACTATAGCCAGCATTGTCCCCCCATGCAGGTACAAATTGGTTGAAGGAGGGTTAATAGTAACAAAAACTTATACACACACAAACACACACACACATCATAGATCTATACACTGAAACACTGGTCTTAAATACATATACAGTGCTCCCTTGGTATGTGTAGAAAATAGGCTGCAGGACCCTCGAATACTACACCAAAATATGAAGATACCCAAGTCCCTCACATGAAGTGGCATACTAGTTACAATGAACTTATACATATTCTCCCATATATTTTAAATCATCTCTATTGTTTATAATATATAAACCATTGTAAATAAAATGGTTCTTATAGTGTCTTGTTTAGGGGATAATGACAAAAAGAGCACATATACATACACATACACATGATGCAAATACATTTAAAAATATTTCCAATTAGACATGTCACAAATAGACATGTGGAACCACAGATCTCAAGAGCTAACTATATATCTTAGTCAGGCTTTCTATGCCTGCACAAACATCATGACCAAGAAGCAAGTTGGGGAGGAAAGAATTTATTCAGCTTACACTTTCCACATTGCTGTTCATCACCAAAGGAAGTCAGGACTGGAACTCAAGCAGGTCAGAAAGCAGGAGCTGACACAGAGGCCACGGAGGGATGTTACTGGTTTGCTTCCCCTGGCTTGCTCAACCTGCTTTCTTATAGAACCCAGGACTACCAGCCCAGGGGTTGCACCACCCACAATGAGCCCTTCCCACTTGATCACTAATTGAGAAAATGCCTTACAGCTGGATCTCATGGATGCATTTCCTCAAGGGAGGCTCCTTTATCTGTGATAACTCCAGCCTGTGTCAAGTTGACACACAAAACTAGCCAGTACACTACACAGTATTAAAATTCCATGTGGTGTGAGGCTATTCAGGAAAAACAACAAACAAACAAACAAACAAACAAACACCAAAAAACACCGTATTTAAAGAGACCATGAGAAATGTTGGTAAAAGCAAAAATAAGACCAGGTTTAAGAAACACTGCCAGCCACCTATTCTGATCAAACCTGGTTGCATGGTGGAATTTCCTGGGGACCCTTAAGAAATGGGGATTCCAGAGGCAGAGTGGGCTGTTGCTCAACTCACTCTGGTGATAATTTCTCTGTAAAAATACCAACTTGTACCACTCTTCATACAGCAAAATACCAGCCTCAGAACTGAGGAAATCAAGTGAGCCCTTGGTGCCTGCCTTCCGTATAACAAAATGAAAAAGGAGCTGAAGAGGGTAGAAAGAAAAATGCTATACCTCTATCCTAACTTCAAGCTACCCAGTCCAGGGCCATGTTGGGGTGGGGGTGGGTAGGGAAATCAAACTTACTTATGACCGATGTGAGAATTCAGTCCAGGGCCTAGACTTGAGACCCAGTATAGTGAGAAGTAGTGTATACCAAAGCCTTACCCTATAGCTAACCTACAGACTGAGCTACTGCAAGTGCATTAGGTCAGGCACAAACACACACAGCTGCCTCCACCTTTCCCTCAACCACAAGATGCCAAGACTTAAACCACCAGGGAGCATGATCCAGCATGGGGTTTTGTCTCAAAGTCCAATGTCATACTGACTATAGTGAGACCAAGCACACAGTAGGTGCTAAAAGCCCCCATTTGCAGACAGAGCTTCTAGACTATCTCTGGCATCAGGTGGAGACATGTATGTATGTGGGTCTAACCTAGATTTTTCTACTGGAAGGGCCTTGGAGAACATTTACCCTCTTCCCCAGATTCTGCAGGCTGAGAGGCTCAGCTATGACCTAGTTTCCCACTGGCTTTGGTGGTCCAGAGGCAGACATTCCCTCAACTCTAGCTGTACTGTAAGGCCAGTACTCTCACCTTTGCCCCAGTGAGACTCATCTTTGAGCCTGTATCACTGATAACTGCATTGTAAGACTTGGTGCCCTCCTGAAATGTCACAAGTTTTGCAGCTGAGAAATGCAAGTGTGGCCAAGATTAACATTAACCCAGGTGGCCTAGATTCTACCTTTACTATTATTACCCCCACTTCAGACACTGTGGTGTGGTGGGAGACCGGGTTCAGGGATATCGGTGGGAAAGTAGTCATAAGACTGTCTTCATCCTGGGATTTAGAACTGGACCTAGGAAAGTTATTCCCAAGTTATTCAAGAGTTATTCCACCTCTGGAATAATTCTAATGGCAGGGGAAGATGTGTGGCAACTGGCCATCACACCTCACACTTCCAGCTAGCATCAAAATGACTGGTTGCAGTGTCTTTGAACCCTAGATTCACCTAAGCCACAAATAGCTCATAGATGTGAGGACCTTGATCCTAACTATTGTTAGTGTTATGCTCATCTTTGTGGGCTGTGGGCTCAGGGTATGAGAGAGCTTAGGATCTTCATGAGCGAAGGTGTGACATAGAAGATAAAGATGGTCTCTTTATGGCAACTCTAGCCAGAGCTAGACAAAACCCTGGATTGTCTGCCCACAGGTCAGTGATCATAGATGAGCTACCTGGGATTATCCTATATGAGGAGAGGTTTGTGGGGATATGTTACCCTTCTTAGACATTTCCCCTGCTTCTCAAACAATTTACTAACAGATTATTAGGGACAATCCTGGGTGTGGATGCACTTTAGTACAGAGGGAGTGACAACACAGACCTGGCAAATTTGGACCTGGGCACCACCTAGTGCTGATCAAGTGGAAATGACTATAGGCACCAAGAAAGAGAAGAGACTGCTCAGAGTGGCTTTGATGGTATGTGCCTGTAATCCCAGCACTTGGAAGGATGAGGCAGGAGGATTATGTGTTCAAGGTCAGCCTGAGTTCCAGTCCAGCCTTAGCAACATAGTTAGACTCTGCCTCCAACAACACAGAAAGCCAGTTTAGGAAGACTGGGATGCATTGGGGTTTTGGGTTACTACATAGAATTTACAAATAATTTAAAGAGTTAAAGACTTATTTTTAGCTCACAGCTTCAGAGATTGCAGCCACGTAGAATGAGAGCATGGTAGAAAAGAGCTGCCCATAGCAGCCAGGAAGCATGAGAAAGAAAAGTGCAGGAGGCAGATCTAACCTTCAAAGAACTCCCCTGTGGCTCTTTCTTCCATCTGGGCTCTCTCCCCTAAAGCTTCTATTGTCTCTTCTAATAGCAATTATTCTAATAGTATCATTAAAATTCATAATAATATTGTCAGCTGAGGATAATTCTTCAACACACAAGTCTGTGTGGAACATTTCATACTTAAGCCATGACGCAGGAATAAATAGGGCTCCTTCGGTGCCCAGGTGATGTCTCACACTGACAACATCCAGAGCTTTCAGAAGACATGACTTTGTCGAGTCGGCAGCTGACCAGGCAGCCTTCCGCACAAGAGTACTAACAGAATTTAAAGCAGCTGTTCTAAGGAAACTCAGTGAGTTGTGGATGGAGGTGCCCCAAAACAGACATCTCACAAAGAGATGGAAACAATTAATAAGAAATCAAACATGGTCTTGAACTGAAAAGTAGCATGTGGTGAAATTAAAAATGCAACAGAAGGGCATCAATGGCAGCAGAGATCAAAGAGAAGCGAGCATTCCCGGGTTTGAAGACAGGCTATTGGAAAATGCACAGCACAGAACAACAAACAAAGCAAGGAGGATGAGAAAGCTTATGGGAGCTTTGAGACAGCATATATAAACAGAACAACAATGTTTGGGCCACTGAGATGCATGAAGGACTTCATAATTCCAATGGGGTTAAAACTTTATTCAGAGAGATGATAACAGAACATTATGGAAACCTTGAAATGGGTTTCAGGATTGGAAAAAAAAAGATGAAAGTCACTGACAAATTTAACTCAGGCCTATGACATCTTAAAATCAAACTCCAAAGGAGCTCAGCTACAGGGGAGAACTCTCTCCTGCAGCTCCATGGTTGGTACGCCCCAGAGCATGTGTTAGCATCATGTGTACTCCAACAGGCTCTGTTAGCCTTGATTCTACCGCCCTGCACGTCTGTCTGCTGGCTTTCTGCATTCCTGGTAAGACCAATGCCCCACATCTCTACTGTGGCTTAGGTTTTGCCCTCAATGTCCCTCTCCCTGGCCTCTTCAGAAGTACTTGCAGGGAATTTGGTCTTGCTATGCACTGTCTGGCCTTACCTGCTTTCCTCTGGAACCTTACTGCAAGTCTTGAGGACCCCGCTGTTGTTACATTCTGCTTGCCAGCAAAACCAGAGCCCCATGGACACTTTCTGGAGCCAGCTGGACAGGTAGCATGGTCTTCTCTCATCATAGCTGCAGTGGCCTCTCTGAATGCCTGTGGGCTTGAATGTAAGGAAACATTTTCCAAGTTGGTTCTATTGGAGCAGAGGATCCAGCGTGAACCACTCTCTGTGCAGGCTCTTTCATCTTTTAAACATACATGTTCCTTTCTGAAATGAAAGATTTTCAAATAATATCATAGTGTTCCTGCCTGGAGCCTTCATTGAGTAGACGTGTCCTCTCAAGGCACTCTCCCTATTTTCCTAGTGTTTAATGATCCTTATGGCAATCACAGTCGATTTGCCTGCCCTTTAAAACACATTATGACTCTTTTGACCAACTGGACATTTTTCATGTTTTTCTGCTCTTCTCTGAATTCTAAACTCTTAGTATAAAGCTGGCTTAACATAGTAAACAACAACCTAATGGCAACCTTAATGTTATGCTGCCTTGAAACATCATCGTTACTTTGAATTTAGGCTCTCAAAATTTTCAAGATATGGGTATAGTCAGGTTATTGGCCTGGTTATACCACTAATGGCCCTGATAGGCTCCTCATTGCTCTCTGAACTGGCATCAGCAGTCTTCATTGCTTGGCACTTTCTGTGGTATTTTGTTCTTTAGGACTCCACCAGAATAGTTATTAAACTCTCCTGATAGCATCCTAGGGTGTGGTAGTTTGAATAGGTTTAGCCCCCATAGACTCATGTGTTTGAATGCTTGGCCCACAGGGGATGGCACTATGATGGAAGAGGTGGTCTTTGTTGGAGTAGCTGTGGCCTTGTTGGAGGAAGTGTGTCACTGCACAGGTAGGCTTTAAAGTCTCCTACGCTTACGCTCCACCCAGTGTAGTATGGGTACCTTTAGACCAAGATGCTGAACTCTTGGCTCCTCCAGCACCATCATCTGTCTTGCTTCCCACCATAATGATAATGGACTAAACCTCTGAAGCTATAAGCCAGGCCCAATTAAAAGTTTTCCTTTATAAGAGTTACCTTGGTCATGTTGCCTCTTCACAGTAATAAAACCCTAAGATGTAGGGCTTTCTCAGTACTGATGTTTCAAACTCATATATATTCTTCCAATAGACCACTTCCAAAAGTCTACAAGTCATATAAGGTTCCTCAGGGCAACAACCTCAGGGTGGTTCCAACTGTTCTTCATACTTTGTTGTAACCAAATAGAAACAAGTTAAGGTTGGAATCATTTATTCTGCATTATTATTTTGGGGTAGGCAGTTTGCCATGCCATGTGAAAGTCGGAGGACAATTTGTAGGAGTCAGGTTTTTTTCTACTACCATGTAGGTAGGGTAGAACTTGGGTCATCAGGCTTGGCAGTATGTGGGCTTTCCCCACTTAATCACTTTATTGGCCCTGTTTGTTTCCATTCCTATTCTAATAATTTTAAGTTTCTGTACTTTCAAAATTTTTTGTTGCTACATTCAAAAGATTTTTTTTTAGCTATGACAGAGATCTGGCTGTGACATCTGTTCCTTTACTGATTGCCAGGATTGATTCAGATGATCTGGATGGCTAGATGGGGATGTTTCATTTCTCCCTTCCAAGGCTGTGTACCTTCCGTTGAAAAAGATAAACTTCCTCTATAGAGGACAGGCTTTTGGTAAAGGGTAAAGTATCAGTCTGCAACTCTTGCCAGGTCCTCCAAACAAGTTCTCAAAAGGTGTTGTTTATGTGAGTCTCTCTCATGAAAACCACAAAGCAAGCATATAGTATGCAAATAAAAGTCTATGAGCAGGGAATCAAAATATACTACTAAAGTAATTCACTTAACTGCCAAGGAACATTATGAGAGGCAGGAGGAGGAGGAAAGGATAGAGGAGGGGAGAGACAGGGAAGGAGAGAAAGAAAATGGGAGGGAGGGGAAGGAGGGGAAAGAGGGAGGGGCATAAGACATTTACTATTATAATTACTTTGAATGTAAAAGAACGAAATTTGCCAATTAAAATACAGTTACTGAGTGGGTAAAAAAGATCCAACCATAAGTTGCTTACAAAAAACTCAGTTTACAAAGTAAAAACAGAGACAAACAGCTAACTGCTAGTATTCTTATCTAGATGCTTTCAGGTCCTTGGAGACATGATTAAGTTTCATGCTCCTATCCTGATAGCCACAAGATACTCCTACAAGCCTTCCTTCCATGTCATACTGGGTTGGCATACCTTAAATTGTAAACCTAAACAAGCCCATCTCCATGAATTTATTTTCTGTCAGATATTTGGTCAATAGAATGGGAAAAGCAGCTGATGTATTCAATATGTTGTTAGAAATCAGAATCCATGAATATTCTTTCTCCCTTACTTTTCATTGTGGTTAAAATCATATCCTCATAATGAATAAACTAACAATTACAGTTAGAAACTCATAAAAAAAAAAAAAACTCAGTTTACCTCTTAGGACACGCATAGCCTGACAAGGGACTGATGAAGCAAGACCTTCCTTGCAGACATAACTTAAAAAGAATGAGGAACAGCCATGTTAACTTAAGATAAAATGCACTATAAAGGCAAAGGGATAAAAAGAAATAAAATACCGTATACAATAACAAAGGTATCAGTTCAGCAGGAGCTGAATTCTAAATACATATGTACGAAATGATGGGGTACTCAAGTACATAAAGTAGGTATTACTAGACTGGGTACTCCTGAATGATAGCTGAAGACTATGGCATTTCATTTGAAGCAGCAGATACAGATTATCCAGAGAGAATATCAACAGGGAAACAACAGTTAAAGGTTACCATGGAGTAAATAGAACTAACAGACATCAAGGAGGCTCTGGAAAAAAAAATCTTCAAAAAGTAAGAAAAAAAAAGTGATGGTAGATTCCTATGTCTTACCAGTTACAATGATGTTCAAAAGAACTCAAAATGTAGCAAGATTTACATGTAAGTCCTGAAACTATAAAAACACTAAAAGAAAATATGAAAAGACTTATTTTGGACACTGGGATGGGAGAGAATTCTTTGGACAAGGACTTAAACAGACAATGAAATCAAAATAGACAACTAGAGTTACAAGAAAATAAAAGCCATCGGTGCTGAATAGAAAATCTTCACTGTAGTAAAGATAGCTTACATAATGGGAGCAAATATTTGCTGACTGCGTAACTGATAAGGGCTATATCCACAATATACACTCAACAGCAACCCCCTCAAAGTAACTCCACTAAAATATGCATTAACTTTAAACAGACAGTTTTCAAAAGAAGACATGCAAATAGCCAACAGGTATATGAAAAAGATACACTATTGCTGATTGTGGTGGTTTGAATGTACTTGGCCCACAGAGTAGCACTTGGCCCACAGAGTAGCACTATTAGGAAGTGTGGCCTTGTTGGAGGAAGTGTGTCACTATAGGGGTGAGCTTTGAGAGAGCTTACTCCTAGCTGCTTGAGGATACCAGGCTTCTCCTGACTGCCATCAGATCAAGATATAGAACTCCTATCTCCTTCTCTGGTACCATGTTTGCCTCTGAACCTGTAAAGCCATCCCCAATTAAATATTTGCCCTTATAAGAATTGCCTTGGTCTTCATAGCAATGGAAACCCTAACTAAGATACTAATCATCAGGGAAATGCAAATAAATAACAGTGAGTTATTACCACAGCAAGGTGAAAAAAGAACATTTGTACACTGAGTGTAGAAATAGAAACAGTACAGCCATGATGGGAAACAATGTAGAGGTTCTTAAGAAAATTAAAAGTAGAACAAGTCTTGAATCATCAGTACTGGGCACATTATCATCCCCAAATGAGTTCAGTATGCTGGAGAAATATCAGCACCTGCATTCATCACAGCATTGTTGATGGTAGCCAAGAGGTGGCAACAACCTAGGTTCCTATCAAGTGATGAATGGGGTGTGTGTGTGTGTGGTTGTGCATGTGTGTGTGTGTGTGTGTGTGTGTGTGTGTGAGGGTGGGGGGAGGGAGGAATGCCATGGAATACTACACTCAGCCATAAAAGCTGTGAAATCCTGTCATTTGTGATCCCATGAATGCAACTAGAGAGCCTTGGGTTAACTGAAGTCAGTCACAAACAAAACCTCAAGGGAGACACACACTTTCTCTTGTAGAGTGTAAAAAACTGATATATCATAAAAGTTTAGATCGACAGGGACCAGATACTGGGGAGAAGAAAGGAGAGGAAAGGGAAAGGACTGGTCAAGGTTCTGATGATACAACTAGCAAGAGGCTCCGAGGTATTACCACACAGCATGGCAGCCACAGATAAAGATTATATGACACATTTCTAAATGCTAGAGGGAGACATTTTGAATTTTTTTACTATAACAAAGTGAGGAATGTTTGAGGACATGACTCTGTTTATATCAATTTAAATATTGTGAAATGTACATGTGCCAGACATGACAATACTTAACTAATGTATCATATCTATGTTTTTGTATATTTGCAAAAGAAAAACAAAAAACAAAAAATAGAAACAAACAAAAAACAAACAACCAGATGGCTGGATTCTAATGTAAATGATCTGATAGCCCTGAGCATGGTCTGTGTATAAAAAAAAAAATTACCAGATGATTATTATTTGATGTGGCAAACTTGAGAATTGCTGTTTGGGATGGCAGGTGTCAGAACATTCCACCACAGTTGGCAGGTTTATCATTACAGTATTCTCCCTCAGAGCCCACACATGACTCTGGATTTTTTTTCCCATACATCACTGTAATTCACTGGAGTTGTTGTATGAAATATATCCCACTGTCATCTCCATTTTAGATGGATTTGTGCTAAACTAGAACCAAAAAGCCATATCCTAATGTTTTAGTACCCCCAAATGCCTTATATTTTGTAATTATCTTTTAGGGATGCTGGAGAAAAAGAGTACAGGGGAAAAACTAATGGTGACAGAGAAAAGATAGGATGTTGCTGAATGTCTACTATAGTTGAGACAAGTTATGCTTGACTATACCTGGCTGATAATCCATTTTCATTACAAAAATACCACTTTGAGATAACATGAAATAACCCCAAATTGTTTCACTTCATTGCAGGAGTCTTTAGAACATCTGTTCTATGGGGCATTCTAATGCTACAGTGTTCATCAAGTAGGTACAACAGAAGACTAGGGATCAACACCAAGTTTTGGTAAGATTATCTTCAAGTGAAAAGTCAATAATTCCATGGAGAAAAATTCTATTACTTAGTTTCCCAAATTTAAAACAACAATGTCCTTTGAGGTAAACATAGATTAAATAAATATATTCCATAGAAACCTTCAGAAATAATTTTCCTTGTGATGGTTAAATAGAAACAAATTTGATATAACACTGATCTCTTCTTGGCTGTTCGTGTGTGTGTGTGTGTGTGTGTGTGTGTGTGTGTACATAATAGTTTGTGAAACAAAATACTAATTCAGATAAGGAAAGATACATAGGTCAGTAGTTATCTAGAAATTATAATAAAAAACAAAGAACCAGGTGGGCAAAAGTTTGGAAAGATGGAAATACCTAAGTTGCGGAGTATCTAGAATAAGATGCTGTGGTGGTTTTAATGACAATGGCTCTAATAGACTCATATTTGCTCTCAAATTGGTGGAACTATTTTGGAGGATTAGGGGGTGTGGCCTTGTTGAAAGGTGTGTCTCTAGGAATGGACTTTGAGTTTTCAAAAACCCACACTAGGCTCAGTTTCTTTCTCTGACTTTCTCCTTTCTCTATCTCTATGTCTCTCTTTCTGTCTCTGTCTCTGTTTCTCTCTCTCCCTCTCTCTTGCTCTGTGTTTGTGTGTGTGTGTGTGTGTGTGTGTGTGTGTGTGTGTGTGTGTATCTGTCTTTCTGTCTCTGCCTCTGACTTGTGGATAAGATGTAAGCTCTTAGCTACTATTCCAACACCATGTCTGCTTGTCTGCCTGCTGCCATGTTTCTCACCATGATGGTCATGGACTCACCCTACAAAACTGTAAGCAAGCTCCCAATTAAATATATTATTTTATAAATCACCTTAGTTGTGGTATTTCTTCCTGTATTATTTCATACCCTGCAACTGTGTTTCTAGAGACTTCCTCAGAAATGCACCACTGTGGGGCAAGACAGCTTGCCACCATCCCAACAACAGAGACAGTTCAGGTTCCATGGAGTATCACAAACAATAAACTGTGACACCATATCAAGTTGGCTACTGCCCAGCTATGAAGTTGATATTCTGCAAATAAAACATGGATGACTTTCATACATACAGTGCCGAATAAAAAGATTTCACAAAAAGACTTTTCTTAAAACATATAAAGTGGACAATAACCGACAGGGAGTAAATGCCTACCTGATAGAGCAATAGAGGAGAACAAGGGAGCAAACTACCACTATGTCAACACAGTTAGGAGAGATCCAGTCTGTGGCTGTCATCAAGAAGGGGCACTAAGTAGGTAAGGGGTATGACCATGTGCAGTGACAATATTGAGGGAGGAACACAAAAACAAAAACAAAAACAAAGAAGGAGATAGTATCTCTTTCAGGACACTGAAAGTGGACTTGAGATCCCATTAGCCCGAGACTCAGGCACAATGACAGCTGTGAATTGGTCTTATGACATACACACTTAAACACACCTAGTCACTTTGAGTCTGTCAAAAACAACTGAAATCCACCAGACTTTATACTCTGTTCCCTAAACCGACCAGAGACACAGAACGGGGCCAGTATCTTTCTTTGCAAACTTTTCATCGGAGAGGAGCCGAACAAGTAAGGCAGTGCCCCCACAAACAGTTTAAGTTCTGGACACATTTGCAAGGCTGCTTGAATTTGATGTTTCTAGATAGAAAGCATATTAATCTGAAAATAAACATTAATTTTTTTTGTTTTTATGTAGCTTGATTTTATCTATGACTACAAGTTTCCTGACCCACCCAGGTAGTAGTCATGTGCATAGTGTTGATGTTATATGTAATATATTTTAATGAAATATTCTGGTTCATGTTATATTTCACAATAAACATTTCCCAACTTTCTATTTTCTGTGGTTTATGTATTAATGTATTAATTTTAAAAACAATAGCATTAGCCGGGTGGTGGTGGCGCGCGCCCTTAATCCCAGCAGTTGGGAGGTAGAGGCAGGCAGATTTCTGAGTTCAAGGCCAGCCTGGTCTACAGAGTGAGTTCCAAGACAGCCAGGGCTATACAGAGAAACCCTGTCTTGAAAAACAAAACAAAACAAAAAAATAGCATTTTTTTTACATGCATGAAGATCCTAAATTCTGGAAAAGAGAGAATATAATTGACCTTATATTATACCCATTGATCACTCATCCTGCTCCATCAGAACTGTGTGGAGTTGACAAGTGCTGTTCTTCAAAGAATGGTGGAGAGAGTTGGGGGTGGGGGGTCAAGAGACTGAGGCTAGATACAACTCAGTTGCTGGACTCTGTCAAAATTAAGAGGAAATGCTAAGATCCAAAAAACCGAGCCCAGAGGAGTAGCTCAGTTAAGTCGCTGCCCAGGCCTGACTCCAGGGCTAGAAACATAATCAATGTACCAGAGGTCATGGTAATGTGGGGTTAAGATTCTTCTTCATGGCCCTAACTCAACCTACCCTCCCATTCAAGGAATGAGTGACAACCTAAAGGTGGTCACTCTAATACCTTCTTCTTCCGCAGACTCAAACTTCAACCTCTCATTGTGGTCTTTTTCTCTGGCAAGTTTTCCTGTGGTAATGAAAAAAAACAGAATGAAAGAAATCTCTGTGCTTGCTGAGATTTGGTGACTATGTGCCAAGAATCAGTGTTCATGCTTGTTGGGAGGTAGAGCAATGTTTAGGCTTGTCCTCCATGGGCCTGCTGCTTCTTTCACACAGCAGCCATAGTCTTTTAAGCGGGCTAGAGAGATGGCTCAGCTGTTAAGAGCATGTGCTGTTCTTGGGAAAGACTAGAGTTCAGTTCCCACACAGAGCAGCTTACAACCGACTCACTTCCGTTCACGCGCATGTAAATACACACTTTAAAAAGATAGTTTCAAAAATATAAATGTATATGTAGCCACACACCCTTTTCCATAGAGCTACCTTGGTAGTGAACAGCAGATCCTAGAGATGTTCAGTTATCACAGAAGACTCAAAAATTACTTGTGGAGTCTGCAGCTATTCTTCTGGAGAGGGGAGCAATTAATAAACGTTAGCTCGTTAACGTTAATAAAAAGGCATCTTGCCACATCGCGATCCTGAGTTATCATTTATTCACTCTGGGTACCAAACATACACTTTGCTTTCAGTTAAACCTCTGCTATTGATGACTTCTGGGCTGTCTTTGGCATCCACAGTCTCCTATCTGATCTCATTATTTCGGATCTATGCATCCTGGCTGGCGGTATGTCTTTTGTCTTTGGTCCTCCCATCATATAAATGGGATTGTTTTATGGCTTCCTTTTTCCAGGGCCTGGGTTTTGTTCTGACTTAGTTTGCCATTTATGTTTAAGGGTAGAAATCTAAATCCAGGGTGAAGGTCTCCAGCTCCTAGGAGGCCCTTCAATGGGTTACCTCCTTCTGTCCCGGGTTGGGGGTTGAAGGGTGGGAGCACAGAGGGGCGGGGGTAGGGAGGGCGGTCCATTTGTCACTGCTGTTTCTATGGGGGCCTGGAGCTCAAGGTTCCAAGTTGGCCCAAGCACTTGGCAGACAAGCCCCTTGATTGTTGCTGGAGACCCCAGGTCAGTTTGGGGCGGAGCAAGCCTTTTAGGGATCCAAGAGGCTGAGACAAGCATGCTGATGAGGGAGAAACGTGCTAGGGAGAAGGTAGGCCTTGATGTATGCCCGAGTGGACAAAAGCTGTTAGTGTCAGCTTGATTTGCAAGATAAACATTCATGAGTTCGACTGCTTAGAAAGAGGGATTATCTACAAACCCGGGTCTGAATGGGAGCCATAAATAAGTGATTTCACACTACCAAGCAGGAAGAATATTCTGCCTCCTAAATTATTCTGAACAGCATGTTCGGCCCCTCCCAGGTTCCCACCAGTGACTAGCCCTGGGGCTGGGAGGTACTCAAATAATGTTCCTTTTGGCGAAGAGCCTCTGCCTCCTCCAGAGGCTCCTGGTTGCAGAGCCCTGCTGCAGCGCTTCTCTTCTTAAATCCAGTCCATGTTTTGCCTCCCACCGCCTCCGTGGCCCGTTTCAGGCCTGGGTTTATCCAGGCAGGGATTTCTCTCCAACCAAGAATCAACCAAGCTCTGCTTGGGGTTCCCAGGCTGTGCACGTTTCAAACGTGCTCGAATATTCATCAAAGGCATTGGGAGGATGTTTTATCTGCTTCCTAAGTAGGGACATGCTCCTAGCTACCCCATTTGTAGCTGAGTTTGCTCTGAAATGGAAATGCACCTCCTGATGCTAGAAGACCGCGTGGAAGGTTTCCCCTCCTCCACTCCGGGGCAACCGATTTCTCTTTCTTCTCTCTCTCTCTCTCTCTTTCTTCTCTCTCTCTCTCTTTCTTCTCTCTCTCTCTCTTTCTTCTCTCTCTCTCTCTCTCTCTCTCTCTCTCTCTCTCTCTCTCTCTCTCTCTCTCTCCTCCTTCATCCTTTGTGCAAGCTTTGCTGTGTTAACCCTGTAATGCCCTTTTTGCATGCGACACGCCCTTTCCTCTCTCCCTGTAGCTACAATGGGGCTTTCTCTGGATGTCTTGATGCCTCCTATACCACCGTTTTTTAAGGGAAGTGTTTTGTTTGAGAAGACATGGGAGAGACACTGTTGGATAGTACTGAAGCTTTATAGATTTATTTATGTATGCTGTATGTAGGTATATGTATCACACGTGTACTCCATGGGTGTGGAGATCAGAAGAGGGCATCAGATTCCCTGGAACTGGAGTTAACAGGTGCTTGTGAGCTGCCACAGGGTGTCTGAGGTCCAAACCCCCAAACCCAGGTGCTCTACAAAATCAGCCAGTGTCCTTAACCTCTGAGCTACCACTCCAATGGCCCCTGGTTGCTAAGGTTCTAAAGGGTATGGTCTAGGATGCCTGTAAAATATGGAAAGCTCACTGCTGCCTGCTGTCTGGCCAAGAATCTAGGCCTTTGTGGTTACTGTTTCAGTCCATCGTCGTTCCCCCCCCCCCCCCCATACTGACTCTGTTTACCTTGGCTGAGCCCCACTTAATTTGGTTGACTACACCTCTGTCTCTAGTTGCTGATCAGCGAGGGTCAGCCTTCTCTAGGTGAACAAGAATTCCCGAAAAGAAGCTGTGTCTTTTGGACACTGATTGACTGATTAGAATCTCAGTACTGTGGAGAGATTAGAATGCTGCAGGTCCAGAGGCTAGCTTATTTTGGGCTAGTTTAAGCCCTCTGGAACAGCCATTCCTTGCCCACTTATGTGTCTGAACTAACATCGGGTAACTAATAGAAAACTTTGGGAATCTAATAACTTAGCAGACCATTGCTCCCAATAACTCAGATCTGCGGATGCCATCAGATAACATCTTGGGCCTATAGAAAGCGTCCCTCTGTCTTGCTGTAACTACTTTTCTGATGTGCCCACTAATGTATTTTAAACCTACCGTGATTTATGACCTTCTTTGTTCTATAAAATTTCATAAATCTGTTTCCACTTTGGAACATAGAATTGGGGGTACCATAAATCTGTGTTCCCAGGCCATGGTCACTCTCAGTGGCTCCAGAATCAGCATCTGTCACTTGCTGTAAGGTGAGAGCCATTCAGAGCAAACAATAGGATGTCACAGAATAAAACTGAATGGCTCAAGCTTCTCCCCTACTAGGATGGTGCTCTGATGTCCGACACCAATGAATTTCTCAGCAGGCAGCAATTTCAAACACCTTTCTTCTTCTTCCTTTGGGACCCACAGTGCCACTGTTCTAAAAGAATACAGGCCTTCAGGCCATTCGAAAAAAGTGTGAGGGTGGGGAAGGAAGAAAGAGAAGAGGCAGCCAAGGTGAGACCAATGGCAAACAGTGGGGCCAAGGTCTGACCATGGTGCAATGGAACAGAAGAAGATTGTTTCTGGCCAACCATCCGGGGAAGGAGGTCTGGCACATTAAGACACTGTCCAGTGCCTGGCACGAGCTAGAGGTGAGGACCTGAAAGCTTCATTGAGGCATTGCTAGACAGGAGTCTGCACACTCTTTCTACAGAGGTGGATAAGACACAGGAGAGACTGTCCTGCTAAGAGCCAGTCTGTAGCTGGGCTTAGGGCCACTGTGAACCTAGCACATTGTAGGAGGCCTTCACCCACTTAGGCTCTTTGGAAGGCACACAGGTTAAATACACTCAGACTCTCGAGAACTCTGGTCCCCAAGGCTTAAAGAAACCTTTCTTCTTAGCAAAGTGCAAAAAAGTACATATAGCATGCTACCCTTTGTGAAATATAGGATGGGTGAGAAAAAAATATATATACATACATGCATATATATATGTATATACATTCATATATTTATGAAACAAAAAGACCAATGAAATTGGTCTTTAAAAGGAGTAGTGGGTCATATGAGAAGGACTTTGGTACAGCTTTGTTAAAAATGTTTTCAGAACCTTGTTGATTTTCAATGTATTTAAGTATTAAATAATA
Organism: Mus musculus; assembly: GCF_000001635.26. Taxonomy (NCBI): domain Eukaryota; kingdom Metazoa; phylum Chordata; class Mammalia; order Rodentia; family Muridae; genus Mus; species Mus musculus. The sequence goes on from NC_000085.6 coordinate 26,847,865, forward strand.
AGTGTGGGGGTGAAAGAAACCTCACAAGTTAAGAAAACAAACTTAACTGTATTTCAAGTGAATAATTAGTGCTGAAAGAGGAAAAACGTTGGCACCCAAGGGATTCAGGAACAAAAATTAGACTACACTGTGGCAGGATTTAGGTAGCATGCAGAATGAGGAGAACTGGGAATAAATACTAAACTCTTTTAACATGTTTCTTTCTGTAGCAGTATAGACAAAATGGCTGTAAAACTGCTTGGTACATTTTATGACAGTACAAATATGGGCAAACGCATTGATATCATTGAGAGCAGGCCTCTCACTGTGAGGGAAGAGATTTGTAAATGCAGAAAAAGGAAGACAAGCATATAGGAAGAATAGTCTATAACTGGAGCTGTGATTTCTGAAATACATCTGTCTATACCTCTATGTATCACACACTGTGTATACTGCTATGGCTTTCTCTGAAATGTCGCGTAAAGTCCAAGGTTTAAAATGCTTGGCCACCCGACTATGGTGCTATTGAGAGTGAGTGGGTCATTAGTAGGCGGGGTTTGGTGGAAAGGAGTTAGGTCATTGAGGGTATGTACTTGAAAGGGATGCTAGAGTCCTGGCCACCTCCTCATTCCCTTCCCCAGCACCATGTGGTGAGTAGCTCCTCCCCCCCCCAAAAAAAACCAGGGTGACAGGGTGAATAGCCATGGATTGAAATCTGTGAGCTAAAATAAATCTTCTCCTCCTTGTTATGTTGGAGGCCACTGAGGATGAGTATCAGGGCTCTGTTGGGGTTCAGTAAAAGAAAATTATTTTCTCTAAACTAGTGGCTCTCAACCTTCCTATGCTACAACCCTTTAATATAGTTCTTCATGTCATGATGACCCCAACCATAAAATGATTTTCACTGCTATTTCATTACTGCAATTTTGCCACTATTATGAATCATAATTTAAATGTTTTTGGAGATAGAGGTTTGCCAAAGGGCTCGTGACCCACAGGTTGAGAGCCACTGATTCGGCTCAAAAACTGGGGTCTACCTCTGGTCATAGAAGGCATCGAAGTTCTCCCTAGCCCTTTACCAGGAAACTGCCCGTCTACCATGATGCTGGTTAAAAATGACACAGCTACTTTCTTGGCCAGACATTCTGCTGATCTACTCCAAAGGTTAGAACATTATATATTATTGTCTCCTCCCTTAAACTCAGCTGGGCCTGCTAATCATCTTTTTAAGAAACCACCTCTTGGGCTGGAGAGATGACTCAGCCATTAAAAGGCTAGGCTCAGAACCGAAACTATAAGAAGCCACCTCTTAGGATAACCAATACAGCTAATGCCATGCTAAGGAGATGGGAGGAATAATTACCCCTTTAATGAGATAGTGTGTTTATCCTTCTCAGAAACTCATCCCCCATACTTAAGCCTGCCCACCTGAGCTACTCAGAAAAATGTAATTTCTCTTTCTTTCGATCTCTTTCAGATACAGACCCTAGTTTGGGCCTGCTTTCCAGGTCACTCTGGGCTTTCTCACTATTTTCTCTAAAGTTTTCCCTAGCCTTTCAGCTGGGAACCTGCCTATCTACCATGTGGCTGCTTAAAAATAGCGTAGCTGCTTTTTTTTTTCTTTCCTTCTTTTCTCCCCCTCCTCCTCCTTCTAGTCCTCTTCCTCCTCTTCTCCCTCCTCCTCTTCTTCCTCCTCCCCCTCCATCTCCCTTCTCCTGACAGTTGGTAAGATTGTCAGCCTGCCTGTACTGTTGTTTTTCTCTCAAACTCCAATAAAACCAATCTCATGCTTCCTTACAAGTTCATTTTAAATTTTTTAAAAATTATTTATTCATTTATTTATTTATTTACTTATTTCCCAAGCGCTGCCCTCCCTCCCAGTCTCCTGTTACAGAGTTCCTCCTCCATCCCCCCTCCTCTTTGCCTCTGAGTGGGCAAGTCCCCCTCCCTGTGTCCCCTCTGATCCTGCTGCACCAATCAAAACACATACACATACATATATGGGCTGGTTTGAGGTCCCCAGCACATTTAAAATTGTTTTATTAATGAGACAAATGACCTAAAAAACAAACCCCATGTTCTGTGGAAACAGTAAGTTGTTCAAATGTTTGTCACAATGATGGAAAGTTGTATATGTGCTCTCTCCCTCACTTCCTCTATCTCTGACACCACACACACACACACACACACACACACACACACACACACAGTGTTAATCCGAGGTATCCTAAATGGATTGGTTCCAGGGCCCACTGGATTTCAAAATTCATACATGACACTGGGGGTCAACAAGGCCAAGCCTGATAAGCTAAGTTTACTCCCCAGAAGACACATAATAGAATGAGAACTAATTCCCACACACGCACACTGTGGTAATGCATACCTACCTATGACTAGCCATCTTTCCTGAGGTGTCTGTTTTATAATATCACTGATAGGAGTGATTATTTTTAGGAAATTTGTGAGAGTTCATAGTCTCAGACTTGTCATTTTAAAATTATTATTGTTAATAACAACAGTTTTGTTAAGACACAATTTATGTACTGTAAAGTTCACACACCCCAGGTTGGGGAGCCATTCTGACTAGGTAACTTGAGAATATTTTCCCACTCCTCTCACAAGTCCCCATCTATATCTAAGAAACCACATCATACTGCCTTCCCTCCTCAGTCCCAGGAGAGCACTGATCTACTTTCTGTTTGAAGATTGGACAGTTCTGTGTTTATATAAATAGACTCGCATGGTATGTCTTCTTCCACTGAGAATAATGTTTTCAAGGTTCAGCCCAATTATAAGTTGTTGGCTTGTTATTTTGGCTGTCAAGATTGAATCTACAGTACTGTACATGACAGCCTTGTATTCTACCTTTGAGTTACACAGCAGCCAGTGCCCCCTTTTTTCTCCAATTGTCTAATACAAGCCCATCATGTAGATATGACTATTTGTTTATCCATTCATCAGTTCAAAGAAACTTGGTATGGTTCTACTTTGGAATGCTATAATAGTATCTCTATGACTGTTTAATACACGATTTTATATAGCATAGAGACACACACAGGAGGGTTAAAGATTTACTAACAGAATTACTGGGTCATACGGTAACCCCGTTCACAGATTTTTGTTTTTTCCTTCAGATAGAGTATTATGCATCTTATGCATCCCAACCTGGCTTTGAACTCATCACAGTGCTCACAATGGCCTTGAACTCCAGCTCCCCTTGCCTCTACTTTCCAAATGTTGGGATTACAGGCATGGTGTTACTAAGTTTTCATACGCTGTTGGACACATTACATATCACCAGAATTGCTTAACCTATCTTACAGCATTGCGCTAACTGCCTGAAATCCTTTGTGGCTTCCTGAGAGACATACTTCTTCAGAAACCAATCACAGGTATGAGCCGAGTCCTTTCTCATCAGTGGACACACTGCAGCCCAGCCTGGGTGAATGTTTCCACTCTGTGCTAACCACCCCGGCACTGGTGCTTCCTGCCCCCATTATGTCTTAAATGCCTTTAAGTAAGGACCTTTTGTTTCCCCCCAAAAGCATGAACTTCTAGAAAGCAAGACTCATACATTCTCTTTCTGTCATGTCTCTCACCACGCTTAGTCAAGTATGTGCTTTAATTAAATGCTAAATGTTGAGCAGGGGCTATCTGCTAGACTTCTTACATTCCTTCCGAGCACTTAGCTGAGTGCAGGGTGTAGCGAAAGTGTTTACTTAATGTTAAAATAGGCGGATCTCAGCTTCCCAAGATGTCTTCCTAAAATTACTTCTAATTTTGAGCTTAGCCTGACTCCTCCCATTTGACAAGTATAGACTTGGCAACTAGCACACTCACTCCACCTAGCAACCAGTGAAACTTTCTGTGTCTCGGCAAGGCGTCTTTCTGGTACATACACTATCAGTCTTCTGATGCATTTTGGTAGGGAGAAGAGAAAGAAATGAGTCAGGAACTTTTTGTGATCCAAAGCAACTTTCCTGAGACTCACTGGCTTTGTCTGCTCTTCTCTTTTCTTCTCCCTCTCCCCCTCTCCCCCTCTCCCCCTCTCCCTCTCCCTCTTTCTCTTCCTCTTTTCCTCTTCTTTTTCTTTTTCTTTCTTTTTGATTTGGCTGGCACTTTTTAAAAAAAAAATCATTTATGTATGAGTGCACACCAGAAGAGGGCATTGTATCCCATAAGGACAGGCCCCATAAGGGCATTGTATCCCATAAGGACAGGCCCCATAAGCTCCTCCCACCCCACTCTTTTAGCCCCAAGCATTTTTAAATCTAGAAGCTACGCACTGCAGGAAGGTACAGCTGAGGCTGAATATATTGTAGTCCATAAAAATCATGACCAGTCAAGACATTACACTCACGATACTGTGCCTGTCATTCTTCAAAACTAAAACACATGAATTAACTCATCATTACAGTCACCTCCTCTGAGGAGTCACAGGCTTTCTGTGACATTTGATATTATACTATATGCATGTGAGAGCGAGAGAGTCTCAGAATGACTCTCGTGCTCAAATACTAAACTCATTATATTCCTTTCTCACAAGGAAGCAGAGGGAAGAGAGACCAAGCAGCATCAGAAAGCAGGCATGGAGTGGCTTTGCCACTGCCATCTTTAGAAGTCAGACCTTACTTCTCAGAGCAGACTCTGGCTCTCTGAGATCCTTTCCGGGCTGAGGTAGGCTGGGGTAGGGTGGGGAGGGTGGGGAGGGGTGAGGTTGGTGGGGTGGACAGGCAATCTTTGTTTATTTAAAGTACAATGAGATCATCTAAAAGAGAGTCTCGGATGTCCCCCGTCCCTCCCACCCCCAACGTCCCGGCTTCTACAATTCACTTTAACACATTCACATCCTGCTGGAATTCTTCAAGTTCTTCACTTCCCTTTACAACTGGACCACATGTCCTCAAGCTTCCACCATGCCCTCCTCAGTCTAACAGAGGCCGCTCTCAGAGAGCCTGACTGGAAGGGTTTTTCCCCCTCGGGATAATGATTTAGATAGAAGTCCTTCTGTGATTCTCCTCAAGAACGTTGAACTATTCAGACAAGTAAGAGGTTGAACCTTGTCTTTGGTCTCCTTTGAGCTGTGTACCATTGGTTCTGGGGACTGTGTACATGTCAGATTGTTGATCTTTCCCAAACTGTAGGGATGTGTTAAAGCTGGCTTAGAAGTCTCTAGTCATTTAAAAAAGAAAAAAGCTTAAAAAGATGTTATCTACCATTCAAGGGAGAAGAAAGGCATGTATGCTGCCCACTTTGGCCTCTGATGTCTTTGGGCACCTGGGATACTTATAGCATCTTACCAGCTTATTTGCACAATTAATCCCTTTACTTCTAGATGTCGCCACTTCTGAGGTCTTCTCTAAGTTCATTGTGTCTTATTCAAACTTTATTTTCCTCTTCTACTTAACTGTTCTTCCAACACCCACCCATTACCACCTAATTAATAGCATACATGACCTGATGTATTCTGATTATCATCTTCCAGAATGAATGCTTTCTCAGTGACTTATTTCATTGCCTGTTGTCTAGTCCTAGAGCCTAACACATAGTAGATGCTCAATAAATATTTGTGGATGACTGAATAAATTGCTGTAGTCTTATTTTATTTTTGAGACAGGTCTAACACTCACTATGGAGTCCATCTTCAAACTCACCATTCTCTTCACTCTACTTTCTGAATGCTTGGATCATAAGCATGCACTGTCGTGTATAACTGGCAGAGTTTGGGGGTACTGTATAAACCCAGATATGGCCGGCCACACCTGTAATCCTTGCCCTGGGGAGCTAGAGGTAGGAGGATCAGGAGTTCAAGGGCATCTTTGGCTGCGTAGGCCTACCTTGGGCTACATGAAACCTGTCTTAATACAATAACAAAAGAGAACCGGTGTACTGACTACTAAAGTACAAGGGGTGTGAGACACAGGTTGCCTCTATAAAAGCCAAAGTTGTTTTAAGTTTTAATTGCTGTGCCTAAGAGATCCATCAAACTAAAAACCCCTCTAACCTATAAGGCCCTTGCACGTGGACTAAGACTTCCTAAAACGCTGGAGGCTGCTGTTTATGTAAGATAAGAAGCCATGTGTTTTCACTTCCCTAAATAAGTTTCTTTGACCAACTGCTCCGAACGTGCTTGATCACTTGTAGGTGGGAGGTATGTAGGCAGAAAATACATCAGGATACATGCTTGCTCCTGACTGGACCTACTGGAAAACATGGGGCCCTATGGGTTTGCCTTTATAAGCCTCTGCAAAATGTGACTCATGCTGTTTTCTGGGAACTCTGGAATGAACCTGGCTAGAGTCCATCCTCCCAGCCAGTATTTAAATAAAGCTTCCTTCAAATTTGACTCAAAACTGTGGGAGTGGTCTTAATCTTTCCCAGGGGGATTAAAACATCCTTGAGGTGTTAAAGCCCAATACGTGTAATAGGTGCGCGTAATTAATAGTGAAGCCAGTTTTCAAACCAATGGAGCCTGCATGAGCTAACAATTCAGAGGTAGGTAGGTATAGCGGCACACACCGTTAGGATATCAGGGAAATTATCAAGTCCACCCTGGATGACAGAGAGAATTAGAGCCCAGTTTAGGTTAAGTAATGAGAACCTATTTCAAAAAAGAACTGGAAGAGGAGGAGGAGGAAGAGGAGGAAGAGGAGGAAGAGGAGGAAGAGGAGGAAGAGGAGGAGGAAGGGAGAAGATCAAGGAAAACAATAGTTCTGAGGAAGTAGTGACAACCCTCCCCCCCTTGGAGGGGGGTAAGTTGTTCTGAAGAATTTTACTAGTCAGCGGAGGTTTCCTGGAGGCCATTTAAATTTCCACACAAAAGGAAGGTACAAAAATTAGCTAACTGCAAAATAACGGGAATAGTCCATATCAAATATTTTACTCTCACACCAGTTACTGAGTTCTGAGGTTCCCCAAATCATCGTGGACTCTGATACCACAGCGGTCATTCTTCTCTACACCATGGCCATGGTTTATTTACTGATGCTTGAGACAAGGTCTCACTATGCAGTCAGATAGCTGTAAGAAGGCCATGAGTCAGAGTTAAGGATGGAAAGTGGTCCTTGAGGAATGAGGGAGGGACGCTCCCTTAGCCACTGTGTGATAACAAGCACAGATCACAGGAGAGCCATCTAGGCCTCCCCTGTCCCATCAAAGAGCTGACTGTTCAAGAGACTGCTCTCAGTTTCCAGCCTTTGAGCACTTGAGTTCATATCCTAACATCCTTGCCCAGATTGAAGTCCTAGTCTTTTTTTTTTTTCTTTCTTTCTTGAGTCAGGGTTTCTCTGTGTAGCCCTGGTTGTCCTGGAACTCACTCTGTAGACCAGGCTGGGTTCGAACTCAGAAATCCGCCTGCCTCTGCCCCCAAGTGCTGGGATTAAAGACGTGCACCACCACTGCCCGGCTGAAGTCCTAATCTTAAACCATGCTGATAGTATGTGGTTGACCCAAGATTCCAGGGTACACAAACACCCCCTTTCTTGGGTCTGAGATATGAGGGCTTCAAGGTTATTGACATAACCTCTGTTTAGAGTAGATAAGTTCTCCATAACACAGGAGGAAAGAGTTTAGATATAAACCTCTGCTCAGAGCAATAGTGATTCAGCCAAGAGTGGGCGACTCTACTCTTTCAGGGACATAAAGAGTTCATCACTTTCTCGGTTTTCTTTCTTTGAAATGGTGTCTTTCTCTGTAGCTTAAGCTCGCCTGGAACTCACAGTGGCTCTGCCTGCCTTAGGTTCCAGACTGCTGGGATTAGAAGCCCACACTGCCAAGCTTCGATTTGTAGATGTTTTCAGAGATGGCTGTTTGTGAAAAATAAAAGCAGGTATTTCAGGTGAACATATATAGCTCGGTAAGCAAATACTTCATAGATTCAGGCTTTTCTATAATTAAACATGATTGTTTTCTAATGTAATTTTTTTATTATTGCTTGCATAACTTCATACAATGTATTATCACATTTACTCCTGCCCCCAGCTCTTCTCAGCTCCACCCTACCTCCTCATTCTTAAATTATTATTGTTACATATATACATACATGTGTATTAATATGTGAATACAACCTGATGAGTCCAGTTAGTACTGACCACAGGCATGTGTTTTTAGAAAAAAAAATGTTATTTTCTTGATTTCACAGCTAAGTCAAACCATAAATGAATCTTGTGATAGAAAAATTACCCATTGCTGTATAAGGAACAATGCCAAAAGTTAATACTTCAAAATAACCCGAGATATTTGTTCATAGTTCCGTGGGGCTCAGGTTTGTGACATTTCCTGCTTTAGCCAGTGCCACCTTCAAGTCTTCGTCTTGTAATTTGACAGGAACTGGGTGATCTAAGGGGGCCTCACAAATGGCTTATAGGTAGCAGCTGCCAGTTGCTTTTAGGGTCCATGGCTGTCTTCCACACTGGCTGCCCAGCAGCCTCAGTTCCTGGTCCACATCGGGCAGACTCCAGGAGAGAGACAGCAGGAATTATAGGCCTACTCTGATCCAATGCAAGAGGGCTCATGAGTGCATGTCAAAATACTCCACTGGCCAAAGGAATCCTCAAGCCTACCCCAGGTTCCAGAGCAAGAGAAACAAATCTTGCATGTCAAAGAAGGTCAGCAGCAAAGGGTTTGAGATCCTTAAAGAAAGTGCCTAAGCCCAAGCATAACTACTTTCACCCTTCCCTTTCTGATACGGCATTGTCAGTGGGTGTCTAGGTTCTGGCTTCACTATAGAAAACAGTGTTTGCTGCAGAAGTAGAGAACTGTGAACTGGAGGAGGGTCCAGTAGGAAAATGCTTGCCATGCAAACACAAGGGATGGAGCTCTGATCTCCACGTCCACACTTACAAACTGGGTGCTTGTGGCATGGTTTATAATCCCCCGTGCTTTGAAGGCAAAGTCATGGGCTCCCTGGAGCAAAGTCAGCTGGCTAGGCTAACTGAATCAAGGTTTATAGAGAGACTCTGCCCCACTTAGTACAGTGAAGAGTTATCTAGAGAGAGCGGTTTTGTAACCTCTGGCCTCCACACACCTGCAGATAGACATGTACCTACATACATACAAACATGCATGTAGGCACACATGTATGCACACGTGTAAATAGTAGGTAGAAAAATCACATTGTTTGAATTCCCTAGGCTTCCAAATGAAAAGACTATTTTCAAATGTTAGAATGTTCATTTAGCACGTACAAAGATTCTTGACTTGATCCCCAAAACTAAAGTCCAAAACAAAACAAAACAAAACAAAAACATATGAAAACATGCCCCCAAAACACCCTGGTTTGGAGCAAGGCGGCCTTTCCAAAGCACATCAATGAAGTGGTTAGTGAGAGCAAAAGCCTAACACCTGTGACATCTGTTCCAACTTTCAATTGTATCTGATAATCAAAAGAAGAGAGAAAAGCATCCTGTTGGTCCCCTCCCCCAATCAAGGCGTATTTATTTCCAAATGGCATGGAAGTATTTAAATAAACAGGATAAAAGATTATTCTCCTCTCCCAAGCTACCAATTTCTTAGGTTAAAGACAAAAGTCAGGTGTGTGCTTACAGAGCTTTCCTCAGGCTGGCCACACCCACTTCTTGGGTCTGTCTTTCTAAGTCTTATTCCAACCACCCTGATATTCTTACAGACTTCTTGCTCCCTTCTGCCACAGGACCTTTGTAGAACCCTCCCTCTGTCATCTTTTAGTCAATTCATTACTCCTTCCCCAGCCTCCTGAAACAGGCCCCATACTTTGGGTGTGATCATTGGATTAGAGTCAGTCTCCTACAGAAGACAGTAGGGTTTGGGGGGTTTTGTTTGTTTGTTTGTTTGTTTTAAAATATGTACATCAAAACTTTGTGGTGGTTCATTGTTATAAACTTTTTTTTAAATTTTATTTATTATTATACATAAGTACACTGTAGCTGTCTTCAGATGCTCCAGAAGAGGGCATCAGATCTTATTACAGGTGGTTGTGAGCCACCATGTAGTTGCTGGGATTTGAATTCAGGACCTTTGGAAGAGCAGTCAGTGCTCTTACCTGCCAAGCCATCTCACTAGCCCTGTTATAAAATTTTAAGACTTTTTTTTCCTTTGTTTCTGTTTTTTTTGGGGTGGGGTATTTTACTCAACTAATGTCTTAGTTCACTTTCTGTTGATGAAACACAAGTTGGTATAAAGATAAGTTTCTTTGGGTCATGTTCCTGAAACGAGGAAGCAGAGAGAAAGCATTTGCTTGGCGCCTGGTGGGGAGGACCTCATACCTTGGAGCTACCCGGGTCCTTCTTTCTCTTCTTATAAAGCCACTAAAGTCAACATGGGGTCCCATCCTCCTGACCTAAGCCTAAACCCCTCATAGTGACTGTTGGCTTATTGACAATTCTGCTAGACTACTCCAGCAACTTAGTAGAAGTTACATCATCACCTGTCACCGTTATTACCTTTGCCATTCCCAGGCATGGGTGGCCCCGCAGTATATAAGAAGACTGCTCACTATTCCAGCCCTCCAGCACGCCCCCTCTTTCTCTATCCACCTCTCTCTGTCTCCACTCACTCTTCTTTCTCTTTGTTCCCATGAGTTCCAAGAAGGCTTCTCTTTCTGTCCTTCTCTGTCCCCCATGTCTCTGCCTCTTACCCCTTCTCCAAGTCCTCACTCCTCTTAGCCCACAATAAACCTCCCTTACATCAGGTCTGCTGCATGACATAATTTTTCAGGGGGACACCTTGGTACAGGCCTGCCAGGTCCCCGCTTACTCCTGCTATCTCGGCATGACAGTGACTCCTCCCTCTAGGATACTTTGAGCCTATTACTGTGGTGGATTAGAATTTTGACACATGACTTGGGATGGGGCACATATCCAAACCGTTTTGGCTAGGCGGTACTCGTTATCTTCTGGTTCTGCAAAATAGCTGCCCAGTCTGTCTGGGATGGAAAGGCTTTGGGCCTGGCTAATGGCACAGGCTTGCTGAACTCGGGGCCACTTCCCTGAAGAGGCTTCTGAATATAATGCCTTTCCCCATAGGAAAGGCTTTCCGGAAACAGCTTGAGTCACTCAACAGAGAAAACTGTTTTATCGATGTAGCATTCAGGATGCTGGAGGACTTTCATTTTGAAGGCTGGGGTGTTGATTTGAGGATCAGACTGATGGGGGGCCCCGGGGGCTGGCGGTACTGTTGGAGTTGGAGGTGGGCTGTGCTGCTGCTTTCCCAAAGCTCTGGGCACTGTGATTGCTCCCAGTGGGACTTATATTTCAGGGAAGCAAAAAATGAATCACTCAGAGCAGAGCTAAAATTTCAAATCATGTAACGTGTCCCCAGTGCTCTTTGTCAATGCAGACCCGGGTCTCATATTAAAATGTTTTGTTCCCCTCCAGACGATCACATTTTCATTTCTTAAGTAGCGCATGCTCTTCTTGCTCTCTTGGGAAATCAGTCCTATTTGCCTCCCCGGTCAGCGGTCAGCTTGATGCCTGTGCTCTCTGAGTCTACTTACTCTCCTATTTCTCTGCTGCCTGCAAACAGGGGTTAGCATGATAACAATCTGCCCCCATGAGGGTCAGAGACTAGAAGGGTGGAGGAATCACCCTGCTCCTATCAGCAGTGAAATATTTTCAGAAATTGACCTTGGAGTTTCTGCCAGTTTGGAAACCATGGTAACCATCGTTGGCCCCTGGAAAATTATTTCTCTCTACAGCATCCCTGTCAATCAGGCCATGCTTCCTCTAACTTCTAAAGCTGTGATCCTTAAAAAAGAAATGGCAGCAAAAATCCATCATTTGAATATGGGGATGACTATTGATGTCTGAGATCCAAGGAGGCGGCGGCCTTTTGTGCTTCAGCCTCGATGGAGTCTCTGGGCAAATGACAATAGCTAGCTAGCATTGCTGAATCACTTCACATCCACTGGCTACTTGGTAAAGGCATTTTACGCATACCATATTAATTCATTTAGTGCTCTCAGTTCCATAAAGGGGGTAATGTTAACTTCATTTTCTGCACCACAAGACACAGAGATTAAGAAACTTACACGGGACCACTCAGGACGAGCTTTCTAAGCCAGGTAGGACACTCTGGGATCAAGTGAAAAGCTACTACACTGTCTCTCATGGAAGACTGGAATTCTTTTCTAACTCAAAGGAGATTGCAACTCTTTTTTTTTTTTTTAATTCATTACATGTTATTTATTTATTTCATGTGAGTTCACTGTCCCTGTCTTCAAACACACCAGAAGAAGGCATCAGATCCTATTACAGAAGGCAGTGAGCCACCATGTGGTTGCTGGGAATTGAACTCAGGACGTCTGAAAGAACTGTCAGTGCTGTTAACCTCAGAGCCATCTCTCCAGCCCTGGGATTGCAACTCCTTTACCACGAGGCTCTTCCTAACTTCTTACCACCTTGTCATCTTGGCTTTTTAAAGTCCTTGAATTCATCTGAGTCTACCAGAAATAAGGAAAGCACATTAGGTGTTTAGAAAAAGGATTTTAAACAGGGTTTGGTTGACCCGGAGGGCTGAGGAATTATGACAGCGTAGATGAGTCCAGAAGACACCTGCTCAGTGAGGTAAGACAGGCACTGGGAAGAAAAGGCAATGTGTTCTCCTTTCTACATGTAGTATAAAGATGGAAGGCTAGGAAAAATGGGGGAGATTGGTTCTACAGTAGTCTATAGTAGTTCTATAGTAGGCGTGGTTTCTGTGTCTCTGTTGTACAATGGGGTAACTATGGCTAAGAATAACATAGTGGTGATGCCACAAAAGCCAGAAGAAAGAATTTGCAATGATCTCTCTATAAGAAGAAGATATTTAAGGGGACAGATAGACTATTCTGATTTGACCAACATACAATATACACACATAAATATCATATTATACCCATAAATGGGTATGACTATGTCAGTCAAAAATAAAAATGGACCAGACAACTGGAGTCACTCCTAAGCAAACATCTCCAGATTGAGTGACTTTATCACCCACAGAAATGGTTATTGTATTTATAAAAGGCTCCTATAAAAAAACACAATAATTTATTTTTTGTTTTGCCAAAGAGATGCCAGCATGGTTTCACTTTACACTTCCTAGCAGTAACCGAACTGTGCAAAGCTAAGTACATAACAACTCACAAACTCAAGACTTTTTCTCTAAGCCACATCTCTCAACAAGGGTCGAGTATGTGTTCAAAGCTAATTTATTCCTCTTTTTGATTCTAGTCTGAATACTGGTAGTTAGGGACCCAGCAAGTTAAGAGTGTGTGTGTGTGTGTGTGGGGGGGGTCTGTGTTTCTGGAATCAAGCATCTTTCTGAGGAAAGGGCTTCTAAGAATCTTAGAAGCTCTTCCAGGTTTATACACCTCAGATGAAGACGGTTCTGTCTTCTATGGTCTGATTAGGACTGATGGCTAATGAGGCAGAGCTATGAGTTAATCTTGATGGGAGGCAGGTGCTTTTGTGTTTATGGATTTGAAATTTCCGAGCAAGAAAGGGGTCTTAGAGGTCATCTAATTCAATTCTGCCATTTTGTAAATTGAAAAGGAAAAAAAAAAAAAACCTCAAAATGAAAGTCAGAGAGGTTAAACGAGTAGCTTCTAGTCATAGTCTTGTCTACAGACTGCTTTTAACCCTGATTGCCACACACCCTATTCACTTTGGAGGAAAAAAAAAATTCAAAGCACATTGTCTATCAGCAAACACCCAGTGCTTTGCTGTTCTGTGGAGGATGGCCATTGCTTTTGGGTAAGATCTTAGGGACCCACAGACAACAGAAAGATTGCCCCGACAACATCCTGCCAGGTTAATTTCTTTTCAACCTCTTACATTTTGCTCCTCAGCATGGCTGCTACTCCAGGGGCCCATAGCCCCCCAAGCGTTAATCACATTAACACTTTGAAAGCTGGGGTTTGAGGAGTTACAAAGAAACCCATGATGCCATTGGCTGTTTCAGATGAGAATGCAGCAGACTGGAAAATGTTCATGCATCAGCAAGATGATTCTTGCTTTCCAACAACCCAGGAAGTGCCCATCTGTGGGGGATTAAGCGTGTTTACTAGGGTCCCATGAGACTCTAATCACCAGCAGAGCTGCATCAGGACCTAGAGCCCATGTGTAGGGAAGGGCTAAGAAGTAACACTTTACCATATACTCCCAAGACTCTTCCTTTGGTATCCTATGGTAGAAGACAGTTTCAATTCAGAGAGCACTGACTGTACCAAGCAGAGACATGTAAGCCCAGGAGAAAAGAGGAACATGGGCATATTTCTCAGGGACCTTGGAAATACTGCTAACATGGTACTCCACAGCAAGTCTTGGATGACACGAAAAACTAGCAAATAGATGTGACTACATCCTTAGACATAAGCTGGTTGGTGCTCATGGATTCCTCTCTTCCTTGCACATAAGCTGGCTGTAGTGCTCGCTGGTGATTCCGTGGTCTCCCCATCTCCCATATTTAATGTGGTATAGGCACCTATTAGAAAGCAAAGAGCTTTGGGCATAGAAAAGTGTGTCATAGCTGGTATCACAAGTTCTGTGCTGGTAGCCTTTCTTTACAGTTTTCTCCCTGCTTTTGGGGAATTCTTGGAGGGAATATCCACAGTTGGAGGACTGCTGATCTACTGGAGTCACATGAACTTCATGTGGACCTAAAGCAAGCCTTTCTTGCAAAGTCACCAAGAGGTGGGGGTTATGACATCAATATTAAAACTTACACTGTCGCAGCTGTAACTTACACTGGCACAGACTGGTAAGACTGGTTTTGTTTAATACGGTCCCCACCTGAGGAAGCCATCAGTTTGTAAGCCCTTCTTCCCCAGTCTCCACTCCCCTCCATTTCACTGTGGCATTGGGTTTGCAGTCCAATGATTCAAAGGCTTTCCCCACCTCCGATCTCCCATGCTCTAAACCATAGCAATCTTGGTAAACACTTGCCTATGGTAGAAAACACAAACTGACCTGGTACCAAAAGTCTCTTAAGAGAAGCCCACAAATCAAACCAGCAAGTAGCTAAATAGAGGGGTCCTTTAGTCACCACGCGGGTCACCATCACCTCAGCAAGCATTTCCTACTGTCCTCCCTTTTGATTGTGAATACTGCAAGTAATTCTCTTGAGTTGGGATAAAGGGAATCCAGATTCCATTCCCTTTATCATCAGAGATATCTTATTCTCTAACTCTGTCAAGAAAAGAAAGAAAGAGAAAAGAAAAAGAAAAGAAAAGAAAAGAAAGAAAAGGAAAGGAAAGAAAGAAAGGAAAGAAAGAGGGAGAGAGAGAAGGTTTAATGCTGAGAGCTGTATTTTGTTCCTTTAAATGCATAGATTCATTCTTTAGCCCAGGCTAGCTTTAAACTCATGGCAATAGTCCTACTTCAGCCTCTCAAGTGCTGAGATTACAGGCATGGGCCATCATCAAATTTGGCTAACATCTCTGTCCTTTATGTAAACTTTTTGTTGCTGAAGCCAATAGCATTTGTTTCCAATATTTAAACTTTAAAAATATTTTAAAAGTATAATATCAGTTGTTAGCCCAACCACAAAGGGTCTGCATTTGCTCAGTCAGTATGCAGAGGAGGAATCTATATGTGTACACATATGTGCATTTCTATACATACTTCACACACGTTTTCACATCCTTTGCTATGACAGAAGGCCCAGTGTGCCCATTGCAGAAACCATCCTTTTTCTGTGTGTAACATCTTGCCTCACCAAAGCCCTTTGCATATTATATATATATATATATATATATATATATATATATATATATATATATAAAATCAGAGATGTTTAAGAGATGACTAAAACAGTCAAGTGGCTCTTCTCATGCTGCAAATGTGTGTGGCCTGCCTCTGGTTTGTGTTCCTGGGTGGCATTTGTGAACTTGTGGCCGGGCCCTTTTGTCTTCTTCTGAGGTTTATGTTCCAAATGGCTGAAGGCCAGCCCAGCCAGGCCTCTGGTGTCCCTTCTCAGCTGCCTGCACCCACAGCCTCCCAGCATGTTGCTTAGCAATCTCCTTCTGTCTGTCCTTGGACTCCACAGAGCCCCTCTTTGGCTTGATGGTGTTTTATCAATTAAGCGGAGCAAGGCTTTACACAGCACTTTCTGAGTCACTCTGCCTGAGCGAGAGGGATGAATCAGAGAGGACAGTACAGTTAAAGAGGGACTAACTGGCCCAGAACAAAGGGACCGTGCTGTATATGGGGGAGGTGTCCTTGCTCAGTGACATGGCACCTCAGGGACAGGCTGTCTCATGTTCGAGTCGGTGGCAGTTATGTTTGTTGAACTGAAGGTGCTCTCTTCAGTCCCTGGTTGACATGAAATCAATGAGTCTCTCAAGATCTGGGGCAGGCTCTGGGGCTTGTGACATCAGAGGAAAACACCGATTGAGGACTGATGTGATCTGGGGAACACCCAGGTCCAAATAATGGCATTGACCAAGTGACAAAATGTGGCTGGGTTAACCCAGTAGCCTACTGGGAGCCACTGAGTCCTGGGGCTCTTTTATCTGTAACCTTTGAAGGGGTGAAAAGCAGATGTGCTAGCAAGCCTGAGTCCTGCTGCTATGGTGGTGGTGGTGGGTTTAGGATCAAATGCCCACTTCATCTTCAAAGACTCCTGAGCCCTCACAGTTCTGAAGGACTGAGGGGGATACTATTTTAATAGTCACTGATCAAGAGCTCAAGTCCCAAGTTTTAAGTGCTTTATGCCAAATGCATAGCATGGCTGCCTTTTATGTATGGACCCTTGAACTGTCAGAGAAGCGCCAACCCACTTATCAGGAACTTATCTGTGACTCAGTGTGGGGTGTGGGGTTGTGGGGTCCCCAAGAAGACAGCTATCCCTGTGGAGAATCTGTGTAAGTCATATGCAAATGCCTGTCATCAGGACCAAAGACTTGAGTGAGTTCCCACATCAAGCATCCTTGACTTCCCGCTTCTTTCCTGAAATGATACTGGGTCCAGTGGAGACCCACATTTTCCTCTCTGACTTCTGAGCCTTTGGAACGGACCATGGCATCCTCAGGAATTGTTTCAGAGAGGCATCCAGGACACCACATTCTGAAAAAAAGGGTATCTGGGCTGGCACTGGATAACTTTATGGGCATCACATCCTTCAAATAAACTGTCCCCAAGCTTCCAAAATTCTTCACATGATGCCAGGAGGAAAGCATGGTGTGCTTACCACCATCATCATCTCTCGTTCGTCAGCGTTTAACCTCCTCCCTCAGTTCAGGACTACTCCCCACAGGATTCTGGTCGTCCTTGTCACGTGACTCAGATCGCCATGGATCACGTGGAGCAGATCTGACGGAGGCTTTTCTCCTCCTCTCCTCTCTGAATGCATTGCTTTGAGAAAAGTCCCTTTCTTTGTATTTGGCCCAGTTTTCTCATCTGAGAAGTGACCAGACTAGGCCGAGAATGGCCCTGTGCATCGCTCTCTGGTTCTTGTTCTTTCTCATGCATTATTCATCGATCACAGCCCGATGAAAACAAATGGTCTTCAAGAATCTCCCATTTTAAAAGCTCATGGGTACTCTTTATTGGCTTTCCCCCCTCTATAAAGGATATAAAATGTGTTGGGTGGGCCTTACCATCTTTCTCACTTATTGATAGAAAAGGGGCCTTTCCAGGAAGTAGAATGGTATGTTCTGTTGACCCAGGACTGAGACCCGAGCTCTTTTTTTTTTCTCTCTGTATCCCAGCCTTTCAGCGGACAGCGCCTGCCTCTATCAGTCATGTCAGCTCTTCAACATTGTGGGAGAGCTTTGCAACCTATTTGATCATTTTGCCCTTAAGTTAAAAAAAAAAAAAAAAAAAAAAAAAAGCTTGATTGCAAAGGTCTGGGAAACTAAGAGGGATACAAAAATGCCCCATATCATAAATTCACTGTTCATCTGCCAGTCCTTTTGAATACTCTCCACGTCAGCTCTTTGGGTTTTGTGAGGAGAGGGGAGGAGACTGAGAGGAGAATCTGAAGCCTTCATCTCAGTCCCGCCCTCCTCCTGTTAGGAACTGCCTGTAGCCTCCTTGGCCTTCCTTTGAAAAACAAAATCATCCGTGAGGCAGAGGCAGTTTGTCATGTTCAGACCTTTGGAAGGACCGCTCGGAAAATGGGCTTTGACAGCTTTACAGGCTGTACACTGCCACGTGGTTCCCCTCCATCTACCCCGCTTTCTTCCAGAACAAAGCCTAAAGAGTTGGAGGAAGAGGGCTTTGAGCCAACATAAATAAGCCGGTCCTAAGCACAGGCCTCAGAGGCCACTCTGTGCCCCCTGCAATGTTTTGCCACTTGGAAAAGGCTGTTAGGGAAGGAGGAGGGAAGGGGGTCTTAGATGGGGCTTCAGGAAGAGATGAGCCCCAGGTGGTTAGCATGCAAAAAACTTCCCAGGGCTTTGGCTCTTGAAGTGCTTTGTAAGGTTCTGTTCTTAGGTATGTTTGCTAATCGAAAAATCGTCAAAATGTCACCAGTCCCCAAGTGGGTCAGGGCAGAGCTAGTCTTTAAGTCACCACCAAGAGTATCAGTCTAGGAAGCAGATCTGAGCTGCGGTACCAGGAGGGCTTCTGCTAGCATCCAACTAGCAACCGTGGTGTACCATGTGCCCATCTCTGAGCTACACACACTGGTGATATACAGAAAACAATGAACCCACCTTTCAGTAAACTGAGCAATGCCTATTTGGGCTCCCATGATTTCCTTCTGTATGCTTTTAAAACCCTGCCACCATTATTAGTGAGTTAAGACTATTTAAAATTATCTACATTTTTTACATTAATTTTTATTTCAGGTTGCATTCCCCCAACCCCCAGAAGACTCCTTGCCTCTCTTTGTAAGTACAACCCTTCAAGGGATGAAATTCTGGGTTTCTTTGACTGGGAACAACTTTACTTACCCTTGTTCCTGAAGGTTTCTTTCCTCGGTAACAGATTCAAGGGCAGCAGGTGTTCTCTGGCCTTTTCTGAGGTCAGAGCTTTGGCATCTCACTTTTCATAGTTCTATTAGGAAGCAGTACTGAAGCTTTACTCTTTTGAAGGTATTCCTCCGTTTGTTTAGATTTGTATGGGTTGTTAGTGTTTGGCAGTTTTATTGTGAGTTATTTAAATGCAGCTTCCTTTGCATTCAGCATGCTTGTCTGAACTTTAGAGTTTGTGTGCTCTGTACTTTGATAGCCTTCAAAGCTTTAAAGAATGGTCAGATATTTTCTCTTCAAATAATCACGTTTTCCGCCCATTCTCTTGCCTCTTTCTGGCATCCCTCTCAATTTTTTTTTCCTGGTTGTCTTACGTTCTTTTTCCTATGTTTTATATTCTTTTGTTTATTGAGAACATTTTAATTTTCAGCCAACTAACATTTGGCCAGGCCATATATTAAGTATACTTATTGATAGCTAGGCGTGGCAGAGCCTGCAGTTAATCCCAACTCTCTGGATAAAGAGCAGGCAGATCTAGGAGTTTGACGCCAGCCTGCTCTACAGAGCAAGTTCCAGGAGAGCCATGGCGACACATAGAAACCCTGTCTTGACAATGAAAATGATGGCGGCAGCAGCAGGGGCAGAGTAGGGAGAAAGAGAAGGGAGGGGGGACTTTCTAAAAAAGTAATTTTATTTTATGTGTTTATGTATTTGGCGTGCATGTCTGTGTACCTGCTACAAGTGCAGGCCAGAATAGGCCATCAGATCCTCAGGGACTGGAAGTTATAAATGGCTATGAGTCACCACGTGGGTGCTAGAAGTGGAACCCAGTCTTCCTCTGAAGGAACAGCCAGCTCTAGCCCTTTTGTCTATTTTCTTGAATGTTTGGGGATTCCAGCATGTGATTTTCCTGTGGGGCTGGAATGGTCTCTGTCATTCCCTTTGTAGTAGTTGAATTGGACTGTCCACTTGATTGGCTTGAGAATTGCTAGGAAACTTAATGACGCACACTCTGGACATATCTGAGAATACATTTCTAGACAGGTTAACTGAGGGAGAGAACCTCACTCTGGAGGTGATCAGCACTCCTCAATAATGAGGGCCCAGATGAGATGGAGGGGTGAAGCCAAGCAAACGCATCTCCCCACCTCTGCTTCCTGGCCACCACGAGGTGAACAAGTTAGCCCCATCTCATGTTCTTGCCACTGTGATATTTTGCCCAGACAGAAACACAGCACTGGAGCCAGCCAACCATGGACTAATGGTGCCTCTAATACAGTGTCTTTTCTTACAGAGTTGTTCCTGTGGGTGCTTGGCAGAGTGATGAAAGCATTGTCATTTGGTATTCTCAGTAAGTTTGGTGTTTGCTAGATATGCACATGAACACTGGGGGAAGGTTGGGCTCCTCAGACCATGCGCTCATAAGATTCACCTTATCATTACCCAGACACCTAGAGGAGAAACGATTCATTCCAAGCCAACTAGAGATAAAAACTACTTACTTCTGACCTTGTCCCATTCCTCCAGTTTCAGAGATCTTATAGGATCTCACAGTGTTTAATATATCCTATTGTGTTGCTGCTGGCTTGTTTTTAATCTCCCCAGGACTAAAAGACTGCTAAAAAAAATATGATAACAAATTGGCTTTGAAGCCTTGCAGTTAAATATTCAAAGGGCAGTGGGATGTCTAGGTGTTGGGTTTTCATCTGCGCATGGCTCTCCTTTTGGTACTCTAGACAACAGGTGTCCTGGATACACTGGCCATTGCCAAGCCTAGTTTTTTTGTTCTAGTTAAAGGAGACCTCAGTGCTCAGCTAGCTCCTCTCCAAATCACACCAGCCTCTGCCTGACTTCTCACCTCTGAAACCATGATAAAAGTTAGTATTTGCCTAAGGAAGGACGTGAAGTACAGAAAGCTGGGACCATGTCTTGGTCCTTCAAGTCTGTGGAGTCTTGGCCACTCTTTGCTGCCTTCGAGCATTCAAGCAAATGGAGTTTTCTTAATGTACATCACCCCCTCCTTTTGGTCATTGGTCTGTAATGAGCTACTTTATAGTTCAAATACTAGAGAAAAGTAAAGAAGTTCCTAGAAACTTTCCAAATAAGTCTAGGATTGTCAAGAAGTGTGGGTATGGGTGTGGGCATGGTGAGATGGGTTTTTTAGCTTCTGAAAAATCTGAACATTAGGTCGGGTTTTGAAGAACAGAAAACCATGAAGCAAAACTCACAGAAATTGTAAGTGAAGGCATCTTATTGTACGTACAGATACCCTTTTTCATATTTTCCTGAGAAATAATTTATCAGGATGCTGCTATTTGCCATCCAATAGGATAACTGCTATTGATAAAACAATAAACCTTTGAGTCTAGAAATATATAGACAGTGATAATATGTTATGTTTAATTATGTAAAGGCAAAGGTCGATTGGTTGGAAATGATGTGTCTAAGTAGACTGAAGTGGGAAGATGTGAGAGTTTAGATTAATAAAGTATTAGAGAGCAAGATGGCGCCTGCACAAAATAAGGCAGGGTGTAAGGAACGAATGCAGAAGACTGCCCCCCCCATCCCAAAGGCAGACAACTGGGGTCCTTTCTTTGTGGAGCTGGGAGCGTCATAGCGCATTAGAAACACTGCATCTGTTAGGGAGGAGTTTCTAGATGCCTTGGAAACCAAGGGAGAACCACACCTTATTGGATTTTTGTTTGTTTGTTTGTTTATATGTTTATAGAACTCTGGCTAGAATGCCAGAGAGAACTTCAGAGAAATGACTTACTGTGGACCACAGAGGTTCTCGGTTCATGGCCCCATGGACTCGGACGGGGCATTACGGCTGCTACTGCACTTGTTGGAGCAGATCACGTTATGGGGGATAGGAAACAGTGGCAGGAGGAAGGGGTCCTAGGCATAGCTCCAAGGACATGTCCCCAGAGACCCACTTCCTTCAGCTAGGCCACTCTTTTTTTTTTTAACCACCTCCTAATGATGTCATGATGTTAGGAATCCATCAAGGGAGTAAAGCACTCATTAGGTGAGAGATTCCATCATCTAATTATTCCGGGAAGCGCCCTGACCTAGCTGCTTCTCCCGAGAATCCAAGCAGACCCCTCCCCTGACCACATGCATGTGGGCATACACAAGTGCTTACAGGAGAGGGAGAGAGGGAAGGAAAGGGAGAGAGGGAACTGAATTGTCAAAGTTCAACACAGATACATTTAATGTCACAGCTTCTAACTAGCTTCACCACACTCTGTACCATGCTCTGTATCCAAGGGATGGTCAGGAGGTCAGACTCAGTTACAACTCTGGCCCCACTAGCGTTAACATCTGCAGCCTGGCTTGTCCTTTGCCCCTCCCCTTCCTTCTTGGTGGTCTGCCTATTCTATTCTTGCTTTTGTCTTTCTTCCAGTATTCCTCCTTTGTTTTTGTTTGTGTCGTTTTGATTTTGGTCATGTTGGTTGGGGAGTACGGAAACCTCTTGGCATCTCTGGATCTCTACCAAAGAAGCAGGAATGTTGGCCTCAGCCCTCATGAGTGAAACACCTTCTGCACAATTTTGCTTCTCACCTTAGAGTACATTGTTTTTGAAATTCAGGTTTCCCCTTGTTCCCTCATTCTTTGTCTCTAAGGAAACAGAGAAAGTTGGATAACCAGGGCCACATAGGACCCCCCTCCGAGGGCTGTGACTGGACAGGGCTTTGGAGTGGGTTTCCTCCTGGATGTCTGTCAGCAGCTCAGTTAGCCCTGCTGGAAGAGAGCACAGCGGGGTCACTCTCTGTGCATTAACCCCGGCAGCTCGCTCTCTCCATCTCTCGTCAGCTGCTCCTTTACCATGGAAAGCACACACAGTTCAGATAATTAAACACTTGTGGGCCATTGTACATTTTCATGAAATCAATCAGCAGGGAATTATTTCGGAATGTGCTCATGCAATGTGCTCCAAGTCTCTTCGCCATATTTTGCAGATGCACAGGGATGAGTTTGTCCTGAAGCAAAAGGGAGAATAAGTTGGTCTCTTACATGCTGAGGTCTCCTTTAAGGCTCCACAGAAGGAGTCCCAGTGGTTTTCTATTTGCAACATGTGTGTGTGTGTGTGTGTGTGTGTGTGTGTGTGTGCACACTGATAGTCTGCCCCCATGCCAATTTTATAAGGTTTAGATCCCACAGTGACTGAGGAAGTTAGGGTATTTGCATGAGAAGTCTTCCCGATTAGCAAGAGGCTGTGTTTCTTAGCATATTCACCGAGTATTTTTGCCATTTCTCATGATTTCAGGTATAGACTTTTGCGTTAGGCCTGATGGAGTTTGTTCCTTGTATGGGAACTACTTTGTTTATCATCATCATCATTGTCGTCAGTTTCTTTCCTCCTTGCCTCTTTTCTCCTCTATCTTCCTCCTATGTGACTTGAATATGGTGGTAAGAAAGGGCTTTGCTAACCTTCAGCTATAGCCAGTGTAACCTCCCTGCAGCCGAGCACCATCCAGCCAGAATATATGGGCAAAGTCAGACCTGAGAGATGAAGAGCTCTGGCCGTGGCCATCGCTGATGTGAGGACTTCCTGATTTATTGCCTGTCCTTGCTCCTGCTTCCTGGCAGCTGATGGTGTCTCTCCTCCCTGCCCCCTCCCCCACCCCCTGGCTTCAGACTTCTATAGTGGTCTGATGGCTTTCCCTGGGCTCATACCATTTCCTACCCACAGGTTTTTCCTTTAACAAAATCCTCTTATGTTGAAACCTGTCTTTGTGATGCTCACTTACTAAACCAACAGGGAGAACAGGGGGGGGGGGGGAGGGGGAGATTGGGAGAGGCTAATCAAAATATAACTAAACTTCCAGGAAGCCAAATCAATTAAAATGTAAAAAAAACCCACAGTCCTGCATCTCCCTGTGTTTGACTTTTGTTCACACTGGAAATTTCAATGTTTCCTTTTCTGTCTAAATATTTAATATTTGAAACACAACTCCATTCCGTCTCTTCCATGAGACCATCTTGATTTTTCCCTCTTTTGAATTCCTGTAGTCTGGCTCCATGAACTTAATCATGTTGATTCCGGATCAATTTTGTAGTGATTGAGTAGTCAATCGTCAACCCCCCAAAGGCCTCACTCAGGCTAACCTCTACATGTCCTTCCTTCTGCAAGGCTTACAGGATCAGTGTTTTCTGGACTATATTCTCCTGACAGACAATAGTTCACATTTTAGATAGAAAGGCAGCATGGTCAAATGACATTGGAAGAAATCCCTATTATGAATTAGGTTCATTTCTGGGCTACTTACATACATATGAGTACAGGGGAGGCTTTGAAAAAATGATGGGCATGATTTTCTTCTATGTTCCCCCACATCTTGATAATGGCAACATGTTTCTATTAAAATGCCATTTACAGCCACAGGGTTTTACAACATCATTTGAGATATATAAATGAAGATATTTCTTCCGGGTATCAAGCCCATCTGTGGATGTTATTTAATGAAATGGGAAGGAAGGATACAAACCAAATGGTACCAGGGACAGTCAGGCAAGTTCCAGATCTCAGCAACGCAACCCAAACAAGAGAGGCAGGAAGAGATGAGGTAAAGTGACCAAAATTGGGCTGTAAAAGTCTACACCAGGGGGAGTGGGCTTACCCTTAGCAGTTAGTGTTTGAGTTCTAGTGGTAACGGAACAAGTGCTCTCTTCCTGCATAGATACCGGCAACCACCACCTGGACAGAGCTCGCTCCAAGGAAGACCGAAGCGCATCTGCTGCCTTGTTTTGTTCGAAGGCTTGCTTTCACATAGTTTGCTCTCCAACTAGATTAAAACCAACATCAGAGAAGATGTCTCGCCTTACTTTAATTCACCCCAGTGTCTGGCATTCCTCCCTCCCTCATTCATTTAGTAACCATTGATCTTGCCACTGCTAGGGACTGGTTTTGTTGACGGGGGTTCGGCTGTGTGTAAAGTCCAGGATTCCTGTCCTCATAGGAATCAAATTCTAGCTGAGTAGACAGATAATAACCCAGGCAGACACACTAGAGGTTGACAACAGCAGAAAGTGCTCCACAGAGGACAGATCACTCAGAATCACAGGTTAGTGAGCCAGGCACAGACTAGGCACAGTGAGCTAGGCACAGATATCTAGTCACCAATGGTTCAGGCCCCAGCTATTCATTGCTTTAGTGACTTGGCTGTAGCCTGCAAAGAGTGTGTTAAAGGAGGAAAACTCCCATTTTGGCTTGCACAAGTTTGATCATTTCCCGCAGACAGGAAAGCCTCAGACCGTGTGGGAGCAGTTGCTTCTATGAGCCTGTGCCTCCCTCACACCTCTCCAGCCCTCAGAGAGGCAAGTGTCCCATCTGCACTGTCGGAGCTGCCCATTTAGCGCAGTTCTTCAAAGATGTGAGCATCCTCAGAACCCTGCTGACTTCCTCCACCCCCACCCCTTTGTAATTAATGCAGTGATTTCAAATTAAGACATTCACATCCAGAATGTTTGTGGGGAAGAAAAATTGGCAAGCTGTCACCTCTAAATTCCCATCTGAATTGCTGAATGAATAATAACGCAAAGAAAAAAAAAACGCTTGCTGGAAATAAATAGAAGCTCATTGTGCTGTAATAAATCCTTCCCTGTAAAACCCCAATAAGGAAAGTAGCTCCACACTACCACACTTCTCCCAAGTACCTGGGCCATTCTGTTGAGTTCTTTCTTGTGCTTCCTTCTTCTCCAGAAGGGTTGGTATGGCCCTTCCCTATTTCTTCGTCATCATATTAATACTATAGGAATATATAGGGGATGATACCAGCTACAGCTCTCGATAAAGAGATTTCAGTGATCAGCAAGTAGTGCAGAGAGAGACATGCTCACTGTGGGAAGAGTCAACACAACCCATTTTATTAGCCTCTAACCAGAAGAAGAAGATCTTTAATTCCCCTCCTCCCCGATTAGAGCAAGGTCTAATGGCGTCTCAACCCACGTGGAAGACAATGTAAAGATATTGAAAGTGGCCACTTATCTTACCACCATGCAATCCATTTGAGTTGGAGGTGGTCTTCTCTGGAAGGTTCTACACAGGTCCTGATGCACAGGGTAGTCCTTGGGTCAAGCCATAAATGCCACTTGCTTATTTTTATAGTTTTTTTTTTGGTGGGGGGAGGGGGTGTTTGAAACAGGGTCTCTCTACATAGTCCTGGCTGTTCTGGAATTTGCTATGTAGACCAGGCTGATCTCAAACTCAAAGATACATCTGCCTCCCGAGTGCTGGGACTCAAGATGTGCACTACCATTCCTAGTTACAAAGGTCTTGTGTAATCCAACACTGAAAGAACTACTTCTGCATTGTGACAATGTCATACAAAAGACAAACTTTTGCATTATGCACAATCTGCTAGTCAGTATAGATAATCATAAAATCAACACTATTCTTCTCTACCTATTCCACATATGGGGGAGGGGTGTCAATGGGTATGTTGTCATCTCATTTGATGCCTACACTAATACCAAGTACATGTTTGCCCTTATCATGAAGTAGTAGTTGAAGTCCAGAGACATTAAATAATTATCCCAAGACCATACAACCAGCAAATAGACAGAGCTAGAACCGAGGTGTGGGGCTCTCTGACTCAAGGAGAGCAGTAGCCACACAGAGCAGATTCTCTGCTCTGATCTAGGCTCAGAGGCAGAAATGGACAACAAACACTATGTATCCTCTTCTTCCTCCTCATCCCCTCCATGCACCTAGTGAGGCAAAAATTGGACCACAGATCCCAGCAAGGAATTGCTAGCCTGGGTAGCTGTGCACAGCCACAATCCTTGAAGCTTCTGGGTCCTAAAAGCTCCTGTAAAAAAGCTCCTGTAAAAAAAAAAAAAAAAGGTCCTAAAAGCCAATGAAAATTTAAATTTGAGAAAAGTCTGTGCTGGAAAAGTCCTTGCAAGGCCAGAATCAAATGGTGGCCAAAGAAGATCTATGCTAGTTAACACAGAGCTAAAGCAGGGAAGGATGGGGAAGAAAAGGCCCGAGACCAACCCTAGAAGAATTTTTATGCAGTATATTGTTGAGACTAAGTTTGGTGCAGAAGCCAAAAGTTGAGTTTTTTTTGTTTGTTTGTTTGTTTTTTTTTTTGTTTTTTTTTTTGTTTTTTTTAAATGGTGCACGGCCTGGAGAGATGGCTCATTGGTTAAGAGCACTGACTGCTCTTCCAGAGGTCCTGGGTTCAATTCCCAGCAACCACATGGTGGCTCACAACCATCTGTAATGGGATCCGATGCCCTCTTCTGGTGTGTCTGAAGACGACAGTGTACTCATATAAATAAAAATAAATCTTTTTAAAAAAATTAAACAGAACAAAACATGATGCACTAAACCAACCAGCCAACCAACCCAACAAAACCCAAAAACCACATAAAATAGACAAATGCAGAGTGTGAGGGAGGAGTGAGATTTGAAGGTAAAGGCCCGGAAGTTCTGGCCACTGACGTGTAAAGTGGCACGTGGGAATGGGGGCACATGGGAATGGGTGCACGTGGGGATGGGGGCACATGGGGATGGGGGCACGTGGGAATGGGGGCACGTGGGAATGGGGGCGTCCCGTGAAAGTCAGGTCAGCCACAGAGTAGAGCAAAGTGGTGGTGAAAGGTGGATAATAGCCCAACCTACCTCTAACCTGATTGGGCCCTGAGTGGCTGGGGGTGGGGCTAAGTTGTCAAATGGGACACATCTTGTCTGTTTGGGAACCAATCATATAGGGCCTTGAGGCATCTCTTGCCTCCTTACATGGTTTTCACCTCTCCCCATATCTCAGTCCAGGCTGCCTCGGTACTCAGCTGCCAGAGAGCCCCACCCCAACTCCACTCTCACCCCTGTCACCTCCACCAAGACAACGTTCCCTTCTACTTTTAGTCCTGGGGGGGGGGGGATCACACCTCTTGTATTCTACACTGAAAGAGCTACTTCTGCACTGTGACAGCATCACCGAAGAGACGGGCATCTGCTAACACAAGCAGAACGATGTGTCCTTACTTCTGTTGGCTTTCCCAAAAGCTTATTACTTTTTCAGTAGGGCAGGGGCTATGGTATAAATGGCATCTGCTGAAACCCATTATCCTTATCCGATTTAAATTCAGTTCATGTCTCTGAATGGAGCAGTGTGAAGGTCTGGAGAAGCAGATGGCCTGCTCAAAGTGCAAAGCTGTTGACTTTCTTCCATCTCCGAAAAGACCAAATCAGTGGCTAGAGAGATAAGCTTGTTCAGTGGAGAGCTTGTTCTGCAAGCCCAAGGACCCGAGTTTGGTTCCTGTGTTCCCATGTGCAAAAGGATGCAGTCCCAATACCCAGAAGGTGGGAGACAGGTGGACTTCGGGGCACACTGGCCAGCTAGCCTATCTTACTTGGTAAGTTCCAGCTCTGGGTAAGATTCTGTCTAAAAAATAAAGATAGTACTAAGAATGACTCATCCAAGTTGGGACACCACACACACACACACACACACACACACACACACACACACACACA
Organism: Mus musculus; assembly: GCF_000001635.26. NCBI lineage: Eukaryota > Metazoa > Chordata > Mammalia > Rodentia > Muridae > Mus > Mus musculus. Next base: position 26,876,199 of record NC_000085.6, read on the forward strand.
GAGGGCATCAAATTAGGAAAAAAAAAAAAAGCTTTGTCTTATAGGACCGGAAGCTTCATGTTTTTTGAGTTTCTGCCTTTCCCTTACAAGCCGCCTACTCATTCCAGTTGCCTGGTGTTTGGTAATTAAGCATCTTTAAAGCAAGGAAATGAACTCATTTGCTAGCTACCACCTACGTTTTTCTATATAGCTAGAAAAAGCACCAAACCTAACCCCAGACCATAAATTCAAGCTCTTCTTTCCTTTGTGGGAAAAAAAAATCGCAGGATTTGGACTCAAAGCAGCCTTGATGAGAACAGTGAACAATGGCCCAAGAGAGGAGGAGAGAGGAGATTGAGAGAGGAGATCTAGAGAGGAGATCAAGAGAGGAGATCACTGGCGGTTTGTGTCCACCAGACCCAGGTATTACGGCTCTTCCACAAACCACCAACACTGGGCACTATTTTTAGAAATCTCTTCAGAGTCAACACAAGCAATTTATAATTCCTGAGGTTAACAGATTAGTCCCTATGCATGACGGAGCACAGAAAAAAAAGCAAACGAATGTCTATAGAAGTGTGCTAAAGATGGAGCAGTGTTTAATCGAGAACATGAGGGGAAAGCTTTTCTTTTTGATGCTTGTTTCAGATGGATTCACCGTCCTGGCCATCTCCTGTTCTCTCTTCCTTTCTTCCGTTGGCTGTTCTATTGTCCTTTTTTTTTTTTTCCTTTCCATCCCTGGTTCTCCTTTCCAGCAAAGAGTGACAGGAAGAGTCTCCTAGATAATGAATTGCAGTTTTAATTTGGTTTGTTTTCAGGGATTCTCGTCCTGACTTAATGGATTAACCTAAGCTCCAGGATTTAATCAAGGAAAGGAGGCCAGCAGGAAAAAGACAATCAGCTCGGCAGGTGATGGAGCCCAAAGTCATTTGCATTAGAGAGGTTTGGTCCAAGCTCTTTCAGGAGGGAGATGAAAATGAGGTGCTTTGTTAGTTCAGGAGCGGTCGGTCCCCTTCCAACAGCAAGCTTGAAGGAAGCTCCTCTGAGGGTTTATTCTGTTAAGCCATCGATATTTCGAATCATCTGTGCTCATGGACTATTGGGAAAACCTTAACTGACCAGAAAGAGGCTGTGGATATTGTCTCAGAGCATCTTGAACCCTTCCGAGATGGCTGGTCTTAACCTTGCCTCCACCCCGCCCCCTGCAGACTCCAGCTTTTATGAGACAGGGTCGGTCTGTTGCTAGAGGTCAGGCAGCACCAGGCTATAAAGTTTTAGTAATTTCAGAATCTCACTAGAGCACCTCCTCCTAAGATTTTGACCGGGGACACCTGGGTGAACTCCTCAATTGTGCACTTGGGAGCTTTTTGCCTGTAATTTAAGCAAACGGGGAAACAAAGGTCCCCCGCTGCGTTGCAAAAATTGAAATGGACAAAGAACTGTTGATTGTAATTCTTCAACCTGGGACTTCAGATGCCAGAAATGATTGCCAGGAATAAACACCCATGGAGTTTCTCCCTGAAACCTAATTGCTTTCTTGTTACTTAATATTTGCTGTGCTTAGAGTGCACTGGGGCTGCTGCACTCATTTAAAGAGGTATGCCCCTCATTTTAAGAGTCCTCAGTGCAGCTAACCATAGCTCCACACAAACTGAAGGGTGTGGACAGGAAGATCTGGGTAGGCATTCAAAAGAGAGAATCACGATATTTGAGAAGTCAAGTCAGTGGACCTTCCCAGGGACCCTGGAAGGCAATTGCTTGAGTGGTCAGAAGTGATCTGGTACCAAGGCTTCTCTCTATGCCTCTGTCATGTTAGCAAGACAGATAGGTATATGTTGGCCTCTTTGCCTGTGCCCAGGAACTGTAATGGAGAACATCTTGTAACACATCCAAGGTTCTATTGCAGGACTGAGCCTCGCCAACTCCTGCGGCTTCTGCCAGCCCCTTTTGAATTTATTCGCCCACAGACATAAGCCATCCTTCTAACACTTAATTTTACATTGTATGCCTAGAGCCAAGAAAAGGAAGGAGAGAAAGGCCATTGACTTGTTTGAGTTAATTTTATATCCAGCTACTTCACTGAAGCTGTTTATTAGGTTTAGGAGTTCTCTGGTGGAATTTTTAGGGTCACTTATATCTGTAAGATCAAGAATTGACAAATGGGACCCCATGAAACTGCAAAGCTTCTGCAAGGCAAAAGATACCGTCAATAAGACAAAAAGACCACCAACAGATTGGGAAAGGATCTTTACCTATCCTAAATCAGATAGGGGACTAATATCCAATATATATAAAGAACTCAAGAAGGTGGACTCCAGAAAATCAAATAACCCCATTAAAAAATGGGGCTCAGAACTAAACAAAGAATTCTCACCTGAGGAATACCGAATGGCAGAGAAGCACCCGAAAAAATGTTCAACATTCTTCATCATCAGGGAAATGCAAATCAAAACAACCCTGAGATTCCACCTCACACAAGTCAGAATGGCTAAGATCAAAAATTCAGGTGACAGCAGATGCTGGCGAGGATGTGGAGAAAGAGGAACACTCCTCCATTGTTGGTGGGATTGCAAGCTTGTACAACCACTCTGGAAATCAGTCTGGCAGTTCCTCAGAAAATTGGACATAGTACCACCAGAGGATCCAGCAATACCTCTCCTGGGCATATATCCAGAAGATGTCCCAACCGGTATGAAGGACACATGGTCCACTATGTTCATAGCAGCCTTATTTATAATAGCCAGAAGCTGGAAAGAACCCAGATGCCCCTCAACAGAGGAATGGATACAGAAAATGTGGTACATTTACACAATGGAGTACTCCTCATCTATTAAAAAGAATGAATTTATGAAATTCCTAGGCAAATGGATGGACCTGGAGGGCATCATCCTGAGTGAGGAAACACAATCACAAAGGAACTCACACAATATGTACTCGCTGATAAGTGGATATTAGCCCAAAACTTAGGATACCCAAGATATAAGATTCAATTTGCTAAACACATGAAACTCTAGAAGAATGAAGACCAAAGTGTGGACACTGTGCCCCTTCTCAGAATTGGGAACAAAACACCCATGGAAGGAGTTACAGAGACAAAGTTTGGAGCTGTGATGAAAGGATGGACCATCTAGAGACTGCCATATCCAGGGATCCACCCCATAATCAGCTTCCAAACGCTGACACCATTGCATACACTAGCAAGATTTTGCTGAAAGGACCCAGATATAGCTATCTCTTGTGAGACTATGCTGGGGCCTAGCAAACACAGAAGTGGATGCTCATAGTCAGCTATTGGATGGATCACAGGGCTCCCAATGGAGAAGCTAGAGAAAGTACCCAAGGAGCTAAAGGGATCTGCAACCCTATAGGTGGAACAACATTATGAACTAACCAGTACCCTGGAGCTCTTAACTCTAGCTGCATATGTATCAAAAGATGGCCTAGTCGGCCATCACTGGAAAGAGAGGCCCATTGGACACACAAACTTTATATGCCCCAGTACAGGGTAACACCAGGGCCAAAAAAATGGGAATGGGTGGGTAGGGAAGTGGGGGGGGTTATGGGGGACATTTAGGATAGCATTGGAAATGTAATTGAGGAAAATACATAATAAATAAAATAAATTAATTAAAAAAAAAGAAAAGGAAGGAGGTCCTAAAGGGCAGAGAGGGGTGGGAGATAAGGGCGGAGGGAAGCCTTGCCTCATCACTGCTTGGAAGCTCAACATTCATTATACCGAGAGAAGGGTCAGTGAGTACTCAAAGGCATGCTAAGAAACAAAACCAGAGCCAAACCACAGGCAAGTTCTAGCATGTGAGGTTACTTAGTCCACCGTCTCTCCTTCCCAGGAGGGGTTAACCCTGGGTCTGCCCCATCCCTGCAAGTGTGTCACCAGGCAGCTGTCTAGAGGGTGTAAGTAATGACTGTGTGGCTCCAGTGACTTGGTTCATCCATACCATTCATCTGTAGCAGACCATAAGGAGCAGGCACAGCAGCAGCCGTGGCATCCCCACAACCTGCCATGCTCCTGGGCCCTCTGCTCAACTGCCCTTGCATTTAGACTTTACATCAGTTAGGAGAGAGGCCAGTGGGAGTGCTTGGGAGCCAGAGTGCAGTGTTTTCATTTGAGGAGTCTCAACAGAGCCCCAGAGCCAGCTTATAGCATCTTAGAAAGTTGGGGGAGTCTGGGATTTACTTTCTCTGCGTTGGTTTAGAAGTGGGGAAAGAGGCTATAAACTAGAAAATCAGCCAAGTGCTTAAAAAAAAAGTGTATTTGCTGACCAGTTTTAGGTTTAGAGCTTTAAGACAGATTTATGAGTTTTTTTTTTTTTTTTTTTTTTTTAAGAGTTCCTCTGAGACATTTTGCCGTTAAATGGTACCTGGGGCCTGGTCTTATCTGCAGATCAAGTGTCCCCTTGTAGATCGTGATAGACCAATATACATTTTGAATGCCCGATCTTACTCAGTATTTTCTGGCCCTTCTACCTCTATGTAGGATTTAACCAAATAGTCATTTGGTTGGGAGCTAAATCACAGGCCATGAGGACAGAGACAAAGCAGGTTCTGCCCATCCCTGCAAATGTGTCACCAGGCACTGTCTGGGGTATGTGTAGGTGATCACTGCTCGGATCCAGGGAATTAGTTCAGCCAGAGCAGAACATAAGGACCATGGAAGTAGCCAACTCTAGTTATCTGCAGTTTTGAGACTGGTAATTATGCTTTTTCTTAACCTTTTTAATGATTAAAAATAAAGTACACAAAAGTCTTAGTGCTGTGATGTAAACCCTCCAGAAATTGTATAATTATTCAAAAGCAGCTTTCAGCACAGCATCTTTAGAACACCTGCCCTTCCTAATCGGGTGGACTTTGCTATAGAATTGGAGCCGAAATCTGTTGATCCTAACAAGTTTCCACTGGAGAGGGAAATCCTTATTGAGTCTCTCAGAGGGGCAGGCCTTGGGTCTCTCTACAATGTCCATACTTGACACAGTTCATTTAGTTCTGGGGAAATCACTTACTAAGACATCTTTGCCCCTTGGGATCTGGGTGTACAACTTCTTGGGGAATAATTAGGGTGAGTACCGACTCTCTGACTGACTGAAGCCACTCAGCCAGATTTAGTGTAAGAATTCAAGGTTTTCATTGCTAAAGTCATATTCCAATTTTCTGTTCACTTGAAAAAAAATTAGATGAGATTTTCTAAAGAGTTGGAGGAAGGAGATAGTAGATATGGCCTAAGGCCGTTTCCCCGTTTTTTCTTAATTATATGCAATCAGGTTCAACTGGATGGAGCAGAAAACCCAGAACACTGCTTTAACAAGATAGGGGTGTTTATTTTTCCCCAGGAAAATGAAATCTGGCCACACAAGATGGCTCAAAGGAGCCCACATCTCTTGTGTGTGTAATTTTGACCTTTAGGGTTTGGATTCTCTTCTGAAGGTCATCATTTGTTCCCAAAATAGCCACTGGGACTATCCTGGGAACTCAGAGGTGCAGATTCTTGGGTGGCAGTCCAAGTTAACTATATCAGAAACTCCCGAGTGGGCATGTCTCTGGTGTTCCAAATGCCACCCAAGGCAAGCTCATGAGGCCCTCGGGATGGGCACACATGAGCCAAAGAACACAGGAGTAAGAGCAATGAGGGGCTTGCTCTGCTTTCTGGATAATACCTGGGAAAGCAGATTTTCTGAAGCCAGGCAACTGACTTTCAGTTTCTTCTTGTACACTGGCCTCCCCCAGGGAGGAATACAAATTTTAGCTAGGCTCTCTAGCATCCCTGGTGATGTGGGCAGAGAAGGAGCAATTGATACCCCGCAGGCCAGTAAGCAGAGAAGATCAGCATATACAGCACTGGGCTGGGTGCATTCGCTAATAGTTTTGAACCAACTATACTGGGCAATGAATCGTTCAGTGGCTAAGTGATTCTTGCTTTTAGCCCGTAGCTCTGTCCTCTCTAATATCAAAGGCCTCATGGATCATGAATGTGACCCGGGCTGGTTGAGTGAGCAGCTCAATGTTCATTCGTGTGAAACAAGGGTTTCGTAACTTTTTTTCCCTAGTTGAGCACTTCACATTTTTTTAAGGTAGGAAAAGTGGGCACTCCTGCTGGCAGCAACTTTCAAAAGAGCTGCTTTTGGCCACCTGTCTACATATAGTCACACTGCTTCTAGACTTTTCATCATGTTCGTTGAATGAACTGACCCGTGAGATCTACTAAAGACTCAAAAGAGGAAAGCCGGGTTCTGACTCCGCAGAGTACAGACCACCACCCCATTGTTCTCGGCAGCATCCACTTTGGAAGGACGAGTTCAATGCCACAAACTAACCAACTTGGGGGTCTACTGGAGACAATGAACTTACCGTAAGTCAGATGCTCGAAGTGGCTTTCTGTCACCTTTCCATCTACAGCTGCAGGGCTGAACAGTGTGCTTCTCTGTTCAAAACTGTCTTCAGATGAGTTCTCCACAAGAGAGGCCGAGACAGGGTTCAGCCATCTTAGGGTGCCTGTGATCCCATGAGCAACACCTGTGTGGTGTGAGGCATGTGGAATTTGAGGGCTATGCTGGGCTTCAATCCGGTAACAGAGGCAGGGGTGTTATAATCCTACACGGAGCTCTGACGCTTAGCTTCACTGCAGGTGTGTGAGAAGAACAGGGCAGAGACTTTCTCCCTAGCAACTGACCAGTCACCAGCTGGCCCTAGCTGGGGTTGGGGGGTTAGCGCAGGCGGGACAGTGCCTTCTAATCAGAGATTTTAGCCAACATACCTTTCAGCTGGGCAAAGGAATACTTGGGTCCCAAATGTCTGAGTTGTTCAGAATAACATCCATCATAGAAATGTCGAACTGCTGTGTCAAAAATATCTGTAGTCACAAAAGATAGTCTAGGGGCTGGTAAGATGGCTCAGCGGATAGGAACAGTGACTGCTCTTCCGAAGGTTCTGAGTTCAAATCCCAGCAACCACATGGTGGCTCACAACCATCAGTAGTGAGATATGACACTCTCTTCTGGCATGTCTAAAGACAACTACAGTGTACTTACATATAACAATAAATAAAATCTTAAAAATAAATAAGTAAAAGATAGTCTAGAACAGTCTAAGTCTTTACCATGGTCTGCAGACCCTAACCTGATCTGGCTCCTGACCCCACCTGTGTGTCACCTCCCAATTTCTCAGTCACTTCCCCCAACCCCTACCTTGTTCTTACAGCATTGGTTCTCAATCTGTGGGTAGGGAGTCCTTAGGGGGTCACATATCAGATATCCTGCATATGCATATCAGATATTTATATTGTGATTCATAACCATAGCAAAATTATAGTTAATGAAGTAGCAATGAAATAATTTTATGGTTGGGGGTCACCACAACATGAGGAAGTATGTTAAAGTTGAAAACCACTGTCCTACCTAGCATATTCTGAGTCCCTCAGGACCAATGACTGCTGTTCTCTCTCCTGGACTGTGTGTCCCATAGGTCTCCTCAGATTTCAACTCTGATAAGGCTATCTATCTTAGCATATCAAAAGTATCTCTATCACCTTGCTGTCTATCTCTTTGTTCAATCTCACGAGTCTTGTTACCACCTGACATTTTATTATAGGCCTCTTCGATTTTTGTCTATCTTCTGATCACAAAAGGAAAATCAAGTCAGAGCCTGGTTTGTCAACTTAATGGTACATAAGACTTCCAGAGTAGTGTGTGGTACAGAATATGAATTCCGTAATATATAGTGAATCAACAGATTAATTCCTCTGTGATGAATTTCCTGAACTAGAAAAGGTTACTTTTAAGCAGAAATGAAGAGGCTTAGTCATGATATTTGGAAAACCAGAGACTTGGAGTCAATGTGTTCCAACCCTCAGCACAAGCCTCATGCTTCAAAGGACTTATGACTGATACTTATTATCTCGTATTAGCTTGGAATCAATTTTTACAAACTTAATTTACTTGTAGCAAGCCGTTTCTGACTGTCCAATTTTGTACAGCCATATCTTTGTTCATTTGTGAGGGGAATTTGTCATCTTAACCAGGTCCTGTGGGGAGAGGGGCGATCAAGAATAGTACTAGATATAGCTTCCAGCTAACCATTCTCATTCTGCAATACCTGAACCAAAATCAAGGTGGGGTTTTCGATTGTTCTTTCTTTGGATGTTACCAAATATCTTACTTTAGGATTCTAGATCAACAAGGTGGGTAAAGGACTTCAGTGGCCCTGGTCCTGCAGTGCTCTGGGTGGTTGGAGCTCTCGTCAGTCCCTGCTAAGGAGGCAGCCTCTATCCCCCTATATAATGATATTCTGGGGGTGGGAATCCAGACCTTGGAGGGGATGCCCAGTCTCAGTTTCCTGTAAAGGCTAAAAGCTGGTGTAGTGTTGCTAACCAAGATCAGAGGTGTCAGGACTGATGTCATGGAGACTCTGTGGGAATCACGACCACACATAGGGAAGCAACTGGACCAAGGTCACACAACTCAGCCCCTGTAGTTGGGGCTCCTTTATCTGACCTCTACAGAATACCTACAGTTCAGTTGTACCTCACTGAGAAGTATCAAGAGCTTAAGGCTCATGAGAGACCCCACATGATGGTAGCAGAAACAGGGGCTTAAGTAACCATGGTAAAGGAAGTGAGGTAGGAGGGGACTCGGGTGGGGAGGTGCAACCATAGTTTCCACTGCTATGGGCACATTGAGACATCCCTCAGACCCTTCCAGCAGTAGCTAGGGCAAGGGACATAACCATTATGATCTATGGGATCAAGGGTTACTGTGATTTTTCCTCAGTTTAGATGTGACCCTTTTTTGTGTTGGAGGGCAGGTGACTTTTAGGTTAAGAGATGATTGTCCTGGAAACACTGCTTCTTAAAGGGCTTGATTTCCATTCCAAATAGATAGAGCACATCTGTGTTCAGTCACTTTTCTTACTTTCCTGCAAAATGTGACTTCTATACCTTAAAATGACAAGTTCTAGCCTTGTAGGCTTGAATCAATGTGCAATGACTGGAGCCCAGATGCACTTGCATTGCCGTGGCACATGTATAACGCTACTTTGCTCTGCCCTTTAATCCACTGATGATGGATGCTTTGAGCCACTGGGCTCCTCTTGTTTCTCTAACTTTCACTCAAAAAACAATGGCTGGCGTCTCCTTTCGCTCTTACCTTATCACAATGTCTATTCCTTCGGGTTTTAGTAAATACTTTTTTTTTCTTTTAATCCACTCTCCTTTAATATTAAATACCTAATGAAATAGAATAAAAAATATGCCTTGTTATCACAGAAGGGGAAATTGAGGCACAGAAGCTAACGACATGGCTGGAGAACCACAGAGTGGTACCCCAAGTGTTTTTCTGATTACCACTTGATGTTCCTTCAACTCTTTTCATAGCCGTGGCCTTGTTGATACCCTTGGGCATGATCCTTGGGTCTAACCCTAGTGACACACAATTATTGCTTGCTGAACTTTTATCAGCTGTGGCCAGTTGATAGTTGGTAAAATTAGCGACTGGCTCTTTTTCTGAGTGCCAATCAAATGCCCTCAAAGCACACCACTTGAGGCACATACCACTCAGAGCACTTAACATTGATGATGGAGGGCCAGCTCAGATCCTCCAGCAGGAGGGAACACCTGCCTGGCTACCTGCCTGGATGCCTGCGGGAGTACCCACCTGGTCTTATTACACACGTGTTCCCTCACACACACACACCTCCCAACGTTAGAGCACTTGAAGTCCACAGCAGGTTCCTTTCCCCAGAAGTTCCAGGCTCGCTGGTATTCTGACAGGGGATGCGGCTGATCTCTGAGCTTTCATGATGGCCCTGTCTGAGGTAAGAGTGGCAAGGTGTTTAAAAGCAAGTTAGAGTCTGCAATTTTTTTTTTAATTGAGCATGAGAGAGCCATTGGAACTGAGTTTTTAATTAAAACAGAGCAGGCTGGCCAAGGAAGTAGAGGCTGCAAGCAGCCTAGTTCAGGGAACTTGGTTCCTGGTTTTTTGGGTTTTTTTTTTTTTTTTTTTTTTTTTTTTGGCATGATGGGGTCCCTCCTGAACACATCAGGCCGTTCAGCTGCCTGTGCTTGGGGAGTTCAAAGCACAAGCTCCCTGTTTATCAGGCTTTCCTGTGCCAAAAACTCAGTTTCAGCTCCGAGTCATTAACGACAATGTTCTCCCCACTACAGCCTTTACTGATGTTTCATTAACAAGACTAACAGTCCTTAGGAACGATGCTTCTGTGCTGCGTAGAAGCCCATGCCATGGGATTCCAGAACACTTCCTTCTCTACGTTTAGAACTGCTTCCCATACTTTTTTCCCCCACTGTGAGTTGAGTTGGTAAACTTGGTCACTACTGGTATTTGTTTTTTTTTTTTTCCCTTAGCCCAGGGTAGCTTGGGTAACCCCCCACCCCCACCCCCACTTTACCCCTCTTCCTTCACATCCTAAACATTTGCTGGTCCTGACTCATTCTCTGTGTTATTTCTGCAAAGCCTTCTTTGAAACTCTCTACCTGGTGTTCTGTAGTAGATTAGTAGTTGCCATTCATGTAAATAAATGTGAGTGGACGGGCAGAAGGATGGGCAGACAGATGGAGATCAACCAAGAGGAAGTCAATCTTTTAAGACAAAGTCTCTCCATATAGCCCAGATTTGTCATGAGCTATACATTATCCTACCTTGATCTTGGGGTTGCTCAGCCCATTCTATGAAAAAAAAAAAAAGTCAAAATAAATGAGACTTGGAAGCCTCAAAGGGCCAGGACAGGTGTTTGATTTCTAACAAAGGGAAAACTATGCTGTATGTATTGGGATTTTTTTTCAGGGCCCAATTCCCCCCCCCCCCCCCATAATTCCTAGTAAAGGGTGACCAAGCAAACTGTAGAAGGTTCCATGCAATTCTGTACGGTGAAGGGTTTTGGTGTCAGCACACAGGGGATGGCAAAGTTTGGAGAAGAAGAGATGAAAGAGGATGGAAGAAGCCATTAAGTCTGCTGACCACTCAGCTACAGCAAGGCCTCCCTCATAGCATAGTCATCTGTCACTGTGATGGCTTATATATGCTCTGCCCAGGGAGGGGCACGATTAGGTGTGGCCCTGTTGGAGTAGGTGTGGCCTGTCACAGTGGGTGTGGGCTATAAGACCATTATCCTAGTTGCCTGTAAGCCAGTCTTCCATTAGTAGCCTTCAGATGAAGATGTAGAACTCTCAGCTCCTGCTGCACCATGCCTGCCTGGATGCTGCCATGCTCCTGCCTTGATGATAATGGACTGAACCCCTGAACCTGTAAGCCAGCCTCAATTAAATGTTGTCCTTATAAGAGTTACTTTGGTCATGGTGTCTGTTCACAGCAGTAAAACCCTAAGACAGTTACATATGACCCTGATCTCTTCTTCCAACTTTCTTTTCTATTTTTTTTAATAAAAATTAATTTATTTACATCAAACACTCCCCGCCTCCTGGTCTACCCTCACGGAGACCCTCCCCCAACCCTCCTCTCCTCCTCTGAGAGGGTGACCCCTCCCGCAGATATTCCCCTACCCTGGTGCTTCCTCCAACTTTCTTAGTTCCTTACTCTTCTGCCTTTGCCTCACTAGGTGCCTCAAGAGAGGAAGGACAAAGTGATACCCACTGGGGTCCAGCCAGCCCATCATTCCTGCATATTGACCCCGGAGGCCGGTGCCAGTGGAATAGCAGTGTGAGGTTCCTACCTGTCTTTTCTTGGCCCCTGGCTCAGAAGCTCCTAAACCAGTGACCTAGAGAGGCATCCCGACTCTCGATGCCAGAGGGAAAGCCCTCAGAGAGATGCCACAGGAATTCCTGCTTCACCCTCAACATCCATTAGCTTTGTTTGCTTCCCATTTAATTCTCTGAAAATTCGAATCCCACAACCGCTACACAAATATGTTTGGATTATAAACCTTAAGATCTAGGCATGGAAATAAAACCCAAGTCTGTCTTGCCCATGTTTTCGGGCCCACTTAGAACAGTGGCTAGCTTTCCTTTCCTTAAGCATTTAGGATCCTAGAGGAAGCTCCACAAAAGGGTCTTGCTTTCTATTTTAAGATGTAAATGTCATCATATAATGTGGCATTTTCAGTAAATAGCTCTCTGCTTGCGTTGATATTTCTTTCCTTGTCTATTTATACAGATTGGCTGCATCTCGCCTCGCTGCCACATGCAGAACGGGCTGTGGGTAGTGGCGCGTTTAACATCTGCCTTATTTGTAGAAATTCAGGCTGCTTACAGGGCTTTGCCACTAGAGACGACATAGCCACAGAGATCCTTGAGCTTGCTCGTCGGTGGCTGAGTGAGGATGTTTCTATGAAGCATTAGACATTATAGTAGCTGGATTCTAAATTTTAGTGCACACCAGCAAATTATCCTTTGAAAGACCCCTTAAGGCAATTTCTAATTCCATCCGGCAGACCCTTGAGTACCATTTATTATTTTCTGGATAATATTTTGTCATTTCTTATATTAAAAATTTCATATTTATCATATATATATTTATTTAGTCAGTTCACTGTCTTCTTTGACAAATGTGTTCTGAGTCCCCTCTCCCTATCCTGCTTCATCCATAGACAGTGGGAGTTACAGGCAAGAAGGGCTTGTAAAGATAGCAGATTTGGGCCTTTTGGTAATGATGCATGCTTTTAATTCCAGCACTTGAGGGGCAGAGGAAGGTCGATCTCTGAGTCTGAGGCCAGCTTGGTCTATAGAGCAAGTTCCAGGACAGCCTGGATTACACAGCAAAACCCTGACTAAATGAAACAAAACAAAACAAAACAAAATAAAACAAAACAGAAGATAGCAGCTGTGTAAGTAGTAACCAGCAGTGTCAGGAAAGACCCTCTGCCTGCTGGGGATGCCCCTTACAAGGATACTCTGCTCTTGTCCCTAGAGAGCCATCAGATTGCCACTGCAGAACTGCTGGGGGTGTGTGTGTGTTGGGGGGGAGGGGCTCATAATCACAGGAGAGACTCTGAATCATTCCAGAGAAGGCGTGGCTAAAGGATTTGGGAGGTGTGGAGAATGGCCAACTTCAGTCAAGGGTAAAGACAGGGAGGCTTTACCCACTTCAGGGTATCTCTGGACTTGGCTGGGTACTACTACAGGCTCTGGGGGCCACAGTGCATTTTTCATCATCATACTTTGAGAATAATTGAATGGACAAGCATGAAGGGTCTGCTAGGACAGTGACAGTGACGACTAATAACTTCCAGCTCCATCGATTGTTGAATCGTTACGTTGTGAGCCATTGAGAAGAGAGTTGCCATTCTAACCGGGATATGCTATTGATTACAAATACATCCTGCTTTAATAGATATAAAAATGTGCAAACAAAGAGTCTTGGGTCCTATAAAATATGTTAATAAGTTAATTTATGGCAACAGTTCCCAACTCCGAAATACTTACTGTGTACACAATACTCTAAAACATTATCTTATTTAGTTGTTTTTACAAAAGTTTGATACCTCATCTTCTAAAACAAATAAAACTCATAAAACAAACTCAACACAGTGCTCTGACTTGCAGTGCTCACCAATTCCCATAGTGTAAATCCACCTAGATGGTCATTTTTGACATCTCAGTAGGAAACCACTGAATGTAGAGTAGGGAAGAAAAACCCAATCCCTGCAAGCCAATGGCAACTGGCCCAGACACTGCTGGAGACAAGGATGAAAATGAAAGGTTCAAAGCTCCACTTAGAATTGTTGTGCCCATTTTGTGAACCCCAAAAGACCACCAAGGAGCCAATTCTGATGCAATCACACTAGGGTCTCTATTACAAGCTTGAGCTTCGGCTTACTCACCCACTGCCTACCCCGACTCAGCAGGATGAGTTGGTGAAGCAACCCCAAGCCCTCGACATGACAAGGTTTTATAGGAAATGGTGAACAAATGAGGGGGTGACCAGCCTGGCAAGTGTCTAATTGAATGACTGTTGGAAGCCAAGAGGTGGGTGCTCTGAAGCAAAACCATGAACCATCACGAAGAGTCTGAAAGTACATCTGAAACAATCAGACTTATCTTTGGTTGACTGTTGCTAGGAAGTAGCTAGGGAGTAACCTGGGGGCTAGGGGGAGGAGGGTTATGGGCCAAGGACAAGCCTTGGAGTCCTTCCTGGTACTTGGATGCAACTTTGGTTCAGCTACAGGTCGGGTTTCTCTCAAGATGGAGTTTCAACACTGGAGAGCAACACCCAACTGTTACTGCCATACCACAGAGGAGGTAACCAAGGTTTAGGAGAGGTGACATAATTTGCTCAGGACTATGTAGCTAGTAAATTGAACTTGGCATCTCCTTGTCTCCATCAGTATCAGCGGTAGGTGGGGAAAGATGACTACCCAGTACTCCACTGAGCAGTTAAGTTCAGCTAACCTCTTGTGGGTCTGCAAAGTCCTTGAGAGTCATGGGAACAACTGGGCTCAATTCTACAACAGAGCTTAAGTCTATCCTCTCCCTGTTCTCTTTCCTCCGTGGATATATTTATTCTTCTGCTTTACTTCAATGTAGCAAATGTCTTGGAGCATTTTCAGCAGACAAAGCATTATCTGAGGCACCATCTACTGGGCTTCCCAAGGGCATGGAAAGGCACCCCTCCTCCCTCCCACTTCACCGGGAGGGGAAAACTGACTGCTTAGTATATATTGGAACTGTCAAAAGTACACGAAATTGCCTATGAAAAATGTGAAGCCTAAATCAGGATTCTGTTTGTGTTGGGGTTAAATAATAGATCATTTTTAACTCAAGGAAGAAAATTAAAATCTACTACCATACACTTCCCTCTTTTCTCCAAAACATTTTAATTAAACTCCACAGTAGAAGACAGGATAAAGACGGCATCTCTCTGACTTTGTTCATTATCCAACCCCTTGGCACGAGTATGTGATTAGATTGATTGGACCTTTCGAGCCTGGGGAAGTGTTGTGAAGTTTGTGTTGTCCCAGAAAAGATGTTATCATTCATAGGATGAAAGACCCAAGGGTGGAGTGAGCTTTAGGATCCAATCTGCACATTTACAGTTCGGGGATGGAAATGACTATG
Organism: Mus musculus; assembly: GCF_000001635.26. Taxonomy (NCBI): domain Eukaryota; kingdom Metazoa; phylum Chordata; class Mammalia; order Rodentia; family Muridae; genus Mus; species Mus musculus. The sequence goes on from NC_000085.6 coordinate 26,891,209, forward strand.
CCTGTGCCTCTGTTGCTGCGTGTATCTCATACTCTGTTCCTGAGGAGTGGATTGCATCCAGATGGGGTCTGTCACTGCCTATACCAAGAGCATGCCCCACGTTTAATTGATTTCTTTGCAGCGGTGCCCTGTGTCCTTTTGCTGTGCTGAGCTCTTCCTCCACGTAGGTTCTCAGTGGCCTGATCCGATTGCAGGAACAGCACCGGCAAGCCTGGGCACCAGCCAGCTGAGGAACTCTTGAATGGAACTAGTCACACACTGAAATGTTGCCAACTTTCAGGCAGCCTTGCAGAAACCAACGTGGCTTTGGAGACACGGTGTCCTTTGTGAGTGGGAGAGATAGAGACTTGGTGGCATTTGTAGAATCCCAGCTGTTGTAGACAGTGACATTAACTTGCCTGACTTTGGTGACAGTCATCTGGATCACAGTACTTTAAATAGATATGGCTTATTGTCTCTACTATTCTCTGCTGGTAAGCAGTGGCTAAGGACCTCAGAGGTAGCTGTACACTTCTGAAGGCAGACTTATCCAGTTCTACGAGAAAGAATGTATTGGATCACATGGCTGTGCGATTCACCTCCAAACTGGAAATTCAACTTTAGTTGGAAACTGGCCTACCAGGAGAACAAAGGCCACACAGAAGTTTCTAAGAAGAGAGTAGCTCTTTCCAGGGGGCCTTGGGCCATTTCAACCATGCAGGCTTGCAGGTTCAGCAAGGAGGCTGAGTCCAAAGAGAAACATTGGGTTTCTCTTCCAATTACTTGTCCTACTGACACACAAACTTGGATTAAGAGGAGAGAGGGTAGACTGAGCTGAGACATTATGATACCTATTCTTAGTCCCAAATACAAGGAAGACTGATCATTTGTTTTTCTTTGTTCTATATTTTCCATGGAAAAATGCAAGAGATTGATTTATTTACTTACTCATCTATCTATCTATCTATCTATCTATCTATCTATCTATCTATCTATCTATCTATCTATCTATCCATCCATCCATCCATCCATCCATCCATCCATCCATCCATCTATCTATCTATCTATCTATCTATCTATCTATCTATCTATCTATCTATCTATCTATAAGACAGGATCTTTCTTGGCTATCCTGGAACTCACTATGTAGATCAGGCTAGCCTGGAATTCACAGAGGTCTGACTGCCACCGCCTCCTGACTACTAGGGTTAAAGTTATGTGCCACCATGCCCTGCTTGGGAGACATTTGTCACTCAACTGCCTTCCAGCCTCTTGACCTTACATTTGAGTTCTTGAATTGAATCTTTGTGTCCAGCAATGTGTGGTAAGTGCTCTGTGGTACACAGTGCAGCAGACCCTCTGCTCTTGAGACACCCATGCAGTCAGTCACATGTGTGTGCACATATAGCACAGCAGAAGAGGAGGGAGGGGGCTTCCCGAGGAGGTATCACTTTCTCATGGTGACAGGTGGCAAGCTGTGGCTAACTTTTTTTTTTTTTTTTTTTTTTTAACTTCCCTTCCTCTGTTCTCACTCTCTGGAAGGAGGAGCAGAATTGAGACGGATGGCCCTAGGTGGAGAACATGAAGGATTCCAGGAAATTGAATAGTGACAGCCACAGTGGCTTGACTGACTAAAGCAGTCAGACTTTGAAACTGGTGCTGCAATTTCCAACCAGGCAGTGGTGGACTCCGCCACATCATCCCGTGGCTTCTCCTGCCTTCTCCATGTCTCTCGCTCAGCATAGTCCTCAACTTCCAGCCCTTTCGGCTAAGTGCTAAACTCCATGCTGTGCCCAATTTGGCTTCAGCCACTTACTGAGTCATGCAAAGGCCTCTGCAAAACCTGTACTGACTCGGATTTTCCTGGCAAGCAGAGATGGGAAGGGAAAGGAAGTCCCCCAATGTGAACACCCAGTAGGTGGCACAGTTTCCTGCAAACTTAGGTTTGTTGGCATTCAGAGCCTGGGCTGTCCTGTTGGAGTTTTGCAGAATGTAGAGGGTTGTGACAGAGGAAGTGACAGATGCCAGAATACCCAGAGGGCACATCTGGGACTTTCCTCAATGCTTACTTGGATGATAAGCTTCCTTTGTTAGAGTTTCTATAGGTCTTAGATGTCCTTGTCATGGAACAGTTTCTACTCCAGCCTCTTGGAGTTCGGAGGGCCCAGGCTGGAGCGGTTGCCTCTTAGTCCTGCCAGCTGTGCCTCTGAGGCTGGAGGCCACAGATAGGCTTTCTGACCAGATCACAGTATTTCAGCCATCTGTCCCATGAAGCAAGCCCCCTTGGAGGTCCAAGAGACTTGATCTTGGATTTGGGAAGATGACATTCTTTTGTGTGGGCAATCCATACATTTGGAAAGGCTGAAGAGATCAAATTTGAGTATATCCTTGGATGAAAATGTATGACCAAGTTTTTATAGAATGGAGGTTTATTGTTTAATTTTTAATTTTATTAAAATAGATTTTTTTCATATAATATATCTTGATTACGGTTTCTCCCCCTTCTACTTATTCCAGTCCTTGCCCACCTCTACTCCTGTATAGATTTACCCTCTTTCTGTCTCTCATTAGAAAACAAACAGGCTTCTAAGAGATGGTAATAAAATAAAATATAATAAGAGAAAACAAAAATAAACACATTGGAATAGGACAAACAAACAGACAGGAGGAAAAGAGCCCAAGAAAGGGCACAGGAAACAAATAAAATACACAGAGACTAACTCATTCTTATACTCAAAAATCCTATTAAAACACAAACCCCAGCCAGGCAGTGGTGGCGCACGCCTTTAATCCCAGCACTTGGGAGACAGAAGCAGGTGGATTTCTGAGTTCAAGGCCAGCCTGGTCTACAGAGTGAGTTCCAGGACAGCCAGGGCTACACAGAGAAATTCTGTCTCTAAAAACCAAAATCCAAAACCAAACCAAAACAAAACAAAAAACAAAAACAAAAACAAAAGAACTCCACAAACCCCAAATCCATAATATAGACATAAGGGACCTGTAGACGAAAGGAAGAGGGACAGGGAAAGGGGGAGGGGCAAAGATTGGGAAACAGAGAGACACAAAGAGAATAAAAAATAAAAATTTAAAAAGATGAGATTAAAAACAGAATAGAAGAGGAAAAGTCATCATGAAACAATGAGCTTCCTCCAAAGATGCCACTGAGTTCATTTCCTGTGGGCATCCACTGCTGGGCATGGAGCCTTAAGAGTAGTGAGATTCCTTTGGAGAAAACTAAATTTTCATTTGCAAGTGGTTGTCTATTGAAGATAGCTTCTGGGTTAGGGATGGGGCGATGTGTCCACTTCTTTCTGCTCTAGGACCCCTGTGTAGTACAGACTCCTGCACATGCTGCCTGTTTCTATGAGTTCATATGCACACTGGCCCCAGTTGTGTTTAGAAGGCCTTTTTCTTTGGTGTTCTTCATCCACTATGGCTCTATACTCTTTCTGCCTCCTCTTCCACAGGGTTTCCTAAGCCCCAAGGGGAAGGATTTGATGGAGACATCTTGTTTTTAGGGCCCCACGGTTTCTGACTCTCTGCATATTGTCTGGCTTTGAGACTTTTTATTTGCTCTCATCTGCTGCAGGAGGAAGCTTCTCTGATGATGGTTGGTCAAGGAACTAATCTATGAATATAGCATGTCTACATTCATACATGGAATATTACACAGCTGTTAAAAATATGAAATTTGCAGGTAAAGATTGGAACTAAAAAAAGTCACCCAGAGTGAGGTAATCCAGACCCAGAAAGATAATTAGGGTATGTATTCACTTACATGTGGATATTAACTGTTAATTCAAAGATAAGCAAGCTATGATCCATAGAATCACAGAAGTTAGGTACAGAGAAGGGATTGGAGGGAGTGGATAGATCTCCCTAGGAAAGGGAAATAGAGATAGTTATGGATGGATGGGGTGAGATGAGGGGGACTGAAACAGGAAAGTCAGCATGGAGGAGAGAGAAGAGACAGATGAAAGGAAAACACAGACAGACACACACACACACACACACACACACACACACACACACAGAGAGAGAGAGAGAGAGAGAGAGAGAGAACACTAAAATAAGGGCTATTTGAGGGGGTCCTATGGAAACTTAGTACAGAAGAATCTTAAAAATACATATATATGAAGGTGATCTAAATGAACCACCAAATAACAGGGAAGATAGAGCCCCAACTGGACATTTCTCATCATCAAATGAAGACTTCCTGGAATAGTTTATATCAATGGAGTTGTTGGCCAAAAGGATGGAAATCCCCAAAGAATCCAGGTTATTTCCAACATTATTGATGGCTCTCCACAAACTTACAGCATGGCCCTGTTGCTGAAGACAACACCTATAGAACTCATTGAACATGGAGAGTCCCAGCTGGTGCCTATGTAGAGCCTTCACCCGTGCATGCTAATATTCATGGTACCAGTACCCTGCTCACTAGCAAAAGAGAACCATCAACATCAACCCAGCTACAAACCCTTTGATCTACAACTCTGTCCTGCCTATGAGACATGGTAATGTGATAATGGCATAAAGTTTGTGGGAGTAACCAACCAATAACTGATTTGACTTAAGACATACTCTGTGAGATGGAACCCATACCTGACACTGCTTGAGTGACCAAGAACCAGAGACTAGAATGCCAAGGGGCTTAGGGTAAAGCCTTTAGTATACTAAAGAATGTAGCAATAAAATAACTCCTAATGACATTCTGCTATACTCATAGAAGAGAGGCTTAAACAGGTCATGTAGGCACTGCTGGAGTAGAAGCCTGAGGAAGAGTGGTTTTTTTCCAGATCATATGGAAAAGAGGCAGAAACACTTTTACTGCCAAGACAGATGACAGGGATGGTGAGAGAAAAGCCAAGGGCATATTATAGTAGTCTTGATGGATGTCAGCCCAAAATCTAACTCAATATTTGGACGCTATAAATTGTGTTAAGAAATATAAGACCAAATAAACCTCTGGGACTGTGTGTGAGTGATTCAAGATGGCTGAGCTTAAACTGCTGTTGATAAAATTGATGGGGGCAGGATAATGGTGTTAGCAATTTGACAAGATTCTAATAAATCAGGCACAGACCTACATTAACTTAGAAAGTCTTGCCAGAGCCCACAGGCTGAGTTTGGTTGAGGTTGGTGGCTCAGGTGGAAATGGAGACCAGAGCATGGACTCACATTTGTATCTCTAGGAGGTATGTGTGGCGATTTGTGGAAGATGTCTTTTCTATCAGCATCACTATTGACATCACTGTCTAGCCTGTAAGCCCGTGTGCCATACTGTGCCAACATCATGCACTTAGGCGCTCTGTTTCATTACCACTTAGTATGGAAATAGTCCATCTATCTTAGGTTTCCATTGCTGTGAGGAGATGACGAAGTGGAGAGGAAAGGGTTTATTTCAGCTTACAAGTCTCAGTTATACTCCATCACTGAGTACAGTCATAGCAGGGACTTGGAAGGGGAATGGAAGCAGAGGCCATGGAAGAGTGCTGCTAATTGGCTTGCTCTCCATTTCTTGCTCAACCTGCTCTCTTATACAACCCAGGACCACCAACTTAGGAGTGGCACCACCTACAACAGGCTGTGCCCTGCTGTATCTATGACTAATTAGGAAAATGCACCACTTGCCTATGTGTCAATCTTACGGAGGTATTTTTCTCAGAAGTGGTTCCCTCTTTTCAGATTACACTAACTTATATGTCAAGTTGACAATAAACTAGCCAGGACATCATTCATCTCTCAGTCACCACCTTAGGGAAAATGAGTTCAACATCTGCTAAGGACAATGAGGACATTCTTATACATTAAATCTTCAAATATTCCATGGGATTAGATGTACTTTACTGCATTTAGAAATTTAATTCTTAGGCAAATACTAATGGAGGAAAGGCAGTTATGCTCAGCAAAAATCCCCACAAAAATATGACCAGACATTGGTAGTTTTCTAAAACGAGAATATTCATATATTATAAACAATATATAACATATAAGCATATATGCATAATATATTGTGGTGTATTCATAGAATGGAATTCTATTTAGCCAGAAAATGAATTTATTACAGCTATGTAAAAAATTAAGTAGATGATTCTTATAAAGATAATCTTTGAGCAAAAGAAATAAGATATCAGTTGGAAGAACTAAAAAAATTCCATTTTTTATGAGCTCCTAACTCAGAGAAGACTAGCGTTGTGATGTTCAGGGTACCTGGGGTGGGAGAAGGCGGGGCAGGGAGGGTGGGTAAGTGATAGACAGAAATGATGCTCTTTCTCTGTGGAGAGCCGTGAGCAATTGCCATCACGAGCCTCCGCTGTGCCTAACTGGTAAACAAGTAATGTGCGCAGGTGTAAGAGTAAATTTGTGCCAAGTCACTGCCCATCCCGGGGCATAGTAGTGGGGTGATGAGTGAGCAGCTAATCAGGAGCTGACACGTCACATGGAGGGGTATATAAGCAGCATCATTTTCCTTGTTTGTTGTTCTTCTTTCGCCTATGCAATCAATGCTCTCCCAATAAACGTGTGCAGAAGGATCCTGTTGCAGCGTCGTTCTTCCTGGCCAGTTGAGCGCGCGCAAGATTTCTCTGTCTGTCTCTCTGTCTCTGTCTGTCTCGGTCTGTTTGTCTGTCTGTCTGTTTCTCTCTCTGTCTCTCTCTTTCTCTTTCTTTTTAAAGATTTATTTATTATGTACAATGTTCTGACTGCATGCCAGAAGAGGGCACTAGATCTCATTATAAATGGTTAGAGCCACGATGTGGTTGCTGGGAATTGAACTCCAGACCTCTGGAAGAACAGTCTTAACCTCTCAGTCATCTCTCCAGACCCTGAGACTCTATTTCTTAACCTGTGCTCATTCTATGATAGTTTAGTGAGCTGTATGCTTATGCATTGTGTACAATTTGGGTCTATGCCTTGTAACTGCCTGTGGCCACATGAACTGGAAGAGCAAGAAATGGAGAGCAAGCCAATTAGCAGCACTCTTCCATGGCCTCTGCTTCCATTCCCCTTCCAGATCCCTGCTATGACTGTACTCAGTGATGGAGTGTAACTGAGACTTGTAAGCTGAAATAAACCCTTTCCTCTCCACTTGCTTTTGGTCATCTTCTCATAGCAATGGAAACCTGAGATAGACGGACTGTTTCCTTACTAAGTGGTAATGAAACAGAGCGCCTAAGTGCATGATGTTGGCACTTAAAAGCACATGGGCTTACAGGCTAGACAGTGATGTCAATAGTGATGTTGAGTTCCTGAGAGGGAAGCTGGAACTATATGGGAGGAAATGGGGGGAGAAAAAAAAAAAAACAAAACAAAAAACCAAAAATGAGACCAAGACAGATACCAATCAAGGCCCAATGTTTACTAAGAGTCTGAGCTTATAAAGGGGGTAGTCCCATCCCCTGCCACACCAGGCTTCTTGATGCTTTGTCATCTAGTTGTTAGCACTTGGTCTACCAGAGCTGTTAGCATTAGGTCGCTGTCTAGGTCTGAAGACTCCACCTGAGGTGGTCTCATTCACAGGGGCAGAACAGGTCTGAGTCAGCCTGCTCAAGGCTGGGGGAGGCTACAATGCCTAATATTTACACCAAAAGATTAGAAAATGGTGTCTGTGGAGTTGTATCCTTGGGTAAAAGCACACACTGTGCATGCTTGAGCCCCTGACTTTGAATCCTCAGAAATCACAAAAGCAGACATGGTAACGCATGCCTGGATCTCAGGAGGTGCTCAGATGGTAGGAGGTAAGGCAGAAACAGAATCCCAGGGGACTTGGGGGTCAGCTGGCCTGACACACCCAGCAGCAAACAAGAGACTGCACCAAACAAGGTGAACAGTGGGGACTCACACTGAGGTTGTCCTCTGACCTCTGTCCATGTCTCCTGGCGCGCATGTGCCTACACTCACACAATGAGTACACACATATACTAAGTTTTCAAATGTCAAGGAAATTATAACAGCAGGTGTATGATGTATCCAGGAAGCAATGGATTATGGGAGCACCTAGCAGCATCACTCCAGTTCAGATGATACTTTCTCAAAGGTCTCTTGATTAAAATGAAATCCTTCATGTGCATTGCTCTTCCTTCAAGCTGTCACTCTTGGCTGGTGACCCCATATTAGACACACACACACACACACACACACTCTCTCTCTCTCTCTCTCTCTCTCTCTCTCTCTCTCTCTCTCTCTAATTCAACACCCAGAACTTGTGATGGATATATCTGTATGCCCTTGCACCCCCAGCACAGCAACTTGTCCATGTGCAGGAAGCACTTGTGGACTGAAATCATTCAAAGAGGAGTTTGTGGGAGGATTAGCACCTCCCTGGTCTGTAGGACATGACTCATCAGACTTTCAAAGGTTCAAAACTTCTATGTGTCTTCCAGACAGTGCCAATATCCCAGGGTAGGTCAAGTTTTCATCTGAGACCAGTGACTCAGAGGGACTACACCCACAGAGCTATATGTCCCTTTAGACAGCAAGATGGCCACTGCAACTTGGTTAAATATGTATTCGTTACTAACAGTAACTTGATATTCAGTCTTAATTTAACATCATGGATATATTATTAAAATTAATAACAAGTTCAACTCTGGGGAGAAGGGGAAGAGGAAGAAGGCTAGGCGAGGGGGAAGCAAGGGCCTACAAATCATATACAGACATGAATGCACACAGGCCTGGGCTTTGGCTCGTTAGTGAATCTCAAAAGCCCACAAACACTAGCTGATTCAGATGACATAAGTTCAGGATAAGGATTAAGACTTAGTTTTTATGTCATGTATTAATTGGTGAGAGGGTTGGAAAGCAGGTGTTAGGAACAATTAAGAGAGAACATGAATTCAAATCTTGCTTCTTTTTAAAAGTGTACACTCACCAAGCATCTTAATTTTTTATTCTTGTGTGTATTTATTTATTTTATTAGATATTTTCTTTAATTTCATTTCAAATGTTATCCCCTTTCCTAGCTTCCCCTCTGAAAACCCCCTATCCTCTCCCCGCTTTCCCTGCTCACCAACCCACCCACTCCTGCTTCCTGGCCCTGGCATTCCCTATACTGGGGCATAGAACCTTCACAGGATCAAGGGCCTCTTCTCCCACTGATGACCGACTAGGCCATCCTCTGCTACACGTGTGGCTGGAGACATAGGACCCTCCATGTGTATTCTTTGGTTGGTAGTTTAGTCCCTGGAAGCTCTGGAAGTACTGGTTAGTTCATATTGTTGTTTCTCCTATAGGGCTGCAAACCCCTTCAGCTCCTTGGGTCCTTTCTCTAGCTCCTTCATTGGGGACCCTGTGCTCAGTCCAATGAATGGCTGTGAGCATCCACCTCTGTATTTGTCAGGCACTGCAGAGCCTTTCAGAAGACAGCTATATCAGGCTCCTGTCAGCAAGCACTTGTTGGTATCCACAATAGTGTCTGTGTTTGGAGAATGTATATGGGATGGATCCCCAGGTGGGGCAGTCCCTGGATGGTCATTCCTTCAGTCTCTGATCCATACTTTGTCTCTGTAACTCTCTCCATGGGTATTTTGTTCCCCTTCTAAGAAGGATCAAAGTATCCACACTTTGGTTTTCCTCCTACTTGAGTTTCGTGTGTTTTGCAAATTTTATCTTGGATATTCTGAGTTTCTGGGCTAATATCCACTTATCAGTAAGTGCATATCATGTGTGTTCTTTTGTGATTGGGTTACCTCACTCAGGATGATATCCTCCAGATCCAACCATTTGCCTAAGGATTTCATAAATTCATTGTTTTTAATAGCTGAGTAGTACTCCACTGTGTAAATGTACCACATTTTCTGTATCCATTCCTCTGTTGAGGTATTGGTACAGTTACAGGCAGGTAGATCAATGAAGTAGAATTGAAGACGCAAAAATGAACCCACATACCTATGGTCACTTGATCTTTGACAAAGGAGCTAAAAACCATTTAGTGGAAAAAAGACAGCACTTTCAACAAATGGTGCTGGCTCAAATGGTGGTTAGCATGTAGAAGAATGCAAATCAATCCATTCTTATCTCCTTGTACAAAGCTGGAGTCCAAATGGATCAAGGACTGCCACATAAAACCAGATCCACTGAAACTAGTAGAAAAGAAAGTAGGGAAGAGCCTTGAGCACATGAGCACAGGGGAAAATTTCCTGAACAGAACACCAATGGCTTATGCTCTAAAATCAAGAATTGATTCTTGTTTTTATTACCACTAAACAGGCCTCATATCAGTAACCCCTGGACTGTCACCTGCCATTGTTGACATGACATGGCCAAGTTAAGACTGCCCTGTTGGGGGCAGGTATTTTACAGTGCCTAATGATGTGTGTGACTTGCTGAGATAGCTCAGCCCTGCTTGTCTTTGGTTCTATCCCCTAACTGATCATGAGTGGGCCTTGGGGGAGTCATTGCCAACCAGGGGCAAGGTTTTCTAGTTGTAGGGAAGGGTTGAGCTGCTGGAATCTCAAGATCACACCAGAAAAGCAGGTACTGATGTCAGGGTTGCTAAGTTAGATATAAGGCTTAAAAAAATCAAATTGGAGAACTTTGGCACTTTTTCAGGTGCAAACTGCAATTTCTATGGTTTACATTTAAAGAGCCTCACTCAAATAGCTCCTGCATTGAAAACCTGGTCCCCCAATGGTGCCACTATTTTGGAAGATTATGGGCCTTCCTGGAGGAATGAGATCACTGGAGTTGGTCCTCTGGTATGGAATCTTGTCCAGAGCTTCTGTGTGTTTCTATTTTTTTCAACTTTTTCTGTATGATGGGAGCAGCCTTGCTCTGTCTGCACCCGTCTTGATGGACTGAAACCTAGGAAATAAATCTTTCCCTCTTTTAAGTCATTCACGTCAGATGTTCCGTTACAGCAGTGGCTAAAGCTGACACGGAGAGAAATTAGCTCCCATCAGCAGCTGTTCTGAGACAACACAATTCTAGTTGTTTTTCATCAAAGAGAAGAGATAAGAAGGCGCCACCTCCAAGTGCTCCCTTGCTCTCTTATTTTTATAGACTGCTCTCCCGTTCACACCACCTCTTTGTCTCTACACAGCCATTCATCTCAAGAAGGCTTCTCCCTCACCTTCCTCTGGGGAAATTATTTGCTCAGACCACCACGGTGACCCCCTCAGGCATTGTAGCGGGGCAGGGAGACAGCACATGTGACTGTTGAGCTGGTGAAGCATTGTAGCAGATCTGCTGTACTGCACAAATGCCACAAGGGTTGGGAAGGGTCACATCCCCTGTCTGCTAGTGTCTGAGAGAACTGGTGAATCTGTAAAAATTAGTGAACTGTGCAGTCAACTAGTGTTTAAAGATTTCTCAGCACTGATATTTGGAAGTGGACTTTCGAGAAGCCCCATCCCTATCCCTAACCAAGATAGTGTTTGTGCATTTTTTTGTTGTTTTGTTGTTGCTGTTAGAGGGGAAATTGTCTTTTTTCCCCTTCAACATAATATTTTTATTAATTATTATTAGTTATAAATTCCAAATTATTCAATTACTAATGATTAATTTTAACATTAATTATTAGTTATAAATTCCTTAATTAATCAAATAGGGAATTTCAAACAATGCATCCAATAACACTTATTTCCCCATCCTCCCAAATCTAGCCCTTGCTCCCACTCCCCACAATAAAAAACAACAAAACCCCACCAAGTCTAATTTGTGTTGCCCATGTACTCATTGGAATCTGGTCAAACTTCCAGTGGCCCCATTTAAGAAAAATAGTCTTGTAGCCACACCCTGAACCCCAAACCTGCTTCCCACCAGAAGCCATCAACTGTGAAGAGCTATGCTTCAGCATCTTTAGCACGATTTTTAAGGACTTTTTTTGGGTGGGTGGGGGTTGTCACGGACCCTTTCAACGTCTCTTCTTCTCAGTTATGAGTCTGCAGTTACTGTTATTGCTGCTAAATGAAGCTTCTGTGTGGATAGTAGCCAGTAGTGGCAGCAGGCACCAACATAGTCTCCAGTGGCAGAACAGATCGTGGACCTCACTTAACATGGCTTCCAGCAGCAGCACCTACCACCAGCAAGTCTTTCTGAGGAGGCTTAATCCAGAAAAAGAAACATTCATTCATCTCTGGTATCTTGTTGCGCAAAGTCAGGGTGATTTGCAGCTCAGAGGCATGTTGGAGGGGCAGGAACTGTGTGAGCCCCAGGCTTCTGTGTGCTACCCTACCCTTGGTGCCCGCTACTATGCTAGTGCCCTGGGCAATGGCCCATGCTCCTGCCTGGAGCAGTGTGAGCACTGAGAGTCACAGCATCACTGGCTGCTACAGGTCATAGACCCCTGAGCCTGGTCCTGGATCTCTCAGAGACTAGTCTGTGCAGGTGAGAGTGCAGACTACAGAAGCTACACAGCTTCTGGGACAGGCTGAAGCCACACAGCTTCTGGGGCAGACCCCATTTCGGGCTCTAGACATCCAGGCACCTTCCCTGCCAGCGGAGAGGTGTCCACCCTGCCCTGGAGAGATTTGCCTGAGCACCTGGGGGAGCCATTTTGGTTCCCGGATCCCTCAGAGACTAGTCTGCACAGGTGAGAGTGTGGACTACAGAAGCTACACAACTTCTGGGACAGGCCCTATTTCAGGCCTTCATCTTCGGTCAGGAGGCAGGTCTGAACGCCAGATATCTGTGCACCTTCCCTGCAAGAGGAGAGCTAGCCTGCAGAGAGTATTCTGACCACTGAAACTCAGGCGAGAGCTAGACTCCCAGGTCTGCACAGAGGCTAACAGAATCACAGGAAGAACAAGCTCCAACCAGAGACAACTATAACAACTAACTCCAGAGATTACCAGATGGTGAAAGGCAAACTTAAGAATCTTACTAACAGAAACCAAAAAATCACCATCATCAGAACGCAGCACTCCCACCTCGCCCAGTCCTGGGCACCCCAACACACCCGAAAAGCTAGACCCGGATTTAAAAGTATATCTCATGATGATGGTAGAGGACATCAAGAAGGACTTTAATAACTCACTTAAAGAAATACAGGAGAATACTGCTAAAGAGTTACAAGTCCTTAAAGAAAAACAGGAAAACACATCCAAACAGGTGATGGAAATGAACAAAACCATACTAGACCTAAAAAGGGATGTGGACACAATAAAGAGAACCCAAAGCTAGGCAAAGCTGGAGATAGAAACCTTAGGAAAGAAATCTGGAACCATAGATGCAAGCATCAGCAACAGAATACAAGAGATGGAAGAGAGAATCTCAGGTGCAGAAGATTCCATAGAGAACATCGGCACAACAATCAAAGACAATGCAAAATGCAAAAAGATCCTAACTCAAAACATCCCGGAAATCCAGGACACAATGAGAAGACCAAACCTATGGATAATAGGAGTAGATGAGAATGAAGATTTTCAACTTAAAGGGCTGGCAAGTATCTTCAACAAAATTATAGAAGAAAACTTCCCAAACCTAAAGAAAGAGATGCCCATGAACATACAAGAAGCCTACAGAACCCCAAATAGACTGGACCAGAAAAGAAATTCCTCCCAACACATAATAATCAGAACAGCAAATGCACTAAATAAAGATAGAATATTAAAAGCAGTAAGGGAAAAGGGTCAAGTAACATATAAAGGCAGGCCTATCAGAATTACACCAGACTTTTCACCAGAGACTATGAAAGCCAGATTATCCTGGACAGATGTTATACAGACACTAAGAGAACACAAATGCCAGCCCAGGCTACTATACCCAGCCAAGCTTTCAATTACCATAGACAGAGAAACCAAAGTTTTCCACGACAAAACGAAATTTACACATTATCTTTCCATGAATCCAGCCCTTCAAAGGATAATAACAGAAACAAACAAACAAACAAACAAAAATACAAGGACAGAAACCATGCCCTAGAAAAAGCAAGAAAGTAATCCTTCAACAAACCTAAAAGAAGACAACCTCAAGAACAGAATGCCAACTCTAACAACAAAAATAATAGGAAGCAACAATTATTTTTCCTTAATATCTCTCAATATCAATGGACTCAACTCCCCAGTAAAAAGACATAGACTAACAGATTGGCTACACAAACAGGACTCAAAATTTTGCTGCTTACAGGAAACCCATCTCAGGGAAAAAGACAGACACTACCTCAGAATGAAAGACTGGAAAACAATTTTCCAAGCAAATGGTCTGAAGAAACAAGCTGGAGTAGACATTGTAATATTGAATAAAACCGACTTCCAACACAAAGTTATCAAAAAAGACAAGGAGGGACACTTCATATGCATCAAAGGTAAAATCCTCCACGAGGAACTCTGATTTCTGAATATCTATGCTCCAAATGCAAGGGCAGCCACATTCATTAAAGAAACTTTAGTGAAGCTCAAAGCTCACACATTACACCTAACACAATAATAGTGGGAGACTTCAACACACCACTTTCATCAATGGACAGATCTTGGAAACAAAAACTAAACAGGGACACAGTGAAACTAACAGAAGTTATGAAACAAATGGATTTAACAGATATCTACAGAACCTTTTGTCCTAAAACAAAAGGATATACCTTCTTCTCAGCACCTCATGGTACCTTCTCCAAAATTGACCATATAATTGGTCACAAAACAGGCCTCAACAGAAACAAAAATATTGAAATTGTCCCATGCATCCTATTAGACCACCATGGACTAAGGCTGATCTTCAATAACAACATAAATAATAGAAAGCCAACATTCACGTGGAAACTGAACAACACTCTTCTCAATGATACCTTGGTCAAGGAAGGAATAAAGAAAGAAATTAAAGACTTTTTTAGAGTTTAATGAAAATGAATCAACATACCCAAACTTATAGGACATCATGAAAACATTTCTAAGAGGAAAACTCATAGTTCTGAGTGCCTACAAAAAGAAACTAGAGAGAGCACACACTAGCAGCTTGACAACACACCTAAAAGCTCTAGAAAAAAAGGAAGAAAATTCACCCAAGAGGAGTAGACAGCAGGAAATAATCAAACTCAGGGGTGAAATCAACCAAGTGGAAACAAGAAGAACTATTCAAAGAATCAACCAAACCAGGAGCTGGTTCTTTGAGAAAATCAACAAGATAGATAAACCCTTAGCCAGACTCACTAGAGGGCACAGGGACAGCATCCTAATTAACAAAATCAGAAATGAAAAGGGAGACATAACAACAGATCCTGAAGAAATACAAAACACCATCAGATCCTTCTACAAAAGGCTATACTCAATAAAACTGGAAAACCTGGATGAAATGGACAACTTTCTAGACATATACCAGGTACTAAAGTTAAATCAGGATCAGGTTAATGACCTAAACAGTCCTATATCCCCTAAAGAAATAGAAGCAGTCATTAATAGTCTCCCAACCAAAAAAAGCCCAGGACCAGATGGGTTTAGTGCAGAGTTCTATCAGACCCTCAAAGAAGATCTAATTCCAGTTCTTCACAAACTATTCCACAAAATAGAAGCAGAAGGTACTCTACCCAATTCATTCTATGAAGTCACAATTACTCTGATACCTAAACCACAGAAAGACCCAACAAAGATAGAGAACTTCAGACCAATTTCCCTTATGAATACCGATGCAAAAATCCTCAATTAAATTCACGCTAACCGAATCCAAGAACACAACAAAACAATCATCCATCCTGACCAAGTAGGTTTCATTCCAGGGATGCAAGGATGGTTTAATATAGGGAAATCCATCAACATAATCCATTATATAAACAAACTCAAAGACAAAAACCACATGATCATCTCCTTAGACGTGGAGAAAGCATTTGACAAAATCCAACACCCATTCATGATAAAAGTCTTGGAAAGATCAGGAATTCAAGGCCCATACCTAAACATGATAAAAGCAATCTACAGCAGTCCAGTAGCCAACATCAAAGTAAATGTCGAGAAGCTGGAAGCATTCCCACTAAAATCAGGGACTAGACAAGGCTGCCCACTTTCTTCCTACCTATTCAACATTGTACTTGAAGTCCTAGCCAGAGCAATTCGACAACAAAAGGAGATCAAGGGAATACAAATTGGAAAGTAGAAGTCAAAATATGACTTTTTGCAGATGATATGATAGTCTATATAAGTGACCCTAAAAATTCCACCAGAGAACTCCTAAACCTGATAAAGAGCTTCAGTGAAGTAACTGGATATAAAATTAACTCAAACAAGTCAATGGCCTTTCTCTACATAAAGGACAAACAGGTTGAGAAAGAAATTAGGGAAACAACACCCTTCTCAGTAGTCACAAATAATATAAAATACCTTGGCGTGACTCTAACTAAAGAAGTGAAAGATCTGTATGATAAGAAGTTCAAGTCTCTGAAGAAAGAAATTAAAGGAGATCTCCGAAGGTGGAAAGATCTCCCATGCTCATGGATTGGCAGGATCAATATAGTAAAAATGGCTATCTTGCCAAAAGCAATCTACAGATTCAATGCAATCCCCATCAAAATTCCAACTCAATTCTTCAACGAATTAGAAAGGCAATCTGCAAATTAATCTGGAATAACAAAAAACCTAGGATAGCAAAAACTCTTCTCAAGGATAAAAGAACCTCTGGTGGAATCATCATGCCTGACCTAAAGTTGTACTACAGAGCAATTTTAATAAAAACTGCATGGTACTGATATAGCAACAGACAAGTAGACCAATGGAATAGAATTGAATACCCAGAAATGAACCCACACACCTATGGTCACTTGATCTTTGACAAGGGAGCTAAAACCATCCAGTGGAAAAAAGACAGCATTTTCAACAAATGGTGCTGGCATAACTGGCAGTTATCATGTAGAAGAATGTGAATTGATCCATTCTTATCTCCTTGTACTAAGGTCAAATCCAAGTGGATCAAGGAATTCCACATAAAACCAGAGATACTGAAATTTATAGAGGAGAAAGTGGGGAAAAGCCTTGAAGATATGGGCACAGGGGAAAAATTCCTGAATAGAACAGCAATGGCTTGTGCTGTATGATCGAGAATCGACAAATGGGACCTCATAAAATTACAAAGCTTCTGTAAGGCAAAAGACACCGTCATTAAGACAAAAAGGCCACCAACAGATTGGGAAAGGATCTTTACCTATCCTAAATCAGATAGGGGACTAATATTCAATATATATATAAAGAACTCAAGAAGGTGGACTCCAAAAATCAAATAACCCCATTAAAAATGGGGTGCAGAGCTTAACAAAGAATTCTCACCTGAGGAATATCGAATGGCTGAGAAGCACGTGAAAAAAATGTTCAGTATCATTAATCATCAGGGAAATGCAAATCAAAACAACCCTGAGATTCCACCTCACACCAGTCAGAATGGCTAAGGTCAAAATCTCAGGTGACAGCAGATGCTGGCAAGAATGTGGAGAAAGAGGAACACTCCTCCATTGTTGGTGGGATTGCAAGCTTGTACAACCACTCTGGAAATCAGTCTGGCAGTTCCTCAGAAAATTGGACATAGTACTACCGGAGGATCCAGCAATACCTCTCCTGGGCATATATCCAGAAGATGCCCCAACTGGTAAGAAGGACACATGCTCCACTATGTTCATAGCAGCCTTATTTATAATAGCCAGAAGCTGGAAAAAACCAAGATGCCCCTCAACAGAGGAATGGATACAGAAAATGTGGTACATTTACACAATGGAATACTACTCAGCTATTAAAAAGAATGAATTTATGAAATTCCTAGGCAAATAGATGGACCTGGAGGGCATCATCCTGAGTGAGGTAACCCAATCACAAAAGAACTCACACGATATGTACTCACTGATATAAGATACAATTTGTGTAACTCATGAAACTAAAGAAGAAGGAAGATCAAAGTGTGGATACTTTGCCCCTTCTTAGAGTTGGGAACAAAACACCCATGGAAGGAGTTACAGAGACAAAGTTTGGAGCTGAGATGAAAGGACGGACCATCTAGAGACTGCCATATCCAGGGATCCATCCCATAATCAGCCTCCAAACGCTGACACCATTGTATATACTAGCAAGATTTGCTGAAAGGACCCTGATATAGCTGTCTCTTGTGAGACTATGCCGGGGCCTAGCAAACACAGAAGTGAATGCTCACAGTTAGCTATTGGATGGATCACAGGGCCCCCAATGGAGGAGCTAGAGAAAGTACCCAAGGAGCTAAAGGGATCTGCAATCCTATAGGTGGAACAACAATATGAACTAACCAGTACCCCCCCGGAGCGCGTGTCTCTAGCTGCATATATATCAGAAGATGGCCTAGTCGGCCATCAGTGGAAAGAGAGGCCTATTGGTCGTGCAAACTTTATTTATATGCCTCAGTATAGGGGAATGCCAGGGCCATCAAGTGGGAGTGGGTGGGTAGGGGAGTGGGTGGGGTAGGGTATGGGGGACTTTTGGGATAGCACTGGAAATGTAAATGAAGAAATGCCTAATAAAAAAAGATTTATTTATTTATTTTATATATATGAGTACACTGTAGTTGTCTTCAGACACATCAGAAGAGTGCATTGGATCCCATTACAGATGGTTGTGAGCCACCACGTGATTGCTGGGAATTGAACTCAGAACTTCTGGAAGTGCAGTCAGTGCTCTTAACCACTGAGCCATCTCTCCAGCCCCCAAATCTCTATCTTAAGAAATAAAAGCACAGCTCTTCTCAGTGTCTTCCCCTTAAGCTCCCTGATGATTTTTCTCCACCTTCCTCTCGATGTCTTTAACATTTTCCGCTGACATTCATCTGCCTCTGCACATTCACACAGGTGGCCTTTCTAGAACAGCTATGATTTCACTCCGTTGCTTAGAATCTCATGGTGGCCTTCTTCCCTTAGCCTAACAGAAGGTACACTTTGCAGCCAAGTTCCTCTCCACTTGCCAACCTTGTCCCTGCTCAGTTATTGTCTGCTCAAATTACATGGGCACCTTTGTCGCTACCCAAACCCATTGTTTCCTGAATGCTGTCAAGGTTTTCTTTACCTTGTACCTTTGTCTCTATTAGTTTTTGTGTCTGATGACTTTTCTCAGTTCGTATCTGATAGGTCCTGATTATCCCGCAGGACTCTGCTTGAGTCACCTTGTGTAAGGACCCTAATGCCCTGACCCCATTTTAAAGTTTGGCCCTTCCCTTATTCCAGTAGCTGCTATGTAAATATTTTCTCTTCTGCAAGGCTGAGTGAGCTCCTTTTATATCTGAGTTTTTATTTTATTCATCTTTATATCCCAGGCTTTGACACAATGCCTGACATAGAAGGATACTCAAATGTTTATTGAATTAAATTGCATATGGGTTCTATTTTTTTTCTTTCCATTTCATTTTATACTGTGGCTTTAGAGGAACAAATCATTATCAGTTCAACCTAGAAGGAGACATTTACAAAGGCATAAAGTCAGAAACCATGCCATAGCTCTAGGGAGGTGTGCAGCTGTGGACAGGCTCCAGCCTCTCAGAGGAAAACAAGTCACAGAGAATTATCAGGCCCCTTAGTCCTGAACTTTCTCTCCCCATCTGGATTTTATTTGATCTGCTGAAAACAACAAAGTCTCTGGCCTCCTGGGCCAGCAGAGATTCTGCAGGATGACCTGACTCTCACCAGGGTGAACATGTTCACCTACTACCTCTCGTCCAGAATCCACTGGAAACTGAGTCTCAGGCTAGCATGCTCAGGCCGTGGTGCTTGTAAGATCTGAGCAGGAAAATGAAATCAAGAAACTGAATCATTTTCTTTATGTGTAACTTAATGTTTGTTTTCAGGTCAAAGGAACAGATAGATGCCCCCCTTACAGAATGCCACCCCCACCTTCTTAGTCTCTGTGTGGACTCCAATGGCCTCCAAACTTCATGCACAGATTTTCTGGACATGGAGCTGAGCTGAGCTGAACTGAGCTGCCGAGGTTTACACCATGGACAGAAGAGCAGCATCCTGAAGGCTCTTGGCTTGGCTGTCCCTTTGTTACGTGTGAAGGCTTCTCAGTGTCTGAAAATGTCTGGGTGGCAGTGTGCATTTCAGCCCTGGCCGTGGGTCTACAGTGGAGAGGAACTTTGATGTTGTCTTGGCTTTGAATGTACAAAGGATAGATCGTCCCACTGCCATCAATTTTCCTTGTGTCCACACAGCAGAAGAGCTCTGTGTACCTGGAAGATAAATATACTCTCCTCGTGCTTTGTGTTTCACTTATATCTTCATAAACTGACTCTGAAATGGATGGTAACTTTCTAAAAAAAAAAGTTGGGTGCGCTTGATACCAGTATATGCACACAATACTATGATCTTTATATTACTTACAGAAATAATTTCACAATATTCCCTTTAAATATGAAAATACATGGATTTTCTATGGGATCAACACGGGAAAAAAAAATCCCAAATTCTAAATCTTTTACAACTTGAGATATACCCAGAGTTATTCATGACATTAAAATTTCAAATCCAATAAAACTATACTCATTTAGAAGGCATTTTTCCACACCTTTATAACCCTCCAGAGGAGAATTGAAAAAGACAGTCGATAAAGGCAAGCTCCTATAGGAAAGAATATTTCTTACTCTAGTTCAAAGACTTTCAGGGAAGCAGAATATAAACATGCCAGCACTGAAATGGATGCTGATAACTCTGGGTTAGATCCTCCCATCCCCAATTGGAAGAGTCACCCAATCCATTCTTATCCAAGGAGTCATTGGCTTTGCTGGCCCTGAAGGTAATCTATCGCTAGTGTCCGAGACACAGAAAGCACAATCATAGCAAGGGAGTTTCTCAAGTGCTACCCTGCAAAGTTACTAAGACACAAAGACACAGGACTTAAGAAAGAGAAGTTGGAAGAGGATGCTGGGTGTCAGCTCATGGCTCCTCAGTCTTCACCCTTCCTCTCCAGTGCCAACCATTCATTAACAGCTGGAAACCCTTAGACCGAAGCAGACATGAGCTGTGACGCAGGTCTGTGTGTTTGTTGGTTGGGGGTCAAGCAAACCTTTCTTTAATACTCAATTTGCAACTTTCTAGAGTTTTGATAAGGTCTTTAACTTTGTACAAAGCATTTCATATTGGGTTTACTTCGTTTTGTTATTAATAAGTAACTTTTATTAATATGCGTCTAACGGTCATACTTTCAGTAATTTGCCTTCCTATTGCAGAGCTATATAGTTTTTGGGTTTTTTGTTTTGGTTTTGGTTTTTCGAGACAGGGTTTCTCTGTATCGCCCTGGCTGTCCTGGAATTCACTTTGTAGACCAGGCTGGCCTCAGACTCAGAAAGCCACCTGCCTCTGCCTCCCGAGTGCTGGGATTAAAGGTGTGCGCCACCACGCACAGCAAGCTATATAGTTTTAATGGGTATATATAAATTGTTGGCTTTATCTTTACTGTATTAATATAAAATGACAATATAGATGTTAACATTTCCATTTTATACTATGGAAGTTTTAAATTACTAAACCTAACATTTTGCTTTGGCATTATAGATCAAGTAACAAAATTAAAAATAATAAGTAAATAGCATAAAGTCACAAAATCCCTTTCTGTCATTCCCCTTCTATTCCAGTTCCCGCCGTTTAATTAAATTGCACACTTAATGAGTTCCTTAGAGCACATCAAAAGAAGGCAGTCAATCCACCATACCTAAAACTATATTCTGGTTTCTCCTATATTCCAATGGCATAGAAATGTCAGACATCAAGAAATGGAGGTCGACTCCAAAGGCTTTGCTGTTGATTTGCTCTCTTCAGAGCTGCAGTGCAAGCAGGGTTGGGACATGATGGGTTTCCTCCTGAGTCTGTCAGAGAGTGGGATTCTTTCCTCACTCATTCAGCACCTTTGAGCCACATCAGTTCATGGACGGCTAAGTACTGATCTCTGGTCCTGTCTCACTCCCTGCAGCCAACTCTCGGCAGAACCTTTCCAGTGCACTCAGAAGCCACATCACCCTATTCTTTAACAGCAACAGAAGGCCAAGAACAGATTGGAAGATCAGCTTCCATTTGCAGGCATGACAAGTCTCCCTCCTTTGTTTCAGTCTCAGCCTGTCTCTAGTCTAGCCTTAGATGTGTAACACACATCTGAACCCCTTGAAGATCTGGCCAAATACTGCTGTCTCCCACTCCCAGAGGCCTAAGATGGGACTCACGGATTTGTGTTTTTAATCAGAACCATTGTGATATCAATGCTATGCGTTGAGAGTCTCTGAGCTATGTATAAATTTCCCCACCATCACTCCCAGATAGCAAAGATTTGGGAGAAATCACGCACACTGTGTTAACAGTAGCTAAAGTCAGTCATATAGAACTGGCAGTCATATAGGCCAGAGCTAGCTATGACATTTGCAAAGTCGGGTACAAAGTAGACCAGATGTCTGGGGCCCAAGGTTTGAAAAGATGGAAAAGAGTGTCACTTGTGGGACTAAACCACACAAAGCTTTGTTTTCCTTTCTCAGCCTGACCTAGTGTTCTGATTGACTGTTTGATAATAAGGAAAGAACAATTTAAAATTTCCATTATTTGCATAAATTTTGCCATCCACTTTTATGCATATGCCAACTATGAAAACATTTAAGAGCACTTAATGCAGAATCCTGACATCCCATAATTCATCTTTCAGAGTCCTATAAATGTGCCCATTTCATTCTTACCAGAGCAGCAGACTCTAGCTTCCAGTCTTCTTGTGTGCACATTCTGCAGATGCTGTCTCTCTTTGGTCATTGCTAAGTAAAGACTTAAGGAAAAGGAACCAGGGAGCCCTGCCTGATTACTGTTTAGGCTTTAGGTAGTTAGCTAATACAGAAAGTCATCTAGGCACCCAAGGACCTTTGCCATTCTTATTAGAATACCATTGTCTTCTAAGTGGGTAGAAGCAAATTCTAGTTAGAGCAAAGCAGGACTTTCCAGGCTTCTGGTACCTCTCTCTTTTCTGCCTGCCACAAACTTTGTTCACTCACCTTGAGAGCCCATGTGACACAGAACAAGCTACGGTGCACTTGAATGCCACTTGTGAACAAGGTGGGCAGGGAATGAAGGACGCTCAGTTTTGTACACCCTCTCAGCTCAAACACATGCTCTCCTGGGCATCACAAAACACAGACTTCAAAACAAAACCATTATGAATTCAAGGATATGATGAATTATGTAATCTATAAATTATGAATATCAGGAGGACATTAAACCATGTGCCACACTCAAAGGCAGTAGAGCCTAAAGCTAGTGGATATCAGAACAACTATCTTGAAGGAACAGTTATAAAAGAAATCCCAGACTCAGAGAACTGGATGGGGTGGAGGAAGTGGAGGGGGAAAGGAAGAGATTTGCATCAGCACCATAAAAATGCCAAGGAAACCACATCCTGATTAAGAGAAACTTCCTTCCTCTTAGACCTGTGTTCTTGTCAATAGGCCAAGAGTCTAGCTGGCTGGCCTAAAAGAGGTATCCTCACTGATGAAGATAGCTGTTTGAGAATTGTTTTCCTCTCCCCTACCCAAAGGAAAGGACTCATATGAAAGGGTCAAAGTCGACATAAAATCATTTTATTATCATGGCTGTTGTATTTTCTCTCTAAAGCAAGGTCTGTCTTATTAAAGGCACATATGTTATTGATCAATGTAATAAAGGCATCAAAAAATAATTTCCAGTCTTCAGTCCATGGAGAGGGCTCTTTAATTTCTTTAACAAAATTATAGAGAAATATATCCACTTGTTTGTTAGTTTTCTCCTTGCAACTGTGTTTATTAGACCAGGGTATTATTGCCTTTGCCTTCCCTTGGCTAATATTGTGCAATTGTAAGGAATGGTGCATAGTGTGTTTGGGATTGCTTTGTAACACAGCTAGCATTATAGAAAAGAGTAATATATCTTTGCTTTTCAGTCCCTATCATGGGAGTTAAAATTAGGCCTCATATCTATTTATAGTATCCAAACCAGGAGAAAATTCTTATCAAACTGCCAGAATCTGATTTCACACAAAGTACAACTACTTTCTGCCAAGAGATTAAGATGTTCTATGTTGTAGACTAAACTAATATTATATATATCTAGTATTTAACTTTTCAATATAAATTTCAATTGAAAATACTGCATAATCTCTGTGCTAATGAGCCTTTTAATGCCCGTAGGTAACACATCAGGGCTCATGACCAATCTTTAATAATTGAAATTTAAAAAATAGTTTATCAATTTATAACTTTTAATATTAAGTTTGAATTTCATGGTAACTTACCAACATCTTTTTATTATAAAACAAGATAGAAGATAAACATCAGTAGAGCATCAAGGTAGAGCAGTGGTTCTCAACCTGTGGGTCACAACCCCCTTCACAGAGGTCACATATCGGATACCCTGCATATCAGATATTTACATTACAATTCATAACAGTAGCGTAACTACAGTTATGAAGTAGCAATGAGATAATTTTATGGTTGGGGGTTCATCGTGACATGAGGAACTGTATTAAAGGGTCACAACATTAGGAAGATTGAGAACCACTGGTGTAGAGGCAACAGTTATTATTAGAATAGCAGGTTTAATTTAATTATTTTTGTATTTATATCCTAGTATTCATTAGAAAATTAGGATTTTTAAAAGTAAGTGATTTCTTTGTCATTGTTTTGTTAATCCATCTATAATGTCATAGAATTCTAAGCAGATCATTTCTGTAGATTAAACATTAATTTTGACAGCTGTCAGTGTCTCTTTTCTGTTTTGTTGGTGGCTTGTTTTCCTCTCCTGGTAAGGGTTTGGCTATTTCCAGGTTTTCATTTCTTTACAATGCACATGCCTTTTTGTTTACTCACAAAAAAAGTTATTCTTAAGAATGGTAAGGGACCGTGACTCTAACTAAGGAAGTGAAAGATCTGTATGATAAAAACTTCAAGTCTCTGAAGAAAGAAATTAAAGAAGATCTCAAAAGATGGAAAGATCTCCCATGCTCATGGATTGGCAGGATCAACATTGTAAAAATGGCTATCTTGCCAAAAGCAATCTACAGATTCAATGCAATCCCTATCAAAATTCCAACTCAATTCTTCAACGAATTAGAAGGAGCAATTTGCAAATTCATCTGGAATAACAAAAAACCTAGGATAGCAAAAACTCTTCTCAAGGATAAAAGAACCTCTGGTGGAATCACCATGCCTGACCTAAAGCTTTACTACAGAGCAATTGTGATAAAAACTGCATGGTACTGGTATAGAGACAGACAAGTAGACCAATGGAATAGAATTGAAGACCCAGAAATGAACCCACACACCTATGGTCACTTGATCTTCGACAAGGGAGCTAAAACCATCCAGTGGAAGAAAGACAGCATTTTCAACAATTGGTGCTGGCACAACTGGTTGTTATCATGTAGAAGAATGCGAATAGATCCATACTTATCTCCTTGTACTAAGGTCAAATCTAAGTGGATCAAGGAACTTCACATAAAACCAGAGACACTGAAACTTATAGAGGAGAAAGTGGGGAAAAGTCTTGAAGATATGAGCACAGGGGAAAAATTCCTGAACAGAACAGCAATGGCTTGTGCAAAATGGGACCTAATGAAACTCCAAAGTTTCTGCAAGGCAAAAGACACCGTCAATAAGAAAAAAAGACCACCAACAGATTGGGAAAGGATCTTTACCTATCCTAAATCAGATAGGGGACTAATATCCAACATATATAAAGAACTCAAGAAGGTGGACTTCAGAAAATCAAATAACCCCATTAAAAAATGGGGCTCAGAACTGAACAAAGAATTCTCACCTGAGGAATACCGAATGGCAGAGAAGCACCTGAAAAAATGTTCAACATCCTTAATCATCAGGGAAATGCAAATCAAAACAACCCTGAGATTCCACCTCACACCAGTCAGAATGGCTAAGATCAAAAATTCAGGTGACAGCAGATGCTGGCGTGGATGTGGAGAAAGAGGATCACTCCTCCATTGTTGGTGGGATTGCAGGCTTGTACAACCACTCTGGAAATCAGTCTGGCGGTTCCTCAGAAAATTGGACATAGTACTACCGGAGGATCCAGCAATACCTCTCCTGGGCATATATCCAGAAGATGCCCCAACTGGTAAGAAGGACACATGGTCCACTATGTTCATAGCAGCCTTATTTGTAATAGCCAGAAGCTGGAAAGAACCCAGATGCCCCTCAACAGAGGAATGGATACAGAAAATGTGGTACATCTACACAATGGAGTACTACTCAGCTATTAAAAAGAATGAATTTATGAAATTCCTAGCCAAATGGATGGATCTGGAGGGCATCATCCTGAGTGAGGTAACACATTCACAAAGGAACTCACACAATATGTTCTCACTGATAAGTGGATATTAGCCCCAAACCTAGGATACCCAAGATATAAGATACAATTTCCTAAACACATGAAACTCAAGAAAAATGAAGACTGAAGTGTGGACACTATGCCCCTCCTTAGAAGTGGGAACAAAACACCCATGGAAGGAGTTACAGAGACAAAGTTTGGAACTGAGACGAAAGGATGGACCATGTAGAGACTGCCATATCCAGGGATCCATCCCATAATCAGCATCCAAACGCTGACACCATTGCATACACTAGCAAGATTTTATCGAAAGGACCCAGATGTAGCTGTCTCTTGTGAGACTATGCCGGGGTCTAGCAAACACAGAAGTGGATGCTCACAGTCAGCTAATGGATGGATCACAGGGCTCCCAATGGAGGAGCTAGAGAAAGTACCCAAGGAGCTAAAGGGATCTGCAACCCTATAGGTGGAACATTATGAACTAACCAATACCCCGGAGCTCTTGACTCTAGCTGCATATGTATCAAAAGATGGCCTAGTTGGCCATCACTGGAAAGAGAGGCCCATTGGACACGCAAACTTTATATGCCCCAGTACAGGGGAAAGCCAGGGCCAAAAAGGGGGAGTGGGTGGGTAGGGGAGTGGGGGTGGGTGGGTATGGGGGACTTTTGGTATAGCATTGGAAGTGTAAATGAGCTAAATACCTAATAAAAAATGGAAAAAAAAAAAAAAGAAGGCATCCAGATAAGATTAGCTTAGAAAGAATGGCACCACCAAATGTGGCCTGAGAGCCCAGTTAAAATAAGAAGAAATATCTCTCTGTCTCTTTCTCTGTCTCTCTGTCTATCTCTGTTTCTCTGTTTCTCTCTCTCTCCCTCTCTCTCTCTCTCTTTCTCTCTCTCTCTCCCTCTCTCTGTGTCTCTCATCAACTGCACCTCCCCATAACAAGATGAGAAACCTCTGTCACATGTTCCCACCCACATAATTCTCTCCCTCATTATTAGATTCTAGACCAACATCTCTGAAATGTGAGCCAAAACAATTCCACCCTTGATTTTGTCCCTTTTCCGTATTGAACCTGGGTAAGGAAGGAGAGCTAATATAATAATGTTGTCATTTTAGAAACGTAAATTGAATTCAACCACACAGCATTTAACGTTTTAGAACTGCCTTTTGTGATTTGGCTTAAAGCTGTAGTGACTCATAGGGGTTCTTGCATTATCAATAGCTTTGTTGTTGTTGTTTGTTGTTGTTGTTGTGGTTGTAACATACTCTTTCAGTGAGCACTAACTGTAGCATCTTTCAAAACCATAGAGATGTATAAAAAGAATATCTATTGTCATTGAAAGTTAAATTATAAAGCATTTTTATCACAAAAAAAAAGAATGGTAAGGGAGAAAAGAGAACTGATACTTCAAAAGATACTTTTTCAAAAAGCATTTTCCCCAATTGCTGTCAGAAAGATCTTGTTCCGCTCCAATATCTATCTTTACTTTGCATACTGTGAGATATTTGTCACTTGATTTGGTGACACTCATTTATACTCTCAGCAGGTGGGAGACTGAGGCAGAGGGAATTTCCAAGTTCCAGACCAGCCTAGGATAGCTACCTAATGAGACCCTGTCATGTTCATTCATGGTTGTAAATCTATAAGACAGGGATTTTTTGTTTTAATTGGGACAGGGATTCTTAATAGTGAGAAAAGAATATAATATTCAAAATTATACTATAAAATGAAATATATTAATATAAGAGAACATTACACATGCTACAAATGCTTTTCTTGTATGTGATGTGTGTGCTTGTATAGAGGACAAAAGATGACATCTAATATCCTGCTTTGACTCTCTACCATAGTCCCTTGAGACAGGATTTCTCATTGCTGGAGCTAGCAAGCCCCAATGGTCTTGTTACCCGACCCCTGCCTCCCACAAATGATTTTGATGCTAAGTCCCTCTTTGTAGTAGTTAATTGAATATATAAACATACCTACATGAGTGCACCCATATATTTGGTGAAACATCATTCTAGATGTTTCTATGAGAGTCTTTTTACTATGTTAACATTTAAATCAGTAGGCATGGAGTAAGGCAGATTACCCACTCACCATGTAGATGGGACTCATTTAATCAGTTGACAGTCTTAAAGGAAACAGCCTGGTCTTCTTAGTACTAGGGGATTCTTCTGGCAAACTCTCTTCAGGTCTAAACTGCTATTTTCTGAGTCTCCAAGGTTGCCTACCCTGCTTAGCTCCTCATAATATCTTTTAATTGGTCAATCAAAGTATCTCTCCATCCATCTACCCATGACCCACCCCATCTGTCCATCTTCTTGTTTCTCTGAATTGTTGCAGTAAATATTGTTTTTTTCTGACTTAGACCATTTAGTTCCCCCCAAAAAGATACAAAACCTTTATATTTATGATAAGTCTTAAAGCACTAGAGCTGTGCAGATATCAACCCTCTATGCTATTTTGTCTACTTCTCTGTCAAAAACCCTGAGATAAATCTGCTGCTTAGGGAATAGGTTGCATGCTTCCCACAACCAAGAGTTATTGAGAGCTATCATGAAGTAGGATGTCACACTGCTCTGCTTAGCCAAGCAGGCTCCTTAGATGTGAGGCTCCCAGAGGAGAACTGATAACAGTTTAGCCTAGTGCATGATATATAACCCAGGCCAAAATCTCAGATACAACATGCCTGAGGATATGTTTAGGTACTAAGATGGAAAGGGATTTAAATAAAGTTGAGTACAGAGAAGGGTGTTAAGTTCAGAGAGAGAAAAATAGGGTAAATAAACCCCCATAGATAGGAATGTTCAAAGAAGGGAGAAAGAAATAAAAATTGATATAAATATTTTCAAGGGTACATAAATACTAAGTAAGTAAACTCATGCTTTTGATCCCCGTACTTGGGAGATAAAGGCAGAGACAGATTGGTTCCTTGTGAATTGGAGGCCAGCCTAATCTACAGAACAAACACAAGCCAGCCCAGGGTACTCAGAGAAGCCCTGTCTCATAAATAATAATAAACATATATCATTGTAGAGGAAGATATTTGGACTCCATACGATCTTGTTTTGACTTATCAAAATGAAAATGTTTATATGTTCATTGGTAATGGTGGTATTGTACATCCTTTTTGAAGAAGCTAAAAGTGGAGTGGACCTGGATAAAAATGAGGCTGCTAGATTAGATCGGTGTATATTTATAATGACTTCAAACTGCTGGACAAAATATATGTTATGTTGGGAGAGAGGCTTTATGTTTCTGTCAACAGAAAAAGAAAAAAGGCTTTGGATCCCCTCCAAAATAAAAAGGATCAGATTTGATAGAAGGAGATCTCCCGAAGATCTTGGCTGCAAAAAACAAAGGAGAAAATAAAAAAGACCAAACAAACAGGTAATGTATAACACCAAACCCTCTACTGCAACAACTCCAAAACTGACTGAGACATGGATACATCTGCAGCCAGAACTTTAGCTTGCATAGCCAATAATTCTTTGGCTACAAAGTACAGAAGACTTATCATATCATCCTTTCAATTGGCATAGATACAAATTTATATTACAGTTTTGGTTGCAATCCAAACTAACTTAAGAAAGACAGATGCCTTTCACATACTCAGATGGAGACTGGAATGTCATCTTTGGCTAAATTGTGCTCCTTGCACATACCATACATTGTTGGTATAGAACCATGTACTACTTTTGAGAAATTATATTCGCAGAAAATGACAACCAAGGAGGCAGCACTGACAAGATCCACCCTCGAGGATGCTGGAGTGCCTGATCTCCCTCAGATTGCTTCATTTCCATTCCTCAGGAGACTTGCTTCCAAAATGGCTTTAAGGAGGGATGCTGACCCTGTATGACCTTGTTGCATCCAGCCTTGCAGGCTGATTCAACCAGAGCTTCAATTAAGTCATACACTTTTCCATCCCATAGAGACTAGACAACAAATGCTACAGCTAGCTTTCTTAAGACTAACCATTTTTCTAATTTTCTTCGGTCCCCCCAAAAGGAATTCTATGACCACAATCAGTAGGAAGCAATTATAAGAAAACTATGCCATGTTCTAAGAGGAATGGTTGATTTTTGGTCATTCAATGGATGTTGGATGTTTGTCGTCATTTAGTAGAAGATGGTTACAAATAATTATGGTCTTGGACAGAAGGAAATGAAATTGGGAGCTTAGACTCAGGGATTTCTATCTTTCTGTTTCTCTATCCTTTCTTTATTAGATAAAGGGAAAGAGGTTGAGAAGAGAAAGGGGGAACATAGAAATACCATATAAAATAATAGATTAAAGGGTAGATCATTAAATCTACTCTTCAACTTAGAGCTATTGTATTTTCAAACAAGGTTATTTTTAATACATTAGTAGAGAATTTTGTATATTGATGCAGAAATAAGGTTATTTTTGATACATTGGTATAGGTTATTCTATATTGATACAAATTTAAGGTTTTCATTGGTACAATGAAATCTTTGAATATTGATATAAAATTTAAGATTAATTTTGTTACAACATAATGCATGTATTTTTCATTGCTTAAGTAGATGTTATGCTTATGTGACTCATTTGAAAATACAAGGTTTAATCCCAGGCATTTTAATAGGTGCTATTGCAAACTGTTTGAGATGGTTCAGAAATGCAAGTTAATGGTCAGACAGTTAACCTCATGGTCATGTCTGATACTAGTCTGACATATGAATCTGGGTTGAACAGATAATAAATAGCTAGAAACAAGGAATGTTTTCTTGTTCAGAAATTCTATGAACAGATAATCTTTAAAAACCCTAGAGACTCACAGAATATGACATTTAAAGAAAGATATTTTTATTAATTTAAGGCGTTTTTTTTTATATTGAGAGATCCTGGCAGCATCTCATTCCACTTCAAAGAAGATGATGGGCATCGAAGGACCTCCAATTGGAGATGGCTTCAATTATGGCAAGCTAGCTATCAGACAAAGAAAATTCCCTAACTCCCTCTGCAGACAGGATGCTTTCTGAAATTGGCCAACTGAAACACAGGCAAAGTTGACTTCTGAATTCTGCCAATACTAGGTAACCAAGTCCTTAATAATTCTTGCTTCAAATATAGGTCTGTCAGATATACTTGGCTAAAATGATGAAAATAGATGCTACAATGTTATAGAGAATGTTGGGACCTGTCCAGGCAGTCAGCTGTTTCTGTCGTTTCTATAATACTAGGAAGATGCTTCCCTGAATTTCCTGCATACTCGGGTAATTTATTTCTTCTCAGGTCTCTGATGGAGCTGAAGACTGGACAGTCACAGTTTCACAATTAAGCTTAAGTTATGAAGAATGTAGGAAAATGATTTAGGTCTAGGATGTTTTTAGGTTAGTAATGTATATTATGATAGAAAATGATCCAGATACAGAACTCTGAACTCACCAAGATAGGATGTTTTATCTAAAAATTGTCAAACATGAAGACTGGACTTTTTGAATGTAATTACCTTATAATTGCTTCATAATTGTTCCTACCATATGCTGTTTATTACTATAAGAGAAAGAGCCTTTTTATTAAAACAAAAAGGGGGAAATGTACTGGGTTGGTCTGGTACTGCTATGTATTCAAATGCTAAATTCTGTACCCTAAGATCTGGTTGCTTCAAGATGAGCAGATCCTCATTTATACCATCTTTTGTTGTGCAAACCTTACCCCACAAGTTATTCATGATTGGTTAATAAAGATGCCTACAGCCTGGAGCTGGGCAAAAGAGAGGTAGGCAAGGCATTATTCCTGGGCTTGGGATGTGAGACAGGGACCACCAAGAGTAGAGAGGAAAAAGGAAGAAGTTACCTTGGGGTAGGTGGATCATGAGGACATGGCCACAAGGGCTAGCCAATTGGAATTGTAAATATGTATGTAAGTAATAAGTGTAAGTAGTAATGGCCTAAGCAGAACATGGCAAGTGGTATCTCCAAGTTATTGACAGGGAAATAGAGAAAACAGTATAGATGGTTGGTATCTGCCTAGCTCCAGTGCTTTAAGGTTTATTATAAATATAAAGGTTTTGTGTCTTTTATTTGAGAACTATAGGTCTAAGTGGGGTAAAAAAAAACCAAAATAATATTTATCATAACACTGAATATTGAATTGTATACCCTCTAACTTAAAAGTGGAAAGAGACTTTTTAGTTTCTTAGCACCAGAATGAGCCTTCTTCAATTTCAATAGCATCTACTGCAGTAGATAAGAAGCAACGTATGTAATGCTAAAACAGACACAGTTTCTGCTTAGATAGTCTGCTTAACACAATCATAATTATTTAAAATCACACTAGAGTGCCTGAACAATATGATTTTTTAAAAAGGAAGAAGAGGCATAGAAGAAGAAGGAGGAGGAGGAGGAGGAGGAGGAGGAGGAGGAGGAGGAGAGAAGGAGAAGAGAAGGAGAAGAGAAGGAGAAGGAGAAGAGGAGAAAGAAGTTGTCAAAACTAATTGGGAAGAAGTCAAAACCACAGTTGTTGGTAGGTGGTGTGATATCCCTCTGGAAGGGTCAGGACAATCACTCAGCAGTGCATGAGAAGGCTTCCCACCTCTGCACAGCCTCTCTGTTCTTACATCCCTGTCCCTTTCTGGTCAATGGTGATTGTGGCTTCAGTGTTTCTGCAAAGTGTTTCTAGGGATGGGGCTTCCTGCCTGTCATTACAGCTTACAGTTGCCTGTAGGTCAGTCTTGGGTAAGGCTGGTTCCATGGAACAGAGCTCTGTCTTCATGAACGCATTGATTAATCCACATACATACGAAAGTGGCACCTTAGTAAGCCCGAATCATCACTACTTAACGTCTAATCAACTAAAAAAAAAAAAAAAAAAAAAAAAAAGAAAGAAAGAAAGGACATGCAGTTGCCCCTCAACTTAAATTGGAGTTATAATCTCTTACATTATTATACATTAAAAATAAAAATTGAAAGTGTAAAATGCACTTGGCACTGCTGTCTGCCTACCACCTATTCATCACACAGAACATCGCAGAGCACAGGCTCTTTCTACTTATGATCAAGTGGCTGATGGGAGCGTCAGCTCACTGCTACGGCTCAATGTCCCGAGAGAGTACTGACCTGTGTCACCCAACCATGGAAAGATTGCAATAGGAGAAATTCCAGAATAACTGAATACACACCATTTTCACCCCACCATGAAGTCAACCTGCTATAAAGCAGGGACCGTCTGAATTTGTCCAAAGGCATGTGAGTAAGTGAAAGAGATGGGACTAGGATTCTGGGACCTTAGGTCCTCATCTGTTGCCTTTATCAAAGTGCTGCACAGACATATAAAATGACAACAGCAGCATTTGAGTACTTGCATATGTTACAAATTACCCTACTTTCTATAAATCAACCTTTTAAATCTTACACAGCACTGTGAAGTGAACTATAATTCGAGCTCTATTACATTGACTTTTTTTATCACTGTTGTCTTATTCTTTCAAATAGCTCTTAAGGAAAAATACCCCCACCCCACATACACATTCAGGACTTATTATTCTCTGACAGGGAAGAAAAGGAGAGAGCAAGAGGATATAGGAAATGAGTTTTCCTAAAAAGTGTAGATAGGAAAAGCCCTGAGCCCGGCTGGGTTCTCAACTCTTCTGCACAATTATACTATTCCTCTGGTCTTTCCCAAATGTTCATTCACCCTATTCTTGAGCATGACCCATGTCAAATAGTAATATGGATGCATCTCTGGAAATAAAAAGGACTTCAAAGCATAGACCTGGGTGGGAAGGGAGAGTCTTTCCCTTCCTAGTCAGACATGTCTCCTCATAGAGCTGTGTCATCTTCAGAGACCATCGTCAGGATGAAATAAGCCAATTGTCTTTTCTCTTAACTGATGTTGTTGAGCCTGGCATAGATTCTACATTTGTTAGAGCATGTGCTGGAAGCCAGTCAGCACAAAATCTATGCCAACTCTTGCTCATCAGCTGAGAGCCCACAGACAACAGGTATAATCTCATTTCTTAGTTACATTATGCCTTTTTTTCCCCTTCACCTGTGAAGTAGGGTGACAGTGGTTGCTCTTAGTCCTAGGGAGTATTGAATGTGCTCATGTTGTAAAGCCTCATTACATGCCCTGGGAGACAGAACATGCTGAATGACAACTGGCCATTGTTATCAAGCCATGTCTGTCCACTCTAGAAATGCTGAGGTTAATCCGAAGCTCATGCTAGAGGGGTAAATGTAACAACAACAACAACAACAACAACAACACAACACTCAGAGAGATCTCAAAGTTCCAAAGAGAGGTACCAAACCCACTATGGTTTTAGAATCAGCTGGTGCTGAAGGACAGGAACCATGACATATGACAAGCCCTTAAGCTAGCACATGAGAAGTCTATGCTCTACTCTGTCTCTCTAGCTCTATCTTGCCCATCAATATCATTTCCTGTAGGTGGCTTTGACCCATAGGATAACTTCACACATGCAGACATGTGACAATTTGGGCTTTGTTGACACTCTGGGTAGTTCCTTGACATGATCTTTTTATCTGCAGATGGATGACCAGCAAGCCTACAGGTTTCCTCATTACTAACATCAGAATCACAGTATTTTTCCTATAACCAAGTGGGATCACTCCACTAAAACTAATCATGTTAAATGTATATTGCCACTATAGTATTGTAAACCCCAATTTCCTTAAATCAAATGGAATAGCCTCACTTAAGCTAAAGGTGTCCCCAGGCAACAGAGAACCACATCATTAGCTTACTAGCTCATTGGCTCCTCTAGATTTGCCTGTATTTATAAATATAAATTAGTTCCCACTTCTGAATTGTCAGTTTTCTTTTACTGAGCACACATTTTATCTGGAATGCTTGAGGAACACTGGGAGATATATACAAAGAACTCAAAGAACAAGCAAAAATTTGAACTAGAAGGCTCATTTAAATATAAACCATAATTGTTTTTAGAAAAGCATACATGTACCTACTATTCCACTTCCCTTTACATATAGAGACTCAGATATGAAGACTAAGGAGTGCACACCCCTGTCCCACCA
The DNA here is from genome assembly GCF_000001635.26 of Mus musculus. Lineage (NCBI taxonomy): Eukaryota > Metazoa > Chordata > Mammalia > Rodentia > Muridae > Mus > Mus musculus. The sequence continues at coordinate 26,926,424 of NC_000085.6, forward strand.
CACACATGCATACACACACGCGCGCACACACACACACACACACACACACACACACACATACACACACACACACACACACACACACACACACATACACACACACACACACACACACACACACACACACACATACACACACACACACAAACACCCATACTCCTTGGCTCTGTAAATAGATTCCAGGCCATAAAAGGAGCTGGTTGGGTACCAGAACACTTGGTTTCCAATCCTGATTTGCCATTGATCACCTGTGTGAGTTTCAAAAAAGTTACTTATTATTGGTATGATATAGCCCCATGAATTACTAGAACAATAAAAACAGTAACGTTCCCCTCACAGACTGACAGCTTCTAAATAACTGCTCAAGGGAAGGGTTGCTACAAGACCCATAGTGCTAAGAGGTTGCTTTTAAGGAAATGGACCTGTTCCATGCGCTCCACTCACACTGTCTGTTCATCCTTCCTTATTAAAGTTTTTCTCTTCATGGAGGGCTCCATGCATGCGCTGACTCAGCTGTCTGCTTTGAGACAAGAAGCCCCCATTCTTTCTTGCTTTCAGCTGAAGTGAACAAATAGTGTATTCTGGGTTTGGGTTTAATGTAAGTGTACATCTTGCCTTTGCAAGCAAGAGAATACCTCATTAATATGAAAGGAGAAAAATAAAACACAGATGTAATTTTGTGAAATACATATATTTGGAACTTGTCTTGTTTTCTAGCATACAACCAAGAAATCTTTGTAATCTCCAAAATGATGGCATCTTTTTATAGGATAATGAGTTGACTGATGGCTGAGAGCCCCTGGGTAGCTTTTGGATAGGTCCCCAAAAGACCTCAACAAAATTAAATAGTATTTTTAGCCCTACTTCCTAGCCTCCCAGGAGAGGAGCTATGATCACCTATGCCTACACAATAAAACAGCCATTAAAACTTAAAGGGCTTCTGCATTGCTGATAATGTAGAGGTGCCCTGGGAGATACTCCAGGCCAGCTGTGGACACTCCAAGCCTCTTCCTGCACACATCTCCCTATGAACTTCTTTAACTGTACTCTTAAGAGTTTTGTTGTTGTCTGTGAGACAAGATCTCATGGTGACCATGACATCACAGAGAATGATTTTGAACCCCTCATGACCCTCTCTCTCAAGTGCTAGGATCTCAGAGATGCGCTACTATATCCTGCTTATACGGGTTTGGGAATTGCAACTGTTAGAATGGTATGCATGCATTCTACCACAGAGCCCTAGACTTTCCAGTATCTGGTTTAAACATGCTCTCTTTAAATCTGTGAGCCAGTCTAATATATCAATAAACCCTGATGAGAGGTTGTGGGAATCTCTGTTTGTGGCTGGTGTATCAGTGCAGATAAAACAACCTGGGTTTGAATTTGGCATCTAGAGTGAGGAGGCAGGGTCTCAGAGACTAGGTCCTTGTCTCATTGGGTTGATGATATGAAGGGAGAGAGCATCGGGTGAATTGGGTTACAGGAGATGCAGTAGGTGTCTGTTGAAGAATGGATGTTTCCAGGCAAGCTCTCTACAAGTTTTGAAGTCATCAAAGATTTCTGTGTTGGTTATTGCACAGGAAGGAAAAGCACTCTACGTTGCCAGTGTACTCAACATCTCAAGTTCAAGAGAGTATCCAGACACTGTCTTGCAAGTATCTCAGTATAGTTCTCTAGCATTCGGAAGTCATGCTAAGTATCCCTTCAGCCATTAAAGAGTTTGACAGATGTGACCTCATGAAAACCCTAGCATTGGGATGGTAGAACTACTGCAAAGTCAAAAAGGTAGATGACTAACAGAATATTTCCAATATGTACAATAAATCCAGATTTACATCTAGAATCCACAAAGAACTCCTACAAATTGATATGGGAAAGACGAATATCCCAGTAGAGAAATGAAGTTGTAAATGGATACGCAATCTGCAGAAGAAAAGCAAACTTCAATAAATGTAGGAAAAGATGGTCAGCCTTACTGGTAATTACAGAAATTCAAATTAAAAGTATAATGAGCTATCTCTTTCAACTTAAAAGCATGACAATGTATAGTGCTGCTGGGGACTTGAGAAACTGGCATTCTCAGACACTGTTGCTGGGTAGGAAAGATTGATAAGTCTGCTGGCAATTAAAATGCCTACTCTCCCTCTGACCACCCAACTCCAATTCTGCAGTAGGATTGAAGCCTGTCAAACTATAAATATGTGATGGGTATTGATTTTATCATAGTTTGTAAATGGCAATAAAAGGCAAAAATTTATAAGAAGGAGAGTCTAATAATTATTTCTTCACTAACAAAGTAAAGTAATACTTTTTGACCTTCAGAAGTGAATAGATACTGGAAAGACATTGTCCTCAAATTGGTTAAAACAACAGTAATAGTGTCATTAAGTTATTTAAAATGGTGTTTAGGCAAGCAGTGGAATGTGCCTATGATCCTAGCACCTAGGAGCCCAAGGCAGGAGGATGGCCGTAAGTTCAAAGGCAGCTTGGCTTATATTATGAATTCCAGGCCAGTCTTCCCTTCAAGGTGAGACCCTAAACCAAAGTAAAAGAAAAAGAAAACACAAAAAAGGACAAAAAAATAAGATGGCATTTAACATATGAACACCCGTTTTTCCATTTCTTGAACAACCTTAATACTCAAGAGCTACTACTCTGAATTGCATGACATTGTAATCTTTGACATCTTTTGGGCCACCTAAAACACTCCAGCATCACATGCTCACATTATGCACTTAATGATCATGAAATGACATATTAATTCTTAAAGTGGAAGTTTGGCTTCACTTATTACGATGATTAACAATTACATGTGTTGTACTGTGCATCTAGGTGACATATGGCACACAGCAAACAACCCAGGATGTTAAACATCCTACAGTGCCCTTAGCAACTTAATAGCTGCTGTTGACATTGGGAAATTTCAGTTTAAGGTACCAGACAAGAAATGATGAGGTGCCCCAAACTCAGAAATAGTGGGAAGCTAATAGTTTATTTACATCTGAAGGGCTGCATACCCCATGTGAATATACCGCAAGAAGACAACTGACTTGCAAGATGACAAAGGAGGCTTTTCTAAGAACAAAATCAGCCAGCACCTTAATCTTGAAACACCAGCTACCAGATCTGTGAGAAATACATTTTTGTTGTATAACCTCCCACCCCACCCAATCCCCAGCTACTTTATTTTGTTATAGCCATCAAACATCTCTTTCTTTCTTTCTTTCTTTCTTTCTTTCTTTCTTTCTTTCTTTCTTTCTTTCTTTCTTTCTTTCTTTCTTTCTTTCTTTCTTTCTTTCTTTCCTTCTCTCTCTCTCTCTCTCTCTCTCTCTCTCTCTCTCTCTCTCTCTCTCTCTCTCCCCCCCCCCTCTCTCTGTCTCTCTCTCTCATATATATATATGCCTACTCCAGGTTATCACCACACCACATTTGATAGGTCCTGGAAGCATGGTGTTTAGGCATGTTATTCTCTAATCCTCCCTGTGGAGTCCACTAATTATTCCTGTTGCGTAGGTTCAGTCAGTGACAGCTAGTCTGAGGTAAATATTATGTAGATCTGATTCTCAAGAAAACCATGAGAGACTACTCTGTCAGAGGGCTGCCATCTCCTTATGGTGCCTTTGTAACTCTGAAAGTGTCAAAGTAACTCACCACAGTTCCATCAAGTCCAGGCCAGGAGTTCCTAAAACAACAGAAATTGTCACTAGCTCCAGATGCTACTGAACCTTGAACTTTCTATCACATGCCTTGTCAACTGAACATGTTGCTTTTGTTGGAGGGAGCTTCCCCCCCCCCCGCCCCCCACATATTGATGAGGAGGGGACATTCATAATAGCAAATTTGTGAGTTCCCGGTTGACTAGTTATAATGCTTCTGACCCAAAGACCTCAGTCCTCCTCAAATAGCAATAGATTTGAGCAGCAGACTTCTGAGGCATTTAAGTTAGTGCCATAGAGTTCCCAAAGAAGAGACGTGAGTGGGCTAGCAACTCAAGTTTTAGGACAAAAGCCCAGTAGTCTCAACAGGCTAGAGCCAGCCATCTATCCTGGGATGCCAATTAAAGAGACAGAGGAATGGTGAAGAGAAAGGGGATTTAATCAGTGTGCATTAGGAAGAGTAAAAGATAATAGGATGTGATGTCCCCCTAATTCTTGTTTTTGTCTTTCGGGTACAGATAGGAGCTTTGAAATGGAGGAAAGACTGGAGCTGGAGCAAGAAGTGCGTGTAATTAAACATTGCTAGGCAAGGTTTGGGCCTGCCCATCATTCTCCCAATCCCTGTTCTGCAAGGTGGGTGGTCCGATACGAAGTTAGCTGTTAATTGCTGTCATCTATCATGCTGGTTCCTACAAGGTGATCCATCACAGATAACTGTCCTCACCTCCAGGGTGGGCTGTCCTACATGAGAGGCCCTGCTGTTTCTTGTGGGTCCAAGTAAGGAGTCAATGCTTTTGAGTCAAAGCCAGTTTCTTAGGTGCCTGTTACAGGCAGAGGGATAGGAGAGGACTTCTTATAGGAAGTGGCTTTGGTGACATCCTGACTGATGTGTAGCAGCTACAGCAGAAAGACAAGGAGATTGCCATGTGGGGTGGGGAGGGAGTACTTTAGAAGACTTCTATGTTCAGAACACTTGCCCTGGCATTCTCTTACCACCACAAATTGTGTAGCACAGTTGCCAACAGCTTAGCCTTTGGGAACTTTCCAGATAGCAAAGCCTAGCTCCACTGTTGCCTGGAGGCCGGTCCCTACTTCTCTGGGCCTCAATTACATCACTCCTTTCACTGCAGTTGTCATAGGAGCCTAGTTTGTGGGTTCATGGAGAGGACATACCAGAGCTCTTCTGGTACCCAACCTAGGTCAACTGATTTTTACTGCAATAGCTCAATCAGTTAGTTCAACTGGGAGATGTACTCCCCTATGGACTGTCAATAGCTTCTTGCCGATGAAGGATATGAGTGTCAAGAGCATCTTTTTTTTCTCTATAACATACATCTGGTAATACCAAAGGTCCCAGGTACAACCTTGACCCTCCTGCATACACCTTCATTTTCTTTCCTTCCTTCTGATGAGAAACAGAGGCATGAGTTTAAAATCATAAAATGCAAAAATACTACACACTCCTATTAACTCTTTCTGAGGAATATTCAAATGTGTATGGAAAAGGCTAGACATCAAGCCAAGCCCTGTCTGTTTCCAAATTCTGCATGCCCTCATCTCTCTTCCTGCCTGCCTTCTTGTGATGTAAGAAAGTGGTTTGTTCTGGATGCAGTAGTAGAGCCACTATAGCTCTGTTCTGTTTTCCACCCTCTGGCTGAAACAAGAAATTCCACTGTGGAAAATAGTATTGCTATACCACCTGCTCTGACACTTACAGTGCCCCTCTCAATCATGGCACAGCAAGTAGGTTGAGAGTCAAACAAATGCTGGTCTTGTTTCTTTTTAAAGTGATTTTTTTCCCAAGTAGTGGTAATAATAAAAACAACTCCAACTATTTCCTGAACACCTACCACATACGTCAAATATTCTCCTGTGTGCTAAGCAGTCTATGGGCAATACTATGCTGATTTATCACAGCAACATCTTCTAACTCCTACTTCTACAGCAGTTAGTGCAAGGATGGAAGAATTCAGTTGTTGTTTTTTTGTTTTTTTGTTTTTTTTTCTAAATCCTACAACTGATCAATGTAGTGTTGGAACTCGATCCCAGATCTATGTGACTACTCTATCATCTTTTTCCTTAATTCATGATATCTGTTCCTTTAGAATGTTTATGAAATAGAAGGTTAAGGATTTGAGTGTTGGAACCATGACTAAGAGCTCAGAGTTCATTGCAGATTACAGGATTGTTTCATATGGTAGAATATTTTCCTCCTCCTCTCCCTCCTCCTTTTCCTTCTTTGAAAAAGAGAAAAGGCTAGTACTGGGTTGGCTTCTTGCCTACTTGCTGTGGAGAAGTGCAAATATGACCCAGCTCCATCTGAGTATACCAAAGGTCCCAAGTACAACTCTTACCCTCCTGCATACACCTTCATTTTCTCTCCTTATTTCTGATGAGAAACAGAAGCATGAGTTTAAAATCATAAAATGCAAAAATACTACACACTCCAATTAGCTTTTTCTGAGGGATATTCAAATGTGTATAGAAATATTATTTATGCCTGTGTAAAAGCTTGCACTAACATCTGCATGATGTGACATCATCAAACTCACCAGAATAGAAATTAAACCACGTGAGGAGAAATGAAAGCTGTCACTCTTCGAGGTTTGCATGCTCTCTCTAAGACTCATGGTGTATTCTACTCAGCAACACAGAGTCTCAGATGTTACCGGAAAAGTGTCTCAGTGGCTAATACGGTGAAGCTTGACTTTCTCTTTGATGCTCTGGATGAACATCAACTCTAAGATCTCTGATGACAGGAGTGGTCTAGAGTTTCCCAGTTATCCTAGTAAAAGGAGAGAGGGCCTCTGCAATCTCAAGCCAATAAAGATGCTGGTCTAGAAGTGCATATTTTTTTCCTAGAGACTCATTATCTGTAGACATTCGTTCTTGATTTTTCTCCTCCAAGAACCACAGGGAATGCCAGAAGCGGCTCACAGGAAGAAGCTAGTGATGTGCATGCTAAGGAGCAGTGGTTACCTGGTTGCACTGTCCCATGACTGTTTAGATCAGACGCGTGAACCCTGAGCTGAACCAGCAAAGCGCATGTCCTGGAGCTAAGTCAGCAATGGTGTTTACAACTCGGGGACCATCAAAGAAACCACAAGAGGTGTTCAAGCTCATGCAGCCCGTAGCACATCATGCTTTAAGGTAAAGCTGATTATGAGCAAATCACTGTTACATATTTTACATACAAATACTGGGATTTATACATATATCTGTATATTTGAATCATCCATTACAATTTAGATACAAATTGATAGATCATTCTAGAAAATTGTCAAGTCAAGTTGTCCCTGTGTCTGTTACTTGCACATTGAAGACGTTCTAAGAACCGTAATGATTCAGCCCTTGGCCTTGAATTCCTCAGTGTCATCCCAAGGACATGCTGCTTATTATATGTTTTCTTTATGGGGCCTGGAGAGTTGAAATTAAATCTGGAATGTGAATAAACCAATGGATTGTGACGCTATGCCTTTTTCCTGAGACCAGGATTCCGTTGAATTCATAAAAGTTGGGCAAAACTTTGAGCTGCTGAAAAAGACCAATTTCACATGCTGATGCCTCTGCATATTAATCTAAAAATAAAGAAATGTCAAAAAAATAGAGAAATTGCAGTAAGCATTGAAGTTTTCAAAAATTAGCAGAATGGGCGTATTTGTGTCATTTTCAAATAGAAGAATGAAAGATTTCTCCCTACATGGTTTTAATTTGCAAGCATTATGTCCATGGTACAATGTATGCCAGAGTTCTGAGATATGCCTTCAATAACTTTATCCTCATTCAGCAGCCTTAAGCATCTGAACTATAGACTTCTCACACTCCCTACCATGGAGACCCTGCATTTGGGTCTTTATAGATCACTAGAGACAGTAGGATAAACTAGACTATGTCTCAGATCTGATGCTTAGCATCCTTTTGCCTCTAGGGAGGACACTACCCCAGACTGTCTGTGTCATCTCCTACATAGCTTCTAGCCTCCAGGAGCTGGCATTCACAAGAGAGAAAGTCCATTCAGAGGTCACATGGGTTTTGAGGAAACACAGGTTGGAAGCTGTCTCTTTAGAGATACATTAGGGGTTAGAATCTCAGGCAGTTCAGACTGTGAACTGGGCATGTCTGAGAGCCATCCCAAAGATCTCTTCTACTACTCCAGTAGCCACTCTGTAGTGGACCCCTTCAAAGACACCAGCTTTCAGCCTTGCTTTGTCCTCTTGTTGAACCTCTTTTTCCACTGCATAATTGTGGGGCAGTGGACTGTGCCAGAAAACTTGATAAGGTTGAGTGGGTTCAGAAACCTCAGCATTCTCCTGAGGTCAGTAGGTGTTTCACCAATGCCTGACCATATTCCTGGCCTGCAACACGTGACCACAACTCCCCACATAAAGAATGTGACCACTGGTCACGTAGCACAGAACACAGAGCTCTCCATGCTAATGAGGTATGTAGTTGGACCCTGAGGGTTTACCCAGTAAGTTTTCCTTCCTGGACATTCCTTTCTGTAAAAGGTATTTAAACTCTGGCCTACCCTCAGGAAGTTGTATGCATTTATCTTTTACTACCAATAAACAATATGGACAAGCAAGGACTGTCTCTCTTATCAAGAACCACCATGGAAGGAAGCCTTCTTTACTGAGCCACAGAACCTAAGTCTTTCTTTACCAGCCTGTGCCCTCATTCCTGAATCCTTATGTTTCCCAGAGGCACCTGGGGATCCAGGAGTTAGGGAACCCCAGATTTGGCCTCAGCCTGCACTGTTTCTCACCTGGGCTGAGGTCCCCATCTTAGACTGCATTCACCTACTCCCTGAGCTTCCTGCAAACCCAGCACCTGATGGTTGTGTAGGGTGAAATGCAGCTTAGTGTTCTGTGCTTCATCTGCCCTAGTGGAGTTCACACATCCAGGCAGCCAGATAGAAGGAGACAGAACCACACAGAACCACACCCACAAAGAGACTTGATTATTTCTTAAAACAAAGATTCAGTGACCTGGCATCCTTCAACATCTCATCTGGACATGGGGATGTATTACTAGGAAAGAGATTTAAGGTGCAAGGAGAGGATCAAATCCATATGAGATAGACTCATCTACTGTTCACTCTTCTGTAGATAATTCAACACCATGGAACCACCATTTGATCATGTTTAAAGGGGGAGTTAATGCCTGTGTAGAACCAGTTGTAAAGCATCTATGGGGCAAATGTTAACTTCTGCCCATTGAAAGATCCTCCAGCATCCCAGAGTGAAGAGGGTCTGAAAACTTCTCTCAGTGGCAGCCATGTGTTCACTGCGATCAACAATGTAATTTGAAGGACATTGCTTCAAAGTATATCGGGAAAGAAATCATTCAGAGATGATGCTGCCAGACGGCAAGGCCCTCTAGATAGGACTTTCCCCTTTCTGACCTTTATTATCCCAGGTTCTTCGTCCCATTTCCTAGGAGTGCAGAAGGATCTGGTCGTGCCACCGTGACTACCTCTGCTTTTACAGTGAGATGTGATCCATGAGAAAGCAGTTGTTTAGCACATCTGGGGCTCATGAGAATGGTGGAAGGCAGATAACAGTGCGTGTGAGCAATAGAGCCCAACATCCAGGGAAGGGTATGGTCAGGGAAGACTTGGCCTTGTGTGTACAACTGAGGCAAAGGTCCCCTTCATCCTGTATCCTACCTGCCTCGCTGCTGCAAACAGGCCCCATCATGGCAGCCCTATACATAAGCAACTTCAAGTTAAGACTTCTTAATAGAGGAAGTAAAAATCAATCAATAGGAATGGGTAATCACTTAATTATGCCACATAGATAGACCATGGAGTGAAATTGCTATTGAGTATTGAATATTCACTAGTGTACACTTTTACTGACTTCAGAGAACCCAAAAGATCATGGATGTGAATGCAAAAAATTACTCCTTAATATCCAACAGCTCCATCTCCCACATTTTAAAGTGAAGTGCTTCCCATGTTAAAATTCTATGTTTCAGCCCAGCAGAATATTAGTAAGTGAAACGGGGCGGGGGGCAGGAACATGAGGTCATGCTGTACTCTTCTTTCATACTTGGGGTATGTTCAAATTTTTACCTGAACATTCAAAAGTAATCTATCATTTATAGATTTTTTTAAAAAGTATATGTGTGTGTGTGTGTGTGTGTGTGTGTGTGTGTGTGTTCACATGTATGCCAGAAGAAGGTGTCAGATCCCCTGGAGCTGGAGTACAGGTGGTTGTGACCCATGTAAAGTGTAGCTACAAGCCAGTCTTAGGTCCTCTGCAGGACCCCACCTATTTGCCTGCCAAATCCCCCATTTGCAAACCTACTCTTAACCACCAAGTTACCTCTCCAACCCTGCAATCTAACTATCTAACTTTCTAACTCTTTCACGGCTGTCTAGGTTTTTCTTTAAAAGATATATAGCATAGTTTACAATTGACTCACATATTACATGGGTGTTCAAATCTTTAGTCATGAAAATGTATAGCATATTATGTTCTGATGTGCCCCCTTCAGTTCTGGACAATACAATGCAAAACTATTAACTTCATTCTGTGATCTTTTGGGCCCTCAGTGAAGATACTTTCATATGTAATAGCTGGGATGCTGATGGCCAGATAAAAGCATATTACAGATGAATAATTCATTTCTCTGTGTAAGATTAAGTGCTTATCAAAGTGGCATCTTTATATATATAGTAAGTGTGACATAGATAATAGACATAAAATTCACATTACATATGTGTTGTGTCACATCATATGTGTGGGTGTCATGTTATACATATCCCTTACCATGGACATGCAGGATATTCAGAAAGCAAATGGTGGTTTCCTTATTCAATGTGAACAAGATAAGGTTGTTTTAATTTTGTGCAAATTAACAACTTTATTTCTATTTCAAGTTCTCTTTATGCCAAAATAGCAGAGGCTGAATCATAGACTATTTTGGGGCTCTTCCTTTCACCTCAGGGGGGAAGGGGCTTCATATTGTATAAGTATGAAAGGAAGGTTCCATGTTGTCATCTCATCAGACCAGCATCCTGACACACCCCCACTCGACTAGAACTCCCTCTACCCATGAAGCAATCACTAGCTTGTCCCTCATGTCTGCTAATAAGGTTCCCCGTGGAAGAGGTAATATCTGTGGCTCCCAGGGCAGGTTGACCACAGTGAGAGAATGCAGATGCGCTAGGTTCAAGTTCTCAACACTCCACACAGCCTCTTTGACTAAAGTCCAGCCTTTTTCCTGGGGTGTCACCTAGATGCACAAAGCTAGTCTTCTTATGCTCCAATTTTCTCATTTAACTGAAAGTGCTACTGATACACTGGCCTTTCTCCATCTTAGGCTTGAAAGCCATCTTATAATAAAGACAAACCAGGTATATTACTATTTATGCTTGAATCATTGTCCCTCAAAGATCAGGCTATGCCCACCTGTAACCTTAACTACAAATGGATCTGCAGTGCCTGTTCCAGGAAATAGCAACTGTGTCTTTGTTTCAGGGGGTTGTTATGACCATCTGGCATCCCTACCTTTAATTTTTAAAGTTATTAAGACTACCTGTTGTTATGACCACCTTGTTTTTTTTAATTCTTTTTTTAATTATTATTAGGTATTTTCCTCGTTTACATATTCAATGCTATCCCAAAGGTCCCCCATACCCACCCACCCCCAATCCCCTACCCCCCACTCCCCCTTTTTGGCCCTGGCGATCCCCTGTACTGGGGCATATAAAGTTTGCAAGTCCAATGGGCCTCTCTTTGCAGTGATGGCCGACTAGGCCATCTTTTGATACATATGCAGCTAGAGACAAGAGCTCCCGGGTACTGGTTAGTTCATATTGTTGTTCCACCTATAGGGTTGCAGTTCCCTTTAGCTCCTTGGGTACTTTCTCTAGCTCCTCCATTGGGGGCCCTGTGACCCATCCAATAGCTGACTGTGAGCATCCACTTCTGTGTTTGCTAGGCCCCGGCATAGTCTCACAAGAGAGAGCTATATCTGGGTCCTTTCAGCAAAATCTTGCTAGTGTATGCAATGGTATGATCACCTTGTTATACTCTGCTTTTGTAACCCCACCTATTTGCCTGCCAAATCCCCCATTTACAAACCTACCCCTGAGCTGTAAAATCCTTAGCTTCCCTAAGTCCAATGCTGACCTCTTGAACTCCACCCTACAAAAATGCAGCCCATGTAAATGAATAGTAATAATAATTTAAAAAAATCTCACTTTAATTAATTGCTTGCTTTAATTAATTTGATCATGAAATTTGGGTCAGTGGTCTTTCTCCTTCCATCTGTGGGATTAAGGTTAGTAACCGGTCAATGCCCAACACATCTGTGTGTCTCCCCCACAAATCTATAGAACACACTCAGTCTTGCTCTTCCCTTGTCTCTCTCTTTACCCTGCCCATGACTATATCCCAATTCCAGAGACTCTTCCCTGGTCTAGAATGGAGGCCTCTTCTAACGCATCAAGCAATTAATTGTCCTAGCCTGTTGTTTACGCCTTAGGTGCCCTTGGAGTGGGGCTTTTGAAAATGAAAGCCTTTTTCTCTTGTTGCAGCCACACAAATTCACCATGACAATGAATCCCTGAAGTCTGAGCTTGTTATAGAGTTACAGGATAACAGCAAAAAAAAAAAAAATGAGACAATTAAGACTCCTGTTACTATTTTAAAATATGATTCCACCTCAGATACACTCGAATTTTGCTGCAGCTCTCAATTTGCTAAGCCTTAGCTTTCCTTCAGCGGAGGTTTTTTTTTTTTTTTTTTTTTTTTTTTTTTTTTTTTTTTTTTATTTTTTGTTTCTCCTGGAGTCTTCATACCTGCTTCTGTTCTTTTTAGCAATAAGCCGTGGAGTCTGCTACAAAGCTTCCGGTGGTTGTTCAAGCCAGTACAGGCTTTTGTGTATTTCGATGACTCTATGATGACAGAGAAGCAGTCTCTCGGCTTGGCCTGCGTGCTGAAAGAACTGGCCTATGAGCTTTTGAGGCTGGAATGGGAGGTGGGCTCAGTAACAGACATGGCTCGATGCCCTGCACTACTGGATTCCGATGCACTGAGTGTGTGGTTTCAATGTCAGCCCGAGTCTCTTCCTGCAGGTTCCTGGGGGTTACAGGAGAAGGCTGCTGGGTGGTCCCTAGACCTTCTAGATGTGTTAGAGTTGAATATCAGGATAGAAACAACTTTTTAATCTGAGCCTCAACCACTGCCAAGATCCTGGCATCTGAATTCCTTCCAGAAATGATATTTGATCCTCCAAGGCCAGGACTGAAAAGTTCCATCTCTACTCGTGGATATCAGACTAACATCCTCCCTCTCTGCTTTGTCCTCCAAAATGAAAAAGGATGTTGTTGAGGTCACTCTGTGCCCCAAAGATATATCAGGTAATTTTTTACCCGTTATTCTGAATATAGCATCCTTCATGCTAGAGCTGTTAGCACATGAAATTTTTATTTAAAACTACGAGAGGGGCTATATTTAAATTTAAATATTTATATTTAAAACAATTAGAGGAACACAGTTCTCCTAAACAACAGCTCCCAAATGCGAGGGCTAAAGTTATGCTTTAAGTTTTAATTACTGTGTTTAAGAGATCTATAAAACAAAAATGCCTTGAACCTGTAAGCCCCACTTGTCCAAGGACAGATTACTTCCTGGAACGGTGGGGTCAGTATGTATAAGATAACAAGCCATGTGTTTTCACTTCAGTAAACAAGGTTGGTTGTCCCAACTGGATAGGATGAGCTTGACCCCAAGTAGGTGGGAGGTACGTAGACAGGAAGTATGTCAGGATGTCCGCTTGTCCCCGTGTAGAGGAAAGTGGGATGTCCATCCGTGAACTCGTGAGATTTGCCTTCAGAAGCCCCCATCTAATGTAGTTCATGGCGATTCTGTGGGAAGCCTGGGTCTGGGCCTGACCACTGTCTATCATTCTGGTGAGTACTGACCTTGCTTCCAACTTGGCTCAAACCTGTGGTGCTGTTTTTCCTCTCACCAAGGGTGCTCACATTCTAAGCTTAGCCAGTAATAATAAGTAATAAGAGGCATATAAATAACAAAGGCCTTTGTTGAGGCAACTGAATTCAGTCCTGCCAAGGAGAAATTATCCTGGAATGCAGGGTAGGCCTAACCACAGCCCTTATAATAGAAGGCAGGAAGGGGTTAGAGTCCTAAAATGTTATAAACTCAGAAGCAGACATCACAATAAGAGTGTGTGTGTGTGTGTGTGTGTGTGTGTGTGTGTGTGTGTGTGCACATGGCAAGGAAAACCCACCAGCACCTAGCACTTAGCACCTAGAACAGAAAAGGGCAGGTTCCCCTTTGGAGTAGCCAGCAAACAACCCTGCTCTAAGGCCTGTAAGACTTTAGTAGGCCTGTGTGACTATATTCTTCTAAACCTTTAGCCCTGTAAGAGTTTCATCTCTCTCCACTTTACCTGTTAGGCTCATTCCAAACATCTGGCTTCTGGTAATCTAAAGCTTCCGGAATGGTGTCTGTGTGGTAAGTAGACAGAAGAGCCACATGAAATGTAGTAGATATTCTCACTCAAGAGCTTAGCCGAGGAGAACAGCAGCATTGGTCTGACCTCCACCTAGAAACTGCGCATACCACTCTGTAGTTGTTGAAGCAATAGAAGGGTTTTGTTTGTTTGTTTGTTTGTTTGTTTGTTTCTTTGCCAAGGAAACATTTGCTATCTGCTTGCCTCTTTGGAGTCCATAGGACCTCAAGCTTCCCAGGAGGTGGTAAACATGCCACTAAACCCTGACTTAGTAGACTGTTTTGAACCCAGGCACACTTACTAGCTAAATGGCTCAAAGCCAGTTACTTGACCTTTAGAGAAGCAGAAAAGATCAATGTCTTCTTAAAAGATACCATGGTGGGCCAGGGAGACAAACCTTCAGTTCACTATACAAACCTTCACAGGCACAAGGTACCCTTAGAGGGAAAAAGAGAGGCAGATCCGTTTCTAAAGGACTTTAGCATTTGCATTTCCTGCTTGCTTGAATTTCAGAAAAATGAGGCTTTACAGAAATCTGCCTCAGGTTCGCTTTCATAATGGGCACTGGACTCTGTCTCTGAGGTCCCTTCCAGCTCTGCCATCCTATAATTCTAAATGTCAGAGTGAATGATCTGATGATGGCACCATTAATTCTCTCATGGCAGATAGATAGAGACTGAAGGCCCAGGACGGAAGCTGTCGTTGATCAGGAATGAGGGATGGCGTGGGCTGCCGTAGACTTCTGTGTGAGTGTTTTATTCCTGTGGTCTTTATTCATGTATTCATTACACATATAATCACAGAGTGAATATTGCCTGTGCCAGGGGCTAGAGTAGACACCGGCAAAGAGGAACAAAGGGTGACTGGGGATAAAGAGAGTTATGAGAATAAATCAAAGTTTGTGACCACAGGGATTTTTTTTGTCAAGAACTCACAGACACACAGCCAATCACAGGACTCAATATCCCTTAGCCTCTTGCTCCTGGGGTCTCTGGTGAGATCACAGACACTTCTATATACATCAGAAAACTGCTTACCCACTAAACATTTTCTTGCAAAACCATCCCACATTTCTGGGGGGCTTATAGGAGAACAGTCTACTTTCTCTTGCACCATTCTGGAGCTACTGTGAGAACCTGTAGGGACCCTGACAGCCCCATGCTGTCCCTGTCATCAGAGAAAGCAAGAAGAGCCATTCTGAGTTTCCTAGATGTGGTTACATTAGGAACTAACCTTCAATCCAGGGCTTGTGGCAACTAAACTATCACTAGTTCCCTGGCTGTGAAGTAGGTTCCACCCCTGGGTGGCCTTTGCTGGCTTTGGTGTCTCACCGCCTCTACCTTCCTTCATGTTGTTCCAAAGAGTTCATCTGTTTCTGTCTTCAACGAAACTTACATTCACCAAGCACCAAAGCCTCCTGTCCCTTCGGTCCTTTTTCCTTCATCTTCCCTTTTCTCCTTTCTTCCCTTCCTTATTCCCTCTCTTTCCCCTGTCCTGGATATTGTTGGTAATTTGTGCCAAAGGAATAGGAAGAGAGGAGATGGCCTTCTCCATCTCCAGGCTCCATGCACACTCCCTCCCCCTCCTACCCCCAAAAGCCACCCTGCAGAGCAAACGTTTCCTCCATCTTCCCAAATACCCAGAACCTTAGTTCTCACTACAGGTGCGTACCAGATTAATTTCCCAACAAAGTACTTCAGAATCTATGTCTATACAAATACATATGTGCGTACAATAACAATTAATGTAAAAGGAAGTCATAAATTTGAAGGAGAGTGGGGGTATGTGGGAGGCTTGGAGGGAGGAAATGGAAGGATGAGACATTGTGATTAAATTACAGCTTGAAAACAAGCAAAGACGGAGAAAGAAGAAAAGGGCTGAGTCTCGCTTGAGTCTCACTTGCGAGACTGTCAGGGTAAAATAGAAGAAACAAAGTCCATAAAATTCCTTCCACTTTATCCCCTAAAGCTCCAGCACACATCTGTCACCTGCTATGTGAGGACACAGGACAGACATCAGCATCATGAGCCGGCAGTGTGGTGACAAGATGCTGTTGTATTGCCAAGGACAGCAGGATGGGGGTGGGGCAGCACCCATACTCTTGGTGGTGATGAAGGAGACCCTGAAGCATCCATTCTTTAGCCAGAGCAGATATTGCACTCCCTGTTTCAGGATTCTCGGTGTTTCTAAATACCAGTCACGTACCAGAGGAGAGCCTCGACAGGAGGGTTTCCTGGATGCACTCTGGCTTAAAGCAAGGAGGCTCAGAGATAGGGGTAAAAAGGACGTACACAAACCTAGGTGGATTTAACCAGGAAGTAATAAGCTTTGTGCTCTGGGGCCTGGCACCTGTGCTTCTTTCTGTAAAGTCCAGTTCTAAACTTTTCTTTATTTGTAATTTGTATTCATTTTCTTGGAGAGGTCTCCCCAATTTTTAAATGTTCAGTCCCATACAAAACACCACCTCAGTGTACCAGTCTGTGGTCCCTATGGCTTCCAGCCTGAACATGGACACATGAATGTGTGAAGTCCCTGGATTAGCCGTGGAAAGGCAGGTGCTGTGGTAACTTCCTGTGTCTTCCTCTTCCCCGCTCTCTGCTCCCTCTTCAGAGCCTGTGACCTTGGATCTCCTCAGGCCCCCACAATGAACACAGATCAGCGCCATGCTGCCTGAGTCTTGCTAGCCTTCTCACACTCACTACCAAGTGCTCTGCAGTCCCTGACCTGTGGACCTAGCACTTGTTTTGCGAGCACGGTTCTGAGGAGCACAGCAGTCTTCAGCCCTGATGTTGCTTAGGCTAGTGCTTATATATACACCACGTTCATGAGACAGAGTTGAGGAGCTGTCACAAAGCTAACAAAGCCTGAGGTAGTTCATTGGAGGTCTGGGCTTGATCCTGCTGTCACCTGGATACCTACCCTTGGCTTACAGTGTCTGTAGGTAGATTTCGTAGCACCTCAGGGTTCCCAGCAGAGTTCCAAAAACAAGAAGTAGAAGTGTCTTGGTCTGCAGCTTCCTCTGTGAGGATAGATATGTTTCTTAATGAGTTTCTTTCCCAGACAGCCTCCAGCTCCGAGTCACCCTTTGTAACCATCTCTGAGTGTCTGCACTCTAACCAGTCACTCTTTCTTTTCCTGGAAAGTAAAGGACTTCTAGTAACCTCTGACAAGTGACAACAGACTATTTTAAGAGCTGTTAGTCTTTAGGGCTAAGAGCAATGAATCAACCTATAGAACAGGGTTGTAACTGAATACATACTCTACTATGCTGACAAAACCAAATAAATAACAAAGTTATAAAATAAATAAATAAAAGCTCCCATGTGGTTAAATGATCTGATTTTCCTTCTTCCCTCCATGTTCCTAAGCCCTGCTAGATAGCAAGGCTGTGCATAAGGAGCAGAACAAAATTTGACAGATGTCAGTGTCTCCCTAGGAAAACAATTCTTTTTATTTAAATTTAAACTCTTTAAATAGAACATTTCCCCCCTCTCCTGCTATTAAGATGGCTTCTGGGTGAAAGTAAAACCTTGGGACCATTTGTGATAACTAGGGGGTGGAATACAGGATGGAGCTGTTGTAGAAGTAAAGGACACCTGTGCCAGTCACTGCCATCTGGAGACCTGGCATGAGTAGCTGGACTGATCTGCAGTCTGGGTTGACATCTCTGAGGATGGTCCTGTTGGTCCTTAGCATCCTTCTATGCTCATGGCTGGCCTTTCTCCTCAACTTCCATGTCCTTGGTATTTCTCTGTCCAGGTTGGCTGATCGTCCTCTAAGCACTCCATGACTGCTCACCTGTCTATGCAGCAAGCGTCTGAGTCTTGCTTTACTTGCCAAGGATCAGCAGAGCCAAGGATCAGAGAGCTTTCCTTGGGTAACTCTTGCTCACTGCTTCTGTCTCCTAGGGCTGACCCATCTTGTGACATGTGTCTTCTTTTGGTCTTTAGTGAGCGTCAGGCCCCAGCTGAGGAAACAGTCATTCTCAGAGAACCCAGATGCAAACAGAGGTTCTAGTAAAGGCAGTGGAATACAACCCTAGGACTGGGGTCACTCAAGATTCTCCCAGAGACAAAAAACAACATATCCATACCTTTGACTCTGAATTTCCCTTGGCCTCTAATTTTACTACAACCCTTTAAAGAAGTTGAATTTCTCCATCTTTTCTGTATGGCCAAGACTTCATTCATAGCAACTCTTAAGTGGTTCCCCCAGCCCCACCCCCTCCTCATAGTTCATAGAACTTCTGTGAACCAGGGCAACAGCCCCAGGTTCTTATATATTGGCAGGAGCTCAAGGAATTTAGGAATTCATTTTGTCTACCAAAGCTTGGCTTGAAACATTATTAATTTTCTAATGATTAAAAAAAAAAATCCTCTTACCTAGCGGAAGATGATAAATAGCTCTATTGATGGGATTTGTTTTCATCTCTTCCTGAAGATCTTAAAGCCAGGGAGCCAGGGTGACACTGACCCCGAGTGACAGCAACCTAGAGTGACAACTATTCTGGGAGATGGAATACTTTAGAAATTTATTTTAAATTATTCTCTGCACATACATGTATCTTACAAATGAACTCAACTGTTTGAATAAATTGTGATATTACTGGTGCCCCAGGGGATTCGGAAACAGAAACTCACTTTATTATGCTTATCCTGGGTTGACTGTTTTCCTGGGCCTCTTCCCTCAACACCTAGGGTGTTGACATTTTTTTAAAGCTAGGGCTTGTGCCTCACAATTTCTCATATGAGGCTAATGCATATTGGAGTTCACTAAGCCAGATTTCCAGGTAAAGCTACTGAGCTGAGTCTGATAGTTACCTTTCAGGTCAGCACAATTAGGAGAAAGCCCTCTCCATCCTGATCCTAGCTTTTGACGGGGAAGGTATATGACTTAGCAGTCACTCTGATTGATGCCCCACTGAGGTCATCGACCTGTGTGTTGATTGGCATGAAGTACTTGTTTGTGCATTTGATTCTTACAGTTCCTGTCATACCTAACTGGAACTTATCATTCCCTGATTCAACTTCCAGGCCACCTCCTGGAAGTCTCAATAGCCCTCCTTGGTCCCCATTATTCGTGGCTCTTTGTGATGCCGTGAGCTGGTCTTCCTCCTGTTTCACATAGATCTCTGCATGTAACCAGTGGTCAACTTCCCACATGGTATAATAGTGACCTCTTAGAAAAGACGGACTTTTTCTACATCTCTATTGTCAGAACCTAGGGTAGATTTTTGGTGAGAATTGAGACCCTAATGTATATTTGGTAAATTAACTATTTTATGTCACCTGTGGTAGCCATTTTTATATAAACTTTTAATGTCAAAGACCATCCCACATATTCATGGAGGCCCTGGATAACTGTCCCAGCATTCTGAAAGCAGGTAAGGATTTAAAATTTAGTTCAAATATTCCCGCATAGGAAACTGATCCATTTAGGGCTTGAAAAACAGGAAAGTGAGCTAAATACCTAATAAAAAATGGAAAGAAAAAAAAAAGAAAAACAGGAAAGATTATTTTAATTTTTTTTAAAACAGTTTTAGTGGAAAAGAATAAGTTGGCTCATACTCTGATAAAACGTAATGATGAGCTTTCAACTTCATGACTCTAGGAGGAAGGGGTTTTACATATACCTTTCTGGAAATTTATTCAGCAGTCATTGAGCTTATTTTGCTTTGGTTTATTGGCAAATACTCCATCGTTTTCTATCCAGTAGGCATTGTAGACCAAAATAATCTACTGAGGAAAGATAAACTAGTGGGTGAGATGGGATGATGCAGCAGCATCTCCAAGTTATTGGTCCAAAGTGATGTTGGGAGAAGAGAAGCAAGAGGAAAAGCAAGGAGGAGGGGAGAGCCCATGAAGACACGACATCAGGAAGAAAGCAGAGATAAAGGGAGGGAGAGTGGCAGATGCTATGCATTTGTGAAAGGGAAAGTAGGCTGAGGAATTTCAGCCAGCCCACAAAGGTACTGCCCCTATCTTTCGATATTTTTATCAAGGTAGAAGGCTATGAATGAGGTACCAGCCATGGTTCACAATATAGGAGACTGGGGACCTTTCAGGGTTTATAGCATCTTGAGTTATCACTCCACTGTAAAGTGGCTGTGTATCTTAGCAACCTGGCTATGCACCACCCATAATTACAAATAGAGCTGTCCATGGGAGGACTTGACCCTGAGATCCTCAGAGACACTGTGATTTCCTTCCTCCTCCAGGAAACTATTGCCTGCAGAGCGAAGAGTAATGATGGCACTATGCCTCATGGTTCAAGGAATGTTTACTGTTCTCTAAGTGATGGATGGCAATAGCGACAGCAGAACTGCATATCTACTCGCCAGGCTGAGCCATAAAGAACTTTTGGGGCCCAGCTCAGTGTTGCCCAAATTATAATGTGCACATAACCACCATAGGATCTTGCTAAACTCTGAGTTCTGATTCAGCAGGTGTGGAATAGGGGCCATGGTAGGGACATTCCAGCAAGGTCCCAGAGAATGCTTATGCATTGGACCATGAACCATGCATGAGTAGTAAGACAACTCTTCTCTTCTCACGGGAGAAATGTGTGCAGCTGTGTCATGTGTCTCATGGCTGCTTTGGGTCAAGCAGTTGATGCCATGGTGTGTTCTTATCTTGAACTCAGTCAACTTGGTCTCTGTCTTTCTTAACACAAGCACAGTATCCTTTGCCACAGTAGCACAGGGAAGACAAGATGCGTGCTACTGAGATTCACCCACTCAGCACGCAGCATGGATGAACCCACAAGAGTGAACAAATCTCTAAATGACTTTTCCTTATGACCTGATTCACAAAGAGGAAAGGAAATGAGTAACGTTGCCAGTCTAGGCCCTACTTACTCGATGGATGAATTCTGAGAAGAAGGGGGAGATATGCAGAACTTGGAAGATTTGTGCAAAGTTCACTTGACTAGCAGAGCAGATGTAAGCACAAAGAATATTTTAGAATGTTTATATTTAGGTTCTGCCCAAGGGGAGCTCTTTTTTTTTTATCACCTGAATATGCCCCTTCAATTTGATAAACAGCAGGAGGAGAGAGACTGGCATTGAAAAATGTGGGAAACACAATGCTTCAATTAACAGGCACAATGGAGTGTCAGAAGAGAGGGGCTTTATTTTCATCCCTGTTGTGTTTGTTCTGCTCAGTTCAACAAACACACATTTGAGTTCCTATTACACAGTAGCACTGCACTGGTTGCTGAGCAAGCACAGGGCAGAAGGAAATAGTGCCAATTCCTGAGAAGTATTCAGGGCATCTGGGAGATAGAGGAGTACAGAGTGAGTGTCTGTATAGCATAAATACATGGATTAAAATGGGGTCTCTGCACCTATACTGGAGTGAAGAACACAGAACCATTTTATAAGGTAGAAAGATTGGTTTTGTTTGTAGCTTCAATCCAGGGCCACTTGGCCCTATCACTGTGGGCCTGTGGCAGGATAGAAAGTCATGGCCAGGAATGAATGATGGTTCAAGGATGCTCACATTTCTGGCAGCTAAGAAGCAAAGAGCAAGAGAGGAAAGATCCAGATGCAAAGTATAGCCTTCAAGAGCACACCAAACGACCTACTTCCTCCAACTAAGCCTCACTCTCTAGAGCTCTACAACCTCTCAATAGTCCATGAACCTAAGAATTTATCCATCAATTATGACTGAGCCCTTGTGATCCAGCCATCTCCTAAAGGTCCCACTATCTCGTTTCTCCCTTTTCTAGACACATAACACAATTGTACCTCATCAGATTCTTTGATCCTTGGCATCACCTCATCCAGTAATTTGACTATATTAATTCACCTAACCGCTCTTATAGCAAACTGACCCCTCAGGAGCCCATTTGAACCACTGACCAAGGACAATTACCCAGAGCATCTAGGTTCTATGGGTACTTCCTATTCTAACTAAAATGTTTGCAGCATTTTCTAAGCATCCGCTGGAAAGACTACAAATGGCTCCTAGAAGAAGGTCTTTGGAGCAATGTGGAGCCATCAGATACAATCAATTTCCTTTGCTATAATGGCATAATGACCAGATTGTGTGGAGGAGACAAGCAAGACTGAGTGGCTGTGCCTGCTGAGTGTCCAAATCTCATCACAGCTCATTGGGAACTAGTGTCCAGGTGGCAGCAAGTCACCTTTGGCTGCTTTTCATCCCATGCCCCAGTGCTGTTTTACATTATTCTCACTCCTGAATTTGAAGAAGTATTAACTAACGCATGGCCTTTGGAGTGGATCTTGTTTTCTGAGAAACTTGCACTCACATAGTTGGTTTTGAAGTGGTTCAAGAAAAGAGACATCCCATAAGATTTGCTTGTGTATTTATCAGAAAGTTGTAAATAACCCTGGACATACAACAGTGTCATAGCCAAGTTCTAGGTTGATTGAACAAAGTCACACACAGAGGACAAAATGCTTGGAGATCAAATAAATGATCTATCTTATCAGTGTAAATTTCACCAAAATTAGAGTCTAGTGCCAAAAATCACCATGAAGTCCTTTTAAAGCCTAGTGGTTTTATGTACAGTATAGATGGCTCTCCTATCTCAAATTAGCCCTGATACAGAAAGAAGGAGGTTTTGAAGCATGGGATGTGGTTATCTTCTAGCACTGGGCTTACAGATATTACCTTAAAATTAATTAACCACTCCTTCATTTTCTAGAGAACAGCTCTCCCCATCTTATAATGATTCCATGCGAAACAAATGCCTTACAGGATGGGATTATTGCTGTCAGCATGAGCCTCACCGCTTCTCATTGCTTCCAGGCCAATAAACAGAGCCAGGAGTCAGCTCAGCTAGAGGAAGAGAATATAAACTCCTCTTTTGGTTAAAAAAATAGTCTGAATGACAAAGAAATTATTGTACCTGGCTGAAGTTATTGAGACAGCTGAGATGAACAGGCGGTACAAGAATAGGTGCTGGGGGTGTTAGACTATGGAGCGATGGGGCAGAGAATATATGTTGGTTAGGGGAGACTGTTGACAGAGGGAACTCACTCTGACTTGAGATTCGGTGCTCTGGCAAGCATGACTGGAGCTTGTTCCATATCTTGTTATGATGCACCTGAAATACTGAATATGGTAAAGGCTAATAGGCCAATGAGCACCAAGGAACATTCCATACTTCATAGGGAAGTAGAGTGCTACAAACTTAACCAAGAAGTTGCCTCAACTGTAACTGGTAAGCCAAAGGGTACTGAAGAATTTCTGCATAGCTTATGGTCCATAGGTTACTCGTATGGATTTAAAGAATCCTTTCTCCTCTTGGTATACAGCAATATGAAGAGTGGGATGTAGCATGTCATCACAGGTAGAGGCTAGCAGCATATGCTTATTACTCATACCCAGGCTTCAATAGACTCTTAAGAGACTATGACCAACCTTGATACTTCACAGAACGTCATGTTGATCCAGTATATTGATGGCATTATGTTACTGAAACTGAATGAACCAAAGATAAGGGCTTCTCTACTCACCCTAGTAAGAAATATGAATGCCTTTGGTTGGAGGCAGAAGACGAAGACCCAAAGAGCTTGAAGTTTTTCAGAGTTCCTGTGGTTAATAACACACCAGAGGCTTCATTATAATGTAAATATGAATATTTTTCAACATGTTATGATCATCAGGAAAGAATCACAATTGTGCTTCTTTTTGGAGAGAACATATCTTTCCCTCTCCCTCTCCCTCTCCCTCTCCCTCTCCCTCTCCCTCTCCCTCTCCCTCTCCCTCTCCCTCTCCCTCTCCCTCTCCCTCTCCCTCTCCCTCGCCCTCGCCCTCGCCCTCGCCCTCGCCCTCGCCCTCTCCCTCTCCCTCTCCCTCTCCCTCTCCCTCTCCCTCTCCCTCTCCCTCTCCATCTCCCTCTCCCTCTCCCTCTCCATCTCCCTCTCCCTCTCCTTCTTGCTCTGTGCTTATAATGCATTTATAGGTTGACTCAGCCAAATTCAAAGATGGTCTGGAACATCAGAGTTCTTCAATTGGCCCAGCCCTTATGAGCTATAGTTCTTGCAGGTCATTAGTGGCTTGAACAGACAAAGTATGGGGCCTCTGAAAACTTACCACAGGGTTTTAAGCAGAGAGGTTCAATATTTGACATACCACTCCTAGTGTATAGATGGTTTCTAGTAGACATGTATGTACCTAGCCATGGAATATCAAGTAATTCCATGAACACATGTTAATTCATGACCCAGATGTTTACTAGAGCAAACAGGGCAGGCACAGGAGTAACCACTGCATACAAGGAATGCTTCATTGTTGACTGGATGCAAGCAGAATGGGTATATTACAAATTAGGTATCTTACACTCCCAAATTCCCTACATTAACTGCTGTTGTGTATTAGGGAGATTCAACACACGCAGGTATCTACTCACCCCAGTTGCGAAACCCACAAAAGACCAAAGTTTAACTTAGTGAACCAGTAAGTTGTATTGGGGTTGCTTACAGAAATGAGTGAGAAGCAGAAATGATTCAAAGACAACTCTATTGCCAAAACCCACCCCAGCATGGATGACAGCTCACAAAGCTGGGAACCTGGAATACATTGCACAGCCTGCAGGCAGATGAACAGGTTGGAGACTGTCCTTTTCAAATGATGGCTCTAAACCTTTTCCTGGCATCTAGGCTGGCCCAACTTCTTTCAGGTAGTTGGTCTGGTGTCAGAGCTGTCTTGTGGTTTTGTTTGTGTGAGAGGGACTCTCAGCTTTTATTGCTTACTCTTCTAGGGAGGGGCCTAGTGAATCTGGTCTACTTTACGGACTTCCTGAAGTTAGTTTAAATTGTTTACCTTCCTCTGTAAGGAGCTTCCTTGCAGGATGAAATGTTTCAATCTCAGAGGAAACTGTTACTCAACAATTGCATTGATCCATCTCATTCATGCCTACCTGTCACCAGGAGGGAATTTCACACGTGGTTAATGGAAAAAAGAAATCTGGCCCAAGTCACTGATAGTCTGAGCAGTATGTTAGTGTGAGTGGGAATCAGACAGCTGCTGCATTACCATGCCATTGTAGTGTCACCCTTTAGAAAGTATGAAGGGAAACTCCCTTTAGAAAGTATGAAGGGAAACTCTCCTTGTAATCAGAGCTGTGGAGTGTGTCCATTATCCCTCATACAACAGATCAGGTGGCTTGAAGGGAGAAGTTATGTGGATTGAATAGGAATGGATCTGAGGGGACTGAAAAGAAGAAAACTGGAAATCACTGACAAAGGGGATCTGAGGAAGAGCTATGTCGTGGAGCTCTACGAAAGACCGCAGATGATATGCATCTTTGATTTTTATCTTAGTGCCCATCAAAAATAGTAGTCAATGGAGATGCACCAGTGGAGAGATGGTTCAGCAGTTAAGAACACATACTGGTCTTAAAGAGACCCTGGGACTTGATTCCCAGCACCCATGCCACCTATAATAAATCTTTAAAATGTACCAGTTGTTGAGAAATCTGTCAACAGGTATATGCTGTACCTTTTATGGTTTATCCAGGAGTTCCCACTATAGACCAAGCAAAGCACTAGACATGTAGCAGAAATGGAAGCTTTGTAAAAGTACTATAGGCTTCCTCTCCTGCTAAGGATTACATAGCTACTGTTGAAAGCAAATCCGTCAACATCTTTGATTCACACTGTGCTCTCAATATGGCACCACCCTTGGGAGATCCCCACAATGCTCTGCAATAGCCTGGGTAGTCTGGATCCTTTCACTCTGAGGAAAGCAATGATTTGGCTTCCTTGCCCACAGTGTTGCTGCCATCTGTGTGCCGGGCATGCAGAACACTTCCTCCATTGGCATAATGTCCTGCACAACACTGCCTTGGATCAATGTACATTATTTATGGCAAGAGAGATGAAAATTGATTCATAATTACAGGCTCAACTGCTTTCATCATCAACTCCATCATCCTGAAATTTTTGGAGCCCTTTGCCACATTTTGATTTGGCTAAAGTGTTATTCCATAAAACAGGAGTCAGCAAGCTATGACCTGTGGTCCAAATTCAGCTTGCTGCATGATTTGGGAGATGGAGTTGTACTGGAACACAGCCATATCCACTTACACGAGAAAGAAGCATGTTTGCTTGGGTACCGTAATGGTAGAACTGGGTAGCTGTGAAAGAAACTGTGGGACACAAGTCTTACATTTTACCACCCATTGCTTTATGAAAAAGTTTTCAGACTCCTGTTATATAGGACAGGTTTCCCTATTTGCCAAGGGGTTGCCAAAGGGCTGGGTGACACACCAAAAAGGTCAAGATGAGTTCATCTCCAGGAAGGAAAACTTTGAGGTACAAGAGATGAGAGACAAGGGAGAGGCAGGGAGGAAGGGAAATGGGGAGGGGGAGGGAGGGGGAAGGGAGGGGAGCAAAATGGGGAGGGACAGAGAGAGGGAGGTGTGAGGGAGTATTCAACTCTTCTGTTTGTTCTTGGAACATGCTCTGCTTTATGGATCTCTCTCTTTCCTCCCTCCCTCCCTCCCTTCCTTTCTCTCTCTCTCTCTCTCTCTCTCTCTCTCTCTCTCTCTCTCTCTCTCTCTCTTTCGTGTTTTGTCTTGTTTTGATGTTGCTGTTTTTTTTTTTTTTGTAGTATCGGGAATTGAACCCAGGACCTCACCCATGCTTCGGCAAGCATCCCACCGTATCCTCAACTCCCTAACTCAGTGATTTCACAAGAATGACGTACAACAGTTGCTTTAAAGCGTTTATCTGGAAACTCCAACATTTGATCATTTTGAATCTTTTGGCATCTGTCTTTGCTTGAGAATAGCTTTGTCTCACCCTTTGTCTGCTGAGTAATTTTGGAAAAACAATTTTTTTACAACTCTAAACATTTCGTATATGTTGCAGAGAGACTCACAGGTCTTAGTAAAATCTTCTGAAGAAAATAGTTTATTTTCTGTTTGTTTCCTAAGCAGGTAATGAGCCTGTCTCGCCATTTGAGGCAGCAGATTCCAGTGTGATCCAATTTTCAGACTTGGCCTATTTGAATCTGCTTCTCCCACGTGGGGCTTGAGAGGCAATGCATGTTGCGACTCACTTCATAAAGCAGGTGCAGCTTAGCGTGTGCTCTGCACATGCGCAGCTTAAGGTATACTCTGCACATGCGCATTTGAGGGTGAGCCCGGGAATTGTATTGAATCAGATGAGAATCTGGGGAATCTTTCTTTTTAATTCTTTTCTCTATGCTATTACTTTTAGCTCCCTACAGCATCACTTATTACTTCTCTAGCTACAAGCATGAGCTTTCCCTGCAGTTGGACCTACTATCTTGCCTGCTTTCACAGAGAAACAAGGGGCAAAAAGAGAGGAAAATGACAAGAATTTCCTCCTCATTTTGGGTACAACACTTGTCTATTTCTCTCATCCTTCTATACAGAAAGATGTACTTAGCTCAAGTTTTAGAGGTTCTTTGCACTACTCGTAATTGACCTTTCTGCTGACAGAAAGCTAGAATTCTCTCTTGAGTGTTGTAGCATATGCCTGCCTAGGTTTCCCCAACATGACTTGTTCCTCTGTCAAAGCTTGAAGGAAACATAAAAACTCAAAGAGACTCCATAACACCTCAAGACTCCTCCCAACCTACCTATTACTATTTACTTCTCAGAGTCAGGTTTTATTTCAAGTTTAGTCAAAGAGATGGGGTGTACTCCACATAGGCCAGCCCCAGAAAGACCTACCCTGACCCCGTGCTCCTGGGTTTCCACCCTAGTTTTCTTTGCTAGACCAACTGGAAACATGTTAGGCTAGACAGTGTAGCTATAATGGAGAAAGGTGCAAAAATCTAGTGGAACGACTAATAGACTGAAGCAGACAACCGAGATACTTCAAGTTACTGCAGGATTTCCAACTCAGTTGGTATCCACATGAAAGAGTAGTGAGAATCTAAAACAGGCACTGCCAACCAAACTTCATTTGAAACATCCTTGTCAGAAGAACCAAGAGGCTGCGAAAGAAGAAGAGTTTTCTGAAGTCTAAGTCTTGAGAGCCTGGGGCATGAAACAATGACACTTGCCTTGTTTACAGATACCATAGATGGAGTGGTCATTTACAAAGGTCTGACAAGCAGACCCTCTCTCTCAACCACTGCCCACTTCTTGGAAGAGCTTGGATTCTGAATAATAATAATAATAATAATAATAATAATAATAATAATAATAATAATTTCATGTATATGGGTGTTTTGCCTGTCTGTATATCTGTGTACCACATGCATACCTGGTGCCTACAGAGACCTGAAGAGAGTGCTGAATCTTCTAGAACTGGAGCTACAGATGGTTGTAGGCTACTGTGTGGGTGCCAGGACTCAAACACAGGTCCTTTGAAGGATCTGTAAGCACTCTTAACCACTGAGCCTTCTTTCCAGCTCCAAGCTTGAACATTTTTTCCAGTTCCCTACATGAGGAGGCCATGGCAAAGAGCAAGCTCTACTGTGGTCAGGAATTGGTGCTCTGTGCCATAGCCATCTTTGTGTCCAGCTTTGGCCTAGCATCTCATTGATGCCTATTGCAAGGGGCAATGGGAAATGAGTCACCAGGGCAAAGGGGCAAAAAGCTTGTGCCCCATAGCAAGCAGACCTGGGGTATGGTTGTTTACAGTTGAGGAAGACCTAGGTGTGCTCTCTCTCTGCCTGAACCCTAGCTGCATTGCCTACAAAACAAAAACAAACAAAACAAAACAAAACCAAAAAACCAAAAAACCAAAAAACCAAACCAAAAAACAAAAAAACCACCCGTGTGGAAGGGAAGGGCTATAAGCTGGCTGAGGCAGCACGGATCGTGTCTCGCTCCTCACCAAAACATTTCCTCCTGGTTCTAATGAGACTTCAATTATATATTATCTTAGTTGAAAGAGAGATTTATATCTTCAAATGTTAATTAAACTCTGCTTATGAAATATTGCATAGTAAACATTCTTAGTTCTCTTATACTAAACAGATAAGAGTGATTAACAACCAGCATGCATTATTTATGAAGAATGTAATGTGCATTTCAACAATTTTGAAATTCACTCTCTACAAGGAGGCCTGTGATCCCTGCCTCCATTTTATTGTGTAAATTATTACTGTAATAATCTTTTACATAGAAATATTCTAAATGAATAGGCTTGGAATTAATGAAAGTTCCTTTTCACGCTGATTTCTTTTTGAGTCATTCGGTTTTTAAAGTCGTCGTAACTTTGATTCATCTTCCTTCATGCCAGGCACAGAGACAAACATGAACAGGCACCCAGTACCTATTGACTGTATTAATTAACAGCAAAAGACATTTGAATGATTTTTTTCTAGATTTTATTTAAATATTAATGTCTGTAGGGGAATGGAAGCTGAAACTCATAGACTTCATACACATTTCATATCTTTTTGAAGTTCTAGTCACTTAGAAAATTTAAATTTCTCGGTAGAACTGTGAACTCACACTAAGACCAGATCACAAGAGAACCCAGTCATAATGACAACTACACTGCCTTTCAGGCCAGCAACTGGATGTCTGGTCTGG
Source organism: Mus musculus (assembly GCF_000001635.26). Lineage (NCBI taxonomy): Eukaryota > Metazoa > Chordata > Mammalia > Rodentia > Muridae > Mus > Mus musculus. The sequence continues at coordinate 26,956,060 of NC_000085.6, forward strand.
TGCTTCACAATAAGGAGAGAGCAGCAGAATGAGGTGGGTGATCGGGCTCCAGGACAACAGGTCATCTATCACTATTTACAGTGGTTAGGTTTTCTTTCTTTAACAATGACATAGTGTCAAGAAAGATTGTTGGTGGGACTTTGCCGAGAAGACAGGGAACATTGGCCATCAATGAGGCTTCTCATTAGATGGGCAATCCAGAAACTGGAGAAGCAGGAACACATACATATTCATGAGCCAGGCTACACCTGTAGCTCTAGGTACTTATCTTGTATATTCTTCACCATCACAACCTTTGGAGGGGCAAGTAATAAGTGACACTCACTGAGGGCCAAGTCTGGGCTCAGCACTTTACATTCTCAGAACAATCTGTGAGGTGCAGGTACCTTACACGGTAGAAGTGAGGCTTCAGGGGTTAACTGCCTTCCCCATGGCCACACAGCTACTCAGCAAAAACAGCCTATAAAGGCATTCACTCTAACTTCAAATCCTGAACCAAATGTTCCTACTTTTTCTCAAAATATGAAGCACTTTTTTCTTATGCTAAAAATGAAATGTGCTGATGGCAAAAAAATAAATCAACCAGAAAAATTTGCAAAACAAATATCTGTCTGTTTAAATTTTGAATAGGTAATATATTCCCATACCTCAAAAGGCAACATTGTTTTCTGAATGGTAACCATGGTTATTAATCGAATATGATGCCCCCTGGAGGGTTTTTATACATATGAGGATTTGTTTCTCTATTCTATACTTATGCCAGCATATACACACCATCCTGCAGCTTGCTTTTTCATGTTTAAAAATACAGGGAAATCTTTGTAACCAGAGCCTAAAGAGCTTTTGATTCTCCACATAAAACCAGAGACACTGAAACTTATAGAGGAGAAAGTGGGGAAAAGCCTCAAAGATATGGGCACAGGGGGGAAATTCCTGAATAGAACAGCAATGGCTTATGCTGTAAGATCGAGAATTGACAAATGGGACCTAATAAAATTGCAAAGCTTCTGTAAGGCAAAAGACACTGTCAATAAGACAAAAAGGCCACCAACAGATTGGGAAAGAATCTTTACCAATCCCAAATCAGATAGGGGACTAATATTCAATATATATAATGAACTCAAGAAGATGGACTCCAGAAAACCAAATAACCCCATTAAAAAATGGGGCACAGAGCTAAACAAAGAGTTCTCAACTAAGGAATATCGAATGGCTGAGAAGCACCTGAAAAAATGTTCAACATCCTTAATCATCAGGGAAATGCAAATCAAAACAACCCTGAGATTCCACCTCACACCAGTCAGAATGGCTAAGATGAAAAATTCATGTGACAGCAGATGCTGACGAGGATGTGGAGAAAGAGGAACACTCCTCCATTGCTGGTGGGATTGCAAGCTGGTACAACCACTCTGGAAACCAGTCAAGCGGTTCCTCAGAAAACTGGACATAGTACTACCAGAGGATCCAGCAATACCTCTCCTGGGCATATATCCAGAAGATATTCCAACTGGTAATAAGAACACATGCTCTACTATGTTCATAGCAGCCTTATTTATAATAGCCAGAAGCTGAAAAGAACCCAGATGTCCCTCAACAGAGGAATGGATACAGAAAATGTGTACATTTACACAATGGAGTACTTACTATTCAGCTATTAAAAACAATGAATTTATGAAATTCCTAGGCAAATGGATGGTTCTGGAGGGTATCATTCTGATTGAGGTAACCCAATCACAAAAGAACTCACATGATATGCACCCACTGATAAATGGATTTTAGCCCAGAAACTTAAGAGTACCCAAGATACAACTTGCAAAACACATGAAACTCAAGAAGAAGGAAGAGGGAAGTGTGAACAATTTACCACTTCTTAGAATTGGGAACAAAACACCCATGGAAGGAGTTACAGAGACAAAGTTTGGAGCTGAGATGAAAGGATGGACCATCCAGACACTGCCCCACCCGGGGGAACCATCCCATAATCAGCCACCAAATGCAGACACTATTGCATATGCCAGCAAAATTTTGCTGAAGATACCCTGATATAGCTGTGAGGCTAAGCCAGTGCCTGGCAAACACAGAAGTGGATGCTTACAGTCAGCTATTGGAGGAACACAGGGCCCCCAATGGAGGAGCTAGAGAAAGTACCCAAGGAGCTGAAGGGTTCTGCAACCATATAGATGGAAGAACAATATGAACTAACCAGTACCCCCAGAGCTCATGTCTCTAGCTGCATTTTTAGCAGAAGATGGCCTAGTTGGCCATCATTGGGAAGAGAGGCCCCTTGGGCTTGCAAACTTTATATGCCCCAGTACAGGAGAAACACCAGGGCCAAGAAGTGGGAGTGGTTGGGTAGGGGAGCAGGGGGGTGGTGGTATAGGGGACTTTCGGGGTAGCATTTGAAATGTAAATGAAGTAAATACCTAATTAAAAATTTGGAGGAATAAAAAGAGCTTCTGATTCATTTGAATACCAGCATCATATTTTATTTCACTAATTTCTAAAGTGAAGATTTATAACTTATCAAATTGTTCTTGTTTGATAGGGATTTGGTTTGTCTTCAAGTTCTGGCTCTTTGAGACATGCTGGGTGGAGTAACTCCTCATTCAGTCTTGTATCTTCACCAACTACCACCATGTCTGTCGGATGTATTGCTTAGGCAGGGCCTGTACCCTCAGCACATACAGACCTTGGCCTCCACGGGCATGTGTCAATTTATCCTCTCACTGGCAAAGTTTGTGAACCGTGGTTCCTCTGTATTTCTGCCAAATACTTTTGGTTTTATTGAATTTGACCAAACATTTGGAGTTTTGCCAATATAATAACAAATTGAAAGTTCGAGGTAGTTTGAATTACATCCCTTTTTAAAATAATGAAAGAGGATGAAGATCTTTTAATAGGTGTGAGGAACACCCCTCTTCGGCTCCTATCCCTTTGCACACTTGGTTCATGCCCTTTCCTCAATCAGATAGACAGCTATGATTTGACTTGCTCATAGCCTTTCCTAGTTTGTCTCTTCTCTTTTGATGTATCATGCTGTCTTCATGAATCTCTTCTTTCTGTCTCTCTCTCATATGTGTATATATATGTATATATATAGACACACATATAAACATAATATTTTTTCTTCTTATTCATAGACATCTAGGCTGATTCATTTCCTAGCTGAAGTGAATAGAGCAGTAATAAATATGGATGTGTAAGTATCTTTGTATAGGATACAGAGTCCTCTGTGTACATGTCCAAGAGTGGCAAGGCAGGGTCACATGATTGTTCTGCTTCAGTTTATCAAGAAACTTCTGTCCCAAGTTTCATAATGAGTGTACAAGTTTATACTCTCACCAAGAGCAAAGAAGAGTTCCTCTTTCACCACCATCTTGCCACCATTTGCTGTGATTTGTATTCTTGATAACAGCCATTATGATTGTGGCTATATGGAATCTTAAAGTAGTAAACTATATGAAGTTCTTTAATGGGCAAAATTGACCCAGATCAATGGAAGTTGGATAATCATTGCCTCTGGGTTGTCACTGGTAAAGAAGATCCAACTTCATCATGGACATATTTATATAAAGGATTGATTGAGACAAATACTTACTATTTGCATACATTATGGCAAGTAAATTATACCATTACAGACTATAAAATGTTTCCTAGGATAAATACTATGATAACAAATATCTTTATGCACAGATCTTAGCTTTCATATCTGCCTATGCAAATGGAGAGGCAGCAGGCATGATGGTAAAGTGAGCCAACCCTGAGGTCAGGTTTCATGGACATAAGATCTACTTCCGCAAACTACTAACTGTCCAGGTGACAACCAGATCAATTCAATTTTTATTGCTGTTAACCTCACCATCAAAATGGTAATAAAAATAATACCTACCTAAAATATTTTAATGAGGTTTGCATGCCATGATGCATGTAAAACACTGGGAAGTATCGCCTGTATGTTTCGGAAGTTATTGATACATGTCAGAAAAGTTGTTTACAAAAGGTTATAGTAGCTTATATTTCAATTACTGGTTCTTGGAACACTTTAAAAATACTTACTGGCATTTGTGTTTCATCTTTTGCGAACTATATGCTCAGTTATTAGTTTATTAGTCCATTTTATGAATAGACAGTTTGATTAAAGTTAAAATTTCTTAGTTCCTTATATATTTTAGTTATTGTTCTCTTACCTGAAGCATCACTGGCAAAGTTTTCCTCCCATTCTTAGGTCATCTATTCACTATTTGGATCACTTTCCTACTAGGTAGCCTAGTCCACACATCTCATTCTCCATTCTTGAGGTCCTATTCCGAAAGCTTTTGTCTGTGCCTGCATCATGGAGTAGTTTTTCTGCTTTCCTCAAGTAATTTCAATGCTTTGCACTTTTAGACTATGACCTGTGATCAGTTTTAAGTTGAATTTTGTGCAGAGTGGAAGATAAAGGCATACTTTCACTCTCCACCAGATGGATATCCAATTCTACCAGTGTCGCTTGGCGAATAGGCTTTCTCTGTGTGTGCTTTGGACACTGTTGTCAAAATTTAGGTGGCCGCATCTGTGTGTGCATACTTGCATGCCTTCTGTAATGTCCCATTGACCTAGATGTCCATTTGTGTGCCAGTACCCTACTGTCCTTGTCACTATGGCTCTGGTGTATGCTTTGAGGTCAAGTACTGTATTATGTCCAGCAGTGAGATTCCTTGTCTATTGGTGTCTTTTTCTTTCCATATAAACCTTAGGCTTATTTCCTCTAATTTTGTGAAGAATTTCATTGAAATTTTGATGAAGAATATATTGAATCTTTAGGTTATCTCTGGTAACACAACCATTTTCACAATATCATTTCTGACAGTCCAAGAGTATGATAGGTCTTTTTAAATGTCCAGGATCTCTTTCCATTTCTTTATTCAGTATCTTAATGTTTTCATTGTAGAGGTCTTAATCTCTTGGTTAGGTTAATCCTAAGGGTATATTTTTCTTTTTTTAAACTACTATGAATGTTATATTTTCCCTATTCTTTCTCAGCAAGTTTATTATTGATATGTAGTAAAGCTGTTGATTTTTGAATTACAAAACTTAACCTAAAGTATTTATTAGATTTAAACGTTTTTTCCAATTGAGACCATAGAGTCTCTTAAGTATGGAATCATAGAATCATGCCATCTGCAAATAAGTATAATTAGACTTCCTTCTTATAAATATCCATTTTATATCTTTCGGTTATTGTATGGTTCTAGTTAACATGTCAAACACTATATTGAGTAAGAGGAGATAAGAACATCCTTGTTTTATTCCAATTTTAGAGGAAATGCTCTAATCTTTCCCTATTAGTGTAAAGTGACTATAAGCCTATCATATATATCCTTCAATATATAGATGCATATTCAAAGTATTCCTAGTTTCTCTGAACTTTTCTTATAAGGAAGGTTGAGTTTTATCAAATGTCTTTTCTGCATCTAGCAAGATGATGATCTGACTTGTCCTAAGTCTATTTATTTGGTGTATTACATTTATTGATTTGCATCTATTGAACTAATCTTGCATCTCTGGGGTGAAGTCCACTTATCATGATTTATGATATTCTTAATGTGAATTCATTTTGCAAATATTTTGTTGAGAGTTTTTGCATCTAAATTCATCAGAAAAATTGACTTGTAGTTTTATTGTTTTGTTGAATGGATGCACTTCTTGTTAACAGGGAAATACTTGTTTCATGGAATGAAGTTAATGGTATTCATTTCCTTTTTATTTTACAGAAAAGTGTGAGAAGTATTGGCATTGATCTTTAAAGGTTTTTAGAAATTGTCTGGGTATGGTGGTGCATGCCTTAAATCCCAGCACTCAGGAAGCAGAGGCAGAGGCAGACATGCAGACATGCAGACATACTTCTATATGTTCAAGGCCAGTCTAGTCTACATAGTAAGTTCCAGGTCAGTCAGAACTACACAGTAAAACCCTGTCTTAATATATATATTTGTTTTAGATTGTGGGGAAACATTTACTTTTTTAATTCCTTGTTATAGGTGTGTTTAAATTGTTTATTTCTTTTGGTTTTAATGTTAGTAGATCTTGTGTATGATGGCTGACTATTCTTAGTTGTCATCTCAACTACATCTGAAATTAACTAAAATTCAAAAAATGGATGGCACACCAGTGAGGGTTTCTCCTTCTTCTTTCTTCTTCTTCCTTCCTTCCTTCCTTCCTTCCTTCCTTCCTTTCTTCTTCTTCTTCTTCTTCTTCTTCTTCTTCTTCTTCTTCTTCTTCTTCTTCTTCTTCTTCTTCTTCTTCTTCTTCTTCTTCTCCTTCTCCTTCTCCTTCTCCTTCTCCTTCTCCTTCTCCTTCTCCTTCTCCTTCTCCTTCTCCTTCTCCTTCTCCTTCTCCTCCTCCTCCTCCTCCTCCTCCTCCTCCTCCTCCTCCTCCTCCTCCTCCTCCTCCTCCACCTCCTCCACCTCCTCCACCTCCTCCTTCGTCTTCTTCATTTGACATAGGAAGATCTACTTCTAATTTCTAATCTTGATCATGAGGTGGGAAAACATACCTTTACTTTGGGCCACACCTGCTGCTAGAAGCCTGCACAAGGACAGGGAAGAGAAAAGGTTTTGCTCTTTGCCTGCTTTTCTTGCCTCATTAGTAAGTTCATTCCTTCAGCATTAGAGCCACTTCTTTGAGATTCCAGAATCTACTGAAGACCAGCTGAGACATCCAGCTTCGTGGACTGAGCCCCTTCTGGGTTCTTGGACTGTCCATTTATAGCCAACTTGTGTGTGTGTGTGTGTGTGTGTGTGCGCGCGCGTGTGCGTGCGCGTGCGTGCTCACATTATCAAGTTATTTATTTGAGAACCTATCCTTGTGAACTCTCTTCTTGGAACTGCTTTGGCTGATGGGGTATAATTTTAGCTATGAAGTTTGCTTCCTTTTTTTTTTTTTTTTTTTGTCAAGACAGGATTTCTCTGTATAGTCCTGGCTGTCCTGGAATTCTCTCTGTAGACCAGGCTGGTCCCGAACTCAGAAATCCGCTGAGTGAAATATTGCACTCTTCCACTATTGCTATCTCAGAACCTAAGTAACTTTTATGTCTTTAAATATTTGTTTTATGAACCTAAGAGACTAAAGATACTGCACAAAAATTTATATTCTAATTGATCCTTGGATAATATGTAGTGAGCTGTTTTTGTTGTTGTTGTTGTTGTTGTTGTTGTTGTTGTTGTTTTATTATGGTTAGTATTGGTTTGAAGTCTACATGATCGGATATGAGGATCTCTATGCCAGCTTGCTTATGGCTCCCACTTGCTTGGAAAGTTGATTTCTACTCTGTGGTTCTCATTGCTATGATTGTCTATGCTATCTCGGTTTGTTTCTTTGGTGAAAACATATAGTTGGCTCTTGTTTCTAATCCAGTCAGTTATTCTACATTTTTAAACTGGTGAGTTGAGGTCATTTGCATTTAAGGCCATTATTGAGAGGGCATTACTATTTCCTGTGATTTCATTGGCTGTTGCTCTGGTTGGTTGGGTTGATAGTCCTATTCTTCTTCCTCTGTTAGTATCAGAGGAATGCTGTTATGTTGTTCATGATGGTACTTGTCCATGATGGAATCCTTCCAAGGTGTCATCTGTTTATCTGTTTCTCCCACAAAACTAACCTCTCCTGTGTTCTTAGGGATGAGGTTTTCTTTTCTTCTTTTTTTGTTTAATATACTTTCAAGAATTTTCTGCAGTGCTGCTTTATTTGTCATAAATTGATTTGATGGTTTTGCTTTGACATGTTCTTATTTCTCCACCAACAATAAGAGATAACATTGCTGGGTATAGCAATCTTGGTTTCTAGTTATTTATTTACTTTCTAGGCTTGCAATATATAATTACTTACTTCGATGAAAAAAATATATATTGGGGGCTTTTAGGGTGGCCAATAAATGATCTGGTGATATTCTAATATTTCTGTCTTTGTATGTAAGTTAATGTTCTCTTAAAACTTTAAGTGTTGTTTCTTTATGTGTTTGATATATTTGCTATGCTGTCACAGGAAGGTTCTCTGGCTTTGCCTTTTTGGGGTTCTCAATGCCTCATGCATTTGGATGCCAATTTCTTTCTCTAGGTTTTGGAAATTCTTGGCTATAGTGACATTGAATAACCTGCCTAAATCTCCTTACTTTATATCAGCTCTTGCCTTTGACCTGTGAGTTCTTAGTTTGGCCCCCTGAGCGTGCCCTAGAGCTCTTGGATGTTTTCATAACGCTCATTCATTTTTAATGTCTCAGTGCATAATTGTCTCAACCTTGCCCTCCATCCCTGTGATTCATCTCTTTATCTTGTGTTCTGATGGTGTACTCCACTGTGCTTTTTCACTGCTAGGTTATTTTATTTTCAGATTTTTTGTTTGATTCTTTTTGGAATCTCAATTTTCTTTGCATGTTTTTTTCCATTAATACTTTTTTTTCTTTCTGTTATTGAGAGCTCATTCACTTTACTAATATTCTTTTCTGAGACCTGTGTTCATGTCTTCATTTTCTTTATTGTATTTGAGTCCTTCATATGGTCATCAGTCTTTGGTAAAGTTGGATCCTGAAACCTGCTTCTGATATCTCAGTAATCCCATTATCCTTGCACCGTAGTACTGAGAGGCCATGAGCTTGTCAAGGCCTCACAGTGGATAGTTGACTAGTGGTTTTTGTGTTCCTTCTGTGTGCTTTAAACATGTGCAGGGATATACGTGTCCTCCGTTTTTGTTTTTGTTTGATTTATTTGATATGAGTTCTCCTGGCGAGTTGGGTTGACTTAGATTTATGATCCAGGGACCCAACTGCAAGAAGTAATGTAATGGTTTGACAGTATTCCTAGCGGTAACTGCAAGGTGCTGGTTGGGGGAGATATAGATATAGATATAGATATAGATATAGATATAGATAGAGATAGAGATAGAGATAGAGATGAGATAGAGATAGAGATAGAGATAGAGATAGAGATAGAGATAGAGATAGAGATAGAGATAGAGATAGAGATAGAGATAGAGATAGATGGATAGATATAGATATAATTTCTAGACAGCTAAAGTTGTCAATAAGCAAAGTCAGTTGGAGTAGGGAATGGAGAAAGGAGAGGCAAAGTAAAAATAAGAAAGAAGTGTGTGGTTTAGCAATTCCAAAGTATACAGAAAATATTTAATATTAGTGTAGAGAAAGGACAGGCTTAAAAGCCATTTTCATCCACAGACGAATTAAACCACAGCTATAGAACAGTCAAGTACAAAAGTGTAAAAAATAAAATGAAAAATCAAAAAAAATATATTAAATAATAAAATAAAGTAAGATGGGAAAACAAAGCAAAACACCTGTGCTTGCAGTAGTTCCTCCTGATGAAGACAACATGGCTTCCATTTTTGTCCTTTTCCTTTTTCAAATCAGTTTCTGAAGTAGGGTGATAGAAGTTAAGTCAGGTACTGGCTGGTTTTGTGTGTCAACTTGACACAAGCTGGAGCTATCACAGAGAAAGGAGCCTCCCTTGAGGAAATGCTGCCATGAGATCCAGCTGTAAGGCATTTTCTCAAGGGTGGGAGGACCCACTGTGTGTGGTGCCATCTCTGATCTGGTAGTCTTGGGTTCTATAAGAAAGCAAGCTGAGCAAGCCAGGGGAAGCAAGCTAGTAAGTAACATCCCTCCATGGCCTCTACATCAGCTCCTGCTTCCTGATCTACTTGAGTTCTAGTCTTGACTTTTTTTGGTGATGAACAGCAATGTGGAAAGTGTAAGCTGAATAAATCCTTTCCTCTCCAACTTGCTTCTTGGTCATGATGTTTGTGCAGGAATAGAAACTCTGACTAAAACAGTATCCTTCCAGAAAGAGGGGTTTTGTGGGGGAAGCCCACCCTCTGCCAGAATCCCATGGCTCCTCCTGGTTGCACATTATAAGCCGGGCTATGGTGTTTTAGGGGTCTGCCGGTCTCTGCCAGGTTTCTTGTGACTGAACTATAAGTGGGTGTGGCAGACTTGCCTGGCTGTGTTTACCTTTTCTGTGTCCATCAGGATACTGAATCAAGGTCTACAACAAGCTTCCAGTATTGCTCATCTTAGCTTGGAGGTGGGAGTGGGGCAGAGGAAGACATTGGGGCCTTTCATTTTTAGACTCGCTTACCACACTTTTGCCTTTATCTCCACAGTGACTTGGGGTCTGGACCAGCCACAAAGCCTGTGCTTTATCTCATCTGGGCAGTGGTGAGGGTGGAGGGTTGAGTGTTGCAAAGCCCTGACTTCTTACTTTCTGGGACCATGACCACTCTACTCCACTAGCTTTCCCCAACATGCGAAATTCAAGCATCAGGCTTAGGTTCCAGCCTTCTTAGGGACCACCTTTCTGTCTCTGATGTTTGGAATCCATACTTAAGCTTCCCAGCAGAAAGAAACTCCACCTTCCAACTGTGGTGTCAGTGGGGGCACCCACTGACCTCATTATAGAGTACATTTCATCTTGGCTCCTGTTTTCTGTAGTTCTTTCTCTTTTCCGTTGGTGGCTTTGGGTCTTGACTTCCGTCAGTCTCCCAGACCCAGCTTTGCATCTGCCGTCTTGGTCTACTGCACTTTCCTGGTTTCTGAGATCTCAATTATTTAGAGTTAAATTTACCAGTTCCCTTTTTTGAGAAGCCTAAATTAGTCCAGTTAATTAAAACCCCCGCCACTCCAAGGTTAGAATTCTCCCATGTATTTAGCTAGAACCCTCATGGTTTACGTTTCTATATTTAAATAATTATCATTTAGAAACAGTCCTACCATTAGCATCAGCTCATGCATCTATGTGTGTAGATGAGTTTTCAGTTTCCCCAGTACTGTATACTGAATCATTTTACCCCTGACTGGGATACCTTCCTTATCATATACTGACTTCAGATCTCTGTATTTCTTCAGATGTATTTTAGGAACTTTCTACTTAATTTCATAAGTCTGCTCATATATTCTTAACATACTGCTTTCATAGAGGAAGTTTCAAAATTTGTTTTAAATATCATAATTCCTAATATATCATTTTCTTGGCCACCATTGTTCTTTTTCAGGTATTTTCTGACTATCTGATTTATTTCCCATGGGAACTTTAGGGTGGCATTGTCTATCTTTTATAAAGCAGTTTTTTTTTAAGATTTATTTATTTATTTCATGTACACTGTTACAGTCTTCAGACACACCAGAAGAGGGCATCAGATCCCCATTACAGATGGTTGTGAGCCACCGTGTGGTTGCTGGGAATTGAACACAGTACCTCTGGAAGAGCAGTCAGTGCATTTACCCACTGAGCCATCTTTCCAGCCCAAAGTAGGTATTTTTTAAAATCAGGATTACACTTAAATTAAATTATGGGAATTCTACCCCTTTGCCATAGTGTGTGCCTCCATATTTTTTGAAAGTATTTTTTAGTTCTCTTTGAGTATTGCATTAATAATAAGTTAAAAAGCCCTATGGCTCTACATTCTCCTATGAATGCCTGTGTTGTCTGCTTTTGTCTTGTGATCATCTCTTATGTGATGTCATATATGAACATGTGTATGACAGCTAATGTCATTGCTTTATTCCCCCATTCTCTGAGTTCTATTTTTGATTGTGGAATGCTAAAAGTTAGTTTTCCTGGATTATGTGTGGGTTGATTCTCTCGGTCATCAGGGCTATGATAATTAGTACATTATCAAATTTTATTTCTGATTTTGTTTAAGATTTAGGGGTTCTCATTAAGAATACCACCAGTTTTGGGGTGATAACTGAAGCATTGCATCTCATGATAGACCTTATTAACAATATTAACAATATTAAACTGTAATTTCTTTTTTAAAAATAACTTTAAATTTTTATTTTTGTTTTAAATTTTGAATTTTGTTAGGTGGTGTCATTTAACACTTTTCTTGAGGTCCTATAATGTGAAACAATGGTCTCTGTCCTCAGCATATATATTTACTTAAATTTTGTGGTTTTCACTGCACAGTACTTTGTAGAATTCTTTCCAGTTATGTCATATGCATCTAGCTCATCATTTTAATGGCTATATAATATTCCACTTTCCCCATAAAGCTATGAGCTTATCTATTTCCCTATGGCTAGCATCTACATTTTCCTTTTATGTACCCTCCCCCTACTATAAGCAAATCTGCAGAAATTATCCTTGAAAGTGGAGTGTTATATGATTTGTCCTTTTATTTCCAAAAGCTTCATTCCCAGGGACCGGAGTGCTGAGTCAAAGTTTTTACGTAACTCTGTTTTAATAGTCACTTTGCTTTAGTGTTCAATCTCAGAGCTAGAGCTGCGACTCATAAGGGCTCTTTGACTCTAAAGCTCATTAAACCGAAGCATTGCTCAAATCACAGCCATAAATAGAGCAGATCGTGTAAGCAGCGGCTTCAGAGTGAAATGCTGTCAAGCCTCACCTCGTGGACCAAGACGAGCCTGAAAGGGACTTTACTGCACAGGGGTGATGATGAGTCCCTGAGGCTTTGGCTCTCAAGTGAATTGCTGTCTCTGCAAACTTGAAGATACTCTTGTGTCATTCTGTGTATCCGTTTGTCCATCTTGGAAATGGTAATGGAACTGTCCTCACACAGGCCAAGTCCAGCGTGTTGGCGGCCCATGGCAATGTGTGTGGAACGATGTATATGAACCTTCTAGAAACTTCTGTTTGACATCATCCAGCTATTATGGCTTGGATATAAAGCATTGAAGGCTTGGCCCACAGCTGGTGGCACTATGGAAATGCAATAGGTCCATGGGGCCTTGAGCTTCATCAATGCATGAATGCATTGATGAGTTACTAGCAAGTGCATTGACTGTAGTTAGGAGGTGGACCTGGTTAGAAGGAGTAGGTCGTTGGAAGCATGGGCTTTTGAAGAATCAATCTGGTCCACTGACTCTCACTCTTCTAAACCTCACAGGACAAGCCCCCTGCCCCCAGCTACCACTCCCACTCCCATGATGTTGTGCTCTTCCAGGGGCCCAAGAGTAATGGTAGCAGCCAAACTGACCCCCTGAAACCATTCATCAAAAACCAGGCTTCCCTCTTTAAGATGGTTTTCTCTCGTGCCTTTACAGAGTACCCGACCAGAGAAGTAACTCTCACACTTTTTCTGGGGGTTCCAAAGCTGTTCAGGCTGATAAGACATGTGGAATAGCACATCCAACCTTGCTTGGCACATGGGCCATTGAAAAGAGAAGGACTTTTAAGATCAGGGTGAGATCAGGGTGAGATAAGGGTGAGAGCCACACAGTGCAGGGCAGCCACTGCATGTTAATGCTTCATGATTCCCAGCACAGGAAGAAAGTAGGCAAGGAGGAAAAGGGGTAGGAAGGAGAATGGACAGGCAGAGAAAAGATGGGCCAAGATTTGGCCAGTTTCCAATTACTGTCCCACCTTGGCTTCTTCAAATAGTACAGTTATCATACAGGTTTGCAGAGTAGAGCCACCGCACTGAGCTAAAGTTAAGTACTGTCAGGGCCAGTTCCTTCGCAGGTCCTATAGTAGAATCTGCTCCTTCTGCTCGCAGGTTTAGAAACTACCTGTGTGGAGGATTGGTTCTAATGCTTTCAATTGATCCGGCCTCCAATATCTGGAATCTGTGTGTCCAAATGCTGAAGGTACTTTTCCCAAATGGATTTTGATCGATCAATGAAGAGACAATGGCTAATGGCTGGACTGGTAGAGTGGGGCGGGACCTTTAGGTTTGTGTGGGCCAGGAACTAGGAGAAAGAAAGGAGAAGGAGAGTCACCGTGATTCAGAGGGAGACGGATCAGGTTTAGAACAGGAGGAAAACCATCCCAAATGTAGGTGAGAAGGAACGCGGCTCCCAGAAGGGCTGCCCCAAAACGTCTTGGGCGGCAAAGACTAGGGGCCTACCCAGAAGGTAAAGATAAAACATAGATTTAGAAGCCGTGGCGCACGCCTTTAATCCCAGCACTTGGGAGGCAGAGGCAGGTGGATTTCTGAGTTCGAGGCCAGCCTGGTCTACAAAGTGAGTTCCAGGACAGCCAGGGCTATACAGAGAAACTCTGTCTCGAAAAACAAACAAACAAACAAGCAAACCCCCCCCCCAAAAAAAAAAAACAAAACATAGACTTAGAAGGTGTTGAGCCATGAGTACTGGAGGGAAATGTATGCTAGCTGGGTGGAGGTTAGAACTGCCCAGTCTTTGAGTGAATCAAGGCATATTAAAACTAACTGGCACATGCTCATGTGTGTGTGTGTGTGTGTGTGTGTGTGTGTGTGTGTGTGTGTGTGTGTGTGTGTGTGATTCATTCACAAATCCAGATAGCTCCTGGGTGAGTGCACATATGATATCTACCGAGAGCCAGCACTATTAGCTAACAACTACGACTACATACCTGCATCTCTTGGCTCCATCTTGAGACTCATTCTATCAACTGACTCTATGGAGGCATGGCCTTTCCTGATTGAGATCCTCTTTGCTCTCCAAAGTCCCTTATGATCTATTGGATCCCCATAAGTGACCAGGATCATCACCTAAACTCAATGTCTGAGCCCTTAATTGTGTGTGCAAAGCCTTCTTGTTACTGAGGTCTCAGCTTTTCGGATGCTGGGATGCAGGCATCGCTGGAGGGACCTGGTTCTTAACTCATGGCTGTTTGTGGAGGCTCATTCTCACACTTAAGGACTTCTGCTTCGAATATCTGTCCTTTTGCTGCTTCCCTTTCTTCCCCCCATCCCCCACCCCCACTGCTCACAGATACTCTGTCCTGCATGGAGGTTGAGCAGACTGCATGGTAGGCTTGGGAGCGTTTACTGGTCGTATCAGGTGCTTTGAATCTATTAAGAGAGAGCCCACTCTAACTGAAGGGGTGACACTGAGGTCAGCTGAAACTGCCTCTTATGGGGCTGTCTCTAACCTGCACCTGATTGCTCTTCAGATGCTGGACCTGTGTTTTGTTCCACTCTATTCTCTGTTTTCTGTCCTCACTTGCTTCTGATCAATGTTCTCAGTGTGACCTTGGTATCAGACTCAGTCATGGCGTCTAGAGCAAAATACCACAACTAGGTGGGTTAAAGTGCAGGGTTTACTTTCTGTCAGTCTTGCAGGATGGGAAGTCAAGGGTTAGTGCACTGGCAGATTCTCTTTGCTTGAAGCCTGTTTTTAGTTTATAGGCCCACCTGTGTCTTTCTGTAGTTCTCTCTGTCTCTCTGTCTGTCTCTGTCTCTCTCTCTCCTGTGTGTGTGTGTGTGTGTGTGTGTGTGTGTGTGTGTGTGTGTGTATGAGTGTGTAAACCCCTTGAATCTCTTGTAAGGACATCTGTCAAATTGTATTTTACCTTCACCTCTTTAAAGACATGGTCTTCAAATACACTCCAAATACAACATAATTGAGTGCATAAGCTCTGTCCACCCTTCTTTCCCTTTACTTCAACTCCGACCATCCTCAATGCAGACCAGCTCTGGACTCTTCATCTATCTTCATCTACCATCTGCTTCTTTCTAGTACCCAGCTGGAAATGTAGATAGCTTAGCTAAGGCCAGTGCAAAATACAACCTCTGCTGAAAACAAACAAACAAACAAACAAACAAAAGTTAGGTAAACTAAGGAGACTAGACCAAGCCATCTGAGGCTCTAAAGTAATGTGATTTGCTATTCTAAAGACATTTCTTCAGTTCTTGCAAAGTATCAGCTTCTCAGAGCAAGCAGCAAACAAAGAAAACCAAAACCCCAAACAAAAACAAACAAACAAACAAACAAACACCAAAAAAGCCTCCAAAGCAAAAACAAAAACTCATGAAAACAAGTAAAGCATGAGAGCCAGAAGGCAGAAGAGAGGAGGGAGGTGTGTTGGTAGGAGGTGTGTTATCAGGTTCCAGCAGTGTCTCCCCTAACTCATTCTACAATTCTACCACTATGGATAGAGAAACCTGCAGTCAGGGGAATGGTTCACTGGGTAAAGTACTTACTGCACAAACACGAGGACCTGAGCATCATCCCGTCACCCACGCAAGCATGTGGGCACGGTGGCATGTGGGCACGGTGGCATGTGTCTGTAACTTTAGAGTTAGGGTGTTGGAGGCAGCAGGGACCTTGGGATTCACTGGCTAGCCAGTCTAGCCAATTCACTGAGCCCCAGGCCCCAGGGAGAGACTCCCCCATCCGCATATCCAAGGCAGGGGTGAGGAACTAGTTGGGAGGAGAACTTGTATAGCCAGCACAGGACTGGGGTTCTGATCCTCAGTACCCATGGGAAGGCCAGATGGGTATGATGGCATGCCCACTGTAATCCCAGCACTCAAGAGCCAGAGGCAGAGATCTGTGGGCAAGCTGGCTACCTAGACTAGGTAAATCAGGGAGCTCTGGTTTAACTAAGCTATCTGTAGTAGAGAATGGTTACCTGAAACCACAAATTGGCCTTCACATATACTTTCCGTATATGTGTGCTCCCCACCCCAGAAATCAAACAAACACCCAAAGATAGACTTTTTTGCATAATAACAGCTGGAGTTGACTTCTAGTTTCCACACATATAAATGCATACACCAGTCCACACATGTGTGTTGAATCTGCATGCACACATACACATACACACACACACACACACACACACACACACACACGTACTCATACACACACATCTTAGAACTTCTCTGAATTTCAGGGTATTCATGAGAAAAACAGGAATGAGCATGTTTTGATAAGAACACAAAGCAAACATTTTCTTAAGTTCCCGAAGTCCAAACTAAATACATAAATGTGAATTTCATTTATTGTCTCCCAGATTCCATCCTGCATTGTCCCCAATGCTGTGAGCTTTGCTGCTATGGTATGAATGTGACTGTTCTTAGCCCCTGGTGTCAGCCATGCATGTTAAGCTTGTATCTTACAGTGTTTTCATTTTTCAGCGTCCTAAAGCAAAAAGATTAAAGAGTCAGGGGGAAGAAAGACAGAACTAAAACAAAGCTTTGAAATTATAGAAAACAAAGCTTTCAAAATCACAAAATGAAACAGGCTCTTGAGGATGCCTCTAGAAAAACAAGACAAGGCATAGAATTCACTGATTCTGCCTTGGGTCCTATTTGTGGTGAACCGAAGCAATGCCTGGAGTGTCTCCCAAATGATGTCCTAGAGGCTGGAAGGTCAGGGGATGGGAAGGGAACACAGTTGTCCTAAGCTTCTGTAGACATGACAAAAGACAAAGAGTTATGCAGGAGCCCTGCAGGCACCCTGAGGCAAGGGTAGTTAGTACACATGCCTGCTCTCTCTTCACCCCTAGGTGGAGCACAGTTAGTAAAATTTGAGAGGAGAAAGAGAGAGAGAGAGAGAGAGAGAGAGAGAGAGAGAGAGAGAGAGAGAGGAGAGAAAGCATCTAATATGCTCATTTTAATCAGAATGTTCTATCTTAGGAAAGAAGTGAATATAATCTCCAAACAACCATAACCTTTTCAAATGACAATCTCTTTGTGAATCTCCCAGCAGGGTTCCCTACATTTACTGAAGACCAAAGACGGTCCCCATTTCCCCCTCCTTAGATGAAGAACTTTATCACAGATGAAGTTTTTTTTTCAGCCATTTCCCAAGATCCTGCACCAAGCAGGAGATGGTATGTATTTGTACAAGTGTGCAATGGCATGAAGGAAAATTATAGCAGGGGAATTGCAGGATAATCACTGAACAACGATGGAGAGATAAATGTATAGAAAAGGAGACTGCTCTGGGGAGCAAGATGGAGCCACACTTCAGGAGCTGCACAAAGAAAGGATATAATTATTCAAGATCTCAGAAGGTGGCAGGGCAGAAGGGTTGTCATCAAGCCAAGGCTGGAGGAATAATCCTGTGGATGACAAAAGAGGAAGCAGAGGACTCTCTGTGGGACCTGGTCCTGTTGCCTTCAGTTCATGTCTCATTCCCATGAAGGACCGAGACAAACCACGGTCATCTGAGTGGCTCTGCCTGTGGCTTCCCCACCCCCAACCCGATGCACAGCTGTGAGCAGTGGGGTCAGGAATACATTGAAAGTAACTTTAAAATCTCTGTAGACAGGAATAGTATCATACCTAACAATGGAGTAAGTGTGTTCCTGTTAAAACTATCCTGCTCTGAGTTTTGATAAACAGGAGCCATCTTGATGCTTGGGACGTGTTTTTGTTTAGCCAGCAAATGAGAACCCCTTTGACTGTGTAGGAGAGCATGGGCTTTTGATGGTCATTGCATGGGGCTTAAAGCCACCATTCAGAGCAGTGTGCAGAGCCAGGAACAGAAGGCAAAAAGTCCACAGTCCACTTCCAATTCTGTCATTATGTAGACACGAGTTGCTGACATGGGGACGTGTTTGGAGATCTGCACCATGGGGCCATTTCATCACTGTTTGAGCATCAGAGAATGTGCTTGCTCAAATGCAGATAGGGCAGGGCAGCCTCTCAGCCTCCCAGTGCAATCAGGAGACACCATAAACACAAACTGTCTGAAGCCACTGCAGCACTACACCATTTAGTTTTACAGCACACATTTTTATATGCAAAGGGAATATGCAACAAAATATAATGAGCAATATTATAATACATAAACTGCCCACCATCACGATATATGCTACATGTAATCGTATAGGCTATACTGGTTTTTATTATATTGCTTATTGATTCTGTGGGAGGATTCTCTTGCCACAGGGTACTTGTAGAGGTCAGAAGACAGCTTGTGAGAATCTGCTTTCTCTCCTTTCACAGTGTGGATCCTGGAGACTAAACTCAGGTCATCAGGTTTGGCAGCAAGAACCTTTGTTCACTGAGCCATCTGGTCAACCTTAGGTTATAAGTTTATATAACCAGGAGTACAAGGCTGCCTACAGCAGCCTTACCACAAATGTGAGGTGGGTGTTGTACAGTGAGTGACATCGCTAGGCAATAACATCAGAAGGAGCAATGATATGACTTCATTGGAATCTTCTTGGACTCCTGGGTAATACATAATCTAAGACTGAACAAAACATCACTATGCAGGGCACTACCACATCAGTTATTTATAGCTAGGGAGCAAATGAGCCCAAACTCAGCAGCTTACCACACAGTGCTATGATCTCACAGTTTTACAGACCTGAAGTCTAGGCAGGGTTTTCCTGGGCTTTCTTTCTCCTTCACTTTTCATTCACACAGCACTAAGCTGCCAGCTCTGGGTCTCTCATAAGGCTGTTGCTGAGGCACAGTCACCTCAAGACTTCCTTTCAGAAGGGACTTCTTCCATATGTACTCAGGGGTGTTAACAGGCATGAGTACCTCATGGGCTATTTCACTGAGACCTGCTTTTCTTAATAAATATTGGCCTGAGGCTGTCACCAATTTTTTTCTCCCCACAGAGCTACATTCATCTCTGTGAGCAAGCCAAGCCAAGAGACAATGAGAGAGCCATAGTCTTTTGTGGTTTATTCTTAGAATTGCCTTATTGACCTCTTTGCTATATTCTACGTATTAGGAAGCAGTCATTGTATACAATCCCCATATGAGGGTCAGAGGTGGATAGCGAGAGGTGAGGCCAGTGGAACCAGTTTAGAAGGCTTCCTATCATAGCATTGGCCAGATAACAAATTTAAAAGGTAGCTGAACCAGATAAAGATGGTAAATTCAGCTGCCACCGGGGCCTGTTAGGCTGCATTCATTTACAATGGATCTTGTGTTAGAGAATGAACAGTGATGAGCTGTAACCTCCTCTGCCTGGTACACAGCATCAAAGTCCTTAAAGCCGAGGTTCTCAACCTTCCTAATACAGTTCTTCATGTTGTGGTGACCCCTCCCCCAACCATAATTATTATTGTTGCTACTTCGTAACTGTAATTTTGTTACTGTTATGAATCATAATGTAAATATCTGTGCTTTCTGATGGTCTCAGGTGACCACTGTGAAAGGCTCATTTGACCCCTAGAAGAGTCACGACCCACAGGTTGAGAAACATTGTCTTAAAGATAAATGAGATAACAAGCAAGAATCTCAGGCCAGGTTAGATCTATTTGTTATTAGTCTGACACCACACTAGATAACATGAGGACTCTATATAATTTTGTCTTATTCCATTGCTCTGCAAATTATATCACTTCACATAGGGCCAAAGCAAATAGTCTCAGCCACTCTGAGAGCCAAAAGTTTCAATTCCATGAGCAATCAAACAACTAGATGGTTATAAGAGTGCTGTCTATTAAAACTAACTTTCTGTCAAACATATGAAGGCTGGTTACCAGAGGGAAGGAAGCTGGCTATTTTTCTTGATTTTTACACCCAGCCCTACTGTGTGTCCTGTCAAAAGGAACAGAGAGAGATTTCCTAAAAGTAAGCTGTGCTGAGTTGAGGAAATATTTTATGACCCAGATCAAGCATCCCTCACCTGGGCAGCCCAAATCCAAAGTTCTCGAAAATCGAAAAACTTTTAATGGCCAGTATGATATTCAAGCAGTGTCAGATTTGATAGCATTTTGGATTTGGGCTTTCTCAGGATGCAGGTGATAAAAATCTAAGCAAATATTTCAAAATGTGAAAAATTTCAAAATCTGAAACACTTCTGGTTTCAAGCATTGTGGAGCAAGTATAATCTATACACTTGATATATATCCTTGCCAATAATAATAATAACAATAACAATAACTAATAATAATAGTTATTGGCACTCTGTCATTTCCTCAACAAAGGTTTGTCAAGCTCCTATATTACCTAGAGATGAAGCAGCTCTGGGGAGAGTAAAGGGCACTAGACACTGACCTCCAAGATCTTCTGGGACCCAGAGGACACCACAACAATACAGTGTGCGGAGTACCAGAGTGAAGGACACCAAGGTTACACAGCCGCAGGGGAGGGGCCAGGGAGGCTTGAGTCAGAGTGATGGCTTCTCAGAGGGCCAAGGGTAGCTTGCCTCTTTCACGGGAGAGGGTCTACTTTTTGATGTCAAAATTCTTTACAATAGGATAATCTCATTAATCCTCCTAACACCCTGAGATTGCAGGAAGAACACAGGTATTACTCTGCCTGGTAGAGAGATAGCCATGTGGGAATCCTATGACATAGAGCAGAAGCCCTGCTCACCACCATACAAGCACCTAACGAGATCCCAAGGCAAGACTATAATCCCTTCCCTGGCAGCTGCCGGATTTCATGGCTCAGCTGGGCTCAGAAGAGGAGAGGGGTTGCAATCATGTTACCCGTGGCATTTACATATCCTGGTCCAGAATGGACTGCGTTATTGTCACTGGTGAGGCTGGTGATATAATAAACAACCATAACAGCACTATGCTTGGGACAGTGTGCTGAAATATGCCTCTGAGTGCAGCATAGAGGCCCGGATTAGAAACAAAAAGCATCACAGTCTTTCAAGTTTTGAACAACAGTTAGACCCAACATGAAAGGACCCAGTCGAGGATAAACACAAGTGCTTGTCTCAATATGGAATTAATTAACATTAGATCGAAAAGGGTCCTGCTTTTGTCTTTGAGAAAAAAATAAAATAAAAAGCAACGCTGCTCCCCTTGGTGTTTCCTACACTGTCCTTAAGCCAGTTTGCTTTACTCTTTTTTTGAAACTACAGCTTGGTCATTATATCCCTGGTCGTCTTCCCCTTGAAGCATTTGCACACTGAAAACTCTACAGAAAGCTGTCTCAACTGTCCACCCCACTCTGTGCTAGACCCAGCTACTGTACTTCTGTGGCCATTGAGAAGGAAACAGTTCCCTCTCCTTCTACCTCTGAGAGCTGTTTAGCCAGCCACTCTCTGCTAGCCCCGCAAAGCAGTTCGGACAACATCTGTTCAAATCAGAGAGCAATTCAATAATTATCCAAAGCCCCAGGAAGACAGCAAGCATAGGACTCAGGGGCGCACACCGAGTCTGGCAGGAAAAATGTAGCTGTTTTGAAATTTTCTCCCTCTCCCCTTTATTAAGCCATGCACTGCTGGTGACCTACAATATCCAACAGAGCCCTGGGGCAGTTCTTTCAGGATGTGCAGAGTCCCTGAGCACAGAGCAGATCCCTTGGGGGTTGTAAACTCAGGAAGATATTCTTTTTCATCCCCCACCCAAGATGAGCAGTCAGGCCATTTAGACTTGCAAAAATGAGCGGAGAGTGATGCCGGTGCCCTGGCTGCCTGTGCCCAACGAGCCTGCTCTTTGAACCATGCCAGCACAGACAGTCCTCCTGGCGGCTGATGTGACTGCAATCAGAGTGGTAAATTCACACCGATTGTGCATGGGTGACTTGTTTCTCCTTTGACTCATTTGCATTTTCTTCCTCCCTTGCCCAGAGAAACAGATCCAGGAAAATCAGAACGGCCGCTTCTGTAAACGAACAGAAGCCAGACTCCTCTACCCATGCACCTGCCGGGGAACTTCATGGGAGGCCCCCGACCTCACCCCAGTTACCCATTATCTGCCACAGCAAGCATGTGGCCATCCTCCTGTCGGCAAGCCCCACACAGTCACCCTTGCTAGACACGCAAATGCCCAGCAAATGGCCTATTCAGAGCAGGTCTAGACGCCTGTACTGTCCCAGAAATCTCCGAGGTGGCCCAGCACAAAAGGATGCAAAAGACAATGGCTCAACAGCAGATGCCACACAATGTGGGTGGGGACACAGAGCATTCAGGGCTTCATGGTTTTTTGTGTCTTCCTCAAATGGCACCTCATCCTTCCCATGTCATTTTCAATTTCAGCCAATCCTGTTTTCATGACCCAGGGAGCCCAGTGATGGCATCTGGACTCATTTTCATTTGAGGTTTAAACCCTTTGATGAAGCGGGCCTCTTCTGTTGTTTGCATAGTGGCGACATGTGTGTACAGGGCTTGATAACATCTGCCCCATCTAGCCCTGTGACATAGAGATAGTTGTGTTTTATTTCCTGAGGAGTGTAGATTGCGGTATGTCTGTGAGCTGTAAAGTTTGCAGGGCTTTATTTAATATGGAGGAAGACACAGCTCCCCAGAGTTGCTGCTGACTTACAGTTTGAACACAAAGTGGGACTATATATATATATATATATATATATATATATATATATATATATAATATGTAACATGTAACATGTAATATGTAATATAATATATAATACATAATATATCAATATATTATATTAATATTATATGGAAATGGAAACCAGGTTGTTCAGAAGCCAAGGGATGTGTATCCACATCTCTTGCATCTCCACAGAAGAGGAAAACGCTGAGACCAATCAGGAGGAGCCCTCATGTGTGTGAGACAATCAGAGTGAAATGCAAGCCCTTCTGAAGGGAGCAATTAATTTAGCAAGGCCAAAGTCAAGTTGACATCAATGTCAGGACAGCTTTGCTCCTTTCATGAATATTGATAACAATAAAAATAACAAAAACTAACATTTGCTTCATGACAACCATATACGGGAGACTATTCTAAGAAGTTTCTAAATATCATCTTTGAGGCAGATGTCCCAGTGATCCTATTCTTGCATAAAAAGATCAAGCAGGGACACGGAGCTTAAGTAGATTCTTCCAGGACAGGAGAAAAGCCTGGGGGAGGGGGGCTGGGATGGAGCTCCCACTTAGCACAGGATCACACATCTTCAAGTCTAGGAAGAGTGACTCATTAACAGAAAAACAGCATACACAGAACTTTATTTCATTTCTCTTCCTGGTTATAAAAGTTGTTTCCCAGAAGCAAGCCCAAAGTTACCATGGCAATGCCCTGTCTTTGGGAGTTGGATATATTCTTACATGCTACCTTCCTTATGGAGTGACCCCTTCAAACCCTAAGTTCACTTACTGTATAAAAATGGTTACAGAATCTTCTCAGCTATGGCTCATTCTGAGAAGCAAACAGAAGGACAGAGGAGGGGAAGTAAGCCTGCTGTACGGTTTCCCATTTAAGAGTTGGGTCTTGCTCCACCCCACTACAATCACTTCCATAACATTGGCTAGAACTTAGTGAAAATACCTCAAGGGAGAGTGGGACATCCAAGTTTCAAGGAGAGTGCAGCGCAATTCTGAGTAAAATAAATTCTCATTTTCAGAAGAAGAGGAAACTAGATATTGGTGGGGAACCAACAGGATCTAATAAGATCCTTTTAGGCTTAGTTTTTTTTTTTTTTCCCAAAACCTACTGTATTTAGGATTCTTGAATGCTTGAACCTCTCTTCTAACCCACTGACCAGAAGTAGGGGGAAAAGAAGGTTAATAGGAAAAGGGTTTTGTGAACATGTTAGAAGTAATTCATCAGGGCAGTTCCACAATTCATTGTCAGGATACCAGCAGCCCAGTTCAATAAGAAACACCAAACACAAATCAGTAGCAGCAACACTATCCAGCAGAAACAGCAGAACTCTGCCAAATGGATGTGAGTCAGCAGAAGTGGCCAGAATCAGCTGGGAAGTGAAGACCAGCAAAGACCTGTGAAGAAGCAAAGCATTGCACCTTGTAGCAATGCAAGAGCAGCCTCTCACTGTTTGTGAGTTCCATTTGTATTCTTTCTAACCATCACACACACAAGACAGCTTCCAGAAAATATCACGTGACACATCTGAGTTGTTAAAGAAACCAGAAATCTTTACTTCTGATCCCAGGTGGGCCTCATTGGAGATATGACTTCAGGAGATACTGTCGACTACAGTTCTCATGGGAGACAAGAAACCTTCTGGGCTACTTCATGTTCATCTAAAACTGAGCTTTTGACAAACAGTATACAGTATATTTATTGGCCTGGACAATGATGATGGGGAGCCAGCATGATCTAATAAGGTCCCAGTGGGCTTAACTGGTGATAGGGTTCCAAGAGATAATTGTCTACTACAGTCCTCATGGGAGACAAGAAACCTGGGAATGCTTTATATTTATCTAAACCTGGGCCCCGGCAAATATCACTTAGCATGTGCATTGACCTGGGCAATGGTAGGCGTGGAGGACCTAAAAATCCCCTCCCTGAAATGGCAGAGCCTTTTAAGGAGACCACACCATGAAGGTATCCATAACTCTGAGTAAAGAGTACCGGCTGTACTAAGATCCATTGTGACCACCCTACTCTGTGTCCACTGTCCATCCTAGGGATACACTTGTTTTTGCAAATTAACTCAGGTAACTATATTACTAAATAAAGTTACAT
This sequence comes from Mus musculus, assembly GCF_000001635.26. Taxonomy (NCBI): domain Eukaryota; kingdom Metazoa; phylum Chordata; class Mammalia; order Rodentia; family Muridae; genus Mus; species Mus musculus. Next base: position 26,981,100 of record NC_000085.6, read on the forward strand.
GTCTAGACATAGATGGCCTGACTGCAGAACTCCTTCTGAGGAAGGGAGCCATTTCTAACTGGAGGTAACTTTTTTTACAAGTTACCATTGAATCTCAGAATTGAATGGAGGGTTAATACCTAGCAACCAAGAAGTTCCAGATGGATGCACACCTCACAGAGGTAGAGAAGGGAAATGAACAAGAGATTCAACAGACAGAAAGCAAGGCTAAATGATGTCATGGATAACATGATACAGGCACAGGCGATTTTGGATGTTGTAGTTTGGGTATCAGAGTGAGTGACAGCTTGCACTGAACACAGTGTCATATTCTGAGAAGCATACTGAAGCCAGTCATGCTGGAGTGCACTAAAGTCACATAGGTTCCTACTGTTTGCTCAAACATCTGAACCTGGAGACAAAATCCACGTGGGCCAAGTCTAGCATTGTCACTTTCCCTTCGTAATTCTTCAGCTTAATTTCAGGAAAACTCAAGTAAGTAGCTGTTGAAAGAGGAACATAGGAGAAAGAGGACAGAAAGGAAGAGAAGCAAGACAGCAAGGGATAGGAGTAGTGAGGACAGAAAGGGAGGAAGGAGAGGATCAAGGGTGAAGGAGCCGCAGTTCCTAAGATTCTGATCCTCCCTGGTAAAACTGACAATGGGTCCAGTAACAATGGGAATCCCTAGAAAGTACAATCTTATGCTCAGCCCAGTTAGTAAAGCTGGGATGTTACCTGGACAGTGTATCGCTTTCAGATTTCTTTGTTTGGAGGATATATTTACATTTGTGTTATATAGAAAATGAGCATTGTGGCTGACGGGCACTAAATAAGAGAATAAAGCTGTGGCCTCAGCTGTGGTCTCAGCTCTCTCTTCTGCAAAACGGCATCAACTCTCCCCGCCTTGCCCAGCTTGCCAGGATGATGTGAGTTAAGTTAGAAGATAATGGTTAACGTGCTTCCTATGCCTCATAAGTCTCTTAAGGGTGTGAGCTGTCATGAGGAGCTGAGGTTTGAGGCTTAGGCTGAGTGCCGTCGGGCCAGCCTCCTAGAGCAAGTGAGGAGTCACCTGTAGGTCATTTGCACGTGAGGCCTTTGTGTACCCTGTGAGTGCCACTCCAACCAAGGGACAGAGCAAGAGGGAAACATACCATCTGAGAGGCAGAAAGTAGGCCTTCAAGTTTCATGCCTGATCAGAGGGCACAAAATAATGTCCTTTGGAAAGTTCAGGATGTAAAATTTCAAAGATTCAACCAAATCGTATGGAATACTTATACACATACACACACACACACACACACACACACCACCACCACCACCACCACCACCACCACCACCACCCCACCACCACCACTACCACTACCATCACCACCACTTCTAACACCACCACACATACACAGACTATACATACACATTTATCATAGGATAGTTAAAGTAACCATAAAAGTTCAGAAATAAAACATACAACTCCCATTTTAGCAAATGGAAATATATGTGGAATTAAACTAAAAATCAAAATCAGTAAAAGGGAGGGAGAAGGGAACGAGGGGAAAAAAGGAAGGGAGGAAGGGAGAAATGACAGATGGGAATAGCATTACAAGAAAGACATAAAGAGTATGTTAACGTAAATGAAAAAAAAATCCATCCAGTTACGGAGTGAAGATTGTAGTATGGATGGACAATAAGCATAAAAGTACCAATGTAATGTAATTATATGCCATTTATAAAATGTATACCTAAAATATCAGAACCTGAAATGTTAAAACATATAAAATTATAAATACTATAGTTACTTCAATATTAAACAAATTTTAGGACAAAAATATATCACTATAGATAAATATAGTTCTTCAAAAAGATAAATGATTCACATTATCAGAAACTACTTTATATTCTTTTCTTTAATTTTTTTGCTCAAAAGGTTCATAATAATGTCACATTATTTATGGATATAAAGTGGTACATGACATTCTAATAAATATATGTGTGTGTGTATGTGTGTATATATGTATATGAATGTTATGTAATGATGAAACCAGTGATTAACTTAAAGCTTCAAAGATTTATCACAGTGATTTTACACTGTCTTAAATGTCTTTAACACAATAACTTACCTACAAACTATATAAATAAAAATCGACAGAATTATTAAAAGAAATGTGAAGTTAGTAATCAGGGGAATGAGTACAGTTCTTTTAAAAACTGTTACAAGAAACAGACTGCAAAAGTCACTGTTCTATGTAGGATTACAATTGCTGTGAGGAAACACACTATGATCAAAAGCAAGTCTGGGAGGAAAGGGTTTATTTGGGTTACAATTCCATAATGCTGTTCATTGCCATTGAAGGCAGTCAGGACAGGAACTCAAACTGGACAGAAACCTTGGAAGCAGGACCTGATGAAGAGGCTATGGAGGGATGCTGCTTACAGGATTGCTCATCATGGCTTGCTCAGCCTGCTTTCTTATGGAACTCAGGACAACCAGCTGAATGACCTCAACCACAATGGGCTGGGCTCTCTCACACCAGTCACTAATTAAGAAAATGCTCTCTATGCTTGCCTGCACCTCAATCTTATGAAGGCTTTTTTTTTTCTCAATTGGGGTTCTCTCCTCTCAGATGACTCTAGCCTATGTCAAGTTGACATAAAATTAGCCACCATAGACATGTTTAAATAATAATTTGGCTGACTGAACTTTTATGAATACATTATAATCAGTAAGTAGAAAATATATTGTCTTCTTAGGCACACAAGGTCATTTAAAAATCTTGAACAACAATGTAAGATTCAACACATTTTCAAGGGTAGAAATGATAGATACTATGTTCTCTGGAGCACTGCAAGTAATCTAAAAACCAATAGAAAAACATAATTAAGAACCCCTTATTGATTTAAAAATTAAGAAAGCTTCTGCAACATATCAGTTGGAGAACAAATCAAAGGAAAAAAAAACCTAAAAAGCCAAACTAAAAGATTGAAATTACTCTTTCATATCCATACAATGGAAGAGATCGCAGTGGGGATTTGTAGTTGTTGATAATTCTATTTGAAACATCTGAAAAATAATGAGGTAAGCATTTATCTGGGAAATCACAAGAAAAGTCACATAATCTCAAAGCGAAATAAAAAGGAAATAAAAGTGAAGCCAGAAAGTAGCTTCAGAAATGACACACAAAATAAAGAGAACACACAAAGCCAGGAAAGTTGGTTTGTTAAAAAAATCAATAAAACTAAGAAACTTCAGACCAAGCCGGTAAGGAGCAAAGAATACATGATGGGTACCACAAAGGAAGTGACGATGTTCTGCAAGTGTCACAAACGTTTCAAAACGAGATCAGTTGCTAAGTTACTAACTTGTTTGGATGGGTTGGGAAGAAATTGGCTTAAAGAGAAAAGGCCCAGAGAGCTTAAAAACCATTGAGAAAGTGTAGTCAGAAGTCACAATCTAAGAAAAATGTTGATGGGTTCTCCCTTAGCTCCGATGAAGACTATGTCAATTTTCCAAGATTCTTTTCTACAAAAGAACAACCAGAGGATGAATAGCCTCAATATTCAAGCGTTGTGACTCATGCATGCCCTCTTGTCCTCCTTCACCACGCAACAACTCTTTCTAAATACAGCCTTTACCCAGGAAAACCCAGACAAGGTACTGCCATTCTTGTCTGACGCAAGATTCATGCGAAGTGCTTTGCATCCCTATTCCTATTGGCTAACAGAGCTTCAAGGAGAACTAGGAAGCACTGCCTTATATGGAGAGGAGTTAAGAGTGGAAGAAAATAAACATGATATCCTTAGCACACCCCACTCACACGTAATGAGCAAGCATAACTCTTAGCTTACATTTTATAAGTATAATAAGAAAACTATCAACCAATGTACCTCACAGGTACAAAACTCCTAGGCAAAATGCTATTAAACAGTCTAGCAACATATAATAAGACAAGGCATGAGGCCCTTCTGGTTTTACTCTGAGAATGCAAGATAGTTCAAAGATAGGTTTAGAATTCCAATTCATGTAATTAGCCATATTAACACATCTAATATTCCCCTTTTCTTTGAGTTTATATGGCTTACATTGTGATTTTTCCAGATATCAAATAACATGTTACTATGTAAAGAAAAGGCTATGACAAATATAATCTATTTCTAGAAAATGGGAGATGCAAAGAGAAACATACGACTCCCAAAAGGACTATGGGTAGAAACAGCAGCTACGGGGCTTTGTATCCTATGCTTCTCTTCTGAAGGAGAAGCTTGGGAGTTCCTCTTCTTACCCTAGCTGCTGTTTCAACATGGAACCAGAGTCCAGTCAGAGGTGGAAGGAAGAGGAAAAGGTAAAAGAAGAAAACAGCTCTCACCACTGCTGGAAATCAAAAGATACCCAGAAAGATTTTCAAATCTATGTGGGGAAGTCTAGCAAGTTTCTGCTTATACATTGAATGCATCAACTGGAACCTACAAGTTAGAGCCCACAGAACATATTTTGAAGATATGAACCTCTTAGGTGTAAATATAAGTAAATATATGTAAGACATTCAACTTTCCTGAACGTGTCTGGTAGAGGCAATCAATGTAGCAATAAATTATGATTATAGACTGAAATACTAAGTATTATAAATATTGCCAATTTCTCCAAAATTGGTATATAAAATAATTTCTAGAAACGGACAAGTTAGTTCTAAAATATAGATACACAAAACAGCCACATATATCCTGGTAGAGTAAGGTGAGAAGTATTGCTCTAAGAATTGTTACAACTTATTCTCTAGTAAGTATGACAGTGTATTATGCAGCTATATAAATATGCCAGTGAGACAAAATAGGTAACTCAGATAACTTGCCTGTGTGCACATTGCCATTCTGGATATGAAAAAGAAGTCCTGAGAGAAGTCAGATGGAAATTGTCCTTTGCTGTATTTTGTTCTTTTGAGCTAGGGTCTCATAGCCCACGATGGCATGAACCAGTGTGTAGCTTAACAATCTGCCAAAAAAAAGGGGGGATTAGCATTTTATATGATCCTCTATGGAAATGGATTCTCTATGTGTAAGTAAACTGTGTTATATAGCTTTAGAAAGGTGAAACAGGAGACTACTATCAGGAAAAACTTTAGAATCGAAGCATCCCACCGGAGAGTATCTTCAGGGAAGAACTTAAGCCACAGGAACACAGTATACATGAAAACACAACCAAACTGACAGTAAAAATCAAGATTTTATTTTCACTGAGAGCGATAGAAGCTCTGAGGAGGAAAACGAGGCAGTAGCTGTTATATAAGATAGAGCTGATGTGGGGGATGGGGTTAGGAGAATGGAATCGATAAAGAAGTGGAAATCAATAAGAAATGATGTATAGAACCTGACAAGGAAAGGGGAGGAAAGCGTGAACAAGCACTTCAGAGAGTAAGGGAATTCTGGTGGGCCGAGCGTAACAAGTCCCTAGGATCTATGTCATGGAGATGTCATTAAAGCACACTGAGATGTCTTTGCCTCCAGATATCCTCAGCAAATAGGCAAACAAAATCCTTGCACATTCAGTAGTGTCTGTCTGTGATGTGCCACTGGCATACACCTTTTAGGAAGTGACCTAGGATGCTCAATGAATCATAACAACAGCTAACCCATGCCCTGTGTCTATTTCTGCATACAAACTCATCAGTCTGCATGCAGGCAGAGAGGTGGTTGTGAGAGGGAGCAACATACTGAAGATTTGACAGGGTGTTTGCAAGATTCTTCCTGGATTGCAGTAAGAGTCACAGGTCTTCAGAGGAAGAGAACACACATACACAGGAGGAGGAGAGAGGCAAAATAAGGAACTGACCATGGGGCCATGGTGGCAGCATGGCCCCACAGTCTGACATTTGTGAGCTGGAAGCAAAGGGAAGATGGAGGTGTAGATTCAGTCCTGATTAAAGGGCATGAAGTCTAGGGAAGCCGATGTTATGTCTTGGTCCAAGGGCACAAGACTGATGTCCCATCTCAAGCAGTTAGGAGAAAAGATACATATAAAATGTCCTTTTCCTTGCTTCTTCATTCCATTCAAGCCTCAATGGCTTGCACCACACAGGAGCACATCTGTGCATGCTTGCATACACACATGCACACACACACACACACACACACACACTGTGCAGGGCAATCTGCCTTATTGAGTCCACTGATTCAAATGGTAATCTTATCTGAAAACACCCCCCCCACACACACACACACACGAGACATTCTGTTTAATCCAACCACATGGCATAGTCAAGGTGACATATACTTTTAGTCATCAGTACACAAATGAGTCCTGTGAAAGGACAGATAGAAGTTATTTTAGCCTTGTAGTGCCATCTGGTTTCTATCACAATTACACAACACCACCGCTGTAGCTGAAAGCAGATATAGATAACATGTAAATGAATCAGCAGTTGGGTGTTCCAATAAAAACCTTATAAGAAGGAGGGAGGGAGGGATAGGACTGAATTCAGCCACGGACCACATTTGCCAATTTCTCTCATCTAAGTAACAATTGTATCTGTTTGCATTATCATTATATATTTTGTGTACTTCTATAAACATGCTATTTTTACAAAAAGAAAATAACTGAGATCCAAGGAAGACTTTTAGCCGCTGTAAGCATCAGGGTTGCAGAGTTAGGAAGCCTGAGAGGGATTTGAGTCTTGCCCACTTGCAAAGTCCTGGGCCTTGGGTAACATGATGTAATCTGCACACTGGACACACTACACCAACCTAATGGGTTTGTGTTGAAGGTTAACTGAGATGTTTGGGTCAGGCACTGACTAGAGCTTTCAGCTCAGTATTTTTTTTCCTCTGACAGATAAGAGCAGATCTTATGCCATGTGTTATTACCCTCACCAAGACTTTAAGGAAGCTCTCATTACTTTTTGGCAGAAACGATCTCTTATGGAAGAAATTTATAGGAGACTCAAAAATATACATAATCTCCTCTATATAATGTGGAAATCACAAGTAAACATAGTTTATCGCCGACATGTGTCGCCTAGTATTTCTTGGAAAGCACCTGATTCTTGGCATACTTTGAGTGCTAAACAGGGGACTTGTAAAAATATACTTTACAGTCTCTCCAAATGTAAATTATAGAAGGAAGAAAGAGTGTGAAGGAAGAAGTTCATTTCTCATTCCAAACTCAGAATGACTGTGCCGTAGACATAGGAGAGTCTTACTGGATGATAAGACTGTCTGGCTACAGAAGGGCCTGTGGGAAGCATAGTCATGGCCGCTCAGGATTGCCATATCTCAACCCCCCCCCCCAACTTTGACAGTGTTGCCTTCTGTGACAATATGGACTTGGCAGTGGCTCTAATTGAAATCAGAATGTTGAATGGGGAGAATGACTCAATGTAAACACAAGGGGCCTTAGAGATGAAGAGAGAGGTAGGAAGATTAGAGGCAGGGGTGTTCAAAGATGTTATGCTGATGGTTTTAAGAATGGAGCAAAGGGTCCCAAGTCAAGGAGTATGGTGGTCTTTAGGTGGTAGAGAAGGCAACATAGATTCTCTCCAGAACCCATCGATGAAGTGTGGCAGAGTTGATGCCTTTACTTAAACCCACCAAGACTCATTTCAAATTTCTAACCTACAGACAGGTCTGTGTTGCTTGAATCCATTAAGTGTATGGCAGTTTGTTATGATAATAACAATTACAAACTAATAAAACTGTCTAATTGTGTCAACCTGGGGCTAAACATGACTTGTTAAAACTCATCTGGGGAACTTTATAATGTGTTTTGATGACGTATCCAAAAGATGCTTGCTAATGATCTCCTGAGTACCAGGTTATGGGGGAGTGACATGACTCCAGTCCCTGAAAGCTTGGAGTAGTGCTGGTCATTGCCTCATGGCTCTATATATTCAGTGGATAGAGGCACTGACAGTCTATCTGAAATTTTTTTCATAACAATGTCCATCTGCATGATGAACAGCCATAAATGGTAGACATCGTGCCTCCCTCCAGAGCAGAGGGTGTGCACATAACAGTTCAGTGACATTTCTGCTCCTGTGAGCTCGTTTGCTTCTTGGTAGCCCTCTGAGCATACTATGGATGCATCATTTCACCCCCTTTGTAACATCTGATAGAAACGGTGGTTGTAAAACCAGCTCCAGAAAACGCTGCTCCCCCGGTTACTGTCACGACTGTACTAATAGACAACCAGGGTCCTGACCAGATGCCCAAACCGTTATCTGTGGATATCCATAAAGCTGGAGCAGGCTGGCCTGTTAGCTTACAAATTCCACAAAAACCTTAGACCCTTCACAGTTCCTGAAAAAGAGCAAATACCACACCTCCATGAACATGGTGGATCAGGACCTACCAATGTGTTTACAACTGAAATGAAAAAGAAAGAGACGTTGTCCCCATCAGGTACTTTGTAAATACTCTCATCAATTTTTACAATACTCGATAAGAAAGCCACTTTCCATTGCACTAGCCATCAAATGCCAGCCAGAATTAGCTGATCACTTCTCACTTAGTCAAAAAAGACTCACCATATCCCATTTACCCTAGTCATTACATGACCTTAAGAAGATCTAGTGGCCTTAGAAGACTCCAAAGCCATGCTTTACAAACAGGGGTGATTTCCTCTGTTCCACAGTGACAGCAGATATTTTTGGTGACCACAACTTGAGATAGAGCTATTTAACTGTATTCAGTGGTTGGAGATCTTGCAACCTTCCTAAGATTAATATCACAGTTCCACAAAGAAGCTTCAGTCTGAACGTCCAGTAATATGTGGACTGAAAGACCCAACCTGGTCCTGAGTCTGGACATCATGATGAACTTTTACCTTGTTCTTTGTCCACAGATATTTTTGTCTGATCTTGGCAAGTATTTAAAAAACATCCTAAATTAAAGTCACCACCACATACACTTACTTCAAGCCATAAACTTAAAAAATAGTTTAGTCTGAGGTAGATAGGTTAAAAAAAAAAAAACAATTGCATGAGAGCAAACAAGCAAATGAACAACCCAACAACATCATCAACAGCAACAACAACAACAACAACAAAACCAAACAATCTGGGAAGAAGCCCTGTTCTCGAAATCCTTTTTCCCCTCTGGCCTGGGCTTCTGTGCTGCCTCTGCCACGCCATGCTCTTACCACCCTGCCAGCCTATCTTTGAATACCCTTTCCCAGACCTACAGGCACTCCAGATTTCTCTCATTATCTTCAGAGACCAGTGATTAGTGCACTAGTTCTTTAAACCCAGTTTCAGTCCTTCCCTTACCTAGAACAGGGTCTTCAGGCTTGAGTATGCAATAGTCACATGAGGGTCTTGATACCTCAGTTTCCTGGGTCTTGACTCTCTGGGCATGCTTGAGAATTTATATTTACTGTGCGTTCCAATGTATGTCAAGGCCACTTATTGGGGAGAGGACATTAGGTCCATATACCAACAATAAAGCCCCCCCCCCCCCGAAAACCTAGCTAAACAGAAGAACCACCATTTCTGCAGCAGAACCACAAAGCTCTGGAGTCCCGAGGGAAGATCTTTCTCTTACTTTGATTCACCCATTTCAAAGATTAGCAGATTCTATAAAACGTTTTTTTTAAAAAAATATTTATTTTATGTATGTGAGTACACTGCAGCTGTACAGATGGTTGTGAGCCTTCATGTGTTTGCTGGGAATTGAATTTTTAGGACCTCTGCTCGCTCTGGTCAACTCTGCTTGCTCCGGTCAGCCCCACTCGCTCAGTCTCTGCTTGCTCTGGCCCAAAGATTTATTTATTATATATATGTACACTGTAGCTGACTTCAGATGCACCAGAAGAGGGCGTCAGATCTCATTACTGGTGGTTGTGGTTGCTGGGATTTGAAGTCATGACCTTCGGAAGAGCAGTCAGTGCTCTCACCCACTGAGCCATCTTGCCAGGCCCTGTACAGCATTCTTTACCTACAAGAGTAGAGACTTAGAGTGGTTCAGTCCCAAAAACCCAGACCCTAGGTCTTCAAGGTGCACAGGGTCGTTCTTGTGTACACAGAGTTAAATTGGGAACATGTAATGAAGCTCCCATTTTGGCCACACATATCTTACTTAATAGTATGGGACAGCCTTGCTGGGTAGAACTCATACATGTAACTCCGTACTACATTTAACAGTAGTTCATATGTCAGAAAGAGTGGTGGGAGCCCCTATGCTTCACCACTGATAACTCCCTAAGGAAAGAATGATGGAGTCTCCAAAGTTCCTCTATGACAATGAGAACGTGTGTGTGTGTGTGTGTGTGTGTGTGTGTGTGTGCATGCGCGCGTGCACGCTACTATGCCTGTGCAGGACGAGCCTGTCCTGAGATGGCAGATGCGCTTACAAAGCCTTTGAGAACAGAGGCATACATGACCTTCATAATGAAGACTGAACTCATTGTAAGATGTCAGGATGTCACAATAATAATCAGAGAATGTGGCGTACTGATGAATCTTCCTCTCATTCCCTAAAGAAGAAAGGTTACATTTATGATCTGGGAAAAGTCAGGGTGCTATAGTACAATGGACTCCTGGCTTGGGAGTTCAGCTTCTGAGGTACGCATTGTTAAGTCAGGCCACAGCGCTTCCTGGAAGGTGCTGGTTTCTGAGTTGCTGTGGTTTGTTTCATCTACTATCTTGACAGGTTATATCTCGAGTCAATCTTACATATGGTTATGATTAAGATAAAAATCAATTTCAATGGTCACAAAAAATGTCTTCTTGCCAGGTAGATGATGGTAAGACAGACAGACAGTATGGAGACTCTTCATTGTCACAGATAATAGTCAATATGAGTCCACTGGTTTTTGAGTACAGAATCTAATCGCTTTTGGCCCAAATGATGCTCTACGAGTGGATACCCAGTTCTCATCTGGAAGCCACCTGCTAGGTGCAGCTTTGAATGTGTACTTCCCACTCGCTAGCCACAGTTAAAACTACAGAAATGGAATAGACACATTATCTTAGGCAAAGTCTGAGACAAGCAACTCAGAGTTACTATGACGAACATGAGTGTCCCTTCTCTGGAGAAGCGAGTAGTAAAGCCAGGTGCCCAGGCTGTCAACAAGACCAGATCAGAAAGCAGAGAAAAGATGCCTGGAATGAGAGAGGCAGGGAAGATTGGAGATAACCTGGCAACCAAGTAGCATGAACTGAAAGCCAAGGCAACAAAATGTATTGTCCTGTAGTTCAGAAGCTGAAAGTCAACACAGAAACATTACTGGGGGTTCAAGCTCCCGCAGGTATCTGTGAGGAAGAAATTTTTTCCTGCTTCTAGCCACCAGGCATCCCATGGGCTGCATATGGGATTCCTTGTGCCTTCATACTGTGTTCCCTGTGTATGTAAATGCCCTCCTTTCATTAGGATGCTGGCCACATAGGATGAGAGTACTCAGTGAATAAATACTTCACCTTGTAGCTCACAGAAGAGCTGGTGGGACTGAGGATTCAATACTTAGGGGATTGAGGCAGGGGAATTAAGAGTTTAAGCTTGAGCTATGCCTGACCCAAAAGAAAAAAACTGAAAAGGTGAAAATAAGACTTCCTCATAGCTCCAGCATGGAAAGGTTTTATGTGCAAATAAACTCATATGGAATACCACAGACTAGAATCTCAGTCAGTCTCCCTCTCCCTCTCCCTCTCCCTCTCCCTCCCCCTCCCCCTCTCCTTCCCCCTCCCCCTCTCCCTCTCTCTCTCTCTCTCTCTCTCTCTCTCTCTCTCTCTCTCTCTCTCTCTCTCTCTCTCTCTCGTTCCCTCCCTCCCTCTTTCCTTCTCTCCCTTCCCTCCCCCTCCCTCTTCCCCTCCCCTCCCCCTCTGTTCCCCACTGCTGTTGACAACATTGGCCCAGGCCAGTCTGTCTCTGCACCCATTACTAAACATTCCATCAGGGCTGTACCTCAAAACAGTTCTATAAACTATGCTTTCCCATTTGCTTAAAACCCCAAATTCTCCTTCCTAAAAGGCCATCTAGTGAAGAAAAATGTTCTGAGGAATTTGCTCGAGCATGGGTAGGAAAACTATCTGCCTCTGTGTGTTTGGATTTTTCTCTGTATCCAGGTGCAAGGGGACAAAATTGAATGAGATGGATGGAGTGATTTGCCTGACAGACTAGTTTCAAAAGCAATAGATTAGCTAAGGCACTGCCATTTTAATATTCATGGGTCATCAAGATAGACATCATGAAAATACATTTAGAGTTCCAAATTTATCTGCTCTCTGCCCTTCAGCTACCCTGAAAGAATGGACATCTACGAAAGATTTGGGATTCAAAAAATATATGTTTGAGGGCTTGGAAGATAACAAATGCTTGCCAGCCAGCCTGACGACCTTAATTTGATTCCTGGGACCCACGTGGTAGAAGGAGAAGTCATCTGTTGACCTCCACTTGTGTGTGTGTGTATGCATATATATGTGTGTGTGCATATGTATGATAGGAAAGCTATCAGCCTCTGTATGTTTGGATTTTGCTCTGTGTCTAGGTGCAAGAAGACAAAATCAAATGAGATGGATGGAGTGATTTGCCTGACAGACTAGTTTCAAAAGCAGTAGATTAGCTAATATTATAAATATGCATATGTATATATGTGTACATATATATATGTATATGTATATGTATATGATGTATATGATTGATGATGTATATGATGTATATGATTGATGATGTATATGATGTATATGATGTATATGATGTATATGATGTATATGATGTATATGATGTATATGATGTATATGATGTATATGATGTATATGATGTATATGATGTATATGATGTATATGATGTATATGATGTATATGATGTATATGTATATGTATATGTATATGTATATGTATATGTATATGTATATGTATATGTATATGTATATGTATATGTATATGTGTGTGTATACACACACACATACAAGGGAGTTTGGGTTTTTTGTTTGTTTGTTTTTTAAAGGTCATGTTTTTCATTTTGTTTAAAGGGCTCCACACCTCAGTAGATGGTCAGCTGCACTGCAGGTCTGGAAGTTCTTCCTTCAGCCACACCCAAAGCCTGTGTGAAGATGGGTACAGAATCTAGAGACGGCAAGGCCAGGTTTGTGAATTCCTTATGTTTCCCCTAGTTTGTTGAAAGTATTGAAGTCAACCACTGTTGTCATCTATGCAACAGCTTTCATCCTCCGTTCTCAACCCACCTTCATGCTGATGGCATTGCTCCTGGTGAGCACTCACCCTTCTAAACATTTTTCACAAGCACTGTGCATGGGTACAGCTTTATCATTTACAAAGTCAAGCCATGCCTTTATGTGTTCTTGTCCGTGGCCATTTCAGAAAGCTTGGCAAACTTTCTGAAAGTGGGAACTGAGGACCCCTCACTCTGTCCCAGAAAAACTATAAGGGGACTCACGCACACTGTCTTCTGGTCTCTCCTCTTGCATGCTTTTTTTCACCTTAATTCAGTCGGCTAACACAACCCTTTCTTTTGTTTATGAGAATTTGCTCATGCTAAAAAAAAAACAAAATTCTAAAGCAGGATCTACCCAAGAGCAAAATTAAAATAACAATTATCTAAAAATCTCCCTCCTAAATACATTACCACTACACATATTTCAGAGTTCACCAGGAAGGGACACATTCTTCAGCCAGAAAGGGTAGATACCATAGACCAATTCTGGTAGAGTCCTTACAACCTCAATTCGGCTTGATTTACTTCTATGAGATGTCTACAGATGGCTTTTGTCTTTGTTTTATGGGGTGGAAACTGGTTATTTTTCAATCCTGTTATCACAGAATCGGTATTTGGCAAAATTTCCTGTCTTACTCTAGTGCTCCTGTCCCTAGCTCCAGCTACCACCCAAGAGGATGCTGGCTGGCTTCTCCTTCCTCCTCTTTGACTTTGTTGTTGGCATGCTTTTTGTTAGCTTCTTTTCATCAGATAAAAGTAATGTGAAGCTAACCACACTTAGAGGCTATACAAGTGGAGTCTCTGCTTTGGTTCTCACTGACATTTAAAAGCTAAAGCTCCATTGAGCCTCTCAGCCCACAGAAGTAAATACTGAATGTTTTGTGCCTTTTATGCACACACACACACACACACAAACACACACACACAAACACACACACAAAGAGAGAGAGAGAAAGAGGGAGGTGGGGGGAAGAGAGAGACGCACAGGCACAGAGGGGGCATGTGGTGAGGAGGGAAAGAGAGATTGAGAGAGCTATAATTTAGAACTGGTTTTAGTGTTTCCCTTACTGCAAGGAACCATATATCTAGAAACGTGTTCCCCAGCATGGCATGGTGCTATTGGGAGGGGATGAAAATCATTGAATGGGGCTTAGTACTGATTATGATACGGTCTTGTTCACTGTGGGCACTGATCTCAGAGAGGGTTAACTGTTGTTATGAGGTCCTAGTTAGTTCCTACAAGAGCTAGTCTTTGTCAAAAAGTCAGAGTGGCTGACCCTTTGACCCCTTCCACTCTCTGGCTCACTGTCCCAGCAGGTATAGGGTCTCCTGGCCACTCCTCTCACCATGACATTGTGGGCATGAAACCTTTGCAAAAGATCAAATCAAGGGTCCCGCCTGATTTTAGAATTTCAGTCTCTAAAGCTCCAAATATACTTTTAAAAAAATAGACAACGAATTAGAAAGGGCAATTGGCAGATTCATCTGGAATAACAAAAAAAACCTAGGATAGCAAAAACTCTTCTCAAGGATAAAAGAACCTCTGGTGAAATCACCATGCCTGAACTAAAGCTGTACTACAGAGCAATTGTGATAAAAACTGCATGGTACTGGTATAGTGACAGACAAGTAGACCAATGGATCAGAATTGAAGACCCAGAGATGAACCCGCACACCTATGGTCACTTGATCTTTGACAAGGGAGCTAAAACCATCCAGTGGAAAAAAGACAGCATTTTCAACAAATGGTGCTGGAACAACTGGTGGTTATCATGTAGAAGAATGCGAATTGATCCATTTCTATCTCCTTGTACTAAGGTCAAATCTAAGTGGATTAAGGAACTCCAAATAAAACCAGAGACACTGAAACTTATAGAGGAGAAAGTAGGGAAAAGCCTCGAAGATATGGCTACAGGGGAAAAATTCCTGAATTAGAACAGCAGTGGCTTGTGCTATAAGATCGAGAATCGATAAATGGGACCTCATAAAATTGCAAAGCTTCTGCATAGCAAAAGACACCGTCAATAAGACAAAAAGGCCACCAACAGATTGGGAAAGGATCTTTACCTATCCCAAATCAGATAGGGGATTAATATCCAATATATATAAAGAACTCAAGAAGGTGGACTCCAGAAAATCAAATAACCCCATTAAAAAATGGGGCTCAGAGCTGAACAAAGAATTCTCACCTGAGGAATACCGAATGGCAGAGAAGCACCTGAAAAAATGTTCAACATCCTTAATCATCAGAGAAATGCAAATCAAAACAACCCTGAGATTCCACTTCACTCCAGTCAGAATGGCTAAGATCAAAAATTCAGGTGACAGCAGATGCTGGAGTGGATGTGGAGAAAGAGGAACACTCCTCCATTGTTGGTGGGATTGCAAGCTTGTACAACCACTCTGGAAATCAGTCTGGCAGTTCCTCAGAAAATTGGACATAGTACTACCGGAGGATCCCGCAATACCTCTCCTGGGCATATATCCAGAAGATGTCCCAACCGGTAAGAAGGACACATGCTCCACTATGTTCATAGCAGCCTTATTTATAATAGCCAGAAGCTGGAAAGAACCCAGTTGCCCCTCAACAGAGGAATGGATACAGAAAATGTGGTATATTTACACAATGGAGTACTACTCAGCTATTAAAAAGAATGCATTTATGAAATTCCTAGGCAAATGGATGGACCTGGAGGGTATCATCCTGAGTGAGGTAACCCAATCACAAAGGAACTCACACAATATGTACTCACTGATAAGTGGATATTAGCCCAGAAACTTAGGATACCCAAGATATAAGATACAATTTGCTAAACGCATGAAACTCAAGAAGAACGAAGACCAAAGTGTGGACACTTTGCTCCTTCTTAGAAATGGGAACAAAACACCCATGGAAGGAGTTACAGAGACAAAATTTGGAGCTGTGACGAAATGATGGACCATCTAGTGATTGCCATATCCAGGGATCCATCCCATAATCAGCTTCCAAATGCTGACACCATTGCATACACTAGCAAGATTTTGTTGAAAGGACCCAGATATAGCTGTCTCTTGTGAGATTATGCCGGGGCCTAGCAAACACAGAAGTGGATGATCACAGTCAGCTATTGGATGGATCACAGGGCCCCCAATGGAGGAGCTAGAGAAAGTACCCAAGGAGCTAAAGGGATCTGCAACCCTATAGTTGGAACAACAATATGAATTAACCAGTACCCTGGAGTTCTTGTCTCTAGCTGCATATGTATCAAAAGATGGCCTAGTCGGCCATCACTGCAAAGAGAGGCCCATTGGACTTGCAAACTTTATATGCCCCAGTACAGGGGAATGCCAGGGCCAAAAAGGGGGAGTGGGTGGGTAGGGAATTGTGGGGGTGGGTATGGGGGACTTTTGGGATAGCATTGGAAATGTAAATGAGGAAAATAACTAATAAAAATATTACAAAAAGAATAGACAATTAAGTTTCTATTATTTTGTTAAAACAATGAAAACTGCACGTAAATGTGTACGCTATCCTAAATGATTGGTAGTTTTTTTTTTAAACAAATCACTACTTTTCTTGCTGTATGCCTTGATTATTTAAATTGGGCATATAAAGTATAGCAAAGAAATGAAGATTGCCCATATTTCTACATCCTTAGGCTAAGCATTGTTAGTGGAACATTTGATACACTCTCAAGCTCTTCCTAAAAATATGCATGTTTTATTGACTCAATATATGTGTGTGTGTGTGTGTGTGTGTGTGTGTGTGTGTGTGTGTGTGATTTCAATGGATTTTCCAGTTTTACAAGGTTCTGCTCCTATTGTGAATGCTATTGTTTTAATATATTGTCAATTGTTTAGTAAACTATCCAGATAGTTTTAATATTTTGATTTGTAGCCCAACCCCTAGATCTTTTGGTTAGAGTTTCAAAGATCTCAGTGGAATTTTATTCTCTCTTGCTATGTGTAGTGAGGTTTGAATTCTGTTGTTATGGATGCAGTCATAGTTTTGGTGTTTTGCATTATTTGGCTTATTGCCTGGGAGACAAGACTTCATCTTACCCAGGCTGGTCTTGAACTTACTATGTAGCTGAGCATTGCCTTGAACTTCTGTCATCCTGACTCCATTTCCCCACTTGTGGTATTATAGGCTACACTAGCTTGCTTTTGTTGCTGTCTTCTACTGTAACCAAAAGCATTTGGGGAGGAAAACTGGCTTATTTGGCTTATACTTCCAGGTCCCAGGCCATCATTGGGGAAGTCAGGGCAGGAACTCAAGCGGGAGCGGAGGCAGGAACCATGGAAGACTGCTGCTTACTGGCTCCCTCCCTCTGGCTTGCTCAGCTCCCTTTCCTAGATAGGCCACGCCCACTCAGGGATGTTAGCGCTCACAGTGGGCTCGGTCCTTCTATATCAATTAGGAATTACAAAATGCCTCATACCTACAGGCCAATCTCATGTGGCCAACTCCTCCACAGAGGACTCCTCTTCCCAAATGACCCTGGGCTGTGTTGAGTTGGCAGGAGAAGCCCCGTGTCACAGCCTCATGTACAACCTCATCCGGTTTCATTGTATGTTGTGTGGTTTTTTTTTTGTTTGTTTTTTTTTTTTTTTTTTTGCATCCTTGGGAGCACAGGCCTATCAGAGGTCTATTTCTCCTCACCAGTATTCTATTAAATAAACTTTAGCTTTGAAGTGGATTCTAGGGCTTCAGAATGCAAGGGGAAGTCAGCCTGTCTCTTGTCTCTTCATTTCCCCACTCCTTAGTCTTACCTCACAGCCAATCTCATTGAACATCCTCGAAGCCCAGGTTTTCCCTGGAGTCTAGCCTGCAGCACTAAACCCCTGATGACCTCCAGCCTTCAGACTGAAAGACTGCATTGCTCATTTGACAGCATGGGGCTAAAAATCAAGATCCACAGCTGCCCCTCCTGGACGTGTAGCCCCAGCGAAACCTTGGCACCGTGGCAACATCACACTGCAGGTACTTGCCAAATGGAGGGGTGAAAACTAAATTGCTCTGGAAAACATTTTGCTATAGTCTTGGTAGATTTATGTCTCTGAACAAGGGCAAGCCAATTCTAGTCTCTAGGATGAAGTAGCCTAACAAAATACCCCTGAGCCATTAGTATGTTGGTGGAAATCAGTCTCCCAAATGAGTGACTTCCAAATTTGAATGGGGAGCTAAAAAAAAAAGCAATATCTAGTAAATTTCCATAGAATATATTGTCTTGCCAGCTTTCATGACAATATTAGTGGACAAAGCAAGAAGGCAAACAAAATAATGGAAAAAAAGAAACATCTAGACTTTTCTAGACAAACACCCACATGTGCATTAGTTCACAAAAGCACTGACATATGCCCAAGAAGACAATTTGATGTTGTTTATTAAAATACCTTGGTATAGCCTCAAAGGTTATCTATTTAGATGATCTAACTTTAAAAATTTAACCTTAATCACTTCATTTCTCAAGCTAATCTTCTAAAGATCCTCATTGAATTTGGATTTATGTTGAAATTTTTAGCCTGTTGTATTATTTATAATTCACTCTGTAGCCTTGTTTCCTAGGCAACACTCCACATGGGCCCTCCCACGTGGGTCCTCTCTGCCTGTTTTCTTTTTTTTTTTTTTGCCTCACACCTGGTACTTCCTCCAGAAAAATCTAGCTTTTATCTCTGCCCTGAGCCTAGTGTCTCCACCTCACTCCCAGAACCCCCTCTTAGTGACCGTCACATGCCAGTCTTCTTTTAGCAGCATGTCCCTCAAGAATGTGGACGTGACCTATACTATCTCTGAGGCTCCAGAGGATATAGATCCATAGAAGTGGAAAAGAGTCACTTGTTCATCTGAACAGACTTGCATATATAATATAATATAATATAATATAATATAATATAATATAATATAATTATATTATCATGTGCAGATGGTTCAGGGCTACCTAGCTGCAGTGGAAGTCGAGGTGATTTTCCTGGCCCCTGACAAGTCCGTACTTGAGTGGCTTATGTGTCATGTCAGCACGATGCCCATCTTCCTTAGAAGATTCAGAGAATGGAGCTGGAGTACAAGCAGAGCTAGCAGACTTCCTTCTCTGTGTGTTTCCTCTGTGTTTAGCTCTGAAAATTCCCCCCTACCCCGTTCCCCCCAGCCATGTGCCATCTCAGCACACTTGGAGAACATGCCACAGGCCCGCAGACCTACTCATAGTTGGAGTGTGGGAGAGACTTTAGAAGTGACTGTCCCATGAGAAACTTGCTTTAGATGGAGGGTTGTGGCTGAGGAACTTTTAAGAGCCAAACCATGGTTGAAAGTAGGCAAAGAACATCAATGCTTGGATATTTTTAAACCCACCAAAGCACCACTGACTTCCATATTCTGCCCTGTGGTTGGTAATTTGGATCCTCTGACTTAGAATTTTGATGAAAACCCCTCCAAAATTGTCCCTAGAGCTCCATTATAGGAATTTGACTCAAATCACTTGGATGAAATTTTTTTCAGGCAGAATTGGACAGACCAGCTTCTCACAAACAGGAAGATTAGGCTGTGCTGACTAAGCAAACCCACCAATGGGCGACAACAGGTCAGTGGTTGAGGGCACTGGCTCTTAGTATTTGGAGGTGCAACTATGTTGGGTCTGGTGTTTGTTTATTCTTTACTTTTTTTTTTTTTTCTGAAACAAGGGTTCTCTGTATAGTTCCAGCTGTCCTGGAACTCACTCTGTGGACCAGGCTGGCCTTGAACTCAGAAATCTGCCTGCCTCTGCCTCCCAAGTGCTGGGATTAAAGGCATGTGTCACCATGCCCAGGTATTCTTTGCTCTTGATATGGGCTAGTTTTTATAATCCAGGCAAGGGATAGATATTGGGATTGAGAAATGAACATGGTTGTTGCCCTACAAGGAAGACATCTATCTTGAGAAGTATGTTGAAATGCTGCAGAGTCTGTGGACTGTACAGAAGGAAGTAGTCATGGCAACTGGGGGATGCTAGGGTAAAAACCTATGGGTAGCTACAGAAAGGAATCTCTACAGATGAACATATAGGTATTTCCCTAGGAGATCAAAGCACAGACACACACACACACACACACACACACACACACACACACACACACACACACACACACACACAGATGCTACCATTAAGATGTGGAGCATGGAGAAGGAAGAGAACTTTATTTCAGGTAGGGAAGGAGGCAGAAGTTGGTAGTCCACAGAAGCTGGGGACATAATCCTGAAGATCTGGATTGCAATAACTTGGAAGGTGACTCAGAAGGCAGGCATGCCTGCACAGGGCTCCTCCTCCATACTTCCTTTGGCACAAGTACCAAGTGCCACACTTCAGGAACCATGTATGTGTGGAAAAGGAGGACCCTTGTGGAGCCATGGCAGATGGGATATTACAAGCTGCCTTCATTTTCTGGGCTCTGCATATATTTCATGAGTACTTAGAATACTCTAGAGAGAAAAAAAAAATCTTCCTTGAGGATTGTGAATGAGCCTCCTGCCTGCTAAGAATGGGAGTTTTGATTTAATGAAGTTTTTAAAGTGAGTTTTTTCAAGCAATAAAGTTTGCAGAGTGAAATTAATTTACCCACAATATGTGCTTTGTAGAGGAAAATAACATGATCAGAATTGTATTGTGGAAACATTGTATTTGAGAAAATATACCATAGATCCATTAACTTAATTTCAATTAGGCATTGTATCTTTCTATATTGTTCATAAATAGGAGAAACACAGAAAG
The DNA here is from genome assembly GCF_000001635.26 of Mus musculus. NCBI lineage: Eukaryota > Metazoa > Chordata > Mammalia > Rodentia > Muridae > Mus > Mus musculus. The sequence goes on from NC_000085.6 coordinate 27,001,952, forward strand.
TGCCCACAAAGAAAGAGAATGTTAATTTTAAGAGGATGAAGCAGAAGCAGCACATAATCCCAGTACTAGACACTAAGGTAGGAAGATGGTAGTTTCAGATCCAGCCTGATTTACATAGCAAGACCCTGACCCTCAAATGGGAGAAGAATGACTGACGTGACACATCAAGTAATGTTTGCTTGTTACGAAGCCTAGTTATCTGCCTGACACCCAGAACCTACAAGTTGTCCTCTGACCTCCTGTATACATGTCGCACACGTCTACACGCGCACACACACACACACAAATACATGTTTAAAACAATTTAAGGAAAGACAGACAGAGACAGAGACAACTGAATGCTGTCACTAGTATATAGTACTCCCAGTATACTCAGTAGTAAAACATGGCCCATCTTTAGCATCTCAGGATATGACTCCTACCCATCCTGCCTACATCCTTCAATCTTACAGATACCTATGTCCTTTAAGGCACATCTTCAGAAGAGCATCGTGTGACCATAGATCGAGAGAGAGAGAGAGAGAGAGAGAGAGAGAGAGAGAGAGATGAGAGAGAGAGACTCAATAGCACTGATCCAAGTCCAGATGTTCTGGTATAAACCACTGTTGTCAACATTTTAATTAGAAATATGCATCATGTGAGAACAAATCTATTTTTAATAAAAAGGAAAAAGAAATAAAGAATGATAGAAGAAGACACCATACATGTATACATACAGAATCTTTATTCCCATCTGAAAAAAAAAGAAATATGAACTGTCAAAGATACGATTTTTTTTCTTAAGGTGTTTATTCACTGAACATGAATACAATACTGCTATCTTTCAGACACTCTGCTGAGACCTGCCTTAGACAGCTCCAGTGATTAGAAAAAAATATGTAAGTCAACAATCTGACTGCATGTATGCATGAGGGCTGCAACAGGCGTCTACAGTTTCTTTGGAGTGTCTGCTCCCACATGAGCCATTACTCTGAGAGTTTTCCTTTTGCTGACCTTGGCAGACATGATTTTGAAGCAAAATGGAACACTCTAGTTTTTAGTTATCATATCTGGTGTGTATCTAAATGGAAGGAAAGCCAATATAATTATTTCTTTGGGGAATTTGGAAATAGGTCTGAGAAACACTCTGTGTTTCTCTCTCATGTCAATGCTTTAGTAAATTATTTCTATGAATTTTGTCAGAACTTTCTAAATTATTCATATAAAGTTATCCAGAAGCTTAATAACTGCTCTATCTGTCATGGTGGCTCCAGCTTCATTCCTAACATCGGGGATTTGTAAGTTAGCTTAGTTATTACAACAGTTGTACCTACTCAGTTAGCAATCCTGTCAATCGACAAGATTTGGTTTCGTTAGTTCTTTTTGTATTTGACTTTATTCCACTAAAATGTGCTCTTATCTTTATGATTCCCTTTTAGGGGGGTATGGTTAATTTCTAGTTCTCTCTCTCTCAGGTTTTATAATTGCTTTGGTCATTAACTTTTAACCCATCTTTAGCTCTAACACAAGCATTTCATACTATATGTTATAAGTACTAATGAAATTGCATCTTATATAGTTTTAAAGCTTTTTTTTTTTTTTGGTGGCAGTTTGTCAACACATCTGAGTTTATTTGGATGTGTGGATTGAACCAGGGTCAGCATTCTACCACCTATTTTGTGATAATTAATGTAAAAACCATTCTAATTTCCTTCATGATTTCTATTTTGACTCTTGAACTATTGAAAAAGGGTATTTCTTCATTCTCCCATACACAGAGCACTTTCTAGGTGTTCAAGTGTCTTACTATAGACTTCCTGTTTTATTGTACTGTGGTCAGAGAAAAGGGTTTTGAGACCCGCGTTTTAATTCACTAAGTCTTTCTATATTGATTTCCACAGTAGTTGTACCAGCAGTGAGTCAGGACTCTACATCCTCACAAGCATTCATTATGACTGCTTCTTTGGATGGTTGCCATTTTGAGTAGAATGAGAGAAGATATTAAAGCAGTTTTGACTAGCGTTTCCCTGGTGGCTGGGATGTAAAATATTCTTTCAAGTATCTCTTGGCCATCTGCATTTCTACTTTTCAGAATTGCCCAAATTGCTCGTCCACTTACCGACTTGCAAGTTTTGAGGTTTGGATCTTCAGTCTGTAGAATTTGTTATGTATTGTAGATATTAGGCTCTTGTCTGGGCTCTCATGGACAAAGACTTCTCTCCCACTCAGTAGCTTATTCTACACTTGACTAATACTTTCCCTTGCTGTATGGAAACCTTCTAATTTCCTGTGATCCCATTTATCAAATTTTGAAGTTATTTCCTATGTGATTAGAGTCTTTTCCAGAAAGTCCTTGCCTGTGGCCATATCTTGAAATAGTTTCCTAATGATATTCTGTTGTTTTTTTTTTTAACAAAATATCATATGCTTGATGTTACCAATGAAGACTTGGGAGCCAGATGCTGCTAGATTAGAGGGGCAGAAAAAGCACTCAGCTGACCATCCTCTGCTGTCAACATCCCAGAAAAGGAAGTCAAATCCCACAAACTGAATGTTCCTACTTTCTACTTTGTGAGCATCTCTTTCTCTGTCCTCCTGCCCCCTATCTCTCTGTCTCTGTTTCTCTCTCTCTTTTATTATTATTATTATTATTATTATTATTATTATTATTATTATTTGCTGTGCTCATTGCCTCTCAGCTGGTTGTTTGTTCCATCTCTTGGCCTATGGTTGACTATTTAATCCTGTTTACCTAAACAGAAAGCTCTTGGATTAAAGGTATGCACTGGGGTACTCCATGTTTGTTTACAAACCCTGTTGGGTGATTTTTTTTTTCTAATTTCATTCCTAGCATATTTTATCTGGTGAGTTGGGCCTATTTGCTTTTAAGGTTATTATTGATAGGGCTTGTTATTTCCCAGGATTTTGTCAATTTTTCTGGTTAGTTGAATTATTGATAGTTATTGTCTGCATTCTTTACTAGTAATAGAGTTTTGTTGATTATTGTAAATGCCTCTTATATTTGGATATCCACTTTCCACTTCTTTTCTCTCTCTCTCTCTCTCTCTCTCTCTCTCTCTCTCTCTCTCTCTCTCTCTCTCTCTCTCTCTCTTTTGGTTTTTCGAGACAGGGTTTCTCTGTATAGCCCTGCATGTCCTGGAACTCACTCTGTACACCAGGCTGGCCTTGAACTCAGAAATCTGCCTGCTTCTGCCTTCCAAATGCAAAGATTAAAGGCATGCACCACCACTGCCCAACCTGGATATCCATTTCTGTTGGAGGGTAAAACCATGCCAGGAAGTTTGGTATGATAGAGCAGGAGCAGGTTGAGACCTGGAGACTCAGTAGGCGCACACCTGAGGCTTAGGTCAGATTCCTGACCTGGGACACGTGCCATGCTCCTTACATAAAAGAAACATGTCCTATGGTCACATAGGCTCAAAACAGAGTTCTTCATGCTAATGAGGTACCTAGAGGCCCAGAGGGCTTAGCCAATAAGCTTCCCTTCCCAGACATTTCTTCCTGCAAAAGGTATTTAATCTCAAGTCTACCCTGAGAAGTGGGTATGGTAAGTTATGCAGCCATTTTCCACCATGAGCAATCAATATACTGTTTAGAACTATGGACTGCCTCTTTCATCAAGATCCACCATGAGGAGCCATGGAGAAGTAAGCCTCTGTGTGCTCCCAGACACAACCACCACCAAGTTGCCTCTGCCAAGCTAAGGATAATCACTGCTGGGACAAGCAGTAACTCCCCTATCCCCTGATAGCTAGATGCTGTCCCCAGTCTGTGGGCCTCCGATTGTTCGTTCTCCCAGTGGTGCCTGGATGTCCAAGAGTCTGAGAATCCCATGGCCCCAGCCTTGTCACAGGACCTAGGTACCCCCAAACCAGCTCTGGCTTTCCCACATCGCAGGCTGTGTTTTTCTATCCCCAGAGCAGTGTCTTGGCACTTCCCCATAGTCCAGCACCTGTCCCAGCGGCAGTATGGGATAAGTGCAGGCTAACTCCCTGTACTCTGCCTCCCCAAGAGGGCCTGCCCAGCAGTGGAATGGATGTGGACTAGCATCAATAACGTGGAGTACGCCCCCCAGCTGAAGCAACCCCAGCTGATAAATCACACACACCCACATAGGAACTCCAGATTACTCGTGGACTGTAACTCCTGACCTAGTTCAAAAGACCCAGACCTTCCATCCCTCCCTCTCCTTCTCCCTCTCTTTCCCCCTCACCCCCTTCCCCTCCTCCTCCCCCCCTCACTCCTAGCTACATTTTCCAAATCTTATTTTAGACTTAACTCACCCTGCTACCTTGGTGACTAGCCTCTGCTCTCTGCCCCTCTCCCTGCCCCAGAGCGAGGGCTACCACACAGCTAACAGACTCCATTCTAGACAGCATGTGCCCTGAGCATTCTACCTTCCCCCTCATGCCAGCCTGAGCCCAGCCCGTGGTCCCCTGTACAGACTGCTGCTTGAGACACAGACCGTGCACAGCCAGAGGAGCTGCCTCTCACACCCTCCACTCCTGCCAGTATAATGCCACCAAAGCCCCTATGTCCCTTTACTTTCTGATACACATTTTGGATATACCAGCCAAGACAAAAAAAAAAAAAAAAGTAGGGGAAAGGGGACCTGTCTGTTAGAGCACACAGCCATGGCAAGACAGAGTATGCCCACCCCCCCCCGCCCCCCCCATGCATCTAGGCCTTCTAGACAAAGACAACAGATAAGATCTTGCTGCTGAGAATTCAAAAAGAAAAACAATGTTCGTGCCTTTTAACCCAAAATTTTCATGCTTCTTTCTTTAAACATTTATTTTTCAACCTAGCATTCATGACTTCTAACCTAAACTTGACCTAAAAATTTACAATTTGTTTAAAATTTCTTTCAAGGTTCGAAAATCATATTTAATCTACTGCCACAGGTCAAACCAACCATGCTGATAATCATTATTTAATCCTTAATTAACAACCAGTTTCCTTTTACAGACAACCCAGCTGCATACTGCCTATCCCAGGTACATAGTTAAAATGATATTTTCTTCCTCAGACATCCAAAGCAGACTTAAAAGATGCCTTCCAGGACTAAATTCCTCGAATACCCTTACTTTTCTAGGACCATAGCAACAGTCCATGATGTACTCCCAAGCAAACTATTAGAGGCTTAATACACACTACCCACCCTATGCAGACCTACCCTGCTGGGGTTCTGCTCCTCTGTTGTGATAACCCTACAGGTTTGTATCTACAAAAGAAAAATACAACACTGCTGCTGCTGCTGCTGCTGTTGCTGCCACAGATCCAGACGGAGACTGATCCCCCATCTCCTTGGACCAGCCTGAGGCAACGAAGCTGCCTTTGTCCAGCCACCTCATCTGACTGAAGATTCCCTAGACAAGCATGCTGAGATCCACAGAGGACTGACTTGGGACCTTCCAGCTACACATGAACTTTCTTGCCAAAGGCAAATGGCTACTGAACTTGGGGGAAGTTACAGGACAGTAAGGAAAACATAATGTCTATCTAGATTAATCAAATGCTGTTTGAAACTGATATTAATACTCTCACAAACTGCATAATTCACTGAGCAATTAATTGGCTCAATAATCCTTTGTCTTCCTAGCCCCCACCTCCCCATTACCTGTCTGGCTTAGTTGTGCTATTCCTCTAGCCTGTGTTGGGTTTTATTTTGATGCTTCCACCCTACCCAAAATTTTCATTACAAATGACACAGCCACTCCAGTGACATCTCTCCTTTATAAAAAGAAAAAAAAAAAAAGGAGTTGTGGGATGGTAAAACCATGCCAGGAAATTTGGTAAGGTAGAGCAGGTTGAGACCCGGTGACTCAGTGGTCACATACCTGAGACTTAGGCAACTCCCTGTTCCTGCCAGATTCCCGACCTGGAACATGTGTCATACTTCTCACATAAAGGAAACATATCCCGTGGACATATAGGCCCCAAACAGAGTTCTCTATGCTAATGAGGTACCTAGGGGCCTGGAGGGCTTAGCCAATTAACGTCCCTTCCCAGACAATCCTCCCTGCAAAAGGTATTTAATTTCAGGTCTACCCTGAGAAGTGGGTATGGTATGGAATGCATCCATTTTATGCCATGAGCAATAATAAACTCTTTGGAACCATAGGCTGTCTCTTTCATCATGGTCTGCTGTGAGGAGCCATAGAGAAGGCCTTGGACTACAGAGTTGCAGCTTAATTCTCCATAGAAACACTCCCTGTGCTCCCAGCCACAACTGTCACCAAGCCTGCCTTTGCCAAGCTAAGGACAATCACCCCACTAGGACAAGCCCGAGCTCCCCCTTTCCCCTGGCCCTGAGTTAGATGCTGTCTCCAGTCTGTGGGGCCCCAATTCTGTTCTCTGCTCTTCTGCAACTCCCAGTGGTGCCTGGATGTCCAAGAGTCTGAGAACCACGAGGCTCCGGCCTTTTCCCAGGCTCAGGGACCCCTGAACCAGTTCCTGCTTTCCCACACCTCAGACTATGCTTTCCCCACATCCCCAGGGGTGTCTCTACTCTTACCAACAGCTAGCACATACCCCGGAGGTGGGGAGGTGGTGTGGGATTAGTGCAGTCAAATCCCTGTGTTCTTCCTCCCCAAGAGACCAGGCCCAGTGGCAGAGTGCACAAAAACCAACAATTTCTTTTTCTGGACTTGGGAAATTGTCTGCTCCTTTTCATTCACCAATTGTACAAGACTTGATCCCATTTCTCCTACTCCATGGTGTCTTAGGCTTGGTTTCTTAAAAGTATCCAAAGCATTTGAAAGTTTAGGTTATAGTCATTAATGTTTTTCTTATTTGCGACTATTATTTTCTTAACTTTGTCCTCCATCCCTAAATTTAGTTCTTCTGATTAGTTTTGTGTGTTTATAGTGCTCTTCTTTTGTTTCTTTATTTGTTTCATTTTGTTCGGCTCTTTTTAAGCATGTCAATTTCCTGGATAAATTTTCATTCTGTTTTAAAGTTTCTCTCTCCATGTTACTATCATCTACTTTGATAACTTTCTTATATAGGTCCTGAATTAATTTTTTCACTCCAGTCATCTGCTTATTTGAGACTTCTTTATGATCATTATTTTCTTTTGTTTTTAAAGAGGATAAGAAGTTAATCTTTTTCTGGCTTGTCTGCTGTCTTATTACCTCATCATCTAAGATTTCTGATATTGAAGTTAGTGAATTTCTATCTTATGTTTTCTTGTGTGTGTGTTTTGGGGTGTGTGTGCCTCTATTGGGATAGATTTATCTACCAATTTTTTTTGTCCCCTTTCCTCACTGACTTTTTTTGCTTTTATGTAAGTCCTGGTAAGCTGCCTCCCTGTGGTGTAATTCTCAGGCAAGAGGTTGACTGCCCTAACAGCAGCTTGACAGCAGTCTCTGGTAACTGCAGGGAAGACACCTGTGCACATCATCTGTGTCACCTTTAAGGCTCACAGACTGTGACACTGGGGTCGTTAGTAGGGGAACTGAAATCTTTAGTATTTAGAGCTAAAGTTGCCGAACACTTAAATGGTCAAGTGAGGATGGAATACAGAAGCGGGAGGTAGCAAGGACAAAATCTTAGGATTAAAGAGATGAGAAGTACTAGGAATCCACTACAACTAGGGTTAGAGAAAGAAAGGAGGGCTTGTGAAATACCTGTTAAAACAACAGGCATTTACTTCCAATACAAAAGGGTTAAGTGCCAAAAAATTGAAAAATTCAAAGCTAAATTTTGAATTAAAAAAAAACAAGCAATAAAACATAGTAGGTGGCTGTCTTGACTTTGATGGATGCTGTGTCTGGAAATGCTGCACCCTTTCTGTTGTTTCCTGCAGTGCGGGAGTGGCAGGATGAAGCCGCCGAGGATGCCTGAGAGTCAGCGTCCCATGCCACACTTCTGCGGCAGTGTGCATCATCCATCCTTCTCAGAGTCTCTGTTGCATCCATAAGGATTCGGCACCAAGGTCCACCTCATCACTTCCAGGTTCCCAATACAGTGCAGCTTGATGGACATCGTCAGCGATGGGGGAAGGGCGCATGCACTGCGCGTCTCTCAGCTTCAGACTTCTGAACCATTCTTCCGGGGCTGTGCCCACTGTGCTCCTGTGCCCTCTCTGGGCATGCAGAATCCAGTCTTCACGTTGGATGTTCAGACTGTCTCTCCCCAACTCTCTGGCACCCAGTAGTACCCTTGGATTCACGTTCCCAGCAGAATTCAGCTCAGTGAGAGCAACTTGGTGTAATGGGGGGTTGGGAATAATCAGCTGACTTCTCTATGGGGATAATTCTACCTAATCTTATTTCTGTGTTCTGTAATTTATTTTCTCTCTGATGATGGTTTTCAATCTTGACTATCTTCTATCTGATCTTACAGATATTGTGTCTACTCTGCCAGGATTTTACTTCGTCTGCTCGAGTCTTTTGAATGTCTGCTTTGTTACTCTTTATTGTTCTTGTTCCCTATCGGTATTTTTAAATCTTACGATTTGAACAGAATAAGCATGGTTATTTATATTTGGTGTCTTAGGTCTTTTGTTGTCTGTTGTTGCTCCTCTTCTTGATCACACAGCAGGATTTCTTGGGTGCTTGAATTTTATGTCTGTTGGCTAATTTCTATGGAAAGATTATTTTTAGGAATTCTTGGAGGACTGTGATAGAGAAGCGGTCTCTGGAGAGCATTTTCTCTTTCTCTGCCGTGAACTTGTGAGTGTGACCGGTTTTTGATTCTTTGATTTTAAAAGCATAGGATAGTCTTTTATATTTCTTCATAATTTAATCTGTGCTGCAAAACACACTGGGGTGTATTACCTCTTGGCTGATGTGAAAGCAAAGTCATTGGGGGAATGGTCTGCCTTTAGAAAAGATTATCTAGCCGTGGGATAGTGGACCCTGCAAAGGAAACTTGGTAAGGTTGAGCAGATTCAGAGTCCCCAGCACCCAGACACCCACTTGAAATGCTAGGCTGCTCCCTGCTCCCTTCCAGGTTCCTGGCTCAGAACATGTGCCACACTCCCCACACAGAAAATGTGACCCGTGGATCAGAGCAGAGTTCTCCATGCTAATGAGGTATCTAGAAGAACCCCGAGGGTTCAGACAATAAGCTTCTCCTCTCAGATCTTCCTCCTTGCAAAAGGTATTTAATCTCTAGTCCACCCTGAGGAGGTGGTATGCACCCATTTCCCACAATGAACAATCACTAAGCCGTTTGGAACCAAGGACTGTATCTTTCGTCAAAAAAGCCATAGTAAGGAGCATGAAGAAGGCTTTCACCTACAGAGCCACGCTGCCTAAGCCCTCCCTGTGCTCCCAGATAACCGCTGGTAAGCTAGGGACATTCGCTGGAGTTCCCCCATCCCAGCCCTGGGTGCAGGCCTCCTCCTTTCTCCGCTCTTCCGAGACTTCCAGCAGTGTCTGGATGCCTAAGAAGCTGAGAACACCCAGCCCCAGTCTCGTCCTCAGCCCATGGGCCCACTCAATTCCCAACTCCCCATGACCCAGTGTCATCTGGATGTCCAGGACTTTGGGACGCCCCCATGCCTGGGAGCTTAGGAACCCCAGCTTTGGCCTCCCACATTTTACACTGTGTTTTCTCGCCCCCTGAGCAGTGTATTGGAGCTTTGCTCAAGCCCAGCACCCAACTGCACAGGGTAAATGCAGTCTAGTCTCTCTGCGTTCTGCCTGCCAAGCAGCCATTCCCACAAACACAAAACCACATCTAGTAGGTTCCTACATTGGAGAGAGTTAACTTTTATCCCTGTACATTAAATATAAGATTCTATAAATGCTTAGACTATCTATCTGCTTTAGAGAGACATCAGAAATTTTGTAGAAAGGGAGTTCTCTGGTCCATGTTTCAAATGGCAACTATTCATGGACAAAAGTATATCCATTAATATCCCTGAATTCAAGAGGGAGGCTAAAACATTTCCATTGAACCATAAACCCAAGACCCACAAAGAAAACAAGGATGGCCTAGGATTTACCATGTCACCTATCCTTGAAGATAAGTATGGTCTCACCCACAAAGGCATTCATTCTCTTAGCACACAACTTATACATTAAGCAATTAAAATTAAGACAAGTATTCAGCTTTTCTGCCATTTGAGAAATTATCACAGAAGGCCCCCTCTGTTTGTATCCCTTGATAAATATTGAGAACACCATTGGACCCAGACGACTTAAGCTTACTGAGTTAGTGGTCCTCTGGTTTGGGAAGGCTTTATACATAGTGCTGAGACTCTGGCCAGCTGAGGATACTGGTCACTACTTAGCCACAGGAGAGGAAAAGGACCAGATGTTCCTTAGACCTTGCTTGTCTCCTGTGGTGGTTTGAATAGGAACAGCCCTCATAGACTCACATAGGAGTGCATGGCCCACAGAGAGCGACACTCTTAAGAGGTGTGGCCTTGTTGGAGTAGGTATGGCCTTGTTGGAGTAGGTGTGGTCTTATTGGAGGAAGTGTTACTGTGGGGGTGAACTTTGAGGTCTCCTATGCTCAAGCTATGACCAGTGTGGCACACAGTCCCCTTTTGCTACCTGAGGATCAAGATGTAGAACTCTCAGCTCCTTCTCTAGCATTAAGTCTGCCTACATGCTGCTATCCATTTTGTCATGGTGGCAATGGACTAAACCTCTGTGACAGTAAGGCAGCCTCAATTAAAATGTTCCTTTGTAAGAGTTGCCATGGTCATGGTGTCTCTTCACAGCAATGGAAACCCAAACTAAGACACCTCCTGATCCAAAGAAAAGTTATACAGAACACTAGGGCTGTTCTTGGCAGTGTACAAGACGCTTGAGCCTGACAGTTTTAAATGGCTTTTCCTCAGAAGACTTGAACAAACCTCTGTTCACACCAAACAACAGATCAAAGAAGCAACACTCACACCTAGCTTGGTGAACCAATGAAGTTTATTGAAATGCCTTATGAGGGAGGGTACACAGTGGCACTCAGGAAGTGTGTCATTGAAAAGCCCCACCCCAGTGTGGGTGACAACTCATGCAATCTATATCTCCAGAAGGCGTCTTTTCCAGAAATTATCGATTGCTTATATAACTTTGGGGAGAGGACTTTTGAGGCTTTTTAAGCTGCCTGAGTCCTGTAAGTTTACTGTTTTATGAAATTATAGCTGGAGAAGGCAACCTATAATGCTACTTACCTAGATGTGATTAGTATGCCCTGTTAGTAGCTTCATCTGGCCATACAATCCAACCAGTGATCTCAATCTCTTTGAGCCACAGGACAAAGCCAGGAGTTCCATCCAGCTTTAATGCATAGGCCGCAGCTGGTTTAGAGATCCTGACAGCAAGTTCTGCCTGTCTGGGATTTCTCTAGCAGCTAGAAACGCATCCAGAGTTTGGTGCTAAATAATGAAGTTCTGTCTCTACTAAAGAATGCCTATAAAAGCTAGAAGAGGCAAATCCATCAAACATGTGAATACCAGCAAAAGAACACAGGGGTTATAAAGAACCAGGGAAACATGACACCTCAAGAAAAAATTGATAGTAGGCCCCAAATAAAAGAAGCCCAGTGAAATAGTTGACAAAAGTCTCAGGAAAATCCTGTCAAAGGAGATTGAAGAATCAGAAGAAAATAAACAAAAACTAACAAGGCCAAAAGAATAATGTTTCCTCCCACATACTGAACACCAGCAGTGATGGTATATATGTGTGTGTGTGTGTGTGTGTGTGTGTGTGTGTGTGTGTGTGTGTGTGTTATGCAGTGTCTGAACAATATTCACTTTTTTCTGTATTGGTTCATGATAGAGTTGAAGATATGAAAAACGCAGTTCTGGTGAGTGGAAAAAATTTCCAACGAGTCGCTAATGATTAGAGTTTGGCTATGAGTAGTTGTTTTGAAAGAGAGATAGCTGTTACTGCTTTTATTGATATAATATGGAATGTTGTAACTAACTGGAAGTCCATGATGAGGTGGTAAGCTGGCTGAGGCTCCCAATCAATGCATAGCCATAGCCACACATTTATCAGTCATTTCATATCTGTAATGCATTTTATTGAAGCACAAGCATATAAAGTCAAACAAGATAGATGTTCCTTCCTTATGGAACAACATGGGAGAAACACCCATATGTACTCATTATAAGTAAGGAAATACAAAACCTTAGTTATTATGGTAAATGCTATGAAGAAAAACACTGGTAATTTCTTACGGCCTACAAATGGTAGAGCTAAGGTCTTAGACGTCAGTCACTTCTGTTCCCATTTTCTGAGGGTCAGACATAATGCCAGGGTCAGCTCAATGTCATGTAAGGAGTTAACTTTTGCCAGTGGTATGCCTTGTTTTAACCTTTGGGATTAAAGCATTGCCGCAATTGAGCATCTGTAGGCAGATAGACCCAATTATGGGACCGTAAAAGCCAGCCTCTGTCAGGGCAGTTGACATAGCTCTTGGGTCTCTGAACTGTGACTAGTCTAAATTTAGAGGCATTGTCAGTGTGGAACACCAGATTTGTTTGTTTGTTTATATAATTTTTAGATTTTAAAAAATTTTCTATGTATGAATGTTTTGCTTAAACTTATGCTGTGCACCATAGACTTGACTGATACTCAGAGAGGCTAAGGCAGGGTTGGGGACAGGTCGGGACATCACGTTGTTTGGAACTGGAGTTAAGGACTGTTGAGAAGCACCATATAAATTCTGGGAATCAAACCTGGGTCCTCTGAAGGGCAGCACATTTTTTTAATCCACTGAAGAGTCTCTTCCGCACACTGTAAACACCAGATTTTAAAAAAAGGAAAAGAAAAAAACAAGAATGTAAAAGAACTCAATGTTTATAGAAGTGAAAATAAAATATTTCTGCTATTATGATTTCAGGAAGATAATAAGTTTAGCTTATTTTCAGTCGTTTTTGCTCCTTAAAAGGTTAAAAATTATACACGAGGCTCACATTACTTTCTTTGGACCATGCTATTTAAATGAAAATATGAGTCAGAAAAAGGTTGAATCAAGCGATATGATCAGGATTTGATCTAACACACCTAGAAAATGTCTGATAAACGATAATTGTTCCCTTCATACACAGAACAAGCAAACCAAACCAAACCAAACCAAACCAGAGCCAGTGAGAGGACTTGGCAGGTAAAGGGTTTTGCTACTGAATTTAAGAAGCTGAGTTCAATCCCTAGGGCTCACATAGCAGGAGAGAGCAGTCTCTGTGGGCTGATGCTGACCCTCCACTCACGGGCTGTAGCTTGCTTTCCCCTCCAAGACAATAAAGTCAATATAATAAAAGAATAAACTAACAAATTTAGAAAAATTTCATCAATAAATTTAGAAGTTTGACAAATGAAATTCAAACTAAAAGAAATGAACAGAATTATAAATTTTTTTTTTTTAAATATAGTAACCAAGCTGAGAAGGTCAACAGAAAACCTCAGCAGTAGGGGGATGAAGCAGAAGAATCGAGGAGCTTTCAAAGAACATTGGCCAAAAATACTCTATGAAATAGGGTTTCACTCTATAGCCAAAGCTGGGCTGAAAGTCACCATGAAGCCCAGGCTGGTCTAAAACTCACTATGTAGCCCAGGCTAACCTAAAACTCACTATGTAGCCCAGGCTGGCCTTGAACTCATGCCAGTCATCCCGCTTTATCTTCTTACATGCTGAAATTAAAGTCATGAGTCACCACACGCAGCTCTGAATTTTTTCAATGATAAAAGTAGGGAATAAAAGAGAAAAGAATGCTAACAGGAGTGACTACATACCATCAAGAAAGCCAACCTTCATGTTACCATTGATTCAGGAGGAACAGAAGGGGGGGTGGGGGGGAATGCCTAGACCATGTTTAAGGAAGCAATGACTAAAAAAGAGCATCAAAATTCCAGATAGTTAGGGGTGTCCAGCCAAACTCAATTGCAAAGTACAGGGAACCGAGACATATTATAAGCAAATTATTAAAACCCAATGACAAAGAAGGAATTCTGGGAGCAGAAGGAAATAAGATACATCATTTCAGGGGGGTCACTCAACAGGTAAGGGTGCTTGCTGCCCAACCTCACAACCTGGGTTTGATGCCTCAAACCCACATGGTAAAAAACGAGACTCTGCCAAGTTGTCCTCTGAGCCCCCCCCCCCCCCAAACAAAAATGTAATGAAAAATTTTCACAAAAGAAGTTCATGTTCAAAGTTGTCCCAAAATGGCCATGTATTTCTCTACTGAAACCCACAACTAGGAAAGAATGAAGTAACGTGTTTAAAATGCTAAAGAAAAAAAAACCTACCAGTTACTTTCTTACCTAGTGGAGTCCTTCACACAGGAGAAATAAAAAGTTGCCTAGACAGACAACATCTATGAATCACCATGAATCACCATGAGGCGTTTCTTATAAGAAATTAAACATTAAACATATGAATACATAAAACTGAGCAGTGTAATATCAGACACATCCAGAACAGTCTAATACCTCAAGTGTGCTGGGTAAAGCAGGTTATCTCTACAATAAATTGTTTTAACTGGGAGGGCCCAAAGACAATTTTTTTTAGGAAGAACTTTAAGAGTAAAGTTAAACAAACGTTTCCAATATATAAAGCATATTACTAAAAACCAGAAAGTGAGAGAAATGAAAGTGTGGGAATTCTATGCAATTATAGTTAAGTTGCTACCAGTCTGAATTAGCCTATCATATATACCCTATTCCATGTAAGTGTGTTGGCTACTTCTATGCCAACTCGACAAAAGCTAGAGTCATCAGAGAGGAAGGAAGCTCAATTGAGGAAATACCTCCATAACACAGGGCTGTAGCCAAGCGTGTAGGGTCTTTGTTTGTTTGTTTGTTTGTTTGTTTGTTTGTTTGAGGCAGGGTTTATGTAACCTGGTTATGTAACCAGGGTCTGTGTAACCCTGCCTGGTTTTGGACTCACTCTGTGGACGAGGTTGGCCTTGAACTTAGAGATCTGGTGCCTCTGCCTCCCAAGTCCTGGGATTAAAGGTGTGTGCCACCACTGCCCAGCTGGCATTTTCCTAATTAGTGTTGGTGGGTGAGGACCCAGCCCATTGTTGGTAGTACACTCCCCGGAGCTGGTGGTTCTGGCTTCTATAAGAAAGCAGGCTGAGCAAGCCATGCGAGTAAGTCAGTAAGCAGCACCCCTCCATGGCCTCTGTGTCAGCTCCAGCTTCCAGGTTCCTGACCTGTTTGAGTTCCTAACTTCCTTCAGTGATGGACCCTGATATGGAAGCATAAGTCAAAAAAAAAAAAAAAATCCCTTTCCTCCCCAGCATGCTTTTGGTCATGGTGTTTTATCATAGCAATAGAAACACTAAGGCTGTAGTGAGGATTTTGGTTTCTTTAAAAACAGAAATGTTTTTAGGAATATGTCTTTGTTTTGATCTCAGGTATAGGATATGGGGTTCCTTTAGATTGTCCACAGCAACGGACTATGATTTGCTTTGTGATCTAGCAGGGGCGTGATTTTTCTAGCTGCAGATAGTTTCTGCAAGTATATGATGTTTGGAATTCTGGAGACTCTTGAAAGGGTACCCCTCCCCCACAGCTATATTCTGGTCTCTCCTCCTCCTGCTCCTCTTCCTCTTCCTCTTCCTCCTCCTCCTCCTCCTTCTCTTTCTGCTTATGCTGCTGCTGGTGGTGGTTGCTTTTGTGGCAGTTTGTCAAGTAGTCAAGCATAAAGATATGAGAAGAAGATATTAGCTATCCTGACAGCGACGATCAAACTTGCCCCAATCAGCAGAAAGTAGTCTAATGATATCTCACACACACACACACACACACACACACACACACACACACACACACACTTTTCCCTCTATCCTTTTCTCTTTCCTACCTAATGCTAGGGGGTTGAAAGGGAGGAAGAGGAGGGGTGGTAATGGGTGGAAGAAAAGGGAACCCACAAAAGAGTAAAAAGTCAAGTTACAAAGACAGTAAGCCTCACAGCAACTGAAAAGTAAAATCCTGTAGTCCCTCCATTCAGTAACAAGGGAAATAATTCAAAGTGTGGTACAATCCTCAAATCACAAAGACAGCATAAGGAAGGGGCAAGAGTGTATATAGAACAACCAGAAAACCAGATACAAAGCAATGGCATCTAGTCCTTATCTCCTAATGATCACCCTAAGTACAGATGAATTAATTCCAGCTCAAAGACAAAGAGTGAATGAAAGAGGTAAGAAATAAGATAAAGTCAAACTATGCTGGCTGTGAAAGGCTCACTTTATTAGTATAAGGACACATATCAACTCAAAGTCGGGGTACAGAAAGTGTTCTATGCAAAATGAAAGAAATCAGCAATAGCTTCTTCACTCTTGGACAAAATAGACTTTAAATTAAAGGCAATAAAAAGAGACAAAGAGGCCATTATCTAATGATAAAGAACACTCAACAAGTAAGCAGTCATAAAAACAAATCCACCCAATATCAGAGCACCTAAATAGAGAAAACTATCGCTAAATGATCTGAAGGGAGAGACAGACTATCAGTGCAACAGCAGCAGGGCACCTCAATAACCCACTTTTGATAATGGACAGATCGTCTAGACAGATCAATAAAGGAACGCAGGACTTGAGGGTCACTGGTTTCCTAAGTGCCCTTGAGGCAGAATCAGTCTCTAACATTAGCTCTTACTTTCTCCCTTGGGTTCAGTCCCCATAGCTTTTCCTTTCATCTTAAAGACAATTTTCTAGTTTAATTATTTGTTTTGTAAAGTCTCAGCATTTGAAAGTACAAATTTAAATGCCAGTTGCATTATAAGAAGACATCTCACTTTCTCTTCAGAACTGCCAAGTAGCTGTTTTCCGTAACAGTAATGTTGTTTGCTTTGCGCTCCTGGGATCACACTTAGACCCTAACCATATTCAGATGTTACTTTGTTTACGAGTTGCTATTTACTGAACATAGGCAATATGGATTTTTAATATTTTAAGGTTCATTATTGCATGCTATCTCTGGCTGTTTAAAGATGTTTTGCCATTGAAATTATATCAGGGTAGATTTTATCTGTAAGTTTTAATGTATCCTATTTAAATTATATTTATAGTCAGTTAAAATATTTTCTAAAGTCTTCTGATTATACTTTTCCTTAGCATGGCAAATATTTAAAAGAATACTGTTTCATAGTTCAATATTGGCAGACATCCAGTTTGTCTTTTGTTATTGATTTCTACATTACTTCCAATGCATAGGACGATACATTATTTAATGCTTAAAATGTATCACAATTTACTTCATGGACAGAGATGAAACTAAATCTGAAAAATGATCCATGCATGTTTGAAAACAATTATTCCACAGTTGCTGGGCCAGTGTTTTATGGTATTAAAATACGTAAGTTTTATTTATATCTCCTCAATCCCCCCTTTTTTTTACTCTATCATTTATTTAGAAATATTTCTGGAAGTTCCTACTGATGATCAGTGGTTCCTACCATTTGTTCTCCACACCAATCTGTTTTGTTTTGTTTTGTTTTGTTTTGTTTTTATCTAACTGAATGGGACCTAGTGAGCAGTGTCTAAGAAATGAAAAAGAGCAGTAGTGGTGAACCATTTCTAAGATTAATCTATAAAAACCTTCCCACCTACTTTGGTTTTTTATGCTCTCATTCTGGCATATGCTCGCAGCCATGTGCTGACTGGCAGTTGGAGGCATGCCTGTGGCAGGAAACTGAAAGGGAGGGTGGGTCTCAAGGAACTGAATTCTACACCAACAATATTGGAAGCAGCTTTTCTTAAAGTGAATCTTGAGAGATCTTAGATCAGTGGACATGGTCTTCTCCAAGACTCTATGCTCAAGAGTCTTGATCAAGACTTGAGCTCACTATGAACTGAAATGCATATAATATGTTTTTACTGTTTGGGCAACTAAACTTAGGGACAATTTACAATATAGCAATAATTATTACCAGAGACATTAGATTATGGAGTTTTCTGTTTCTGTTTGTTTGTTTTTGTTTTGTTTTTGTTTTGAGACAGGGTTTTTCTGTATAGCCCTGGCTGTCCTGGAACTCACTTTGTAGACCAGGCTGGCCTCGAACTCAGAAATCCACCTGCCTCTGCCTCCCGAGTGCTGGGATTAAAGGCGTGTGCCACCACGCCCAGCTGAGTTTTCTGTTTCTTTTGGACCATATTTTTACTAATTCTTTGATAGTTTTTTATACACGAATAGTTTTTCTGTTAGAATTTTTTAAAACTTCATTTTACTAAAGTACGCAAAATATGACCTTTTCTATCATACTTATTTTTTAGTGTATATTTCATAGCAGTATATTGCTATGCCTGTTGCTATGCCGCCAAACTCTAGAACAATTTTCGTCTTGCAAAACTGACCTCGCTATTAAATAATCACTCTTCAGTGTTCTCTTTTTCATGACTCCAGTAACCTCTATTGCACCTTCCATCTCTGTGAACTTACCTAGAATGTTACAGATGGAACGGCACTAGGTTAGTCTTTTCTGTCTGGCTTACTTTAATTAGCAAGTGATCTAAGGATACTTGTCTGCTACAGTGTGTATCAGGACTCCTCTCCTTTAACTTGGATAAAGTTTATTATATGTATTACCTTTGTGAGGACCTGCCTCACTGTTTTCCTTAGCCACTACATGGTTGCATGTTCCTATGAGAAGTTCATTAGTAATTCATGAAAGGTTTTCTTGTTACTGTTGTCTTGCTTGTTTCGGAGTTTTGTAGCCCTGGTGAGTGACCCCTGTGTCTCCTGCATGCTAGACAAGTTCTCTATCATTGAGTTACATCTTATAGCAAAGACTTCAATTTCATAGCACATCCGTTACATTCTAAGGGTTCTGGGCTTGATAGTTTGGCTTTGGTTCTTATTTTTGTTTACTTCTCTCTGAATCTTGTTATAAAGTCCAGGCTGCCCTCAGCCTCCGAGCTCTGGAGTTACAGGCAGGCACCATTGCACCTTTTTAGCTTGCTTTTATGTTAGTCACACTAATGGATATGGTATGAGTTCTGGAAAATTTTGGCTTTATATAAAGTTTAGACATTGTTCATAAGTCATACACTAGAATTTCATTAAAAGATGGACACTATTAAAAAGATCAAACAATCCTGTATCATTTTCAGTCAACATGCAAGATACAAAACCAAGGTGCAAAAATCAGTAGCTTTCATATATACCAGTAACAAAGTGGCAGAGATGGAATCTAGGAAAAGTATCCCACTCACAATAGTGCCTTAGGGAAAAAGTATCTGGGATACGCCTAAGCAAGGAAGCAAATGAGACCTTCCACAGCACAGCATCTTTCCCATCTGTGCCTGCTGACTTTCATAGGTGGCTCAAGGGCAGAAACCATGTCTTATTTCCTATCCCTTTGTGCCTTTCAAAAAGTTCCTTTAGTTTTTTATTTCTCTAACTGCTCAGTGAATTACAGAAAAAAATTGGTGAGCCCAGAGTACTATTCATTCAGAAAGGATTATGCATGCAAGGTTGTCCCTGGGAGAGATAAAATGAATGAGAGGATAAACTGGTGTGCCAGCTGTTTCTTTACTCCCAGGAAAGAAGGAGAGTGATTCCGGGCTGGGGCAGAGAAGAAACAAAGCCCAGTTCTTCCATTTTAATATCATTAGACTGTAGAGTCATTTCAGTATAGGGTATACAAAGCTGTGGCTGCTAAGAGCTGTGCAGGTAGCACCTTGGGAAAACCAGGCAATCAGATAATCTTTAAGAGATTTCAAAACACCCTATGTTGTGGCCTGTCTTCTAGGAATGAGGTTAAATGTGGACAGTATCCCACCAGTGGTAATTAAAGAAAGAAGAGATAGGAAAATCTTTGCTCAGTCCTCCCAGTGGGATGCACACTGTCACCTGACCCACTTCTACATGGCTGCAGTCACCTCCCAGAAGTAGGCAGAGGCTCTAGTGAAGCACAAGCTTTGTAAATATAGAGCAGGCACGTAGCTTCTAATAGTGGTGCTACTGTTGCTGGTTGGGGATTGGCGGATGGATAATTGAGAGCAAATTTTTCTTCTATATTCACTATAAAAGCATAAGCCTGAATGTGTATGTGTGTTTGTGTGTGTATGTGTGTGTAACATGAGACAGACAGATAGATGACAGATATGACAGGCAGAGAGATGATAGAGCTAGACATATGTTAGAAGGGGGAATCTTCTCTTCTAGACCAAAAGGGAGTGATCCGGAAAGTGCTAGTTTGGTTTACTGAGCTATTCTGTAATGGAGAAGCAGGTGACACCACAGAAGATGACTGTAAGAGTCTAGCACTGTGTGGGCACAAAAGCTGGCAGGTTTCCCTGAACTCTAATTCTGGGCTGATTCTTAATGGCAAAGGCAGAGAAATGTAACTAAGGATGCTGAAGAGAGATCCGGTAACCATCAGAGGTGGCGTCAGGAAGAGATCACAGAGGACACAGCACACCCCTCCCTCTCTGCACTGAGTTTGCCTCAGCCTCACCATCTATCCTCACTCTCAGTGTCTTTACCAAGACCATCCTGGTGGTCCCTCACTGTGCCCGTGTCCAGGTGATGAACAGCACTGGGTCTTCATCTTTCCAGGGATGGCAGAGAAAGCCAGCACAAACTAGGTCATTATCACTCTCTGTGATAAGAGCTGTCATGGTGTGTCTTTTGGAATATAATGGAAGGAGCTGATGATTCTGTGTGGTTGTAATTAAAGAGGAGCTGGTATTTAGGGAAGACTTTATATATAGCTCCCCTTTACAATACCCAGCTCTTTGGTGTGCTCTCTCGGACCTCTAGAAACTTTAACTTCTGTTTCTGTTAGCTCAGACTCATTACCTACAAGACCTAAAATCAGCTGTGCCCCAAACAGTTTAGTTGAGCCTTGTTTTTCTCTCCTCTGGATGAAACATCCCAGCTGTTTTCACTGTCCGGAATTTTATGTATTAAAAAAGCAACTCAGATGCTGCCTTCTCCATGAAGCCTTCTCTGAGTACTCCAAGTCTAATTTCTGAGCTCATTGTCTGGAATTCCACTTTAACACTTGATAACTTGTATGTGACATCTCACACTTATATGAAATCCCCCTCATTTTATATTTATTTCCAATACAGAGTCCGAAGATACTTGTGCATAGTATTTTTAGTACAGCTATATTTGACTATAACCCATTGCATGAAGTCATATGTAGAATTTGGTGTGTGATGTAGCCAATCAAAAAGCTAGTGAGATGCTTCAGTGGGGGGAGGTAATTTCCACCCAGGATAACAACCCGAGTTTGGTTGCTAGGATCCACATAGTGAAAGGAGAGAACTGACATTCACAAAGTGTCCTTGGACTTCCATACACGGACTATGGCACACGTGCACACCCCTTCCCCCCCCCACACACAAAATAAAATAAATGAAAAGATGTTTGGAAATAGCAAACATATTGAGAAAGAAATCAGGGAAGCAGTACCTTTCACGATAGGCTTAACAATATCTTAAGCTAATTATAAATAAGCAAATGAAAGACCTGAATTATAAAATCTTTAAGAAATGTGAAGAAAGAAATCAAAGAGGACAGCAGATGATGGAAAGATCTTCAACACTTGTAGACTGGTAGGATTAATATTTTGAAAATCCCCATCCTTCCAAAATCAATCTACAGACTCAATGCAGTCTCCATCAAAAATCTAACACAATTCTTCTCGACAACTGAAGAAATAACCTTCAACTTCATATAGAAACAAACAAGCAAACAAAAAACCCAGGTTAGCTAAAACATTCCTTAATAATAAAAGAACTGGAGATATTAATAACTTATATTTTAAGTTGTATTACAAAGGTATAGTAATAAAACAGCACAGTGTTTGCATAAAAACAAACGTACTGATCAATGGAATAGAACTAAAAGCCCAGACATAGCTCCACACACTTATGGATGCTGATTCTTTTTTAAAAAGCAGCTTAAAGCACACATTGGAGAAATTGTGTGTGAAGAACACAAAGCATTCACACTGGTGAGCAGCATCTTCAACAAATGGTGCTGATCAAACTGGACAACTGCTTGTAGACAACGGAAAATAGATCTATATATGTCATCTGGTACAGAACTCAACCCCAAACGAATCAACCTAAGACCATATATAAACCATATATAAGCCTGGTAGAAGAGGAAACAGTCTTCAACTTACTCATATGAGAAAAGACTTTCTTTTTTTTTTTTAATTTTTTATTTTTTTAAATTTTTTTATTAGGTATTTTCCTCGTTTACATTTTCAATGCTATCCCAAAAGTCCCTCATACCCACCCCCCCAATCCCGTACCCACCCACTCCCCCTTTTTGGCCCTGGCGTTCCCCTGTACTGGGGCATCTAAAGTTGGCAAGTCCAATGGGCCTCTCTTTGCAGTGATGGCCGACTAGGCCATCTTTTGATGCATATGCAGCTAGAGACAAGAGCTCAGGGGTACTGGTTAGTTCATATTGTTGTTCCACCTATAGGGTTGCAGTTCCCTTTAGCTCCTTGGGTAATATCTCTAGCTCCTGCATTGGGGGCTGTGTGACCCATCCAATAGCTGACTGTGATCATCCACTTCTGTATTTGCTAGGCCCCGGCATAGTCTCACAAGAGAGAGCTATATCTGGGTCCTTTCAGCAAAATCTTGCTAGTGTGTGCAATGATGTCAGCGTTTGGAAGCTGATTATGGGATGGATCCCTGCATATGGCAATCACTAGATGGTCCATCTTTTTGTCACAGCTCCAAATTTTGTCTCTGTAACTCCTTCCATGGGTGTTTTGTTCCCATTTCTAGGAAGGGGTAAAGTGTCCACACTTTGGTCTTCCTTCTTCTTGAATTTCATGCGTTTAGCAAGTTGTATCTTATATCTTGGGTATCCTAAGTTTCTGGGCTAATATCCACTTATCAGTGAGTACATATTGTGCGAGTTCCTTTGTTATTGGGTTACCTCACTCAGAGAAAAGACTTTCTGAACAGGACACCGATGACACAGTCACCAAACCAAACAATTAGCAAATGGGACCTTGTGAAGATCAAAAGGTTTTGTATGGCAAAGACCACCATCGCTGGGGCAAAGCAGCTAGCTACAGGATGGGAAAAGATCATTACCAATTACACATCTAATAGAGGGTTAGTATCTAAAACTGTAATATAAAGAACTTTTTTTAAAAGGAGGGGAGGCGGAACATCAAGAAAGCAATTAACCCAATTAAAAAGTGGGTATCAGGCTAAACCGAGAGTTCTCAAAAGATGAATCACAAATGTCTGAAAACACTTTTAAAAATATTCAGCATCCTTAGCCATCAGAGAAATGCAAATTAAAACTATTCTGAGATTTCATCTTACTCAAGTCAGAAGAGCCAAGATCAATAAAATAAGTGATATCATGGGTTGGTGTGGATGTGGGGAAAGGGAAACTCTTGCTCATTGCTAGTGGGACTACAAACTTGAAGAGCCATTATGGAAATGTGGAGGTTCCTCAGAAAACTGAAAACTGATCTACCATAAGATACAGCTATGTCACTCTGGGACATACACCCAAAGGACTAGACCTTCTACTATAGAGATACTTGCTCATCCATGTTCACTACCTCTATGTTTCATTAGAAAATGAAAATAGTGTAGATGGGGGACACAGGTACAGTGGAATAGTATTTTGCTTAACACTAAGAAAAATTAAATTAATAAATTTGCAGGGTAACTGGTGGAGCTAAAAACAACCCAGACCTCAAAAGACAAATATCATATGAATTTTTTATATGTGAATGTTATTAAGTTTTAGATATGTATGTTTAAATCAAAATAACCACAGAGGTTAGGTAACTAGTAAGGGACTAGAGAGGAGAAAGGGACCATCCAAAGAAAGAGAAATGAAGTCTAGTGTTATAAAGAGACAAAGGGGGAAACTAGGAGAATTAAATTGGGAGTCGTATGTTTTTGTGTCTTTTTGTTTTGTTGTTCAGTTTATTTTAATTTCCTCTTTTTGAGAGAGAGAGAACGAGAAAGCATGACGTTGAGATAGGGTTGGGAGTTGGGGGATCTGAGAAAAGCCAGAGGAGAGGAAAGAATATGATTAAAATACATTGTATGAGAATTTTTAATTAAAAATAAATTTTAAAATAATATATTTACCTCTTTACCCGCTAACATGGGCTGTGTTCGCACCAAGGCTGTGAAGAAGGTGGCCCAGGTCATCATAGAGAAGTACTACATGTGCCTGGGTAATGACTTCCACACCAACAAGTGCCTGTGTGAGGAGATCGCCACTGTCCCCAGCAAGAAACTTTCGAAACAAGACAGGTCATGCATCTGACGGACCAGATTCAGAGAGGTACGGTGGGAGGTAGCTCTATCAAGTTGTAGGAAGAAGGAAGAGAGAGGAGAGATAATTACGTTCCTGAGGGCTGTTAGATCCTGACACCTAGGAAATGCCGATGCTTCTGGACTTTGGCCGTCTCTCTGAACTTCAGGTAGGTCACCGAGTCTATGGTTGATGCCATATTTTTAATAAACCTGAAAACAAAATAAAAAATATGTTTACTTTCTAAAATGTTTTTGGATTTAAAAAAAAGATATATTTATTGATTTTATGTATACGAGTACACTGTAGCTCTCTTCAGACACACCAAAAGAGGGCATGGGATCCTATTACAGATAGTTGTAAGCCACCATGTGGTAGCTGGGAATTGAGCTCAGGACCTCTGGGAGAATAGTCAAGGTTCTTAACTATTGAGCCATCTCTTCAGCACTGTTTGGATTTTTTTTTAAGATTTATGTATTATATATAAGTACGCTGTAGCTGTCTTCAGACACTCCAGAAGATGGCATCAGATCTTGTTACAGATGGTCGTGAGCCATCATGTGGTTGCTGGGATTTGAACTCCGGACCTTCGGAAGAGCAGTCGGGTGCTCTTACCCACTGAGCCATCTCACCAGCCCCTGTTTGGATTTTTTAATTCCTCTAATATATGTGATCAGTTTGTTCTACTGTAAAGATGTCTTAATATTGATCTAATACATTTTCCCTCAAAAAATTTAAAGTATTAGATTGCAGAAGTCATTATCTAATATTCCATATTATTTCTAGTAGAGTATAGGCATGACACCCAATAAGCTTCAGCTGAATGAATGGATGGATAGATGGATGGATGGATGGATGGATGGATGAATACATTCTATTTTTTAGAAGAAATTTAAGCATGACCTTCCCTCCCTCCCTCACATACATAGTCTCAATATGGAGGCCTTTCCCTTCCTGTGACTATAATTCTCAACAGCATTATTGTTTCTGAAGGCCATTATATTTATCTGCCCAACAAATACCTACCTGAGACTTTGGTCCCCATTAGACACCAGAGAAATGGGGGATAAACTGATGGATAAAATGGAATGCCATAAGCGATATTAAGCCTTAGTCTGCTCCTTGGGTAGAAGGAGTAAAAGCTAATTCCATCAGCTGGTGAGCCATGAGGTCATCAGGTAGGGATTCTTGAGCATGGGGGGGGGGGGTCTTTGCAATGGCCACCACCAGCAAAGTAACAATTCACATGAGGAAAGAAGGCAATCTGGCTCAGCATGACTCAGTAGCCAATGCTGGTACAAACTTCTAGAGTCTGATTGACCCTTGGCCCTTTATTTTAGGCATATTTACGTATAGTGTGATTTGAAAAAAAGATCCCTAGTGTAACACAATCCATGTTCTCATGGTAGGAAGATTAGAAGGTTCTCTGTGGCCCTTTATGGCACTCTTGGGGATTCTATACCATGACCTAATACTTAGTTACTTCTTTTTTTTTTTTTTTTTTTTTTTTTTTTTGGTTTTTTTCCAGACAGGGTTTCTCTGTATAGTCTTGGCTGTCCTGGAACTCACTTTGTAGACCAGGCTGGCCTCGAACTCAGAAATTCGCCTGCCTCTGCCTCCCAAGTGCTGGGATTAAAGGCGTGTGCCACCACCGCCCGGCATTTTTTTTTTCCAATTTTTTATTAGGTATTTTCTTCATTTACATTTCAAATGCTATCCCGAAAGTCCCCCATACCCTCCCCACCCCCTGCTCCCCTACCCACCCACTCCCACTTCTTGGCCCTGGTGTTCCCCTGCATTGGAGCATATAAAGTTTGCAAGACCAAGGGGCCTCTCTTCCCAATGATGGCCGACTAGGCCATCTTCTGCTACATATGCAGCTAGAGACACGAGCTCTGGGGGTACTTCTTAGTTCATATTGTTGTTCCACCTATAGGGTTGCAGACCCCTTTAGCTCCTCCACTGGGGGACCTGTGTTCCATCCAATAGCTGACTGTGAGTATCCACTTCTGTGTTTGCCATAATCAGCCTCCAAATGCAGACACCATTGCATATTCCAGCAAGATTTTGCTGAAAGGACCTTGATATAGCTGTCTCTTGTGAGGCTATGCCGGCTCCTGGCAAACACTTAGTTACTTCTTAAAGAGCCCCCCACCCCCACCCCCCGTCTCCTAATTCCATCACACCAGGCACCACAATTTGGACATGTGAATTTTTGAGGACAAAGCTTCATTATACAACCCCTCCCAGACGGAAACTTCTAACTCAAGCTTTGTCTTTAAAGGACCCAATCCTTATGTCCAGCCACACAGCTTGTATCCAAGAAGGCCCACTCTCTTCTACTGTCACAAGAAGAAAGTACAGGGAACATTTACCTGTGGCTTGGGGTCTTTTCTACCCTGATAGAAAAAGACTCATATTATGTCTGCTTACATTTTCATTTTGACAAGCTGGACTGAACTTCAGCCTCAAAACTTTGGAGAATAGCCAAATATTTGTGACAGTGAAATAACATGGTCAGATTTGAATTTTTTTAAAGGTATGCTGAAGCGGAGAGGGTGATGAATCTGGGGGCAAAAAGACTTCTACTTGTCTTAAGTGATTCAAATGAGAAAAAGTGGCTTTCTAAACTAGTGAAGCGCAAGTGACCATGGGACAGAGTAAAATGCAAAGACTGTTAAGAAGGCTATAACTGTTAGCTGCTGAAACTGTAAGGGGGTGGTAGGTAGCAGGTAAATGCCCGTCATTGGCTCTCTCCCCCAGGATCCCACAGGAGTCCTAGGAGGGCTGCTTCTGGAAACTGAATGTCATTGGCATTGCTTCAAACTCAAGCAAGATATATTGCTGTTACCAATGCCATTTGTAAACTGTTGCTCCATGTGACAGTCCTGTCCTGAGGAGTGGCTGCTGGCAACATTAGCTGAGCAATCCTGGAAGTAGACCTCATTTTGCCCTGGCCAGTGGTGACTAACAGGAATGGCAGAGCTGCAATAACTCATCTTTCACCAAGACCTGACAGAATCCAACAGGACTAACTCTGGAAGGCATCTTTTTTACAATACAGAAGCCTCTTTTTGCTTTCTGTGCTTCTCTGGGGGGATCAATCATTTGCATCAAGCTCCCTTACTGCACCAGATGATCTGCCTGGAATAATTATGCCAGGAATAGTTTGTCAGCCCTGATTAACACCTACCACTTACTGAAGAGCTGGAAATTTGGACTCTTCTGTCCTTACTTCATTTTTCTCACACCAGATCTCATTATTGAATCAATTGAGTTGGTTGAGAGTTTAACATTAACTTTAATGCCAGTTCTTTGCCCCGTTAATAGCCAAGCCAATAAAGTCACCTGCTATCTCTGTTAAGCTAATGAGGCAGGAGAAAGGATGATGGGATGGCAGGTGAGTCCAGTTCTTCATTCCCCCCCCCATGCCCACCCCAGTCTCTGGTTGCCTAGGCAGCTTGTCCTTTAACTGTAAATGGTGGTGTTGGGCTTTTCAAAGTTGTTCTTTCTATCCAGCATTAGCAGGCTGCCCTCCCAATGCCTGGGTCCCTCTGCTTTGTTTTCTCAAAGAATGTGTGCGATGACCTCCAGCTAATGCCTCCTGGAAATCTCAGGCACCAGGCATATTGTCTCCACTAATTTCAATTGCTGTCAATTCTATTATTTTTTTTGAAATATTATAAGAATTAGAAATATAATTTTGCAAGTGAAATTATGAGTAGGAAACAGTGAATAGAGTGTCTAGGAAAGGAAGACAGAAGCAGAGAGATGCCTTTAAGACATTGGGGTCTGGGGAGGAAGGTCTGTGTAAGGGGAGATTCTGATACCAACATCCTGTCCCCCCAATTGGTTCTTGATTTGTCAGTTAAAAAAAAAAAAAAAAAAGCTCGGTGGCCAATTGCTGGGCAGAAGGTAAAGGCAGGACTTCCAGGTCCCAGGAGGAAAAGGCAGACACAAGGAAGGAAAGAGGGGTTTTCTACCATTCTTTGGAGGAACAAGAATGCAAAAGCCATGTAAGGTCTGGGGTGGAGAGAGCTAGGGCCTCCACTACAGGCAGGTGACCAGGGATGTTTGGCAGGGGCTAGGTGAGACTAGCCACTGAAGTTTAGGGAAGGTGGAGAGACAGAGATAATAATTTTTCCAGGCAGGAGAGAGTAATGCCCAACAGTGCTTTCTCTCCAGCTGCATGGTTCTAGTGAGCCCATGCAAATACTGCAGCACCATTTCTAGTAGGGGAGGTTCCAGAAGCATTACCGCCCCTCACTTTCGCTGTCAAACCCATGGCTGAACTCAAGTCAAAGGACAGAGCAATGACAAGTAAGCTCGTGCTTGTTTTTACCCAGGTTTTCTAGAACACAGGACTTCAGTGGAAGTAGTGGAGACATTGTGCCTTCCAGACAGGAATGCAGCAGAAGGGAATCTTCATTATCTAGTGCATCTGGTGTGGAGTTGTTTCTTTGCTCTTTGACCAGCCCAACTTTTTTAACCATGGGCTATAATGAAACACACACACACACACACACACACACACACACACACACACACACACACAGACAGAGAGAGAGAGAGAGAGAGAGAGAGAGAGAGAGACCCAGGCTAGCCCATGAGTTTCTAGGAAGTGTTACTCTATAGTGATTAAGAGTCCAGTCTCTAGCCCTTAAATGGTGATGCATACCAGTAATTCCACCATCAGCAAACTGGTCCAGCCTGAGCTACATGGTGAGTTAGTGGTCTACCTGAGCGAAATAGTGAGACTCCATTTCAACAACAAAATCAAACAAACCAATTTAGACACTAATCTCTGGAGTAAAATAGTTTGGTGGAAGTCATTCTTTTGAGTCTCAGTATTCTCCTCAGAAGAGAAATGGCCATAGAGGACCTTCATGGTGTCCAGATTGGTTTATTTAGTACATGGTATCATTTTAGGAGACTTTCCTGCAAAGAGAAGACTTTCTGTTGCTCAGGTCTTGGAAGCACAGCACACTGTATCCTGCTTCCTCTGTTTACTCCTAGGACATGCTCCCTAAACCCCTTTCCTTTGCTTTGATTTGCTGTCTGGCAGGCACAGTCCTCCTGGTTCTGGGTCAGTAGAGAGGCTTGGTTCTTTGCCAGCCCGAGAGGAAGATCCCCCAAGAGCGCTATGTCAGAGGCGCTAATGAATCTCTGCTTAACTGTGACTGTGTGCTCCCCTGATAATCAGGACAGAAACACCTTGCAAAACAATTAGCTTTTCACAGCCATTAGCAATTTGCAGTCATTAGCACCAAAGAAACATAGCAAATAACACTCAAGAAGGAAATAGCACTGTGAGTCACAACAGGGCTTCTGAGTAGCCTGGGTGCCCAGCAGATCTGTGACTGAAAGGGGGTTTCCCATGCCAACCCACTTCAGCCAATGGCGCCCTTGCTTCCTCCTATCCTATCTGCGTAAAGGGCTCACAATTTGTTCCAGTGACGTGCACCTCTTTCATAGGAATCGTTCAGAGGATGTAGTGTATAATAAAGCAATTCTGAATTCCCTCAAAGACCAGGAAATTCAAACAAGACCTGGAGGAGTGCTGTGAAAAATGGAAATTTAAGTTGAGTGGAGCTCCTCTGAGATGCAATGATTTAGCAGCAAAGCTCGTCACAGCGGCATTGCTAAATACTAGAGCTGTGTATATCTTTCCCGATAGAGGCTGGTAAAATAATTGTGCAGTTCCCTTCCATGAAATACAAGGACCCCTTTACAAATAGAATGTTAGGACTACAAGTAGGCCACATTGGAAAAGGTTATAAAACATGAACAAATTCTTTCTTTTCTTTTCTTGGTAAAAAATGAAAAGAAAATAAATATCACACACTAAATATCAACCATGACAATCCGAGTACTACGAACAGGAATGCCTTTCAATTTTATTTTTATTTCTACTATATATTTATTTCTAATATGAATAATATTAATTCTATATAATTATATTTATAGATAATTACAAATTATAAATTTTATGTAATTATAAAATAAATTGCACACACACACACACACACACACACTGTGTGTGTGTGTGTGTGTGTGTGTGTGTGATGCTAAATGAATACTCATTTTGTGACAGGGCAAACCGTACAGTTTCCTCAATCTTGTCTTTTTGCTGAGACTATTTCAAGTTTATCTAGAATTTGATCTCCTTGATGAAGAATCCCATAGAAAAATTATCCAGTTCTATTCTAGGAATCTGAGGTCAAGATGTCCTAGCTAACAGCTTCTGTTAAACTGCTTGCTTACACACATATGCACACATTCTCCTACCTGCAGAGTCAGAGTGAAACACCAGGATGTGGCTTTTAACCTTGAAAAGCTCCTTGCTTTAAGTCCTCCAGGACTACACTTAGATCACAAACACCAGAAGCTTGTCCCAGCTGACTGAAATAAAGACTTTCATTTGGCTACAAACTGTGTCTGAGTGGTCCTCTCTGGCTGGCTCCCAGTAACACTTTAACCTATAGAGAAAGAAAAAGATACAAGAGCTGCCTCTGGCTCCATGGGTTCAACTTAACCAACAAACAATTTTAAGTGCTTTATTGAAGCACAACAAGTGTACAGAAAAGGGCCAAGGTCACAGTCTAATAACTGCTCACGGAGTGCATAAACCAAGATGCAGACGGAGTCCTGAGTACCACGTGGGCATGCTTGTGGGATCACACACTTGAGACTGTATGCACAGTGACCACAGGAGGTCAGCCCGGAGGCAGTTAGTGATGCAAGCTGATTAAACTGGAAGTGTATGATGTTGGAAGTTTTGGAGGAAAGGTGGTTAGGTTCCATCTTCAATGTGTACCAACTGAGCCACGGGTGCTAATCTCCCATTGAATCACATCTTTAAGTGGGGGAGTTTGGATTTATTCCTACACAGTAAGGCTGTGGCATCCATGCCACAAAGAGGAAAAAATACACCTGGAGCCACCAGCAGAAGGCAAGGTGTATAAGGATCTGAGCATACACAGAAGATATACAGGACACAGAAGGAGGATCACTTTCTGGAAGAAGCACAGGAAAACCAGTTTCCAGCAATCCCTGCTTTAGGCAGATGAGACTCAAAATCAAGAGCGCCAAGTTTGCTGTCCTTGGGCGCTTGCACTCTATGGGAACTGGGTTGCAGTCTTGAGGATGATTTTTTTTTTTCAATGGTATTAAGGACAGGAGCTCTGACCTTCAGAAGTCACAGTTAGAAGGAAGTGAAATGAGGCTTAATTTGTATTTGATTTGTATTTCTTTCTTTGTAGTGAAGCTTGGCTCTATTAGGTATCCTCCTACATTGAAAACTAAAATGTCCCTAAATCTTCACCAGTTACTAAACTGGATTTCTCCTTGAAGTGGCTGTTCTGAGTCAAGCCATAGTCTGGCAAGCAGGTGCTTCTGGACCATGTGGGATGAGTGTTGAGGACCAAGGGCAGTAATTACAAAAAGTAGCCTCCCCAAACAAATGTAGGCAAGGAAGGCCAAGTAGGGGAAGTTCTATGGATGGCATTTCGTCAAGGATGGATGTCTAAGAATTCTGGTTTTCTTAATTAACACAGTGGCACTGTCACACTCTGCTAACAGTACGGCTTGTAGATGCCTTTGTGTGGGGCATTCATCCTGTTCCGTACTGTGAGTTTTCAAGGACAGAGGCTTCATGGCTGCCCATCTCTCTTCCCTACTGCACTGAGAAGTGCCTGGTAGATGAAAGATGTTAAAGATATACCTGCTAAATGTATAAAGCACACGCCTGGGTTTCCTAGAACAACAACTTTAAATATTCTGCAATTGTATGCATGATTTGAATCTGTATATGGATGGCGATATCTATTTGGATGATGATATTTCTGGGCATTCTAAGTGGTCATTATACCAGTCATTATTTATTTACTGGCAGATGCCACTGTATTTTAATTACATGTCACACCCCATAGTGTTTTCTAGTCACCTTTTTGTCATAGACGGAACCAAAGAGGTAGTAATGCATCTACAAGTCATATAGTCATACAGATCCTGATCTTTGTATTTCAGCAACTTTGCAAGTTTCCATTTCTGAACAAGTCCTTCATTTATTTCTGGAAGTCTTTCTAAGTGCTGAGATTACCTCAGTGCCAGGAACTCAGAAATCATTCCAAAACAATGTGGAGGTGCAACAACAATAAATTAAAGCACAAATTGAATTGTGCCTATCACACATGATGCCTCTAGTGACAATAACATAAAAGACACAGTGGTTGAAGCAATAGACACATTTATTTGGCTCACAAACCAGGCAAAGTCCAGAAGCAGATTTTCCCATACTGCCTTGCAATTCAAGACTACTCACCGACCCCACCCTCTGTGTTTCTTTACTGTTGCAGCCTTGGACCATTGGCTTGTCTGATCACATAGTGCTGTAGCTCCAAGAACCATGCCTTCAAGCAAGGGCATCTACATGTGGTTTTTGGTAACAGGAAGCAAATGTCTTGAAGGAGAATCTACTCCCTAACTGCTCCTGTGGTCTTATTGGTCAGAACTGAGGTCACCTGCCTCTTCTCAAGTCATTCTCAAAAAAGGAGAGATAGGATTGCCATCTGTGGCATAAACTGATTTTGTTCCATCTTTTCAGGCCAGAGGAAGGGCTCCCTCCTTCTTGAGTGTGTTGTTTTATAACCTAGAGGAAAGTGTAGTGAGGGCAGATATCAATCAACAGTTTTGCCATGGACCCAAGCTGAGGGTTTTGTCTCTATACCATATTTTCTCTGCCATGTCTCAGGCTCTGTGTTTGTTTCTTCCCCAGAGTATGAAAACCTCATCCTTCCCCATGCTGCCCTGACTTTGACAACCTCAAAGCCTAGAGGGAAACATGATTTCACACTAACTCTGGCCAGTCCTTGGTGTAAGAGCATAAACTTCCCTGATTCCAAACAGTTCCATTCTAATATGTGGAGATAAGTAAAAGTTCAGAATGCTATTGGGGAGGTGAAAGCCGGGTCCATAAATGATTCTGATAATCTTTCAGAGAAGGCTCATAACAGGATTTGGAACTCAGACGGCCTCCTCTGAATGGGAAAGAGGCCAACTCGGCTACAGGTTGAACATTGTTTAGGTGGAAGAACAAGAACAGCATTGGATTATACCTTCAGTGTGCACAGGAGAAAAAAGTAAAGGTCAGGTCTGCAACAGAAAGTCACCAGGATGCTTGGAGGACTCGGAGGAACATGTGACTTTGGCCAAAATACACATAGGCACAGATGTGGCAGTATTCAGTCAATCAGTACATGGATATCTATGTACAATACTATTATATGTAAAATTACTGCATGTAATCTTATATGCCAAGTTTGAGTGATATGACATGGCATGATATATGGGTCATCTATATCATAGCAATACAATATGTTGATGATAACTTAAAATGCATCACACACTGACTTTGATAAGCAGATTCAAGGTACCTTCCTTACATAATTACTCAGAATCAGATGCACAGGCAAACCTACTATATTCCAGAGGCTAAGTACCCTGTGCAGTCTCTCTGATAAATGGTGGACCCAGGAATCAGAACTTAAGGCTTGTGTGCTCTTCAGCCCTCTCTGTCTCACCCTTCTTCTCTTGCTTCCATTGGAACCCTGTGCAGGCGATGCACTAATGAGCTTGGATATGGCAGCAAGTCCAGCTAGTGGGCACAGATGCACAGACCAGACACCAGAGAGAGTGGAAGGACATTTATCAGAAACAAAAATCTGGCTAGAGAAATGAAAACAATAACGCCTTTAATTATTTTAAATGTTCAGAGAATTAAATAATTTATGGTCTTTGTTTTATAAGAGTTCCTGAAATGAATAGAAAAGATGGACTGTTGTGGTATTTCTTCTTTCTCTGTCCTGTAATTCATGCAAATATATGCAGGTGTTATCAAGGTTTCTCAGCAGACATTCTATAGTCTAGAAAGGATGTTCATTAACTTGCTAAGCCAGATACTCCCTGTTCTTTCTCTCAATTCATTTGCCTAATTTGTTTGTGCAGGCTCTTCCAGGCACTGGGTACCAAAGAGGACAATAGAGACTTGAGAAGAAACACTGAATCCTGCCTTCCATTTCTACTTGCAGCTGTAAATCCAGCTGCCAAAGACTCTTTGCCCTGGACAGATTCCCCTAGACCTTCAGCAAGGTACTGCCATATTGGAGGGAGCTTACAGAGCCATGAGAATAGAGGCCCGGAAAACAAATGGTGGGGAACAGAGAATGTTAAATAAGTCCCATGTCTTTCTGATTGAAGCAAATTCTAGATCTAAAGCCCTAGGAAGGTTTTGAGACACCAAATCCTACAGGATTCAAAAATATCAAAACATTCAAGAACTGCATCAACCAAGATTACTCTAGTAGGTTAAAAAGACATCCAGGTGAATGGAAATCATACTAATACCTTAATGACTAAGATGTTCAGAGATCAAAATCATTTACTGCAGCAGTGTTCTACAGAGTTCTGAGCTGGAGGATAAAGAGGAGTGTGTGAAACACGGTCTTCTGGACATATCATAGCCATGACACTCATGAAGGCACAGCAACTATGATTACCCATACAAGACCAACCCTGTCAAAGTCCTAGCATGGAGGGGGTGTGGCTTTGGAGGACCCACCCCAGCTGAGGAGCTATTGGCAGTCTGTGGGTGCTAGCAGACAGTCATTTCTCTTTAGTGGCTATTGGTAGGTTGCCCATGCTCCAGAGGATGGCTCTATACTTAAGGTGAGCATGGAGCAGAACCCATGGGACTCAGTAGTTATATGAAAAAGTAACAGAGGGCATCACATTGGGAGGGGCCTTGGGGGAGTCATTGTGGGGAAAGATTAGGGAATAGATAGGATAAACATATATTAGATACATGTATAAAATAAAAGGTAGAGAAGAGACTGAGGATATAGCTCAGTGGTAAAGGGTTTTCCTAGCTTGTATGAGGCCCTAGATTCAATCCCTAAGACTCAAGTAAAAATTACCTATAAAAGAGATTCTCATTTCACTTATAGAGGGGCACTGGGTTGTTAGAAGTGTAGATGCCTGCAATTCCACTCTTGGAACCCCATGAAGAAATATGTAACTCCTGCAGCTGGTTGATGACTTCATAGCCACTCTTTTGTTTCTGGCTTTTGGCTTGACTGATGACCAGAATACCTCCCCTGAACTTTCCTCTGTGCATTGAACAGGCAACGATGAGAAACACTCTTGAAACAATGCTAGAATTCTCCACCTTTCCCCCCCTTTCTTCTCTTGAAGTTCTTATTACACAAGCCCCCACGAACCAACATGCTCCTAGAATCATCCCATCCTTAGAAAGGCCTGAGCACTACCAATGCTTCCATAGAAAACATCTCTCCATGAAGACGGGAGACAGGCAAAACAGCTTTCCATGTCTGAAGCATCTGGCATCTGGAGGGTATATCCAATTATGATCATGTCTCCGATGGAAGAGACGGCATTATGGAGCCCAGGAGACACCAAGCAACCACTTCCACAAAAGCCTGAGCAAAGAGTAGTATTTATTTCCATGCCCAATTGTCCACTTCTACAAAGAAAAATCATTGAGGCATGTCCTCAGTTCTTACCAAGCTTGGGAAATTTACAGTGAGTTTTGGAGCTTCCTAATGTGCACATAGGTGTTAGGTTCATTTTTCATGATAAACACCCATTGACCAGAACCCCCCTGGAATCTGCGAGCCTTGGGAGTGTGAGGGGTTGGTGGCATTTGCAGACCAGTCCTACAAAAGGCACACTGTCCAAAGGTACATTTGCCTCTGTGGGAGCTGATCTGCGGGGAGAGAGCCTCAAGTGAACATGCTGGAACATGAGCAGTATGCCCCTGGGTTAAAAATCCCAGCAAACTATGAATGAATGGACAGAGAGGAACAGGCTGTCCCAGGATGCATCTTTAGCTTCCAAAGTCCTATTTGATCTTAAACAGCTGGAAACTCTGTGGGGCATGGAAACAGTAACACCCAGAGGGTGTTGTGTGGAGGGAACTGGTGTTGGAGTTAGAGGGCCTACTTAGAGTTTCAGCTCTGCCTAGCCTGGCTACGTGACCAGAAGCAGGTCACCAAACCCTGCCCAGTGTGGGTTTTCTTGTCTGTCCAGTGAAAAGCACTGCTTTCTCCCATAACCTCACAGGGCTCGTCATTCTTGACTGCTTTTCCTGCACACAGTGTACAAAGCCCCTGGTGATGCCTTAGTCAGCCTCCAACAGCAAGATTAAAGCAGGGAAATGATCAAATTAATATTACTTTTGTGGAGAATATAACACTAATCGCCATTGCTACCAGCTGCTGGGCTCTTACTGTGCAGCCGGCATTCTGCTAGGACTTAGAGAGCATTATTTATTGCTCAAGGTCACATGACTGGCCAATCCTATTGATAGAACTCAAACCAGACACTTAGGACGCCACAGCCAGAGTCTTAACCCTGTGTGTACTTTATTCCTTGTGACCAAATAAAGCTCTTCAAGCCCTCACTTGCAGAGAGCAAATGAGAATGTTCCAGCTTGTCTCTTAGGCTATTAATAACCAACCAAGCAACCAACCAAGCACTCAAAGAATACCCAAACACAGAGATATTATTTTTGTTGTTACTGTTATTTTGTTTGAGCAGGGTCTTACACTTAGACTAACTGATAACCCAGCAGTCTCTTGGCATTCATTCCTAAGTGCTGGAATCACAGATATGCATCTAGAAAATTTAATTTTAAACCTTCATTATGGAGTTTAATTCAATGATAAATGTGCAGGAAAAATGTGTTCGTGTTTTTACCAGTAGTTACGAACATTGCTTCTTGTTTTATAGTGGGCTTTTTCTTTGTTAGATTAAATGGGTTTCCACTCTCAACACACACACACACACACACACACACACACACACGAGAGAGAGAGAGAGAGAGAGAGAGAGAGAGAGAGAGAGAGAGAGAGAGAGAAAACAATAACAAAATATCCACTCCATGACTAATGTCCAGGAAACAACCCTCAGAGTCAATATCTACTGCAAGAGGCATGAACAGAGTATTGAGAACAGACAGAAAAGAAGTTAGTATAGCCTGGGATTATCAGAGAAACCTTCCCAGAGGAAGTGGTGGTGGTGGAATGGAGGTTAAACTGTTGAAAAGGAAGGGAATAGAGAGAAGGAAGGAAGAAAGAGAAGGGCAGACATATCTGGAAGTGAGTCTCATTTGCCATGGCTCAGAGGCAGGATACACTTACAGAGTTGAGAGAGGTTCACAGCCACGGTGGAAATTAAAATCTGGGAGTATAGAATCTAGAGATGAAGCCAAGGTAGTGGCATGTAGGCCTATGTGTCATGTGATGAGAGGGTTAAACTTTATGATTCCCATTCGGCGAGTAACTGAAGAGGCTCAAGGTCCTGACCGGGGAGTGGGTTCTAATCCTATTTCCATGTTACAAAGCGTAGAATCAGTTAGTAAACATTTGCAGCAATCCCACCAACAGAGGTGGGCAAGCCTTCCTCTGTTCCCATGGTGGGAATGGAGAGAAGCATGAAGTCTATAAACCACCACAGGGTGAGCCCATGTGATTTCCGGAGGGAAGGGATGGGATGTAGTGAGGGTGCTGTTGGACTGCCCTGTCCTTCTTATGTGTCAAGGCATCTGTGTCCCCTGGTTTTTAAATACATCAAGCCATCTGATGTTCCTCATCCCAGAGCTCCTGTACTTCAGACTGCCTTTGCTCAACAGCAGCAAAATGGCCATGATCTTACGTTATGGTAGACTATTCTTTCTCTGTTTGGACATTAAGGAATGCCATCCTCCTTTCAGAGCTACAGCACATGAATGGGCGTGTTTATAACCACACCCAAGGTCAGCAGCTATCAACACGTAGGGAAAGAAGCTAAAAGAGGAAAGTGGGAAAAACTGTTTTAACACCCAGCACCGTGGTGTGACAGCTGGTTGCCCAATACAGTCTCAGGGTCTACCCACATGTGGTGTGCAGGCCATCTCTGCACAATCACATATGGTCACATGTCGTGTTCTTGCTAAGGGATGTACTGATAGTTTGGAGCAGGAAGAACCCTGTCTCCTCTCTGTTGCCTATTCAACGTGTGTTTGTTGAGCTCTCTGTCTACCTAGAGAGTGTTTTTGAAACCCCATGTGAAGGAAAAACTACTGACTCAGTAGGGGGAACTCTGATATGAGCAAGAAATAACCTGGAGTATTGTCAAATCACTGCAAGTTCTGAGTTAGATACAACTGTTGAGATTCTTTCTTCATGTTCCATGCACTGGAAGACAGAAGGCAGTATTAGGTGAAAGCAGGTGGGAAGTTCAGGGAAGATGACACTGCACCAAGGCAATGTGTCCCTCTCCTCCATGAGTGTGCCTCAGGCTTCCAGGGATGGACCCACAGGACACTGGGCATCTGGCCAGGAATATTGTTTCTCGAGTAATCCTGCCTAAACCTCTCCTGTATGGTCTTGTCTGCTAGTATGATGATCCCAGACACTCGAGCCTTGCAGAAACAAAACAAAAATATCACACACACACACACACACACACACACACACACACAGAGAGAGAGAGAGAGAGAGAGAGAGAGAGAGAGAGAGAGAAGGGAAAAGGGACACAGTTACTTCTGCCTTCGTTTACAGTTCTTCAGTGATGGCATCACAAGGCTATGGAAGACAGATGGATGAAAGAGGACTCAGTAGGGGGTCAGAGCTCAGAGATACAGTAGCCTTGAAGCTAGAAACACTGCTGTGTCCAGATCCCACAGCTCAGAACCAGAGGAAACAATGATGTGACATGCCAAGAAGCTAAAGGCCTTAAGAATGGAGGCAGATAGGGGAGACAGATGTATCCTAGAATCCAGTGCCCAAGACAGACCTCTGATGTTCAGAGGCAGGAGGAGGGGAGAGGTCCATCTCTAGTAGAGAAGAGGTAAACAGAGGGGAAAGGGGAAGAGGGAAAAAAGGAGGAGAGGAGAGGATGAGGGAAGGAAGGAAGGAGGGGAGGAGAGGAGGAGGGTAGAAGAGAGCAGGAGACCCATTGATTTGGTAGAGGCTTTTAGGTGTCTTCCTCACTCGTGTGTGAATCTTCTCTTGGTAAAGAGCTTCCAGCAGCCACATTACCAAGGCTTCTGCTATTCCCCAATCTAATCAAACTCATACCCAAACTTAACTACCAAAGGGCAGGATGGTAGCAGTGAAATTTACCCAGGATTAAGGTGGAGCAGGCAGGGTCAACCAGAAATTACCTTCTGGCCAGGGCAGTGATAACCTCCTAAACCATTTTGTTTATTTAATTGTGGAGTAGATGCTTCCTGACCACAAAACCTCACAGCCCACCTGACCTCTGGATGGCTGCCCTGTCCTCCACTTCCACATCTCTTCCTGAGCACACAGGGTTCATTCAGTAGAAGAGAGTACCACAGCGGGCAGACAGGGCCCAGATGTGGGGAGTCAGTGTTCCAGAGCCCCCCTCCAGCCCCCCCCCCCCCCGCCAGGACAGATGTGATCTGGACCAGCCTGTGTGGTCTGTTCTACTTCAGCACAACACAGAGGCATAGCCTACATCTTCTCAGAGCATCCCCAGCAGGATCAAGTCCCAACTGCCCTCCTCAGTAATTGGGTTTAATTGCATACCTTCCTGGTTTCTTCCTGCCTCAGTTTCTCCATTTCCCACTTGTGATCCTGGAGTGCTACTCAAGCAAGCTACTCAAGGCCTTCTCATACTAATACAAAATTCTTCCCTGAGGACCCTTCTTAACAGTGTCTCAAGTCCCTTCTTACTTTAAAGTCCAGGAGTCACTCACAATCGCCAGTTCTTAGCAAGTCCCCATGTTACCAGGGGCAGCGATTTTGACGTCAAGCTTTAGGTTTTTCTGATGTTAGCACTTCTTCTAATCCCTTAAGGCTAACACTGTTCTGTCACAAGCCATTTTTTTCCACATTTTTTCCAGAGCAATCAGGAATTGCAAGCTTGCTTCTCTGACACTTTGATAACTCAAATCAGGAGTGAATGTGTTTTATAAAAAAAAAAAAAAGAAAAAAACATGGTCTAGCTATCTTCTATATATAACTTGATATGTATATCATATTAAGGCATAATTTATATATCACACATATGCGTGCAAATGTAATTTCAATAAACATAATAAGTAATAAACTTAATAATAGATTTGAATGATTTACAAAGTGGACTATCTTTCTTTTTCAGTGGTATCTAGGATCAAACCAGGACCTGACACAAGCAAACTTGTTATCACTGAGCCCCAGCCAAAACTGAATTATCAGTTTTTTTCTTGTTTGAGAACTTCAAACATGTATGTCATGTGCTTCTGTGGAGCTAACGCCTGGCAGGGTTAACAGGACCAAGAACCCATGGCTGGGAATGTCACAGGCCCTAGAGGGGAGCCACTGCTCTCAGTCAACTGAACATAAACCATCTCTTACCCTTCTCAGTGGTGGTCCATTTACCATAAGGTACTAGATTGTGTTGAAATCCAATTTCCACATTATTTTCTCTTTCTTTAAACTTGGGCTTTTAGTATAATACCCATGCAGCTATATCTTAATTCAAGGTCATGAGGATTCCCATCTGTAATTTCTTTGTGTTGTCTCAAATTTCAGCTCTTGCATTTAATTTGTTGATCTATTTGTGGAATTGATTTTGTGTGTATATGAGGCAGGTTCCAATTTCATTTTCTCCATGTGATTCTATAATTGTAGTGTTGCCACTTGTTGACAAAAATATTTTCTTTATTAAATTGTCTTACCATTCTAGTTGGAAATTGACTGAATATATATGTAGGGTAAAGTCTAAGTTCTAAGTTTTATTTTTCTGATTTCTACTCTGCTGGCTTCTTCTGCTGAGAGTTCTATGGGGCTTTTGTTTCGTCTTCATTGAGACCAGGCCTCAATCGGTAGCTTGGGCTGGCTTCAACCTCATTGCATAACCCAGGCCTGAGTTAACCTGTAGTAATCTTTCCTCCTATGCATCTCAATTGCTAGAAATACAGACATTCACAACCACACCTGCCTTATAGTAAAATTTAAAACTAGTATGATAGTTTGTATATGCTCAGCCTAGGGAGTGGCACTATTAGAAGGTGTGGCCCTGTTGGAGTAGGTGTGCTACTGTGGATGTGGGCTTTAAGACTCTCATCCTAGCTGCCTGGAAGCCAGTGTTCTGCTAGCAGCCTTCAGATGAAGCCGTAAAACTCTCAGCTCCACTAGCACCATGCCTGCCTGGATGCTGCCATGTCCAGCCCCAATTAAATGTTGTCCTGACAAGAGTTACCTTAATTGTGGTGTCTATTCACAGCAGTAAAACCCTAACTAACACAACTAGTAAGTAAAAGTTACTTTATCTTTCTCTTAAGTGATATTTTCGCTCTTCTGAGTCCCTTACACTTCCTTTGAATTATAGGGTCTAGTTTTCAATTTCTCTAAGAAATAAGGCCAGGCTGAATTTGATAATGGGCATGCTGACTCTGTAGGGCAATTTGAGAGGCTTCACCATCTGTCCCAGTTTCTTTTCCTGTGTCTGAGACAAAGGCAGAGTCAGGCATTTATGATGCCTCACAGTTCACATCAGGGCAGGGATGTCGGTGAGTGGCAGCTTGATGCTGCTCCTCACATCACATGGAACCAGAAAGCAGGCAGGGTTGGGGGTTGGGTTCACACGCTTGCTTTCTTCATGGACCCAACCCTGGAGATGGTGCCAGCCACACTGGCTAGGTCCTCAAAGGCCCATGAATCAAAGGATACCAAAGTGACTCCCAAGTGACTCTCAAGGAGCCATCTAACCAACACAGCATCTTCAAACACTAAATCTTCCAAAGCAAGCTGCAAGCGCCTTCACTTTAATTGGGTCTTTTAATTATTTTTCAGTAGTGTTTTAGACTTTCCAGAGTACAAGTTTAATAGTTCATTTTTGAAATGTATTCCTATGTTACCCTCTTTGATGTTACTATAAATAGACTTTCATAATCTTGTTTTCTGAATTATTCATTGCCCTTGTGTTGCAATACTGGTTTTGTTGTTGTTGTTTGGTTTGGTTTATTTTTCCTATCACCATGAGATTCTGACAACTTGCCAAACCTACCCAACATTTCTGTTTGTTTTTAGAAGATGTTTTCGAGTTTTCTTTATACACGGTGGGTTGTATACTGCCTCTTCTTCCTTCATGATCTGTTGTCTTCTGCTTTGTTTTCTCATTTAAATGTCCTCAACCAAACTTCGAAGTTTTCAATTTGTGAGAATCCATGGTCCCCTATGTCCTAACCCGGCTTGTGAGATTTTGCTCTGTTAAGAGGACAACAGGTCTAGAGTAAAAAGGTGATCCTTTCGGAATGATGCTGTTCTCTCAATTCATATGGTGGTGGTGGTGTTTTCCTTTCCTTTCCTTTCCTTTCCTTTCCTTTCCTTTCCTTTCCTTTCCTTTCCTTTCCTTTCCTTTCCTTTCCTTTCCATCACGAGGAGGGTTTTGGTAGGGGCTTTTTCAACAGCCGTTGAAACAATCCTTGTTAAAGGTCTTTTTCACCTATATGTGTGTTTTATTCACTGATGCTCTGTTACCAAATCAGTCTTGTATTCCCGAGATAAATCCCTACTTGGTTACAGTATCTACTCTTTTTCATATCTTAGCCATGAATATAATCTTTACCATGGGTTACTTTATCTGGGTGGTTAAATTTTTTTTGAGGTTTGTGTATAAATTTATTAAAGACGATGCTTTAGAGTTTTCTCATTGTCTTTCCTTAGAATGGTTTTTTATCTGATTTGGTAGCAGCATTATCCTGACAGCTGAAATGAGGGGAAAGCATCCTCTCCTTTCTGCCTTCTGGGAGACCTTGAGAACTATCACTGTGTATTCTTTACTGTTGGGTAGAATTCACCAGTAAAGCCATCTGGTCCTGTGCTTTTCTGTATGCATAGTTCCCATGAGT
The DNA here is from genome assembly GCF_000001635.26 of Mus musculus. NCBI lineage: Eukaryota > Metazoa > Chordata > Mammalia > Rodentia > Muridae > Mus > Mus musculus. Next base: position 27,045,053 of record NC_000085.6, read on the forward strand.
ACTATAACAATAATCACTATTACTTACTATTTTTGCTTTTCTACAGGTCTACTTTGATTTCCTTCTGCCTCCCATGCTGGTTGGGTTTTGTCAACTTGACATAAGTCATGGTCCTCTGGGAAGCAGAAAGGTCAATTCAGAAGATGCCTCCATCAAACTGGCCTGTAGGCAAGTCTATGGAGGCATTTTCTTAATTAATGATTGAGATGGGAGGATCCAGCCCACCGAGGGCTGTGCCTACTCCTAGGAAATGGTCCTGAGTGGTACAATAAAGCAGCTTGAGCAAGTCATGAAGAACAAGCCAGTACGCAGCATTTCTCCATGACTGCTGCTTTAGTTCCTACCTCCAGGTTCCTGTTTGAGCTCCTGTCCTGAATTCCCTCACTGATGGCTAGATGGGGATGGATAAACCAAACAAACCCTTTCTTCAAGGTTAATCGAGACTGCTGGTCTTCCTACAGGGTTGCCCTCCTCCTCAGCTTCTTCCAGCTTTCCCCTAATTCACCCACAGGGGTCAGCAGCTTCAGTCCATTGGTTGGGTGCAAATATCTGTCTCTTTCAGCTGCTTGCTGGGTCTTTTGGAGGGCAGTCATGCTAGGTTCCGTTTTGCGAGTGTTCCGTAGCCTCAGTAATAGTGTGAGGTCTTGGGACCTCCCCTTGAGCTGGATCCCACTTTGGGCCTGTCGCTGGACCTTCTTTTCCTCAGGCTCCTCTCTATTTCCATCCCTGCAGTTCTTTCAAACAGGAACAATTATGGGTCAGAGTTTTGACTGTGGCATGGCAACCCCATCCACCACAAGCAGGGAGGGAGGAAACTGGAAGGGAAAGGAGATTGGGGGGGAGGGTTGAGAGGGAAACATGATTGGGTATTGGGTGGGGGAAAGGACCAAAATTCCTGAGGACCAGCAGAAAGAATGGAAACATGCAACCTTGGGAGGTAGGATGTTAGGGGGATTCTCCAGAATGTACCAGAGACCTGGGCGGTGAGAGACTCTCAGGACTCAAAGAGAGGGACCTTAGATGAAATGCCCTACAGTGGGGAGAGGGAACTTGTAGAGCCCACCTCCAGCAGAAAGACAGGGCATCAAGTGAGAAACATTTCTTTTTTATTTTAAATAATAAATTTAGTTTATTTTCTCTCTATCATTTAAGCTGACTCTTTTTAAGTTTTGCTGTATTATATGTAAATTTTTATCTCAATGTGGTTTGTTTTGTTGATTATTATTTGACCCATTGGTTATTGAGTAGTGTGCCATTTAATATAGTTAAGTCACTTAATTGCATTTGTTATTTATTTCATATCTTATTTCATCATAGAGTATGTTACATAATACATATTTATACATACATAGGCTTATAGCCTTTCTAACTTGTTGATTCTTTTTTTTTTTTCTTATGCAACATATGGTCTAGCTGGAGAATGTCTCCTATGTCTTTGCTTCACCAGTTATTTGATGGAGGGACTGTAGACCTGTCAGGTACAATTCGTTTAAGCTTGACTCGGCTCTTCTTCTTAGACTGTCTGCTTTATTGTTCCTTCTGGTATTGAAATTGATGCATTGAAGTCTGTCACTATTATCGTTGAGTCTCTGACTTCATTTTTAAAAGTTTTTCCTTGATTTCAGTTTTGGTTCATGCTCTATACTCGAGTATGTATGGCTCCCTAGTGGAACACCCCTTTTAGCATGACATTTTTCTTTTCACCTTCAGGAAGATTTCTGTATAAAAATCTGTTTTGCCTGATATAAATGTTCCAATTTTCTTAAGGAAGTCTGTGTCTCATCCCTTTACTTTCAAAGTGTTTACATCTTTGGATGTACAGTGTGTCCCTTGCAGGCAATGTGCTATAGAGTATGGTAATTTTATTGGATCTGAAACTCTGTGTGCCCTTGCCCTGTGTGTGATTGCTGGTACAGTCATAGTTGCAACTGGCATTTGGTTTTCTGTTTTTCACGTGTATCCATTTACCAAGGCTACCTTAAAATTTACCATAACATTGGTGACTGAAATGATAAAAGCTTGTTGTCTCACAGTTTTGGAGATTAGCTGCTCAAGATCAACATGTTGGTATGTTTGGAGAGATCTGGAAGCTGTAAGAGAAGCAGCTGACCTGAACTCTGTCCTTGGCCTGAAAGTGACTGTGTCCCCAATCCTGTTCATGTCATCTTGTCTGAAACTGTGTCCAAATTCACACTCTCTGGAAGGATACCTGACATATTGGATTAAGTTCAACCATGACTTTGATGACCTCATTTTAAAGTAAATACCTCTGAAAAAAATTCCTGGCTCCAGATTGTCATATCTGAGGTACTGGGGCTCAGAACTGTAACACAGGAATTTGGGGAGAGACACAGGACAATACATAATGATCTATTTCAAGTCCTTTCTCTCCTCTCTCCTCTCTCCTCTCTCCTCTCTCCTCTCTCCTCTCTCCTCTCTCCTCTCTCCTCTCTCCTCTCTCCTCCCTCCTCCCTCCTCCCTCCTCCCTCCTCTCTCCTCTCTCTTCTCTCTCTCTCTTCTCTCTCTCTCTGCCCCCTCCCTCCCTTCCATTCTTTTTCTTTCTCTGCTTCTCTTGCCTTAAAGAATCCTTTCTCACAATGCCTCCTGATGTTTGAATTCTTTGCTTAGTGGTCCCTCTACGACCACCATACCCAGCATAATTTGTCAGTCCCCATTTTAGGTTGTGCTAACTTTCTCCCAATGGGTGGAAGTCAACTGCTTCATTCTTATGTTACTGGTGCTCGGCACACCACAGCCACCTGTGTTGTAATGCAGTACGCTGCTGATGTTGTTTATGCAGTTCGTGTCTTCTCTAGCTTCTGATGGAGAAAAGGTGACCCAGTGTGTGCTCGCAGTGTGATGCTCTTCAGCTTGGTTGTCTTTTCTGGTCCTTTTCACAGGTCCTAAGTTTTGGGTCACAGATGGTGTCTTTTTCAGCCCAGCTTTGTCCCTCTCACCTACCTTTCGCTGTGATGATCAATCACATTTCTGTAAGTTAGAGATTCCCATCTGTGACGATTTGCATACTGTCTCACGCAGCTGCTTCTTAGGTGGGTTAAGACAAAACGAGAGGGCTTGGCGTGTGTGCTGTCTTCATAATTCCTTAATTAACTCTCAGGGCTCTTCGATTTTTCATGAAGGTTTAAATGACTCCCTCTGATTGCTCACGTTTATCCAAAAGAACACACTTTACTATATCCGCTGTGAAGAATTCTAATAGGCACAAATTCTCTCTGCTTTGTCCGGGAATGTTGTGACTGTGCCTTCCATTTTTCAAGATGATTGGCATACATAAATTTCTAGTTTAGGGCTTTTGTTTTTCCTTCAGCCCTAAATCCACACATTTCATTCTATGGCCCCTTTGTTCAGCAGCTCTGTTTTAGAGGCCATTCTTGAATGTGTTGTGTCATTTTGTCTTACAGATTTTAAGGTTTCCTCTCTATCTCTGCCATTAAAAGTCACCGTAAGTGGTGGCTGTGGAACCTTTGATATCACCCTTCTTAGACTATGTTGAATTTCTTGAATGTACAGAGTCCCATCATTTGTCCAATCTGAGAACTTTTCAGCCACTGCTAGTTTTTGGCTCATTTCCATCATTTTCCCTTCAGATGTCTTCCTACACATCTGTAAGTGCTCTCCGGGGTGGACCATGTTTCTTTAGGACTCTTCTCACTTCTCCCTATTGATCCCTCCATGACTTTATATTACATAGACGAAATATAAATCATCCTGATTTAGTCTAAATCCAATTAGTCTAAATTCTGATTTAGTCTAAATCAGATCTGATTCACTGGGCAGTTCAGATCAGCTCTCCAGTCAGGACTGAATGTTTTATTTTAATTACTGTACTTTCAACTCTAGAACTTTTGTTTAGTTCATTAGTTACAGTTTCTCTTCATTTTCATTCTTTTTGGTTCCTTATCTCTTTGTACCTTCCTTTACTTCTGTAAGCCTGGTTCTCATTACTTTCAAACAAAGTGACGCGTGGCTGCATTAAAGAACTACTTAGTCTGATCGGTTGTCTTATAGGCAGTTTCTAAAACCCAATTTCATATCCCTGTCCCGAATTATGCTAATGAGTGTTAAAGATATCTCCTAGGTTTTGTTGTTGAAAGAGGAATGTTTAATACTAAAGCAACTCCAAATACTGAATCCTCCTTCCCATGATCATTTACTAACATTCATTGTGAAGTATTTTGGCTGATATATCTTAACAGAAGCTATTGCCCATGGTATGAACTGTCTTGTGGCATCCATAAGGGACTGTAGCCTTGGGCATTGTCTCAATCATCTGGAGTGTCTGCGTTTGGTGGGGCTCTGTGTTCTGTTGTGGGGCTCTATGTTCCCTTGTGATTGCTATAGGCCTGTCTTGGTTAGAGTCACTGGAAAGGTTTGCTAATTGCTGCTAATTGGTTTTTTCAAACAATGCCCCAGTGCATGGATTGCTTCACAGTCTGATCTATTGAAGTCTGGCTGAGGGGGGAACTCCTCATCTTCACAGTTATTCCTTCTCCTGGCTATCCATGGTGACTTAGGTGACCTGTGGTGCTGGCTGCTTCTACTGAGCCAGCCTCAGGGTCTTAACTGTTGTCAGCAAAGCCCACTGTTCTCTGAGAAGAGTTTCCTATTCACACAGCTCTGAATCAACTCAGAGGGTGGGCTCTTACATGCTGTGACCAAATTCCTGAGCCACTCTCTGGTTCTGAGAAAAAGACAATAATCTACCTCTCCTACATAGCGGATCTTGCTTTATGGACTCTAAGCATCAGCAGTAACACCCGTCCCTGTAGCTTTCCACTCCCAGCGTGCAGTATTCTCCTTATGAGAAAGCTGAAGTAAGGATGATTGACCTTTCTGTTCCTGGTTGAACCAGTGGAGCTCTCGGTGGGGCTCCTGGAAGAAAGAAGTCCTTCATATCTTGGCCACACTGGTCTGAAAACTTGTCTCTGAAGAGGCAGCTAAGAACTGTTAGAAAACATTGGCCATTTATTTATCCTAGAGAAATTCAATAGCACTTGAGTGCTTTGTGGGAGAGAGTTTCGTCTGGAGTCAAGCTTCCAGCATGCTGAGGGAGGGGTGAAGGGTGAGGAAGAGTGGCCTGGAGTTTGTTATAATCACTCGCCATTATCAGCAAATCCCAATAGCTTTTTGCAGATAGAAAACATCGAATGGACTGGTTTAATATACACATGCACTACACAATGATTATCCCATTAACTGATCTATCTATCACCATCTCTGTTTTGAATTAGTTCTCCAGGACCTGTTCACACTGACACACGCACACATCGTGTACCCGTTGGATAGTTTTCTCTTGCACACCCCGCCCCGCATGCTCAGGAACCCTTACTCTGCTGCAAGTTTATGAGTTAACGTCTTTGAATTCCACAGGTGAATGGGGTGGCCCCTTTGCCTTTGCCGTGGCTCCTTCATTTAGCACCATAGTCCCTAGTGTCCTCCACGTTTTTTTTTTTTTTTTCCTCTGTGATTGAATGGGACCTGCTGCACACACTGTCAGTGCTTCCTTGGCACCTCACCCTACCTTGGCTGCTGAGACTGTGTAGTGGTAAACACAACAGCAGGTATTTCTTTGATGTGATTGCATTTCCTTTGATTATCTCCTCAGTAGCGCGATTGCTGTACCATATGGTAATTCTAACTTTAATGGTTGTGAGAAGCTTCTGAGTAGTTTTGCACAGGTACTGAGTTAGTAAGGATCTCCACCAATGGTCTGTGAGGGCTCCCTCTCCCCAACTCCTCTGTACTATGTAAGTGCATCGTCTTTCTTTTTGGGGGGTAGTTATTTTAACCAGTGAAGTGATATGTCATTTTGTCTTAATTTGCCTTTCTCTAATGATCAGTGATTTTGAACACCTTTTTTATGCATACATTGGTGATTTGTCTTATCCTAATTGGGAAAAATGTCAACTCTAGTCCTTTGGTCCTTTTGATTTTGAAACATTCTTATTTGCTTACTGACTGGCAGTAATTACATAGCTTTAAGGAATACATCGTCGTGATTCAGTACATGTATACACTTCATCTTTCAACTCGAGATGTGTGTGCTGTTTGCCATCTCCAATTTTTATCATTTATTTTCAGTGAGAACATTAGAAATCCTCTTGTCGAGCTTTGTTGAGTTCTACCATATAATGTTTTGACTGTAATTATTGTACTACTATAAATTATCTGACTGTGACTCTGTATCTGTCAGCCTATTTCTCCCAACCTCCTCTACATTTCCTGGTTCCTTATAAAAGTTGTTTTTATTGTTTTGGGTTTTTTTTTTTTTTTTGAGTTTCTCTGTGTAGCCCTGGCTGTCCTGAAATGTGCTGTGTAGACCAGGCTGGCTCTGAATTCCTCCCAAATGTTAAGATTAAAGGAGTGTGCCACCACTGTCTGGCTCAGATGTTTTGATTTCTACTGCTTGATTTAGCTGTTTTAGATTCTACATATCAGTGTAAATATATGTAGTTACTTTTAGGCCTCCTTTGCCCATTTATAAATTCAATTATTTATTCTTTACTATTGACTCACAGAAGTACCATATATATCTTGAATATTTACATTTTTTCTTTCCATAATTTACTTTAAAATTTTACTTTATATCCCAATCGAAGCCTGTTCCTTCCTCTCCTCCCAGTCCCACCCTTATAAATACCCCCTCTTCTTCTCCTTTGAGAAGGGAAGCCCCACTTTGGTACCACTCTACCCAAGGACATCTAGTTCCCCCAGGACTAAGCACCTTCTCTCCCTCTGAGGTGCAACCAGGCACTTTAGGTAGGGGAAGGAATCCAATGGCAGGCAACAGAGTAAGAGACAGCCCCCACTCCAATTGTTAGGGAATCCACATGAAGGATGAGCTGCAAATGTGCTACAAATATATGTGGGCCCTAAGTCCAGCCCCTGTATGCTCTTTGGTTGGTGGTTCAATTGTGTGAGCTCCCCTGGGCCCAGGTTAGTTGACTCTGTAGGTCTTCTTGTGGTGTCTTTGACCCCTCCAGCTTGCTCACTTCTATTACCCACTATTCTCCAAGACTGCCAAGCTCTGACTGATGTTTGGCTGTGCATCTGTTTCTATTTATGGGTGGATGAAGCCTCTCAGGAGACAGTTATGATAGGTTCCTGTCTGCAAGCATAGCAGAGTATCATTAATAGTACCAGGGATTGGCTCTCTCCCATGCAATGAGTCTCAAGTTGGGCCAGTCATTGGTTGGCCTTTCCCTTAGTCTCTGTTCCATCTTGATGCCCACCCTTCTTCTGGAAGTTCTGCCTAACTACAGTAGGTGACCCATTCAGTCTCTATATCCTCCACTGGAAGGAATATCAGCTAGGGTCATCCCCATAGACTCCTTGAAGCCTCCCCCATCCTAGATCTTCAGATATCCCCATAGATATTCCTCCACAATTTTCATTCTCACTCCCAGCCCTCTCCTGCCCCTTTCTCCCCACACCTGATCACCATCTCCATGTTCTTCCTCACCCTCTGTCCCACCCAGCTCCCTCTCTCCATCCACCTCCAATGACTATTTTATTTCCCCTTCTGAGATTCACACATCCTCCCTTGACCCCTCCTTATTACCCAGTTTCTTTGGGTCTGTGGATTGTAGCATGATTATCCTGCACTCTATGGCTACTGTCCACTTATAAGTGAGCACATACCATACATGTCTTTCTGGTGTCTGCATTACCTCACTCAGGATGACATTCTCAAGTTTCATTCTTTTGCCTGCAAATTTTATGATGCCTTGTTTTTAATAGATGAATGGGGAGAGATGGCTCAACTGTTAAAGGACAGATACGCTTACAACCAAAAATAATATCTGAAGAGTATTCCATTGTATAGAGTATTAACTTCTTACCACATACACGACATACAAGTTTTCTTCCATCCTAGAGTTGTCTTTCCAGTTAGGTTACATTTTCTTCCTTATGCAGAAGCTTTATAATTTGACCCAGTCAACGTGGTTTTTGTTTTTTTCGCCTGGACTTCAGGTGATCTTGATAAAGCCCATCACCAAGTCCAATGTTGAGGCTTTGTCCCTGTCTTCTTCTAAGTGTTTTATGGTTTCAGATCTTTCCTGCTTGACTTTAATCTATTCAAACTTATCATTATAGAATATAAGGGTCCATTTTCCATTTAATTTTTCATGTGGATATCCAATTACCCTGGCAGCATTTATTGAAGAAACTTTTTTTTCTCCTTTGCATATTCTTACTGCCCTTGTCTACATTAATTGACCACACAGATTTCCTTGAATAAATGTTTCTTCATTTCTGTATGGCCTTCAGCCATGTACAAAGACGTTAAATAATTGCTGGGTTGTTTTTATTTAATGATGTCACCCATTAAGGTTGTGTTCTGGAGACTCCATCCTGGAAGTCACATCCCTACAATTATCTCTAGATGAGACTTAACTGATTAGGGTAAAGGAGACAAATTAATGTAAATTCAAAGAGAACAAACCTGGAGTGTAACTAATTTGTATATTAGTGGTAATTAGTATCTACACATAGATTTATTTGTAGCTCATTAACTGAAAACTTGCTTCATTTGTGCCGTGATTCATTAATTAGAAAGGTAGATGGAATGATGGGGCTCTAATGTGGTTTGACATCTTAAATAAATTTCAAGATTTGGATCTCAAATTGCAACGGAGCAGTAAATAGTGAGCAATGGGACTGGGGAATCAGTGGCTATCTGCCTTGTCTATAATGCTCATATACTACAATGATCTTAAAGGTCAATGTGTTTCACACTCAGTAAGTAGACAGGCCTTAATAAATTTGCTTTGTACCATATCTTATGCTGCAAAACTTGCACAAGAAGAGGTGGTTTTATTTCCTAGATAACACAGCATCTGATTTAATTAGCCAAGGGATATTTATAGAGCACCTCCTGCCTAGAAATTCACTGTATCGGAAGATATAGATGACTCAACAAGATACCTGTTTTCAAGAAACCCATCCCTTCATTACTAATATAGGCCTTACATGCATTAGAGTATAATTCTGAGACGGCATATTCTAATGACAGGTGACTAGTCTGGCGAGATTCAGAGGAAAATAAGGTCTTGTAGGCTTGAAATGATCATTTTTTTCCCAGCCAAAACTCTAACTTATAAAGAATATCACCCCAGCCCTGTATGATGGATCTTCACTTCATCCGGACATCAGTGGGGAGACTTGTCTCTGTCCCACACAGTGTTAGCTGGGGAGTGGTGGTAAGTGATAATTACATCAACTCGGAAGGGTTTTCTTCCAACATACTCCTTCTTGTAACTATTTAGAATCACTGAAAAAAATTTTGGCATCTTCCTGGATATTAATTTATTTAGATCCTCCTAAGCCCAAGAATGGAGATTCTAAGATAATCCTGCAGTAAACCTCAACATAGGTCCTTCCAATTGTACTTCGTTGTCTCCCCCCAACCCCCATCTGAGGGAATCATGTTCACTGGAAATTAAAAGGAGGCTGAATATTTTATAACCTTAGGTAATGTAAACCATGACTGAAGGCACAGCCCAAACTATAGTGTACAAAGCTGCCCAAGCTGAAGAGCCCATGTCAGACTACATCTTGCCTTGCTACCAAGATGTTGCATTGATAGGAGAAAGGATGTGGTGAGATAACCTGGTGTGAGCTACCATTTCTCAGAGCCACTACTGCTGACAAGAGTTCCTGCTACAGCTAGCTTCAGTCTACAGTCTCCAACAAAAACCAACTTCAGCTCCTGGTGATCATCATTGATAGAAGCAGACCCAGTGGGAGCTTTTTGATGATGCTGTAGTTAGAAATGTCTGCAGATGGTACTGTACATCCTGAAATGCTTCATGGAGCTGAATTTAGATTCTGAATTAGGAACCACTTTCTCTTTGTCAAACAAATTGGCCTTAATATCAAGGAGAAAAGAGGTTGACATTTACTATAACTCAAGCAAAAGGCAGAAATTACAATGGGAAGTTTATTAGCCTTTCTGTGTGGTTAGAATGAGTTTGTATCCATGCCCTGTTACGTTTTTCACCTGACATCTCCCCAGTGGTCATTGTCTTAGTTTCCTTGTTACTTAAAGAAAACCAAAAGCATAAAAAACAAAAACAAAACAAAAAACCCAATAGAGTTCTACAGAAATGGCTCAACGAAATAAATTAATTCATTTAGTATAGCCTATCACACTGAAGGTACTAAAAGTATAAAACCCGGTTCTGTTCTTTCCCATCTTGACTCTAAGTGAAGTGATAAGTGATTGAAGTCCAAGTGGTCAAATCAGATAAGCTCTTCAGTTATAGCCTGTCTTTTATATTGCAGCAGAGGCAACCTAGGAGGATGCATCTTAGGCAACCTGGCAGATAAAGAGCTAGAGGTTAGCCTACACCCATGACAGCCAGCACATTATTGCATAAAGATGGACCTGCAATTGATCTTGGCAATTTCATAAACTTTAGGAACCAACGTTCTCATTCTTTCTGTTCCCCATGATGATTTTAGAACATATGATTGTTACAATGTCATGGGAGAATGGTAGTTATAAAAGATTTTTGTTTCTGAAGAAGGTTTTCAATGTAAGTTTCCTTCATGCATAGAAGCATCATGCCAACCTTCTAAAAATCTATTGTTTGACTGATTCCCTCCATGCTAGCTCAATGTCAGACCTGCATGTTTGAGAGCATCAGTTTGCAATTCAAAATCTGAGCCTTTGTGATTGGCTATACGGGAGTGATGGCTTGTGGCTTTGTGAGGTCTCCTTCCTTCATCAGGTTGTAGAGTACCAAGCTGCCACCTGGACTCTGTGCCTCATGTTTTCTGATATTAGGAACATATCACAGATGGTGGCAAGCAACTCATGCTCACGTAGATTCCATAATCAATTAAGGCAGGGCTCAAAATGTAACTAACACTTCAGAAATTCCTGAGGACCACACTACTTTTTCCCACTTGACTCCATTAACAAGAAGACTTCAACGTTTTGGTTAATAGAAACCAGAAAGACTGTTTTTTTACATTATATATAATTATTTATCTCTCAAATTGTGTGATCCTTTCATATTCAAGTTGTACTCACAATTCAACTACTTAAATGAATGTATCTGACATAATTGAGAAAATATACAATAATTATAAACATAAGCATTTGAGTCATTATTATATTTTAACATCCATGCATACTAATATTTTGGTTTGGTATCAAGTGACTAACCTAAATAACTCTTTGAAAATTGTGAAATATTTGCATTTGGGGATAGTATAAACAACAATATAATTTAATTATTGTCTACATATTCTACAACATTAACACAGCCATGCTCAATAAAGTAAATTGAAAAGTTAGTTTAACTAATAACTTTATTAAGATTTTATTTTATGCCAAGCCTTACATCCACATTGAATCTTTCAAAGTCAATATAAAACACACAGTGTTTTATATTCACACAGAAAATAATCACAGTATGTTATATGTATGTTAAAGAATATTGCATGCATGGTCATTGAAGTTCATACGTTTTTATCTAGGATTTAAAACAAAAACAAAAACAAAAACCTCTCAGACTTAAGGAAAGTCCCAACCAAGCATGGAAAGCCATCCATGAGAACTGTGACAGGATGGGCCTTTCCAGTGGGAAGAAAAAGGCACATAGGACAGTAGCAAAGGAGGGGTGTGGGCATAAATGGCAAGGTATACATCAACAGGGAGTGCTGGGAGGGTATCCAGCATATATTTTTATTACCTATATTAGAGATATATAATCTCTAATATAAAAAGAAGGTTCAGAGACTAATTATCTATGTACACATAAGGCAATAAATAACAAAAGTGTGTATGGAATTCTTGTCTTCTAAGTTGAATACCAAGCCAATTCTGTTTTGTTTTGTTTTGTTTTGTTTTGTTTTGTTTTGTTTTGTTTTGTTTTGTTTTGTTTCAGGGCAAAGACATAAAAGAAGACAGGTGGGCAACTGACACAAAAAATTATTTGCTGTAAACCCTTGACATGTGTGGTGATACTATACATTATACACACACACATATATATATACATATATATACATACATATATATAACATATAATTATATAATTCTATACTTATTTTATAATGCACACAAGTCTACTCAAGTATACTATATTCCTTCTCATAGGCTCATTTACCTAAAATAGTGTTGCCAAAGAAAGTTGTAGTATAGTAAAAAGGAAAAAACAACAACACTAAAATAAAGATGACCATTATTTTTAAAAGTCATTATAAGGAAGGCAGTGCAGAACATAAGCTGGGCATGGTAGGGTGTGACTGTAATCCCAGGAAGTGATAGTCAAGGCAGAAAAATACCAACTTTGTAACCAGACTGGGTTACGAAGGGAATTCCAAGCAAGTCTGAACTACATAATGAGACATTATTTGTATAGAAAGATGGAAATAAGGAAGGGGGAGCAAGAGGAGGAGGAGGAAGGAGATAGGGAGGAAGGAAGGAATGAAAGAAAGAAAGGAGAGGAAGAATATAGGAGAAGAAAAGAAAGAGAAAATGAGAAAGAATAGGAGAAAAAGAAAGAGGAGAAAAACATTTTAACAAAAACCCTCTGACTGTTCCACATATCACATGTCCCCCACCCCAACCCATCTCTAAGAGAATGTCCTCACCCACCCAGCCCCCCTCAGCCCCACCAGACCTCACCACTTCCTAGGGCCCCAAGTCTCTTGAGGGTTAGGTGCATCTTCTCTGACTGAGTCCAGACTCAACAGTCCTTTGCTGTATGTGTTGGTGCCTAATATCAGCTGGTGTATGCTGCCTGAGAGATGGCTCAGTGGTGAGAGATCCCGGAGGTCCAGGTTAATTGAGACTGCTGGTCTTCCTATGGGGTTGCTTTCCTCCTCAGCTTCTTCCAGCTTTTTCATAATTCAACCACAGGGGTCACCAGCTCCTGTCCATTGGTTGGGTGTAAATATCTGCATCTGACTCTTTCAGCTACTTGTTGGGTCTTTCAGAGGGCAGTCATGATTGGCCCCAATTTGTAAGCACACCATAGCATCAGTAATAGTGTCAGGCCCTGGGGCATCCCCATGAACTGTATCTCAATTTGAGCCAGTCACTGGAGCTCCTTTTCCTCGGCCTCTTCTCAATGTTTGTTCCTGCAGTTCTTCCAGACAGAAACAATTCTGGGTCAGAGTTTTTAACTGTTGGATGGCAACCCCATTCCTCACTGAGATGCTCTGTCTTTTTCTACTGGAGACAGGCTCTATAAGTTTCCTCTCCCCGCTGTAGGGCATTTCACCTAAGGTTCCTCCATTTGAGTCCTGAGAGTTACCTCCCAGCTCTCTGTTATACTCTAGAGTGTCTTCCCACCTCCTACCCCTTGAGGTTGCCTGTTTCAATTCTTTCTTCTGGCTCTCAGGGCTTCAGTCCTGTCCCTTACCCCACTGCCCCTCCCAGCAATATGTGATCATGTTCCCCTCTTCCCCTCCTTGTCACTTTTCCCATCCAGGTCCCTCCCTCCATACCCCACCCCTTCCTGTGATTTCTTTTTTCTCTCTCCCAAGTAGGATTGAGGCATTCTCATTTAGACCCTCTTGTTAGCCTTCTTGAGTTCTGTGGACCAGGAGGGGAGATAAAGTCTGGATTATACAAAAATGATTAAAGAATAAAAAAAAAGGAGTTTCAACTAAATAGCATGCAGGTCAGAAGCTCACAAACATATATATATATATATATATATATATATATATATATATATATATACACATAAACAAGTACATATATATACTTTTGCCTGAGTTCTAGCATAAGTATCCCCTGGTATTTTATCTTGATTTTGCAATAAAAAATGCTTTTTAATTATAAAATATAGCCAATGCTTCTAGTATTAGATGTTGAAGTTCCTATAGTGAAGCTACAGTGTAGGAGGAACAGAAACTGATGTGTCCGGACACATGACAATATCTCAGATTACTAGAAACCTCACTAGTGACCAAGAAAGAAAGGATATAGGCATTCAAAAATTCATTAAAATTTGGGATACAAATGATAATAGCAAGGCCTGTGGAGTTATAGGCCAAAGCAACTATGAATCCAGACCACAAAATACAAACTACAAAACCTCTTTTACAGTACTCAGAGGGGGCATTTTCAATGGTAAGTGGAAGGAAGATTTGCCTGAAAATAAGATCCATGATCTGATTGTGAAAGTCACGTTTAAAAGGCTTAATTTAAGGCTAAGGAGATGGCTTGATGGTTAAGAGCACTTATAATTCTTGGAAAAGAATGAGTTTGAGAATGAGTTTGGATACCAAAACTCACATAGTAGCCTATAACAATTCATAACTTTTGTTTCAAGGGGATCTTCTGGCCTCTTCTAACTTCTAAGGGCCCTGGGAATAAATAGGGTACACTTACATACACATAGACACAAAAAGTAAAATTAATAAAAATAAATATTGAAAAATTGAAAATTAAAAATATTTTGAAGTTTCATGAAATCTCATATATCTTTCCTCCCTTTATGTGTGTGTGTGTGTGTGTGTGTGTGTGTGTGTGTGTGTGTGTGCAAAAGCATGCTCCTAGTCACTATTTAACCTCTTTGTGGCAGGGGTCTCTCAACAAAATCCAAAACAGGTAAACTAGTCTTGTCAACCATAAGGCTACAAGTATTTCTGTCTGTCTTCTAAGGCTGGAATTATGGGTAGGATATCACACCCACATGACATTTAGGTGAGTTCTGGGGATCTGAACCCAAGTCCTCTTGCATAACTAACTAGTGCTTTACCTGCTAAGCCATCTCCCTAGACCTAAGTATTATGCTCTAATGCTACAACTATGACAGGGAAAGGGATGCACCCTGGGACTTGGGATAAAGTCATCCAAGGTGGCTGAGTATGAGAACTCTGACTCTTCAGAATCTAAAAACTTTCTGATTCTCCAGAATTAGTCCATTGTTCTTTACCTAAAAATGTTACAGATGTATCCCATGAGGCCAGTGTTATAAATTGATGCCAATTCTCCTCAAGATTTTTATCTGCTAGTAAAGGCTTTGGTACTATTGGGCTGGTAAATGTGTAGTCAATAACTGGATAGAAAACAGCTTTCAAATACCATTGTTGCTCTCTAGATCCAAATGTTTCTATTTCCTAAGCATTTTTCAAAACTCTGTCTATGGCAATTTTATCATACTTTTGCAGTCTTGTGGCTCATGCTGTTCACAATATGACTTTTGTATGGATAAAAAGCTTTACCAGTCCCAAAACAAGATCAGATTTGCTCAAGTTACAGCTACCTCCACCACATGAGATCTTTCTATGACAAGAAATTTATTTAGTAGCTCTTTCTCTTAAGGCTAACTTCTACTTGGCCATCCAAAGGAGTAGCTGACATTTCTCCCCACCTTGGGGCTGAAAGCCCCCGAGATAATTGGTCTGTTTACATACTAAAACATTCTGTTGGTGGATGAAGGAAATATCCACATACCAGAAATCTTAACAAAGTTCTTTGGCATGATAGATGTTACACAAATAAGAGAATGTATCTGGAATAAATGGTAACATCCAAGTATAGGCTCCTTTGGAGTGTTTCAAATCTGAGAAATTCTACAATGAGAAAAAAAAAAATTTCCCAATAATTTGTTTGTGATGCAGCCTATTCATTAGCCACTTCAACCCTGAGCTACATTGAGGGATCCACAACTCAGGTCCAGAGATCAATGCAAGCAAACTTAGGTCCCTGTGGAGTGGCTCATTGTTTTCTTAAACCTAGCATTACATGGTGGGACTTGTCCCCACTTATATTTTCTGTGCAGGAAGCACTTGATAAAAAACAATGGCAAAATAAATTCAGGTCAGAGTGTGTTATCAAAACTGGAATGCAAAGACACATTTATTTAAGATGCATTCCATCCTGGATGAGTGCACAGCAGTTTGGCAGACAAATCAGAGGAGGAGGAGGAGGAGGAGGAGGAGGAGGAGGAGGAGGAGGAGGAGGAGGAGGAGGAGGAGGAGGAGGAGGAAAGAAGATAACAAAACATACCATAATAAAGGAAATTAATTGTAAATGGAATTGAGCCAAGGTCACAAGAAAGGGAATATCCTTCAAGACCCTCTACACAGAGGAGCTAGGGTGTCAGAGAGAGAGAAGAGGAAATTCTCAGAAGCGTCCATGAAGGCTCAGGGAGTGGAAGCCCTGAATATCACCACAGATTCCTATATAGTTTGGTTTGAATGAACCATGAAGATACTGAAAAGAAATGTTATAAATTAGGTCTGTAAAAGCAGGTTGAGGCTGGATTGTAAAGAGCATTATAAATCAGGCAAAGGAGTTTGGATTTCATTTTCTCTACTGGAAAGTCAATTTTCCAAAAACCAGATTTCCTGCAGTACCAGGTGTTCCAAGGGCTATTATTATTTCTTGGACACATTGGTTCTATAGGGTGGTCATAGATGGCATTCTGTAACACCTATATAGCATGTGATTGAAGGGAGAAGGATAAATCCTCTGAATACATAGTGTGGAGTCATGACAACAGGAAACAGAATTCACAGAGTCTGCTGAAATGTGCTCAGTTGACACATGTAAATAAGTCAAACAACTTCATATGTATACTGGCCACAACAGTTTGCTGCTGCCTAAAAAGGTGTCTGCTCTTCTAATCTTCAGTCATATGAGATTGGCTTAGGCCAGTGGTTCTCAACCTTCCTAATGCTGCAACACTTTTACAGTTCTCCATGTTGTCCTAACCCCACAACTGCAGCAGACCCTCTGGGCCCCTTTGTCTGCGTGGAACGGATCTCTAGTCTCGGGTGGGCAAAGCGTCGGATGAATTGACAGGCAGATGCACACAGGAGAGGTTGTGTAGTATCTGAATGTAATGTTAAATCGAGCATCTAACTTTTTATACATAAGACAATAAAAAAGTTGGGTGACATACCCACACAGTACAAAGATGTTACTGGATTCTTACATAAAACAGAGGGATGCAAACACAGAAGGTCTAATGGGAACCACCTGGGATAGAATTCATTGTTAACAACTGGGATCAAAAAGGGCTCCACCTAAGATTTGATTATTCTTAGAAGCCAGGGTCAAGGGCTTTGTGCCCTTGCCATAGTTCCTATTTTAGTCTATTGTATAGTCCACCTTCCCCATAGGCCATTGTAAATACGTGTGTATGGGTGTAACTCAACTATAGTCTTAGAAGCCAGGTGTGAGGTCTTTACTCTCCTAAGGCAAGGGCTTTCGCACCCAAGTCAAGGTTCTAACTAGGGAGTTCCGTTCTAGCTAACCATCTCATGAATAATGCAATACTCTAAAACCATAGCCCGATCTACTTCCTAAACCATTGCAAATTCCTGTATATGGGTGCAACTTGGCTTTTATTCTAAGTGATAGTGTAACACCAGAGGCTATTCTGAATGTCACTGAATAGCAATATTCTTACTGAATTTTAAGCCCGTGGTCTTGCTCAAGGACGTTCTAGGACTGTTGGAACACTGGCGGAAGGCTTTAGCTATGTCAGAATTCAATCGTAAAAGGCACTTCTAATAGGATAATACTGAAAGAGAGCATGTGGATCCATACACTAGACTAATGCAGGAATGGAAAATTAATGTATGGGTTAGAGAGAACGCCAGACTCCAGGAGCGAGTTTCTGTGAAACTCTTTTGCTTCATGAGTAGCTTTCAAGCCTCAGCCCGTTCGCTGACTCAACTGGAAAGCATGGCATTCAACTATAAAATTATTTAATTGCTACTTCAAAATTTTGATTTTGTTACTGTTATGAATCATACTGCAAATGGTGTGTTTCCCAATGGTCTTAAGCGACCTCTGTGATAGGATCATTCAACCTCCAAAGAGATCACAACTCACAGGTCAAGAACAGTTTGCCCAGGCAAGGAAGAAGAACAAGATGTTTGCTGATGGGGATGGAGACATTGCTCCGCCATTAAAGTGATAGCTTCACAAGGAGAAGACCTGAATTTGGACCCTCAACACCTGCAGTACACCTGCACCTGATGGGTGTCGTGGCATATTTGGCTATAATTGCAGCACTATGAGATTAATGAAGGTGGATCCCTAAAGCATATTGATCTGTCAACCTAGCTGAATCAATGATCTTTAGGTTCAATAAAAGACTGCCTTAAAAAATAAGGTGAAGAGAGAAAGAAGATAGCCAATGTTGAACTCTTATCTCCACATGCACTAGCAACACCTCTCACACACACATACATGTGCACACAAGTATATAAGTATACATATGCATACATATATGCAACTAAGTATATAAGAGTTTGATACAATAGTTACCAATATTTATGGTGTCTTGCCTAGATGACCAGTTACCTTTATCTGATAGCCCGTGGGTACAATAACTAAATGTATGTCCATTTTCACTGTAGACAGTGAAACTCCTACAAGGAAGGCATGTGGTTTTTGGTAATGATGAACCCCAGATTTTGTTTGTTTTCCTAAAGTTATGATCCTTTTAGGGGGGAAATAGCTGAGATAGAGCATATGAATATGCATCCCTTTGACCAGGCTTTGACAAGGCCTGGGATACACTACATAGCAACTTGGGCTCCGTTGCTGTTACTCTGGTTTTCATCAACCTTGCCCACTTCACTGTGTTGACAGAAGTGGAAAGGTAGCATATCTGACTGTCAGAAATGGTTCTTAAATCCTCTCCTCATGATCTTATGTTTCATTAAGCATACTTAGGTTGAGTTGAACAAATATTGGTTGAGTAATTACCAACCACCAAGGTGCTAAATCTTGTGTGGTGAAAAAAGATCGGTAAATCAAGGTGATGGTGAATGGAGCTTCCAATCTGGTTAGGGAGATTTGAAATCTCTATGGGCCTTAAGCCTCATCTGTAAAATGAGAAGAATAATACAACCTTCCTCATGGTTTCATTGGAAGGATTCTGAATATATATATATCTGAGGAGACTAGTACCTAACACCAGGTTTTCAGTTACTCTGTTATTTCTCTGGATACCAAAACTATAACTTATCCTGCATAGAGAGAGCATCAGAAAGCCCAACAATCAAGGGCTCTAGTATTTTAGACAATAGGAAAATCACTTCTAGGTCAAGCTGTAGTATTAATATTTTAGTTATGTGCTGACTCCAAATCTTGGAGGCCAGCACTTGACACTAGAATACAAGCAGTGTTAAACCAACCTACTACATCAAGCCATCCGGGGAAGCCTTCCCAGAGGATCTGAGGTGTGAGTGAGACCTTAAAGGATAAGAAAAAAAAAAAACAATTTGGCAGAGAAGAACATGGAGAATGGTCTTCATAGACGCCTAATAAAATTTTTTTTCACAGAAAAGGGAAACATGTTACTTCAGGAGGTGATGTTACAAGACCAGAGGATTCATGATGCTAACTGGAAGTATCCGTTTAGGCAAAGTCTCCTATCTTCTCTTTCCTCATTGTTCACATGGTCTGTATCCATTCCCGGATTCAGAATGGACATTTCAACCATCCCTTGCCACCATAGAGTGTTGGTTTTGAGAGAGCGCCAAGCATTCTTCTGCATCATTGACCTACCTTCTAACCCATAAGGAAAATGACCTTAGGGTGTGGTAATTTAAAGGGAGCCACATACACCCTGTTTACTCTCCCATGAAATTTCAAATTACACACACAATGGCTTTCAAATTAAAAAAAAAAGTCTGATTCTATTTTGGGTAGTGAGGACCTTAGTAAGGAAAGTGCAGGAACCATGAAGTGAGAAGGTAGATAAGAATCCGCATCCATGCTGGTCCTTTATTAGGACCCTGAAAGAGAAAGTCCTGCAGCGAAGGCTGGACTGGCTCCAGGGTGGGGGCCCACAGAAAGCAGCAGCCACAGTCGCTCACACTTTTGCTAAGACAAGGATTTCCAGGCTCTTTCTCCACATTCATACGCTTATCTAAAGGGAAGAAATATTTTGTTTTGAAAATGTCCTGCAGTCTGCTATTTCTAGACCTTAACCAACTTGGAGGAAAAACACCTACTGATTCAAAAGTGGTTCTTTGGGTAACAAATCACAGTCCTACGCATTTTAAACTATAGAGGTGAAGAAACAAGGTGAGCAGATGTGACTGATGTATGCAGACCTGCGAGCTCTGCAAGAGTGGAATTCCAGAGTCCGGGTCTATTTATTTGTACCATGACTTAAGCTAAACACATTTACACTTGCTGAAATTCAAGGTGCTACACTGAGTCACGCACAGAAGACCTGCTGTCATAATTGAGCACTGTATTTTCCAAACAAATGCTATACTCTGTCCATGGAGCAGGTTCTTTTCATTTTCCTTTCTCCCAAGTGAGGGACATTTTGAATGGGACAAGTCCATTGCTCACATGGCCGAGTCACTTGCGTCCAGACCACATTCTCCATTGCTGACTCAGATCTGAACCTCAAGGAAAAATGTCCTTCACACAGAGGACATTTCCAAATCAAAGTGTTTACTGAGGTATAAGATTCAGGGATGTGTGCCAATCACAAATATACAAGTCTTCACATTTTGACAGCATGAAAATTCATAGGAATTTTGCATGCTTGATCAAGAAAGAGAACATTATTTGAGTCATAGGTGCCCCCTATCAGACAACCATTGTGATTTCTAACATTACAGGTGATGACTTCTGCATGCCTTTGGGCTTATATGAGCAGATTGAACACTAATGACTGTGTTTCTGTCTGGCTTCTTTCATTTAGGACCATGTAGTTGTAATTCATTCATTGTCATGTAGGTTTTATTTATTTAAAAGGTTATGACTTTCTTTTTCACTATATAGAAATTGTATTTTGGAACTAATACAAATGGCAGTTGAACATTTTAAAAGATTTTTAGAACTATTATTCTGTGTGTGTGGTGGGGGACTGGTTGGGTGCCACTTGTGTGGGGGTGCCTATGGAGGCCAGAAGATGGTGTGGGTCCTATGAAGTTGGAGTTAGGGGCAGCTGTGAGTAGCCTGGTGTGTGCCAGGAATTAAACTTGGCTCATCTGGAAGGGTTCCAGATATTTTAACTGTGATGTCATCTCTCCAGTCCCAATTATGAACATTCTTGTATTATACCCTTGAATAGAATTGTTACAGATAGTTTTGATACTATATATTAGAAATTATGAAAATAGACACTGGAATAAAACCATGGAAAGACCAGAATCTAACCATGAATGTAGGAAAGAGCAGTGACAGGCCAGCAGATACTCTTCAGTGTCTTTAAGGGGTATATGGAAGAACTCTTTGGGCTGTGTGGAAGAATAGGGATGGGGATAGAGTCAGGGTAAAGCTTCCCAGTGGATGTGATACTTAGGTTACATTTTAAAACATAAAGAAACATTGACCAGGGAACAGAGTGGAGGAAGGACACGGAATAGAATGGGATGTGGATAGGCAATGATGAATGAGAAAGCAAATGGAACCCAGAGCTCTTGTTAGGACAATAGATGAAGGGAAATGTGTGTGGAAAACAGGAGGACTGGGTAGGTGAGCTGGTGTGCTACCTTGAAGGAACTTGCCTGCCACGTATGGAATTGCATTCATTATCCTGAATAAAACAAGAGCTGTGGAAGACTCTAGGGTGATGGGATGCTGTGAGCAGCTCATTCAGTTGCCGTGCAGAGTCAAAGATAGAAGAAGAAAGAGGGTCCTTGAAGATGGTAAGTTACTATATATAAGATGCTTTATTTGGGTAAGTGGAGGAGGAATTGCAGCTTATAGTGGAAACTAGCTGAGGCCTTGAGGAAAGCCTGGCACTGGGCCAGTACCCTCAGTGAAAATCTGGATGGCTTCTGCGGGAACACGGAGTATGTAAGAGTGGGGTAAAGGAAGTGTGTGTGGCGGGGAGCATGCCAAGTTTCAGTGTGCAGAAAATGCACACAGTAAATCACGCAGAAAGCTTTTGGGGCCGGCAGGCCACCTGCTGACAGCTGACTGGTGCATCCAAGGGGCCTCTGCGTGAGAGCGGAAAGGCAAAGCATATGCAATTGGAGGGACCGGCCAGAAAGCAAGCACACTACAGCATGGAGCTGAGAGCAGTGCCAAGCTGTGACAGCAGCTGCCTGTCCACTCAGAAACCAAGGGAGAAGGCTGGGTGGAGACGAGCCAAGCCACATCCCTCCCCGTTCCATGACAGACTCCACAGAGGCTTCTAGAAAAATCTGCATTCCTGTATGTGTGTGTGTGTGTGTGTGTGTGTGTGTGTGTGTGTGTATGCAAAATAGTTTTGCTCCATTTCACTCAGTGTTTACATGTATGTGTAGTGCAGAGGATGTCACATTGTGTAAAAGGTCCTGGAAATGCACAGTAGTTAAGAATTAGGTCTGCAGAACACACATTAGTATAAGGGAAGACACTTGAGTTTTGTAACCAGAACCAGAGTTTGAGATGTGACTTCCTCTTTGGTGACCAAGTAAAGAATATCAAGTCACTACATTTGCTTAGTATTTAGAGTCCTCATCAATAAATAAAGGCTAGAAAATCCCTTCCATATTTTTCCTTACTGCTCTAATTTCCCTCCTATTTATGTGGGACCCAGTTTCTCCATCTTTCATTCCTAGGAAAGCTGACAAAGAATACCAGTTTGACATATGCAGGTATCCTATGTGATGGCTAGTGCTAATTGTCAACTGGAATGATCCAGAATCACTTGGGAGATGGGCTTCTGAGCCAAGATAATGGGACCTTATCTTGACTACATTGATTAAAGAGGGAAGACTCACCCACTACGGGAGGTGCCAGTTCCTGCTAAGTGAAGAAAGGAAGCTGACTAGCCTAGCATGCCTGCACGAGTTGCTCGTGATTTCTAAATATAGATGACGTGTGACCGGCTGCTTCACACCTGCCTTCATGGCTTCATGTTGTCATGATGGGCTATACCTTGAAATGTGGGATAAAATAAATGTCCCTTCCTCCCCGAAGTTGCTTTTGTCAGAGAATTTTATCCCAGTAACTGGAAAAGTAGCTAAGATAGTCTCTTATTCAATACTTTCCCCTAACAAAGCAAGTAATTCATGGAAGAGTTAAATAGACACTGATTGAAAGAGCTCTGTAATCCCCCCACCCCCACCCCCACCACCAATGTACTTTTTACTTAAGAATGGAGTCAGAGGAATGCTGGTAGAAAAGCGACATACAATTGGAGAGAAAGGATGAGTTCCCTTTTGTAAGAAGTTTTCAAGGAAGGGATGGGATGGGGTCACCTCTCTGTGGAGTTTCACTCAGCACAATTCTCATTTCTCTTCTCTCCCTAGAGTAAAACTAAATGAAACCTTAGATTGGTTTAAAGGTTCTGGCTAGATAAATGTTTAAGAGCCAATAAAGCTGTCAGTGTAGATCAGGCTAAGCCCAGGTGAGCCAGCCCTCACAGTAATTCTCTCATGGCCTCAGGGTGCCAGGCAGCACAAGCCAAGAGGAGCCAAGTGCCTGCTCACCCCCTATGAGCAGAGTTAGACCTTATAGAAAAGTGAACACGTTTCCCCATTTTCCTTGATATGTAGTAGAAGCCCTTGTCAAAACAGCAGGGGAAGCCTCAGGAAAGAGTGGAATGATACAGTGGAGTCACATAGAAACCACACAATGGAGGCACATAGAAACCTCACACTCTCTCAGAGCTTCTCGTGGCTTATAGACTGGTGAAAATGGTTCTTCATTATGGAAGTCAGTTTGGCAGTATTAAAAAGTATACATATCTAATAACCATACACTTCTAGATTTTTGCCCATAGACAGATGTACAAGAACACACAGATGACCAATAAGTTGAATTTTATACCTTTGCCTTTTTGTTATTTATTTTTAATGATTAAAAACAAAGAAGAAACAAAAAAAAAGTCTCGTTAATTGGGAACTGGCCAAGTGAGGGACATATAACCCGGTGTGCTAAGATCATGCAGAACTGCATGCAGCACTTGGCTGGGGAGGTATCCAGTTTCAGTGTTGTGACATGAACTTGGGAGCCAAACTTCTCAACCTCAGATGCCTGTGGCACTGAAAAAGTCTCTCCTTTTCTTTGAGCCTTGGTCTGCTCAAATACAAAGTCAGAGGAGTGCTGCTATTTGAGACACAGACCGACTGTGAGCTTTGACAGCCGATAATACGCAATGTGTTTACAGCCTTATCTGATTCATAACAAAGCACTGTTAATAACTGTTCACATTAAATTGAAACTAACCTGCATAACTTAGTTATCTGGATGCTGAACCTGTGGGGCTTGAAGAGAAAGGTACTTTCATTTTTCTTTATATAATACTGTCTGTATTGTTTCCACTGAGCATATTTTATTGAAATAATGAATTAAAGATTGCCACTTAAAAGTATAGTGGGTAACAAGGCAGTTGCTTTAAGAGTTTGGAATGTAACAGAGATTTTTAAAAGAATCAGTCATTACAGCTGACTGTATATTCAATTCATTATCAACTCTGCAACACTTGATATTTAACCCCCTGAATTTGTGATACATTTTAAACTTAGCAAATGTGCTTCTACAGCATGGGCCTGTCTCATCCCTATCAGAATTTCTCTCCTCTACTGTTGTATGATAAGTAGAGAAGAAGGAGTTCTAAGCTTTGTGGTTTTCTTTTCTTTTTCCCTGATTCTTTCCTTCCTTCCCTCCCTTCCTCCCTCCCTTCCCTCCCTCCTCTCCTCTTTGTTGTTGCATTCTTTTCATCATCTATTTTTCCATGGGTTAATTTTGTTCGTTGACCATTTCATATATTATAAGATATTATGTTCACTGTCTCCCATACATCCTCATTTATCTCCCTCTTATCCCTGTAACTGTTGTTTTCTTTCTCAAACAAGTAACAAGAAAGTTGATAGTTTGACAAAATTCAAGTTTAGAACATCGAAGCCTCATCTCAGGTAACGGAGTATATGAAAAGACCGGTTTACAAGGTGCAAACTGCCTCCATCAAACCACAAACTCCCTGTAAACTGGCCCATGACAGCTCAAACAAAATAAAT
The DNA here is from genome assembly GCF_000001635.26 of Mus musculus. Lineage (NCBI taxonomy): Eukaryota > Metazoa > Chordata > Mammalia > Rodentia > Muridae > Mus > Mus musculus. The sequence goes on from NC_000085.6 coordinate 27,069,986, forward strand.
CTCTAACATTTCCCTCCGCAATCAAATATCTGGTTTGAAAGAATTGCGAATTTTAGTGGGTCACAGGAGAGAAGGGCCAACATTTTAGTTTCCAGAGTTTATAGTTAGAGCTGGTATAACTGCCTCAGGACACAACTGAGCCATGATTGACAAGTGACACTGTAGACCGTACTCTTGGCTTTGCCTTCAGCAACCTCAGGTGCAACAATGCCAGAAAGGCTGAATGTTATCCCTGGCTTCAAGATGCAGCAAACTGATAACACTGGTACAACAAGGAGGAAAACTCAAAATAGGTCCAGTGAGATGGAGTTAAGAATACAATAACAATGAGCATATTTACAACAATAGGCCAATTAGCCCACTACTTACTTGACCTTATGCAAACTCCTTTCCTTTTTGGTTTACAGCCTTGTCACTTGTAGATACAAACTCATTGACAGATGGTGTCTCAAGTGCATTTCACCTGACTATGAATTCATGTGTATAATGACAGGCACTGAATGCTTTCTTAGTACAAGACACCAATGACAAGCTCTAAGATGTGGTTGACAAGGTCACTGTTCTTATACAGTTTACATTCAGGAAGGGGCTAGACAGAAAAAAAAAGTACATGAGAAATGCACAGGGCAGGGATAATAATCTTCTATGGAATTACAGTAGGCTGCTGCGAAAGGAAATTACAGTGCAGGAGCTTGGGAAAGGACCCTGAGGAAGTGGTACTTAAGATGGGATGACAATATAATATCTAGGAATAGACGATATAGACGATAGATGCTGATTCCAGCCAGAAGAAGTGCTGGTCAAAGGTCATGGGAGAAAATTGTACTGTAAGGAACCAAACAAAGGCTTAGTAGGCAAGAGGAAGAACATGGAGGATTCTGGAAGCCATGGATGGAAAGAGATGACAAGATTTTGAGTATATGATATTATTTATACTTTTTTGGGGGGTGTTATGTATAAGGTTGGAAGCTGAGATATTTAATAGAAAGCTATTGCATATGTTCAGAAAAACAAATGTCATAGATGTCTTTGCTAAGGAAGACATCATGGAAACGCAAAGACTGGACATTGTTGAAGCATCTGTGGGAAGGAGAATAGATAGTTAAATACTCTCTTATGTGAAAGGAAAGATTCCTAGCTTGAAAATGAGCATTGTTGGATGTTGGTTCCAGTTTTTCAAGTGAGATGCATGCGAGGACAAGAACAGAAAGGGAGAGATACTAGAGACTTCCATGCTTGCCACACAGTTTTGGACGTCTGCCGAGCATCCAGGGATCATGTCTAATGAGCCACTAGAGTGACTAATGGGGGTTTAAAACATGAGGGAAAATACAGATCTGGGAACCATCATTATGATAATATGGGCAAGGCAGAACAAAAAGATGTCAGGAGCAGAGGACCTGAGAACAGGATCCTGGATTGTTTTCATGTTGGATGTCTAGCTGAGGAGATGGATGTAGCAGAGGAGACTGGAAAAGCATAGCCAAGGTAATAGGAGACAGAACAAATCCAGGGAGCTGCCAGAAGCAGGATACAATTCAGTACACCAAAAGCTCCTGAGAGGTCTATTAGAGTAAGAACCAAACACTTGATTCCAAAGAAAAGAAACCACATTCAAAGATGACATATTAGTGAGCACCATGTTTCCCTAACATTTGGAGATTTGGGGTTGGTAGAAGATTGAATTGAAAGTCAATAGACAAGGCAAAGACCCTTAGAAAAATCAACCAAGATCTCACTGTATAGCCTCGGGCTCCATTGGTCTGGATCTAACTATGTAAGTAGTTCAGTCTAACCTGAAATAGAATCCTCCTGCCTCAGCCTCCTAAGTACCACAGGGTTTTCTGGTATGACTATTTCAAGATGGAGAAAATCACAAGTCCTTGTAAAGAGAATTGAATGTGGTTTCGGAGCTGGAGTGGTCTGAGTGATTAAAAGAGCTTGCTGCTCTTGCAGAGACCTTTGTTTTGTTCTGAACACCTCACAACTCTTTGTCAGCCATATATAACTCCAACTCTAGGGGACTTGACACCCTCTTCTGGACTCCACAGACACCCATGTGCAAATTACAAATAAAAATAAATCTTGAGAAATAATGCAAATGTTAAAAACTAGAATACAGGCAAACTGAGGAAAGGCACGAAGGAGAAGGGGATTTAAGAAAGGCATCCTTAGCTGTTGCCATAACAGGAAGTGGGCAGAGATGCTAACAGGAAGTGAGGAGAGATGCATTCCATCTGGAATGGGGAATTCCAACTGTTGAAGTGAATGGCTATGTTGAATTCATCTTATTAACTCTGCTGTTTGTTATTTTTTCAAAAAATGATTACTATTAAAGAAAGAAGAGATGGAAGAGAATCAGTTGCCCTTGTAGGAATTCTGATACAGGTTGCAAGATGTGTACTGCTCAGGAGAAACACAGAGGAGGAGTTACTCTCCATCATCCACTCCTCGGGCACATTGCATGGCTCCCTATTGTTCTAAAATGCAATTTATTTTCTTTCTATAAGAGTCAGGTTCAGGGGCCACTGTTATTCCTTCTTTTTCTGTTTGTTGTGATGAAACACCTCAAACAAAGGGAACTTAATATGAGTACATTGCAGGGCTACAGAGATGGCTCAGTGAAGGAGGGCACTTGCTGCTTTTCCTGAGAGCTCAAGCTCAGGTCTAACAGTTGACAGTCTTCTTGTTAGATCCTGGGGATCTGGGGATCTAACACCTCTGGCTTTGGTGGTCACCTGCATTTGCATAAACATTCCCAGATGCAGACACGTACACCTACACCTAATTGAGAACAATTAAAAATTAATCTTTTTAAATGAAAAGAATCCATCACAGCAGGACCTTGGGGAAGAGGCAGCAACATCAGCATGGCAGCTGAAGCAAGAGACTGAGAGTCAGGTCTTTAATCATGAAGAATAAAGAGTATGAAAGCCAGTGAGGCTCTAAGTCCTCAAAGCCCAATCCCAGTGACAGACTTTGCCACACCTACTCCAGTAGTGACTGTGACAGGCCCAAAAGTTTGGATGCAGTCTTGAGGCAAAAAGTTCATGGAAACTTAGTCTCCTGGACCTGTGGCATCCTGTAAAAAGAATGCTCCAAATCTGTCCTTGCTTTAGTCGGTGAATGGATCTGTGTGCTTTCCTTCAATATTGTTTTATTCTAAGTGCCTTTAAGGATTGATTTTGACACATAGCTAAATTAGATTAGCTTCTACCAGTGTGCCAATGTCCTAGGCCATCCTTGAGCTAACCCTGGGCTTGGAATTCAGTAAGAATATTACCTATTCAGTAACATTCAGAATTAACTCTAGTATTATAAGAGAGACAGTATTACAGTTTACTTGAATAGAGCTAGAAATCTCAGGGCTAGTTTACATAGTAAATACTTAGAACAATAGCAGAGTCATAGTAGTAGGGAATTTCCCTGGTGCATGCTTTTCACTAGGCCCAGAGGAGTAGCATAAGTAGGTATTTACTAAGGGACCCCTGGTGGTGGGTTTAACAATAGACTAGTATTGCATCAGACCTTTCAGCTGGATCCTGTGAATAGCTGACTTTACATAAGGCGAATCTTATCTCAATTGTAAACATTGCCTGGTTCCTGCCAGTGTTTTTGTATGCATTTTTTGTTTTGTGTCCGATAACTTCAGTGTACCGTGGATGACCTTAATGTATCACTTAACTTCTTTGTTTTCTGTAATATATAAGTCTGATGCTCACTTTGACAAATTACATTCAGATACAACACTCCCTTGTGTTCATGCCTTTTTGTCACTTTTTGCAAACTCCCTGGCCACCTGTACCGGGACCCTGATTCTCCCATGGATTGAGGGGCCACTCCAGCCTTCTAATGATAAAGAAAGAATTTTTTTCTCTTTCACTTTCTTTTTCTCTTTTTTTTTTCAAAAGGCTCTGATTCATAGGATTTTATTATACTTACTTCTAAATGAAAAAAATAAATTTTGAGTTGAAATTAGGTCTTTTTAATTTTTAATTTTTATTTTATTGGATATTTTCTTCATTGACATTTCAAATGTTATCCCCTTTTCTGGTCCCCCCCCTCCGGAAACTCCCTATCCCATCCCCCCTACCCCTGCTTTTATGATGGTGTTCCCCACCACCAACTTCAGCCCTGGCATTCCCCTACATTGGGGCATCAAGCCTTCACAGGACTAAGGGCCTCTTCACCCATTGATGCCCAACAAGGCCATCCTCTGCTACATATGGGGCTAGAGCCATGGGTCGCTCCATGGGTTCTCTTTGGTTGGTGGTTCAAACCCTGGGAGTTCTTGGGGGTCTGGTTGGTTGATATTGTTGTTCTTCCTATGGGGTTGCAAACCCCTTAAGTTCCTTCAGTCCTTTCTCTAACTCCTCCATTGGGGACTCCATGCTCAGCTGGTTGGCTGTGAGCATCTGTTTGTATTTGTCAGGCTCTGGCAAAGCCTCTCAGGAGACAGCTATATCAGGGTCCTGTCAGCATGCACTTTTTGGCATCCACAATAGTGTCTTCATTTGGTGACTGTGTATGGAATGGATCCCCAGGTGGGGCAGTCTCTGGATGGCCTTTCCTTCAGTATCTACTCTACACTTTGTCTCCATATTTCCTCCCGTGAGTATTTCGTTCCCCCTTCTAAGAAGGACTGAAGCATCCACACTTTGGTCTTCCTTCTTCTTGAGCTTCATGAGCCTGTGAATTTTATCTTGAGTATTCCAAGCTTTTGGGCTAATAGAAAATCACATTACACATCTACCATTTAAAAGAAGGTGACCTGTGAAAGAATATATATCCATACTGTTTGGGGAAATGAAACGGTTAAGAGGATAGCTGCCCAAAAATTAGGGGGAAAAAGTTTAATTGAAGAATGAGAGAAACCATGCAGGCTGTCCTTGTAAAGATGAGGCTGAAGGCAGATCTAGTTTCACCTGAGCACACATGGCATTTTATGAGCAAAATCAGCAGGGAACATCCTAGTGACTGAGTGTGAGGTGTATGTAGTTCTCTTCTCCATCTGAGAGTCTTCATCACTGGGAGTCTCCATCCTCGGGTAGTTACAACTCATGCTGAATTAATTGAATTAATATAAACCAAGGTGGGGAAAGTCTTCGCAAGAAGCATTTTCCTGCCTGGAGCACAGACGTGTTTGTATTTCAGTAAAGGTGTTACGATTTCAGCAGCTGAGCTGGAGGTGGCTGCTTCAGAAACCAGATGGCCTAGAGGCCCTGGGCTTTTGCAGGGTAACTTAGCAACATCAGGCTGCTGCTGACATAGAGCAAAGGTGCAGTTCCTTATTGCTGGTCCTTGAGGTGATCGCATTTCCTACTGTGACCAAAAGAAACAGTGAGCAGGCTTGAGGATGCTTTGTTTGGGTCTCAGAAACCCTAAAAGCTATCTGAGGGAAAAGGCCTTATAAAATAGCAAACAACACACATTGGCAAGTCAGGGTCAGGTAAGCACGAATGGGCTTCTTTTTTCCCATCTAAAATCCAGAGTAAATGCCCATAAATGCATACAATTGCATGGATTTTGGTGTTTCTATCAGGTCATTGTGCTTTGGGTTTAATTCTCTCAAACGCATTTCTTTAGGACCAAACTCACAGTAGCCTCCCCCAGAAAGATAATTTCAGTTTATTATTGCTCTGTTCTCATCCAAGTTGGAACTACGGGGAAAAGAAGGCCAGTCGAGGAAGGAGGAAGTGTGCTGGGTATCGTGTGTATGTGTGTAAAACTTTCACCATGATATCTTAGCAAGCTGTCAGGGTTCTAAGCAGGGAATTGTGCTATGGTACCCATTTTAAACAATACACTAAAAAGACATGTACAGTATGTGTTAAATTATAAGATGAGCAAACAACTGAGCTGATATGTTAACATGAGATCATTCTGAATCTTAAATTGATGCTATTTTTGATATCTTCACTTCCTTGTGCCTTGCAACACAATTCCCAATAGCCCAGAGGCAGCCTCATCTTAAGTGCTCATTTGTGAATGAATAAAAAAAAAAGTGAAATATATATACACATAAATATCTATGTATATATGTGATGTATATATATATATATATATATAAAATACATACACACATATCAGCATACTAGACAGCTCTAAACCAGAAGTAGCTCTTCTTGTTTGCCATAACACGAGTGACATTGTGCTAAGCTGAAGAATCCAGGCACTGAAAAACAAACACCACATGATATCATCCATAAGTGGGATATTTAAAAAGCCAAACTCACAGGAACAGAGGCTGTAGTGATGACTGACAAGTCTTGAGGGTGGGAGGTGTTGAGGGTGCTACTGGCCAAAGAATATAAAATTTTAACTAGAAGGAATATTCTATGTTCAGGAGATCTATTGTCCAGGCAAGAAGATTATAGGTAAGAACCTTGCTTCAGGGGCTTGCACAGAAAAGTGGAGGTTGTGTTCCCACCACAGTGATAACTGTTTCAGGCAGTTACCTTGTTTGAGACATTCTACAATGTATGCCTATTTAAAAATATTATGGCAAACACAATAAATGCAATATTGATTCTCCAATTAAAAATAATATAACAGATAGACAAATATGAACAGAAAATAAATCTATGTTCTTTTTTAAATTGTATACCTTGTTTCTTTTGATAAACTCTAAGCCCAGTCATTTGTTTACACAGTAAGGCAGGGCTGCCACTAACACAGGCGATATGTCCCATTCGTGCCTGTAAGCTACATCGCAGAGTCCATAAATTCAGAGTGAGAGTAAACACACTTATCTCTAGTTTGTCAATTAAGATGCTGCTGTAACACATTGCTCTGTTTGCCAAAGTATTTAAACATCGTCTTTATTCATTGCTTCTCACCTTCCTACCTAAAATTGGCAGTCCCCGTTGTTATCCTCACTTAAGAAGTCACACTACCCAGGGAATAGCTGGATTAAAAGCTATGATGCCCAAATCTCATGGATGAGTGCTTGGGGGATCTTCTGTCTAGACTCAATGAATAATTCAGAAGACCAGGTCCTGGAAATCCAGTTCGGACTCTGGCAGACTTGATTGCTTTTGAGCTGTGGCTTCCAGGAGGTTGCTCATCCTTGGTTTCCCTCAGATCTCTCTGTCTTTGAGGGAATCCTTTAAGAGTTTATGTAAGGCTTGGAAACCAGCCTTCTCCCTGACTCTCCTCACTCCCTTAGCCAAAAATATCTGTGTTTCTATTATGTGTGCCTGTTAGTCTTCGGGTTCTATTTCTGGCTCTTCTTTTTTCTGTTTCCAGCCCAGCTGGTCAGTCTGTCCAGGCAGCTCTTCTCAGACAATGGCTTCTAGGGCATGCTTCTTTCACTGTTCCTCTGGTCCTGGGAGAAGGCAGGCAGCATCTTCCAGCTGTTCCTCATCCTAATCACCTCATTGCTTCCATTTTTGTGTCTCAGCTTCCTATCACCCCTTTAACCAACTATCTCCGTTAAATTCCATCTGTTCTAAAGACCTTAAGGGTTATTTTCTTGGCTAGATCCCGATGGATACAAACAGAATTCACAGTTACAAGCTACAGAAACTAACACTGGTATTTTATATAAAAGAGATTTATTAGAAAAGACATTGGAGAGATTAGAAAATCAGTCTCAGAGGTGGGAAAGAGGTAGCTCTCAAAACAAATTAAAGAGAATTTTCTATGAAGTTACCATCACATCACAGCTAGTTAAGGCTTCATCACAGGTGCCACTAATGTTGGCTTCTGGAAACTGCCATTCAAGATGTCTACCTCTGTATGTCAACAGAAACACCTCTGGGCACTTCTTCACTCTTCCTGATATGAGCTTCCAATTTAGAGACTCGGATAGATATACCTGATTATCCTGGGACAGACTGTGAACCAAACCTGAGCCTAGCAGCAAGGAAGGACATAGAAACTGGCATTTTCAGTCTCATAATTGGAGCAACATTTCCTATAAATAGAATAGGGGCATAGAAGCTCAATGGATAGTTTAGTTTGAGTGAGCCTGAGGCAAAGTTTCCAGTGTCAGTGGGGTTTTTTTTTTTGTTGTTTTGTTTTGGTTTGGTTTGGTTTGGTTTGTTTGTTTGTTTGTTTGGAGAAGGATGAATTCCAAGAATCACTGAGAAAGAAGTAAGATAAGAGAGAAAATAAAATGCCATCAAATTATCAAGAAAGTTGTCACTAAGGGGGGGGGGTCTTAGATACCAACTTGGGAGCCATAACTCAGAGGTACTATATGACTTCTCTTGGGGAAACATGGCACATTTCTGTTCTTTCCAACACACAGACAACAGAACAACAACAAAAAATTATACCACTAAAGTCTAGCTTGGTGAACCAGTGAATTTACTGGAGTTGATTATGGGCACATGAGTGACTCAGAAGTAGTCAGCTGTTTCGCCACATCACCAACCCCATCAAGGGTGAAAACTCAGGAGCACTGTATCTCAGGAACCTCCTGCACAGCTTGAGCTGATAGGAGAGTCTCCTCCCTAAGAAATCGTTTATTGCGTTTATAACATGGGAGAGATCTTGTGACTCCTGTTACTTTCTGTGATTGCTGAGTTGCATTGGTTTCATGAGCCTTCAAGTATCATTAGATTGTCAAGTCCTGTGAGCCTCTATTCTCCTCTAGAAGGGAATCTCAGTTCCTAATACTCTTCTCCCCGAAGAGCCCAAGCCTATGTGATACTCATCCACCAATTGCTGTGTGAAACCACTGACAGCAGCTGAGGATGAGGCTCAGATCTCAGCATCTGCAGCCTACCTCTTCTGGGAGGTAGCCAGGCAAAACCTTCAGCTCAGCACATATAGGTGCTGGCCCTTTTAAAGGCTGGCAGATGTAAATAGAGAAGGTCAAGCAAAGAAGATACAGCAGGATGCACACTGCATCTATGGCAGAGGAATGATGGATAAGCGAGTCTCACCAGCACTAGGAACTGCTGTCACTGCACTGATAGTCTTGAACTTCAGCCACAGAAGCAAGCAATTAACATATACCATGGAACAAGAGCTGTAACAGAAGTGCATGGGATCCACAAACAGGCTTTTGGCTTTACAGACTTAGAAATATGGAGAGATAGCATCCTATATCCTTTGGAACCCCATTACCTAGGGTGGACATCCCTGGGATGCCCTGGTCATTGTCTGCTTCTTGCTATAATCCAGCAAGGAAGAGAAGGATGCAGTGAGAGGTCCAGTTTATAGGGAAGAAGGACAAGGTACGCCTTATTTCTTCTAACTACCTGATGGCTCCTATTGTTCATGTCTTTGATACAACTACTCTGAAAGACTTGTGAACAGTGTGCTCCATCCCCCAGCCAGGGTTATCTCTATTCCAGACCAGTCCTGGGTTCTATCATTGACAACGAATTCTCATGTATTCTCTCGAGCTCAGTCCACGAGCGTAGGAATGAGCTCCTGGGTTTAATGATCCCAGCATCCAAGCTCCTGCTGGCACATTCCAATGCACAAATCTCGTGATGACAACCATCTTTTGAGGGACATGGATATGCAAACATGCTCAGAGATGTTACATCGAGAAGCTGGGGAGATGGCACAACTGAGGCTTGCGCCGTCCTCTGTGAGACCTCCAAATCTCTCCTCACACTTTCCATCTGTGGCAACTAGAAAACTTAAAAGTGCTTAAATGATGTGATTCTAAGGTCAAAGTAATAAACAGAAAGTCTCTAAGCGCTTCTTACAATCTTCAGGGTAAGAAATTACCAAACAGAATTCCGGACTGGAACCTAGAAGGGCAAGTCCCTATATATAAAGCTTCAGCTCAGCTAAACGAGTTTCAAATAAATGTCTCTAAATACACCCACACCCACCTTCAAATAAATATGTCTCTAAATACACACACACACACACACACACACACACACACACACACACACGCCATGAGAATCCAGAAGAGGGTGTTAGGGTGTTAGATCCTAAATTATGGGCAGTTTTGAGCCTTCAGATGTGAGTGCTAGGAACTGAACTCTGGTCCTCCGGAAGAGAGTCGAGTGTTCTTTACTGCTGAACAATTTCTTCAGACTCCCTTGCTCTCAGTTCTGTGTTACATCTAATCTATAGGCAAGGAGGAGATTGTTCCCTCTAGCACTGATAACCAATTGACCTTCTCGGCTAACTAAAATAAACCTACAAAGCTGGAGCTAATGTGGTCTTAAGTCACCTCACAGGGTTTTTAGCCTCCTTTAAATGCCATAGAAGAGTCATCTGGCATCCCGGGCTGTCAGACACTTACATGGCCACACGCAAGTACAAACTGAGAGACAATGGTTTGGAAATTTTCAGGGGGAATTCTTTATGTTTTATTAACCAATGTTCTCATTTTAGTTTTGCAGAGTCACTGAGAGCAATCCATCCTCCACACCCACATTCCCACATCTCTTCAACTTGAAAATGGCCAAGAACAGCATTGATCCAGCAGTCCTTTGGTACTAAGGGTAAGAGCAGAAAGTGCGGGGGTGGGAGGGAACAGACAGAAAACCCACACAGATTGTAATTTTATTTCAGGATGCTAAAGAACAACCATGAAGAAAGCCTCAGGAGCAAAGTGTCACGTTAATTGCAAATACAATTTTCAGAGAAAAAGAAAATGTTCAAACGGTATTGATGCAGAGCTTACGAACTTTGTCTAAGTGACATGTCTATAGATAGCTGAAACGTAATGACAAAAAGAATAACAAAATGCAATAACAAAGGGAACTTCATGTGATTTGCAGTTTTGAAAACACAAATGCATTTTTAAAATTTCTTGATGCACTTAACAGATTTGGATCTAGCGAACTGAAACTTTACTAGGTCGACTAGCGTGTGTGTTTGCAACTTTATGCCATATTATTTTCTCTCTCTCTCTCTCTCTCTCTCTCTCTCTCTCTCTCTCTCTCTCTCCCTCCCTCCCTCCCTCCCTCCCCCTCCCTTCTTCCTTCCTTCCTTCCTTCCTTCCTTCCTCCCTCCCTCCCTCCCTCCCTCCCTTCCTCTCTCTCTCTTTTCTTTCTCTTTTCTTTCTTTCCCTTTCTTTCTTTCTTTCTTTCTTTCTTTCTTTCTTTCTTTCTTTCTTTCTCTCTCTCTCTCTCTCTCTCTCTCTCTCTCTCTCTTTCTTTCTTTCTGGTCATTTTGTTTTGAAGGAGATGCCTGGCCCACAGCTTTCAGATGGAGATCTGTAAGTGCAGAACATCTGAGGACCAGTTCCTCAGCTACCCATCAATTTGAGCGTTGCTTCGGAAGCCATGCAGGAAACACCAGGCTGGATGTCACGTTTTCTATCACATGACTGACTTCTGGCACACTCAAGCCACAATGCTTGTCAACAGGATTAAAAAGACAAACATATAACACCTATATCCATATCCACAGATCAACACAACGTGAGTCAGGAATCTTGGTCCATCCTAAGAGACCACAACTGAGGGTACGGGGCAAAATCCTTGAATTGTACACCAAGTTAAGGGACAATGTGGACAACACACTTAGAGAAGTCTGTATCATATGGCCTAGGAATAGAAATACGTGGCATAGGTCTCCCTGCTGCCTTTCTCAATGCCCACAGTTCTAAGAACCCCAAGGCCAGAAAGAGGATTAGAACCCATCTTAGTCCATTGCTCAGAAGGCCACACCACAGGACTACAGAGAGAACCAACAGAATTCTTTGTTCCTATCAGTGGAAGGCAATGTATATATGCCTCCCACATAAAGACCACACAGGCCACACTGAACAATTCACACAGCTCTGTGACTTCGCCATGGAACTCCAAGTATTTGCCTCTTGCTTTGTGCCTTAGTTCCCTCTGTGTGGAAATAATCTTTTATCTCCTCTATCTGTGGAAATTCTGTGTTTTGAGGTGCCACAGAGCCATATTCCCTTTTATAAGGAATGGTGTGTTTACTGCTTCTAAGTATACCCATTGCTGATAGTTGTTCATTTATTCTGTGTTTGATATGAGGGGCCTGAGGTATCTGAAAAAGGGAAGCTAGCCAGATTATCATTATAATGGTTATCTTTATTATTATACATATTTACATATAAAACATATTATAGTCCATCCCCAAAACTCAAAGAGAAATAATGATGAAAGCTTTAAATTAGATTGCCTTTCCTTGTTTGTTATCAGGATGTGGCTTCCATATAAAGCACATGAATATAAAACAGTTTACTGTAAACCTATCTCACTGGTAGCCTGTAACAAGGACATTTAAATATAAAATCATTCCAAACTCTAAGAGGCTTGATCAAGGCAGGCTGTCTCAATTCCCGGCACTCCAGATCAGCAACTCTCAGCCCCGGTTGATACCAGAATTTGGGAGAATCTTTGGACATTATACACCACTCGTCTTCATACTTGCCCTGTGAGCCAACATCTTCAGAATGTGGGAGCCAAAAGTTCATAATTCATAATTCATAAAATCCCCCCCAGGCAAGCTGGTAAACAGCCAAGTTGAGCCTCTCAACTGACAGATTTTATAATAAAATATCTGTGCTGGAGACAGGAGGAAATGACTCCTACAAGTACAAATGCACACTGGAACACTTGGATTCTATCTATGCTGTCAATTCAGAGAAGATACAGCCCATACACTTACTAGTTTTGCTATTTCAGCCCCATAATTCCCTGAGAAGAGGGGTAGCTAAATACTTGAAGCTTAACAAATGTCTGGAATATAAAGTGTTGTCTTAATAGTAGTTTTTTGTATAAACAAGAAAATATTTGGGAGGAAAACTTTATTATACTTATAAACATACAAGTAATATTATAAAGAATAATCAGGTTGTATTTTTATATTTAGAAATATATATTCCTATATATTCATTCACATATATGTGTGTGTATGTATATTGCATACATATATATGTGTGTGAATGTATGCATATACACATACAGGTATATATGCATGTATACATAATGTGTGTGTATATATATATATATATATATATATATATATATATATATACTCATATATATGTATATATATAACACATGTATATGAAAAAGAGGCCATGGATTTGACAGAGAACAAGATGTGTACATGGAAGGTTTACAGGGAGGAAAGGGAACGGGGAAATGATATATTATAATCTCAAAAATAAAAAGAAGATTAAAAATTTTAACTTAAGGGTAGGAATAAGAGGGCTTGATGTATAGCATGAGGAGCTGACTAAAAATCCCAGCACCCTCATAAAAAGCCAGTATAACCCAGAATCTCAGAGCTGTGGGAGAACAGATAGGTGGAACACTGGGGCAGACTGATCCACGCCTGGCACCAGATTCACTGAGAGAACCTATCTCAGTGCAATAAGATGGTGAATGATAGACCAGTACACCCAGAATTCTCCTCACTTCCATGTGTGCACCGAAACCACTTATACCAGCACACACAAATGTGCATTCACCAAACAGAATTTAACTGGTGGATATGATCACGAATAAAAATCATTTTTCCAATTTTAGAAAATAATCTGAATGCCTAAGTTTTACCAATTGTGTATAGGCTTTGTAAACTTTGTTGTGGTAATCCTGGTGATTGGACGCAGATCCTAGTGCATGCAGGGTAAGTGCTCCATCACTTAGATCTATGCCAGCTCTCTTCTTTGCTTACTTTTACACACTAAGCTTGTTGTAGGAGGGTAATTATGACAAAATCACTTAGATTTTAAGCGTCTATTATGTAATAACCTTAACTTCTCAATGAGACAAGAATTTGGGTGTGTTCAAAGATATAAAAATGTATAATAATAGTGTCTTGAGAAACTAGGGTGCCTGCAGAACTAATTTATATCTTGTTTTGGAGTAGCCATTCAAACCACAAAATGAAAAGATATTTGGATCGAGTGAGCTCTGCTAATGGGATGCTTCCTGTCAATCCCCTAAGCACGGCTCTGCGGTAGTCAATAAAGACACAGTGATTAGTCTCTTGTTAATAATGGCCTGTGTGTCTGACCCAGTTGGAACCAAGGACAATGGGGATATGAACCAAAAACTTGTTTCAAATCCAATAAATAAATACCATGAGAAATGTGCTTGACTCTCACACAACACACTAAAGGTATCACAGCCTCGCATGAAACAAAGTTGGTAGATAGAAAGTTGCTGATCCTCACCAAAGACAAGCACTTCAAATTATGCTGCAAAACATTCATTCTCTTGTGTTTTCCTCGGTGGCCCCCTTTTTTGTGTGTGTTTGAGGATTAAGCTTAGAAACAAAAAACCAAATGGTGTAAACTCACCAGCTCCTGGGTTAGCTCAGGAAAAGGTAGATTTCTCCAACGATTGGAATAGATCAATTTACCTTTAAGTTAATATAAATTTCATGGCACACAGGAAAGCTAACATTTTAAAAGCACAGCTTTGCCAGGCATTGGAAAGACAATGAGACAATACCAAAATCCTTCGGTGTTAGGAAGAGCAGGCTGGTCAATGAATACCAACAGTGAAATATGAGAGAACAGGTTTTACCATATAGTAACAATAAATGATCACAATACACTCTGTATTTGAGAAAGACAGAGAAGTGGAATGTTTTTATAACACAGACATACAGGGGCTAGATATATTTAACCTTATAAAAATATCACATGTATAATATATACATCTATCAAACTATCACACAGTATTTCACAAATGTGCAATATTTATGTCTTAATAGTTAAAAATAAATTTAAAATTTAAAAAGCCTCTGCTTTTTCCACTTAAGGATTTATAGTCATTATAATGCATAAATCCTGTCTTTAAAAGATAAAATTGTAATTCTCACATGTAGCCATGGAACTAAGAGCATCTGGCTTTTTTCCATATTTTCTCTGTAGATTTGACATCTGTGGAGATAGACTTAACTGTAGCAGACTATGTTTCCAAAAAAAAAAAAAAATGTCCATTAGTGTTTCCAATTTCTCATGCTCTTGCAGAATGGTTACTTACTATCAGGGAAAAACAGTGTTTTTCTTCTCTTTGAGTCGGATCATGATTGTCTTGATTATAGGCATGGGGAGGGATGGTGCTAGGCAACTTCAATTAGGTCCTAGTAATTAATAGAGCATCCACCTGGTTCTTGGGACAGTCATCTTTGCAGACCTGCTACAATCATATGAAGATGACACCAGTCATGTGGAAGGTCACCACTGCCCCTAGTCAACAGTCATGTCAGACAAGTGGTGGTGGTGGTGATGATGGGTGTTGGTTCCTGCAGATAATCCCACTCTTCAACATTCATAGCTCTACCTGAGGTCAAGAAAAGTAGAGACAAAATGTCCCTCCACCAAATGGCAAATCTATGGTCAAGATAAATGCTACTGTTGTTGAAAGCCACTTTTCTGGGTGTTCAGCCCTAAATGGAATAAGTCTAAAGTGACTTTTTAAAAATACAATTTCATCATTTTCCTTCAAAGCTTTAAGTTCACAAATGGATAGACCCTGCTTTTAGCATGAAAATCCACATTCTTGCCCGTCTTGTAACTTAGTTTCAGACTCATCATATGTATCTCTTCCCTAGGTTTCCAGTCCCAAGATCTTAGAGAGGATCTAAACGTAAATCAACTTAAATATTGTTGTCTAGGAAACACAATGGTTTGCAATCTGGTTCATGCTACTTCATTACATTCTAACTTCCCAGGGTCCCCTTTCACTGTCCTTATCACAGGCTGAAGTGACACTTTAATGTTTTAAAGGTAATGCCTCCTCAATTTGATCTTAAGCTCTTGGCCATCAAGGGTAAGCTGTACATAGGAGCCAGCTCACACTGGCTTGCAATTGTGGATTATGTCTACATCTTCTGGTAGGGCAAGACACAGATGGTTTGCAAGTGGCTATGGTAGAATAGTTATACTACAGAAGCTGTCAAATACTACTGATTTACTGATTGGAGATTTTGTTTCTGGAAACCCAGATGTTACACGTTTACTAGCAGGAACAACGCTTGCCCTCACTTAGCAACACATCCAAGGCACTCACACAGTGTATGAGCTCAATGAGAGAGAGAGAGAGAGAGAGAGGTGGGAAGGAGGGAGGGAGGGAGGAAGGGAGGGAGGGAAGGAGGGAGAGAGAGAGAGAAGCACAGGGCATGTAGGAAAGGCTATGGCAAGCAAGTGAGTTTTCTGGAGATGGGCCACCATTTTGCATAGTTGCAAAGGATGTGCTCTGTGAGGCAAGGGACTCAGAGACTTCATCCCTGGATTGCTTCGCACTGCTGATGTGCCTTTCCTGCCAGTATTATATAGCCTAATGAATCCTAGGCATCAGCCCACCCTGCTGGACAAATTCCTGCAGATCAATATGAAAATAAACTTTTATTGAATTAATGCTATTTAGATGAATTAATGCCTGTATAGAATTCCTGATTTGATTCAAATAATTTTTTTGGAAGAAAGTTTAAGGAGATAGCTTTAGTTGTTTTGCCAGAAAGATATAATAATAAAACTAGAATCAAGAATAGAATATGTCCCCTCCTCGTAAAATAGTAAGTAAAGGCTTCACAATAAGGGATACAAAAACTTTCATAAATTGTACTAAAAATAGGAATAGGCTTGAGACAGATTTGTGATTAAGGAAAAGCAGTCATTCTAGGTTAGGTCTAAGGATAAGGCTACAAATGTGCACCACTATAAAGCAAGGCCATACGGAACTGTTGTTTTGAACTTATAATGAGCTTATAGAATGAAACACTGCTTTGAACTTACTACTGAAATCCTTCTGGAGCTTCATTTTGTGTAATATTTTATCTGTGAAATAGTTTTATAAAGGACTTTTACCTAAGAAGCTGTAAAAAGGCTAAGAGGAAAAAATGTGGCTGTTGGAGCTTTGCTCCATCTACCAAATGCATATATGTGTATATGTCTGTCTCTCTCTGTTCTCTCTCTCTCTCTCTCTCTCTCTCTCTCTCTCTCTCTCTCTCTCTCTCTGTGTGTGTGTGTGTGTGTGTGTGTGTGTGTGTCTGTATGACTTTCTCTCTATCCTTTTTTTTTTTCAGAGTTTCACCCCAGCATTCTTGCCTTAACCCAGATAATTCAATTTTCCTCTGGGAGTTGGTAGGGGTGGGCTTCTATCAGCACCAACTGTAATCACCCAGTGTCACAGCTCATTGTCTTCCTCAGTTTACCCTGGATGTTGATCAAACTTTTGAAGAGAGAGAGAGAGAGAGAGAGAGAGAGAGAGAGAGAAGCAAGTTGTGTTCCCAGGATATGTAAGGGATATGGTTTACCAGTTTTGTGAGTGAGCAAGCTTTAGAAAGGCAGGTGTCAGTATTTGTTCCTTGTTTTCATGGATATCTTTTTAAAAAGTAATTTATAGTTGCCAGGTGGTATAGCATGCCTTTTATCCCAGCACCTGAGAGCCAGAGTCAGGTGGATTGCTGTGAGTTGGAGACCAGCCTGGTCGACAAAGAGAGTTCCAGGACAGCCAAGGCCCAAGGCTACACAGAGAAACCTTGTCTTGAAAAAAGAAAAGTGGGTTGCAGTCTCTCTAGGTCACCAGAACCGGTGGCCTGCTTGAAGCATGTCTTTCTGGGTCACCAGAGCCAGTGGCCTGCTTGAAGCATGTATTTCTGGGTCATCAGAGCCAATGGCCTGCTTGAAGCATGTCTTTTGTCATTGGGAAGCATACTTGCCCAACAGCCAGTTACTGATGCAACAACACATAAAGACCTCAAACCAATGATTATCACCCGATTACTTCCTCCTCCTTCTCCTCATCTTTTCAGCTTTAGAAGTCACACTTTCCCCCAGGAGTAATCACATTATGAAAATATACACAGAAGCACACATACATTGTGGGAGTATATGTGCATACATGTGCACATGAACACACACAGGCACATGCTGATCTTTTTGGAGGGCTCTACATAGATTATAAAGATCTCTTTTAAACAGAACTAGAGTAGCTGGTGTGAGATGGAGAAGAGGACATTATGAGCCATGAAATGCAAATAGTAGAGCAACTCGGGCTTTATCAGCTGCTAAAAGCAGATTTGAGAGTCGCAGATCACTCACTTCCAAGGTTAGCCAGCCGCCCACGGGAACAGAAGCAAGTCACTCACATTAGATGCAAAGCCAAGAGAGTGTGGTAATGACAAGGTAGGAGGGCAATAGCTGTCACTAAGGGAACAACTACAGACATTATTTAAGCATTGTGCTCCTGGTTTCAGTCTGACAATTATCACGACTTACAGAGAGACAGGAGTTTACATGGACTGTCCTCAGATACCACCTTTGCTTAAAATTACAAATGTTTCCCAAAGCAGGTGAATGCTGCTGGTCAACTTTCTTCAGAGCTGCCAGAAGTTCTGTAAGGTCAGTCTGGACATGGAGCAGAGCAAAGGCAGTGGTGCTAGCTCTGCTTCCAGCCGATCATTCTCTATAATCCCCTCTGGCCCAAACTGGGTAACGACACTGGGATCCAGTTGAATTTTTGAGAACTTTTCTTGAAACTGCAGGAAATCTATTGTCTGTCTCCATGAGAGAATGCATGCTGCTGTGATAAACATTCATGTGGCATGAGCCAGAGTCACCGCTGCAAGCAGATGATATGTGAGGCTCATCACGGGTGTCTACTACTGAAAGCACACCTTCCATTCCTAAAGAATGTCCATGCCAAAGGCACTGGGAAACTATGAAAACGTCAGGAGAAAGCCCTGCATTCCTTAGATTTCCCGTGGAATCCAAAGAAGAAGGTCATTAAATTAATATCTGAGAAAGTTCTAGCATTCCTCAGCTTTTTCATATCAAAAAGAGAAATGAACTTAGAGATTCTTTGAAGACTAGCAAGATGGCTCATTGACAAAAAGCACTTGCTACATAAGCCTAATGACCCGAGTTCAATCCCTGGAACCAGAGAGAGAGGTGGAGAGAGACAGGGAAGGAGGTGGAGAGGGAGAGGGAGAGGGAGAGGGAGAGGGAGAGGGAGAGGGAGAGGGAGAGGGAGAGGGAGAGGGAGAGGGAGAACAAATTGACTACACAACATTGTCTTCTGGTTTTTACACATGCCCTGTGATGTGTGCCCCATCACTGCAGACACCACACATACACACCCATACACACACACATATTCACACCATGCATCTTATGTGTATATAAACAGACATGTACACACAATAATAAATTCATAAAATTTAAATATTAAATAAAAGAATAATAAACAAAGCGTAGATGGGAGGATATTAGTATTACTAAAGAGCTTTCTCCCCAATCTACTGCTATCCTCTTTCCTTTCTCAAACAATTCAACTCAAAAGTCATCATCCAGATTTAAGGAGGGAGGGTTTGGAACCTGAGTGGTGTGAGAATGGTCATCTGACAACTTCACAGGTGTCTAGCAGTCACAGAACTGTCTCAAGGACAGTGGAAACAAAGTTTCTCAGTCTCAAAAGAGGAAGCCATGTGGGTAGAAAAGGAGAAACTGGAACAGATGTGTGGAGTTGGAGTAAAAGCATTAATGTGAACTGTTCTTCTGTCTATGGTGAGGCAGGACGGTGGGTGGATGAGCACATATGCAGAATGGACATACATGTGTAATATACAAATAAACAAGGATCTATTCTTGCTCAGTTGACTGGGAAGGCCCAGAAGCAGTAACACCCAGCATTGCACAGGCCTTCGTGGTCAGAGTTTGGTATCTAAACACATAATATCACAAAATGAAGCAGGGACTTCTGGGAAAATGAGCTATTTCTGGGACTGAGGCAGACAGAGCACAAGACAAAGGAGGCACTTTCTTGTATCAGAGGGAGAATGTAGTCAGGAGTCAAAGACACACAACAATGCTACAGAGGCCAGCCTGATGGGGCTCTCAATGGCCAGGCAGGCCTGAGGTAACTTAAAGACCAGAAGAGCTAGCGTTAGAAACACACCATAATGGGGCGTGTTACCTGTGACAGCATGCATCCTTTCTGATACAAACAAATAAATATTTAATGAAGAATTAGAGAGTCTCAATGTGCATTCCCACAAAGTAAAATGACTTCAAAGGAAAAGAGAAGATGACTTTAAGGAATGATGCTTGATAGATACTACAATACCTCAGTCAAGCTGAACGAGTGATAGGAGAACAAAGCCATGCACAAAATCCAAGGAAAAGAATCCAAGATCCCCTCTGAGATCTTCCTGCCTAAGCTGTGCAGACAAATGTGAAGAAGCATCAAATATAATAACCTAACAGGAATAATATAGAAAGAACTGTAATTTTCAAAAGTGTCATGTTGAGTTAAATCAGGAAAGACCAACTAATTGTTCCATACCCAAGAAGATGTTTGCATGAAACAGTTTTTAAAATAATAGCTTTAATGAAATATAATTCACAGCTCATAAGCTTTATTCTTTGAAAATATACAACCCAGTATGTCTGCTCACAGAATACTCACAGGTGCACAACCATCATAGCATCTCATCACCTCAAAGCAGAAGCCTCATATTCAATAACAGTCACTTCACAGTCTCCTTCCCAATAACAAGCTCTAGGTAATACCACCCTACTGCCTGAATGGATAAAGAAAGGGAGAGAGGGAGGGAGGGAGAGAGGGAGGGAGGGAGGGAGGGAGGAAGGAAGGAAGAAGGAAAAAAGGAAGGAGGAAGGAGAAAGGGGGAAGTAGGAAAGAAAAAAGGAAAGAAGGAAGGAAGAGAGAGAGAGAAAGAGAAAGTAAAAGGAAAGGATATGACTGGTTACAGGTTTTGACACCAGTTGAATAAAAATATAAAAAATAAAAAGGAATGGACATGACTGCTCCTTGATCTGGTGGAGGAGAAAGCTTACTGTAGATAAAAGGAGACACAGTCACAGGCAGGGAGGGACATCTCCGGGAGTTCAGAGTGGACATGACTCTGAGCCACATGAGGAGAAAATGGAGGGGCAGGGAGAGGGGAGAGGGAACCAGGTACAGCATCCAGGAAGCCCGAAGAGAGCAGAGTAACCAAAATGGTTGGATTATATGGGGAAGAGCAGCCCAGCCCCCTGGGTTGGAGAGTTCAGAGTAAGGGGCAGGGTGTGTAAGCCAAGAGCCCTGTAACAGGGAGGGGCTGTAGGATGCTGGTAGAAGCTGCCAGCCAGGTTTACTTAGATATGTTAAGTAGGAACCTCAGGCATTTGTTAGGTTTCAAATCTAACATCCTAGAACCACCAGACTCCAGACTTCCTGGTCCTTTCATATAAATTGGATAATGGAATGCACAATCATTTTTGCCTTGTTTTACTTAATACAGTGTTTTCAATGATTCTCATATTTAGCATGTGTAGGTACTTTATCACTGCAAAGCTCCATGAGTCATTAGGCGTCTCTGCTGTGTCTCAACTCCTGCTTCTTCCTGGAATGAACCTAAATGTTTGAATGATATTCCTTGTCACTAGATGCTCTCTCGTCCTGTTGTTTGACAAGGGGCAATGCATAGAAACAGGCACCTCGGCCTATGTTGCACAGCAATGCTGAGAAATGCATAGATAGGGTTTCAATGTAGAAGCATGACAATGTGAACTTAGACAAAACTGGGTATTACATACCGTCTGCTCCCAGTGTCAGCTAATGGTACATGGGTGCATGGCATTGTTGTTGCTCCTAGGGAAATTGTGGCTAAAACACTGTAAGTTAAATGAAGCACAAGAGAAAATGATGCTGTCAATAGATCAAGTAAGTGCCTGATTTATAGGGCTTCTGGGTCCATAATGCAATATACTACGTGCAGTAAATTTTTTATAAGTAGAATGAGTAAACTTTAAAATAATGATAAAGATATAAAGTAGAGGAAATGCATAAACCAATAATCTACTTGTTTATTATCAAGTGCTAGGATTATCCACAGTTATATGCATTGTACTTTTATATGGCTGTGAGCATAGTAGGTGTGTGCGCACAGTAGGTGTTTGTGTGTACCACTACAAACACATGACTAATACATTGCATTGTTTCATCATCCCTAGATGACAGGAACACTTTAGCTCCATTATAATCATCTTTAAACATGGATTTGGCATAAAGATTATACATGTTTTATTAGGTACCATGTTGTGTTTGAATGCACATGTTCATTGTGTGATGGTCAACTCAGAGTTCATGTATTTAGCTCCCCAAACACTTGCTATTCTTTGTGGTGAAAGTATTCAAAGTCTTTCCTTCTATATAGTTTTGAGACACACAACACACTGCCTTTATTGTCAGCATTCTCTGCAATGGCACAGTAGCTCTTCTTTCCCCCAGCTCTCAGGTTGCTGCTCACTCAATGGCCTCCATCCTGTCCCTACTCACCCAGTGCCCCTCTCTCCCTCCGTCCTGTCCCCTACTCTCCTCAAGCGTCAGTGGCAGCTGCTCTGAACCCCAGCCTATGAGATGAATAATCTTTGATTTCACATTAAGGAAGCCCATGAAGGTCTGTCCCTCTTGTGCCTGATTTATTTCATGTAACATAATGAACTCCAGTCCTCCAGTCCTCAGTCCTCCAGTCCTCCAGTCCTCCTCCAGTCCTCCTCCAGTCCTCCTCCAGTTCTCCAGTCCTCAGTCCTCCAGTCCTCCTCCAGTCCTCCTCCAGTCCTCAGTCCTCCAGTCCTCCTCCAGTCCTCCAGTTCTCAGTCCTCCAGTCCTCTTCCAGTCCTCCTCCAGTCCTCAGTCCTCCAGCCCTCCTCCAGTCCTCCAGTCCTCCTCCAGTCCTCCTCCAGTCCTCCAGTCCTCCTCCAGTCCTCCTTCAGTCCTCCTCCAGTCCTCCTCCAGTCCTCAGTCCTCCAGTCCTCCTCCAGTCCTCCAGTCCTCAGTCCTCCAGTCCTCCTCCAGTCCTCCTCCAGTCCTCCAGTCCTCCTCCAGTCCTCCTCCAGTCCTCCTCCAGTCCTCAGTCCTCCAGTCCTCCTCCAGTCCTCCAGTCCTCCTCCAGTCCTCCTCCAGTCCTCAGTCCTCCAGTCCTCCTCCAGTCCTCCAGTCCTCAGTCCTCCAGTCCTCCTCAAGTCCTCCAGTCCTCAGTCCTCCAGTCCTCCTCCAGTCCTCCTCCAGTCCTCAGTCCTCCAGTCCTCCTCCAGTCCTCCAGTCCTCCTGCAGTCCTCCTCCAGTCCTCCTCCAGTCCTCAGTCCTCCAGTCCTCAGTCCTCCAGTCCTCCTCCAGTCCTCCTCAAGTCCTCAGTCCTCCAGTCCTCCTCCAGTCCTCCTCCAGTCCTCAGTCCTCCAGTCCTCAGTCCTCCAGTCCTCCTCCAGTCCTCCTCAAGTCCTCAGTCCTCCAGTCCTCCTCCAGTCCTCCTCCAGTCCTCCAGTCCTCCTCCAGTCCTCCTCCAGTCCTCTAGTCCTCCTCCAGTCTTCCTCCAGTCCTCCCTCAGTCCACCAGTTCTCCAGTCCTCCTCATGTTACTGCAAATAAAAGGAGTACTTTGTTTTTATGGCTGAAGAGCATTACATGTGCACTCTTTTTCTGCCCATCAAGTGATAAATAAATATTTTTTCCACTTAAATATTGTAAACGGTGCAAGGCAAGTACAGGCTTCTCTTCAGCACAATGTATTAAAATCAGAAATCGATAAATTAAAGACTTTGGAGACCATAAAAGCAAATACACGGAAATCAAATACCAGATTGCTAAATAGGTCAACGAATAAATAGAAGAAGAAGAAGAAGAAAAAAAAAAAAACACTTCTTGGGACAAATTAAAATGGAAATAGAACACACACAAAGCAAAATCAGTACCAAGGAAGAAGCTGATAGCAGTTGATATCTAAACTCATCACTGCCTTAAAAAATCAGAAAGAGCTCAAAGAACTTGTTGTTGTTCCATAAGGCACTGAAGACATACAAACACAGCAAAGGCCAGAGAAAGAGCAGAACAGGTGTTCGCGTACTCGGCACTGAAAACTTCACCAAAGATCAGCAATGCTAAATGCTGGTTTTTGAAAAAAAAAAATGATAAGCCCTCAGCCAGATTAAAAAGGGAAAAAGGAGTAAAGGCACAAATAAAATTAGGAGCAAAAATGGAGACATTATAAAGACAGAATAGAAACAAAACAGATTACTAGAAGCAAGGATGAACAAATATATCTGTCATTTAGCTGCAGAACAGCCTGTGTTCTTTACATCACTAATGCCTTTGTTTTACGGGTAAAGAAATTTTCCCCAAGTTATAGCCTTACAAGATAGAAGAGCCAAACAAAAATTGAAAATAAATTAGATTCAAAGATATTGTGCTGTTTGGTTTTTGTCTACTTGATACTAACCTATACATGTCTGGGAAGAGAGAATATTAATTGAGAAGATGCTTCCAGAAGATAGGCCTGTAGGCAAGTCTATGGTACATTTTCTTTGTTGGGGATTGATGTGGAAGGACCCAGATCACTGGGGGTGGTATCATGCCTGGGCAGGTAGTCCTGGGGTTTTTAAGTAATCAGGATCTGAAAACTGGGAGGAGCAAGCCAGTGAGTAGCGTTCCCCCATGGCCTCTGCTTCAGTTCCTGCTTCCAGGTTCCTGCCTTTAGTTCCTGCCTTGACTCCCCTTGATGATAGGCTGTCACCTGAGAGGTGAAAGAAACCCTTTGCCTCCCCAAGTTGCTTTTGGTCCTGGTGTTTATCACAGTATTAGAAACACCGACTCCAGAACTATAAGACAAACCCTATCTTGAAAAACAAAAACAAAAACAAAAACAAAAAAACAAAAAAACAAAAAACAAAAAACAAAAACAACAAAAGAGTCAGCCATGAAATGTCGCCTTCGGTGTATTGCCTTTGCCTCTCATTTACCCCTCAGGCAAGCTCTCTGGAGCTTTGTGACCTGCTCAGTCCTCAGGTATGTGGGTATGTGAGTATGTGGGTATGTATGTGGGTATGTGGGTATGTGGGTATGACTCTTTAGAGGGTTTTGAGCCAGGCTCTGCTGGTTGTACATTTACCATTTCCCCACTTGCCCATAGGTGGCTTGAATTCTGCCAAAGGTAGCAATATGGCTGAGCTTTACAAACTGCTCCAGAAAGCCACGATTTTGGCCTAGATCTCCTCCCTTTACACATCTAGAAAAGGTTTTCCCCTACCCCACCCCCATGGGGCCACCACATAGCCTTACGCCCGCAGCCTGACAGGGAGAATGCAGTGTCTATGTGTGCTTTTGATGAAAGGAACGGGGCTGACTTACGCCTGAAAAAAAAAAAAAAAAAAAAAAAAGAAGCGATGCAGATTTCAATTTGGGAGGTGTACAAAAATTCCATTATCTCCAAACCGCAGGAACCAGGATCATATCTGGCAAAAGAAAGAAAGCCGGAAGATGTGAGGAGTAAACAGATTAGGAGGAGCCGTGAAAACAGGCAGCCACATATGAGGTTTGATGTGGTGGGAAATAAAGATCCCTTGAGGCTTTAGCAGCCTGGGAGTGATAGAGACAGTGATTGGGGAAGATGAAATACAAGCAGGACGAATCAGAGGGAAGCACCCGGCACCGAGAGGAGGACGCAGTAATCCAGGCCCAGGGGGGTGACAGGAGGGAGAATTATGAATCTGTACAAATTAATTAACACCCCCCACCTCTAACTCACTTCACCAAGTTACTACCTAGGAGTTTTCCTTTTTAAATGCTCTCACTGTATTTGAGAATGCAAAGTAAACCCACGAGGAGCTGAATATTTTCATTAAAATAATAATAAAATTTTCATCTCTGTGGCTATAATAGTCGAATATAATAGTTTAACTGTCTGAGCATCCTGCTGAGCGAGCTAGTAAGCTTCATCATGAGCAAGTGGAACAGTGTGTTGGGAGGAAACAGGAAATTTCAGGGAAATTTACGTTACCCGCTTATTCACAGTATAGACAAACTCGATGCAAAAGGATTGCGTTTTTTTTTTTTTTTCAAGTAGCTTCTTGCCAACAAAGCCAACAAGGTCACTGAAAAGATACCAGTTTGCAGCCCACAATGATGCTGAACTCATAGCCCTGTCCCACTCAAGTCAGCCTCTGCAGTGACAGGAATGCGTTACCTGTCAGAGGAGCCCATTTGAATTGTGTAGACCCAACCCAGGGAATCCTGCATGCCTAAGCAAGCCTGTTCGTTAATTCTGAATGCTATTATAAATGTTCCAGAGACTCACAAGTTACTTTTATTTGTTGAAATCTTGAAATATTTTTAAGGATATCTAAATCCATAGTTTAATAATTATTTTCAGGGTGTATCCATTTTTGTCAATTATATTCAAAGAAAATATGGTGGTCAAATATTAGGATGGGGTTCCTTAGGTAAGGACAGCGGTGAAGGGTGGAGAAAACCACCAACTCACTCCCTGTCCATCTGCCTCTCCTGGATGTGCACACACGGTAGCAGAATCCAAAGCTGCCATCAGGATCCTGGGGCTCCAGAAAAAAGCGTACCTGCAGAACACTTAAGTCTCTGTCTCTGTTTCAGTCTGTCTCAATCTGTCTCTATCTCTAGCTATCTCTTTTTCCCTCTAACCATCCCACCCCTGTGTGTGTGTGTGTGTGTGTGTGTGTTTGTGCGCGCATGCGCACGCATGTGTGTGTTTCTTGGAACCAACAAGAAACTGTGACCCAGAAAGCTTAAAATAGGACTTCTGTTTCAGCTGTGGGGCACACTGAATATCTGAAAAGCTGTGTTCTAGCAGTACATAGAATGCTCCTAAACACTTATTCTATCCATTTACCTGTTTAATTCATGAACTCACAAGGACAGGACCATCCTTTTGCACATCATGGGCACTCCCCAAGACAAAGAAATTCCTGTCTCTGCATGTATCTATGACTGCTGATGGAACTAATTCGGCTGGTAGTGGGAGTATTTCAATAAGCTGTGCTTAGAAGTTTTGGAGTCGGGGGCAGGGAGTATAAACTATTTTCTCCTAAGCTACATTATAACTGAATAAAAATAAGATTTCATTTGGGAAATTTTATGTTCTCTCCAAACTTGCATGTGTATACACATACAGATATAGCATACATGTGCGCTGGATGGCGGTGTGAGGTGTACCTCTTCCTGTGAGAAGAGAAAATCCTGTCATCTTGAAGAGGCTTTTGTAAGTAAAATCATATTCTGAGGCATTGTTTGTGACTGAGTGGCATGAGATGCAGCCTGAATGGTCCTCACCTGAAGAATGGCTAAATATGTGTAGTGTTCGCTTTGGGAATCGGCATTCCACAAATGGGCTCAATAAATTGCTGCTTTGTGTTGCACGTGTGCCAAAAGCTAAAATGCTTAAAAATCTAGTGACATTTTAAAACAAGTTGCAGAATAACATGTAGCGTGTGCTTTCTCGAAGGTCTGTTTATGCAAAGCAATATTTCATCTTACTGAATTATACATGTACACACATGAACAGGGAAACATGTAAGCATGAATTATGCATGTACACTGGGAAACGTGTAAGCATGCAAGCTGAATACAGTGTTGTCTTTGGGGTAAGTGTGCAAGCTGAATACAGTGTTGTCTTTGGGGTGGGAAGAAGAGAGCTAGAATTCAGATGATTTCAACTGTCTCTGATGTGAGCCCCTCACTCTGTAGGTCATGCCAAGTTGGATGACAACACACAGAGCTTTGTGATTGTGTTTGGTTTAGTTGCTGTTGTAGCCTGAGGGCCATCGGTGTAGAATCTCCCATGAGATTTCCTCCTCTGTGGCTCACTGTTCACGATCAGTTGGTGGACTGAAGGTCTTGTGTCATCTGTGTCCTAATCTTAATAACTTGTTTTTACCTGAGAGACACTCTTGCCCATGGTCCATCAAGGCCACAACTTCTCTGGCCAGAAATAACCCAGAGTGCATTTGCCTTGTGAAGGCTAAGCTGCTACATTGCAGTTTCTCACTTGGCTCTGTGTTTCAACTTTGCTCAGATTCGACAACAGAATGCTAAGCTGTGGAAAGGTCAGTGGAGAGATGATCTAAATATGAAAAGAGTAAATGTATATGAGAGAGAGGAAAAGGGAGAACGAGGGAAGAAGAACGAAGTGGGGAACCAGATACACTTTCAGGAAGCAATCTATTTAAGTCAGAATATTGCCGAGAAACTGGAAAGAAACTCCAGATTGTTTGATATAACAGAAATAACTTCAAATAGTAGCATGCTGTAGCCTTTAATTACAAATTAGCTTTTTTTTCCCCCTAGTCTATCTTAAGACCAAAAACAACAGACAGCGGACACATTAGCCAGAACTGGAAACCAGTACAGGAGATTTATGTTGCTTCGGGGAAACTCAGGCCAGTGGTTTTATCGTTGGCTCCTCTATGCCCTCCAAGTTACATAAGAGGCTCTTACTTCTGCTTCTCTTCTCAGATCAAATATTTTGTATAACCTTCAGGTCAGCATTTGCTTTTCAAGTAGGCAAGCTGAGCTTTCTGCTATTATAGGGGTGACGCTGGCAGAAAATGGAGATAACCCTGGGAGTTCGGGGTCCAGAGCAGATCAGTCCATAGGGTTAAGAGAAATGGTCCTCAATTGTGTCTTTGGAATATTTCCTGCCCTAGAAAGGTTGCCCTTGCCATGACCTAAGGATGTAGTCCTTCTGGAGTGCTGTAGAGCACCCAGCTCTAAGTCCATGCTCCTGCAGCTGGATCAACAGCCACGGGTAACAGCTTAGCTTTACTGAGCTTCCACACATCTCAGTTACCTCCTCCATCTTTACCACCTTCTCCGGAAGGCTCTAGAGCTGCTTTGTGCTGCTCAAGAACTACTGAGACACAGGCAGGATCCATCACATACCTCAGCCTCAGCCTCAGAAGCAGGACTTACATCCAGCCATGAGATTCTTGCAGCCTGGCCTGTGAGGTTCCATGTTAAGTCTCACAATAGTGATTAAAGTAAGAAAGGGGAAGGGCTGGAAGAAGACTTGTTAGAAAAAGCTCTTGCCATGAACGACTGGAGATCCTCAGTACCCACAAAAAAGCTCAGGGCCATGGCAGTCCTTGGATAGTTCTAGCATTAGGGCAGAGGAGACAGGATCTGCCAGGCAAGATGGCTGACTAGATCCACTAAATCATCAAACTCCAAGTTCAGCAAGAGCCCCCGAGATAGAATGGAGAGTAATGGAGGAAGATGCCTGCCATCAACCTCTGGCCTTTGCACACATGTGCAAGCACATACGTGATGATACACATACACACGTATGCTCACAACACACATAGTTACTCATACCCATATAAAAAATGTTTTGATCATGAAGAGCTACTGGGAAGATAACGTGCTTTGTTAGGGGTTTCATGGACCCTGCTTCTGCTGGCATACTTTCTAATGGAACACTTCCAATAACAGAGGAGCACCACCCAAAGCCAATGGGCTGCGTTTGGACTCCAATTTTACCCATAATACCCACCTCACAAGTAGAGACCTCACAGAACCTGTATTCATTTCACCCTACCTAAATCATGGCTAATTTCTGCTATGCCATCAAACCCCTCCTTCCCCCAGAGAGTAGAATACAGACTGACTTAGAATCAGAAGTCTCCAGCTGCCACCTGCATTGCTAATGCCAGCTAAATATATTTGATGATTCTGGTCTCATTTCTTTGTCTGTGGAATGAAAACTAATACTAAACACAGAGGAAGGTATAAGCGAAAACACAGAGGTGCAGAAATGCCACATGGTGGACATGTGGACCTTTGGTGTTGTCTGTCCCATAAGACAAAGAGGTCATCACATTACAGCACCCCACATATCTGTGAAAGCACTGCATAGACCTCAAAGAACCTTTCTTTGTAGTATGAGCATCAGTCTTGGTCCAGTCTTGGACTATCTCTATTTTATATTGCATCTGGAATCCTAACCTCTCCCCAGCTTTGGCACTTGGCATCTCTGCATCCCAGGTCTAGGAATAGGAATCCAAGCTATCCGATAGAGGTAACCTGGCACTTTTTGGCAACTCCATCTACCTAAGGTGAATGATCACCCTTATAAAGTCCCACAGTCCCACAAGCAAGGTAACTAACTGCCTAGAGATGTCATGAATCCAACTGCCAGCAAGTTAGTGTCAGAGAAAGGAGAAGTGGTTTTCTCCTGTAGCCAGTAGAGATCCAGTTTAGCAGGTACTGTGGTGATGGTATTCCAACAATTTGCTCTGGGTAATGACAGATGAATGAGGTAAGTGATACAGGATGACCTTTGAGAGAGACTGTGGTCCTGTGATCTCATGTGACTGGTTCTCTGATAAGTATCACTTGAAAATGACACCAGGCATGAGCAGCTGTGGCAGGCTGTGAGCCACCCTAGGCAGCATGCCATAGCCTGGGGCATTCTCTGACTCCCTGATTTTTTTTTTTTTTTTTTTTTTGCAAAGGTCTCTCCATGGGCAGCCACCAGCAGGAGACATGTCTGATGTGACAGCAGGACCTTGACAGGGTGGCTGGAGCATGGCCTGGAAGCAGCTGTGTGCCCGCTGAATGCTCTGCCAGTCCCTCCAGCAAAAGACTGACCCTGTTCCAAGGGAAGCCAGCCCTGGTTGTGCATGGGAAAAGTAGTCCCCTGGGGAGCTGTGGCTGGGAGTGATGAATCCATCCCTAGTGCTTTGAATGGACAGAAGGAGATTAGACTGGGGGGTGGGGGGCATTACCCACCCACATGGACCTCAGCAATCCCCTCCTCTGGATTCTGACTGTTGTAGCAGATGATAGAAAACTCATAATCTACACAGAGTACACTCAGCTTTGTGAAGATAAGGAGTGGAGATGCTGGTGCAGGGTGGGATCCCAAAGCCCCTGCAGCGGACACCCACCCACCAGCCACCTGTCCCTCTTCAGCAGGCCAGGCCCACTGGTCTTACTGTGTCTGCACCGACCCTTTTATCCTGAGTGGCCTGGTTCTCTGGGACTTTCTCATTTGTCTTTTTTTTTTTCTACCCCTCAATAAGTCGATATTAGCCCAGAAGCTCAGAATACCCAAGATACAATTCACAGACCAAATGAAGCTCAAGAAGAAGAAAGACCCTAGTGTGGATACTTTAGTCCTTCTTAGAAAGGGGAACAAAATACCCATGGGAGGAGATACAGAGACAAAGTGTGGAGCAGAGACTGAAGGAAAGACCATCCAGAGACTGCCCCACCTGGGGATCCATCCTATATACAGTCACCAAACCCAGACACTATTGTAGATGCCAACAAGTGCTTGCTGACAGGAGCCTGATATAGAGCTGTCTCCTGAGAGGTTCTGCCAGTGCCTGACAAATACAGAGGTGGATGCTCTCAGCCAACCATTGGACTGAGCACAAGTTTCCCAATGGAGGAGCTAGAGAAAGGATCGAAGAAGCTAAAGGAGTTTGCAGCCCCATAGGACGAACAACAATATGAACCAACCAGTAACCCCAGAGCTCCCAGGAACTAAACCACCAACCAAAGAGTACACATGGAGGGACCCATGGCTCCAGCTGCATATGTAACAGAGGATGGCTTTGTTGGACATCAATGGAAGGAGAGGCCCTTGGTCCTGAGACGGTTCAATGCCCCAGTGTAGGGAAATGCCAGGACGTGGAAGCAGGAGTGGGTAGGTTGTTGAGCAGGGGGAGGGAGGGTGGGATAGTGGTTTTTCAGGGAGGAAACCAGGAAAGGGGATAACATTTGAAATGTAAAGAAAATATTTAATTAAAAAACTAGCAATATCTTAGACTTTGATGGCCACAGCTTCCCTTAACTTACCAACATGATGCTCTCATTTATATTATGGAAGCAGGCTTCTCACCACCCAGAATAAGCCTATTCACTTCATTCCATGTCTACTGTCTCTTCCCCTTTGGAATGTCAGCTTAATGGGAGCCAGTATCTTCAGCCATCTGCCATGAGCACTAGAAAAACTGCTAGCAGGTAAGGAGGGATGAACAAAAACGGTTTAATTAATTCATGAATTCAAGCTGGAGCAGGGATGCAGAGGCTCAGAGAGTTTCTCTGTGCTCTGCAGCAGCAGGGAGCCCCAGCACCCACTTTGGGACATCTCATGCTTTCATGAGACGACTCCCCTCTCTCCTAACGGAGACTGAATCACTCTGAGTCATAGTTGTTTGTCCCTTGGTACCCATGTTTCCACTGTGCAACTCTTCCACTTAGGAATGCTTTGGTTGTCTCAAGTAAGAACAATAATCAAGACGTGAGCTCGAAGAGAGGATTTCATTTTTTTCAAATGAGAAACAAACAGGAAGATCCCAGTCTGGTGTCATGAAGGCAGGGTGGTCACAAGGGACCTTGGAACCTCCTTTGTGCCTTCTCTTCTAGGCACGAATGCATGGGTGGCATCGCAGGCTTGTCACATCATGATCACAGGTACTGCTGCTGCACCAGACATCGTGAAAAAAAAAAGAAAAGAAAAGAAAAAAGAAAAGGAAAGTTAAGGCAGAAAGCAAGGTGAAGATATGCCCTTTTACCTAAAGAAAATAAAAGCTATTCAGAATTATATCCAGTTAGGACTAGATGATATGGCCCATCGCCTAAGGAGTATAAACAACTAAAAACAGTCCATTTTCCCTAATGTTGAGCTATTGCCAAAGTCTTCTGAATAAACCAGGTTTTTCATAGGAATGATAAGAGTGCTATCTATTGGATCTGCTAGAGCTGGGTAGGCAAGAGTAGGCATTTGATCCCAGACTGGGCTTAGAAAAATCCCCTTTCTCAAAAGACACACAGCAATTGAGTCTTAAAGACATCTTACGCTGTTGTGTTTCCAAATCTTAGGACAATGTCTCAGTTCTTTAAATTCTGTCTTTTGCTTCATTACCTCCCTGCAAAGGAATCTTCTTGTCTTAAGCTCATTCAATCAAGGTAGTCTCTGTAATTTAGAACCAAAGGGTCTTTGTAACAGCAGCATCCACCTGCCAGCTCTGTCATGTGGTCATCCTGCCTCCCTTGGCAGCTTTACTGGACCAAATGCTGTTTCTCCGGGGTGACATGGCAGTGTAGACATTATGTCATCAGCTCAGTGACACCTTCCTCTTCACCTTCAGACAGTGTGTGCTGAACTCTCGAAGAGAGACAGCTCGTGTAGACACCAAAGACCTGGGTGTGATGGAGCATCGGGACTAGTATCAGTGGGACTCTAACCAATGAAGCTTAGTGAAAGCTGGGTGCCAAAGGCCAAGGCAAGTATGCTCTGCCTTCTGACTGCCAGCCCAGGACCACCTACTTGTTAAGGCCAAGCTCACGGTGACTCATACTGTCACCCCTCCCAACAGTTAGGAAAGCCCCAGGGGATGTGAAGCCCGTGAGTCCAGCTCAGGGCGCCCCTCACCCACCTATTGCACATGTCCATGGCTATGGCAACATTCTGTGTCATAGTATTAGGATTTTTCTTGCCTATGACTCTCTTGCTCTGTCACCTATGAGCTTAACATATATCTTATTTCAATGCATATCTGGCCCTTAAGCTTATGCATATTTTAAACAAGTTTTCTCAAAAACCTCCTTGCAGGTTTTGTCTGAACAAATGGTGTCTTGATCAAGAAACTCCTGGACACATCTGCTTAAACTGAAACCTCTTCTTCATTGCTATTGAAATATTTAAAAGCTTTCTCTATTCCAATAGGTAGAAAGGTATCAAGGAAGGGTGCAATATATGACGGGTTTTTTCAAACCTGTTTAGTCATTGACATTCTTTTTCTAGGCATACAGCTGAAGTCTGATGCCCTAGGGGAACTGCAGACTCTCCAGATCCGGGCATGGGCGGGGACAGTCTCAACAATTCCTTTGAGAAGCACCTGCTAGTGTTGCTTGGGGTCACAGCCTAAAACCCACTATTACTTCTGTCAGGTATCAAGTACTGATGCAAAAACACAGCACTCACCACAAACGGGGTATAGCTAAAATTCCTTCTCTTGTAGACAACATCTATCCCCTCGTCCTATGGTCTCAGTAATAAACTGAGGTTCAGTGTTCACTCTGAGGACCCAGTGAGTTTATTAGGCTTACTTTCAGAGAGATGGGGAAGGTTCTGAGAAGCCACACTGGAAGATCTGTACCCAGCATAGATGATGACTCTTCCATGGCTGTGTGTATGGAGTCCCTTCTCTCTACCCTTCTCTACCCATATACTGTAGCATCTCCCAGAGACCCATGTGCACTTAGGGAAGAATTGCATATGACTGGCTGGGGTGAGGGTAGGGTAGCTGGGCACTCAGCTAAGGGTCCCATAGACTTCTTCCACCCTCTTTCTAAGAGGGAAGGTCAATAGTCAACAAGCCCAGCTGTGATGACCTTCTGCGAGCTGGCCAAGCTGAACTTGAAAACATGGTAGTAATTTTGCTCAGAAAATAGTCCTATAAACAACAGGTAAGAGATAGTCTATTCTGAATCCAAATATAAATGACCATGGCACAGGAACACAAAGTTAAGTTACGTCAAAGTCCATGTTCCGATGTTGTAACAGTTTGATGATGTTTTTATGGTAACAGAACAAAGGAAGTCATAAATAAAGACACTTCACTAATACATCCATAGAAACATCAAGTGAGTAGATTAAAGGCAAAAGGGAAACATGTTCCAGCCTCAGGGGCTATCTGACAGCTGTTTGGTCGGCTAGAAACTAGTATTCTATCTGTACAGTCCAATGGACTTTCTCAATAGCGATAAAGCTATTAGGTCACATACAGAAGCAGGCAACAAACGACTACTTTAGAAAATGATGGCCCAAGATAATTTGTGATCAGGCGCTAGACCTGCAACTCTCCAGCACCCCCCCCCCCAACACACACACACACACACAACCGTTGGAGGTCTCATCAGCCAGTTAACTCTGCCGAAGATTCAGTAGAAAATACAGCTTACTTCTGGACACTTACAGGTTCCCACAAGAAACATGTTCTGTGTTATGGGTTAGTTTCAACAGCCTTCCCTGAGCATGTGGGTTGGGGAGGAAAGTCCTCAGCCATGAAATACTGCCGATGTGCCTGATGAAGCCTTGCAAGTCTAAGAAGATTTTGACTGTGGGCTCAGAAGGAGCATAGTGGTGTTTGCCAGTAGCCACCCACTTCCAGCAAGCACCTTGGGCCACACAAGACAAGGAAGAATGGAGTCTATGGAGTGGAGTTCAACATTCTTATATTTATTTTCAGAGGCCACAAATCAAAACATCTTAGATTGATGTGAGGCTGATGACCTTGACTACCAGCATATGGCTGAAAGACATATTTGCCTTATTTAGAGCATCCTTCCCCAAGAGACCATTTGGTCCAACACAAGAAAACTATATTCTAGCAATGTGCAGGTGAGCCTCTACAGAGCACTAAACTGATATAGCTGCCTCCTCCTCTCCTATGGATGGTTTCAGCATCCTTCCACTGACAAAACCATTTTAGATGAATGTAATGCCTGTATTGGCTATGGTCCTGCCAAAAGTGTACCCGAGGTACATCAGGAGATGAAGCTTCCCTCCATGGGGGATCTCATCTCTCAGAAGTAAAGAGACCCAAAGGGGGTCGGGGGAACAGACATGTTCTCATTATCACAATTTAATAACAAAATACAGCTTATAAAATAATTCTTAAAAATTATGCCTACAAATTTCAACATCATCTATCCATCACGGAGTAATGAAAAGTTCATGTTTATCCCCCAAATGAGTATTTCTGGGCCATATTAATAATAGTCATTGCTGCCTGGAATTTGTTTCGGCTTTATTTTCCCCTAAATTGAATTCTTTGAAGCGTCTGTGAAAATTCTTAGTTATAACTACACTCCGGTATGCTATCTCAGGGTAAGAGAAAGTGGGAAACGAGACTATTGAAATTAGTATGACAGGAATAAAAGCTAATAGGGGTGTTAAAGAACTGAGTTGCACTGTCTTTAGACAGATGATGTTGTTAGGGGCTGAATTATCCCTGCTCCATCTTTTCCAGAATCCACTGTTGAATTCCTGGTCCCCACCACCTCAGAACATCACTGTATTTGGGTAGAGGACCTTTACAGAGGTACTCCAGTTAAAATGATGTCATTGTGGCCTTCTATAATCCAGTATCACTAGTGTCCCCAAAGGGGCTAGAATTTGGACACAACTAACCACAAATAGAAGCTCTTATGGACAGACGTGGGGTCATAACAGTCACTAAGAAGCTAAGAAAAAAGAGTTGGAAGAAATCTCTCACACACAGCTCTCCAGAGGAACAAGCCTGCCAACGCCTTGATTTTTAGACTTCCATCCTCCAGAATTACAATGCAGTAAATTACTCTTTAACCAAGCTGATTACAGAAGGCCCTCAAGTTGATCCTAGCAAATTAACATAGCTGTACCTATCAGTTGCTTTTTAGTTAACTGTGTTGCTGCGATAACCCATCAAGACCAGTGATTCCATGGGAGAGCCCATCAATGTCAGGGGAGGCATGGTGGCTGCAGTTGTCTGGAGCAGGAAGCTGAGAGATTACATCATCAACTTCAAACACAAACCAGAGAGAGAGAGAGAGAGAGAGAGACAGAGACAAAGACAGGGAGAGAGAGAGAGAGAGAGACAGAGAGAGAGAGAGAGAGAGACAGAGAGAGAGAGAGAGAGAGAACATACACAGACAGAGGTACAGGCAGAGAGATAACTGAAAGTGGGGTGAGGCTATGAATCCTCAAAGGACACCCCAGTAATGTATGTCCTCCAGAAGGCCTCCACTTCCTGAAGATTCCATAACCTCCCAAAATAGTACCACAAACCAGGGAGCACAAATTCTTGAGCCTGCTGGGGGCATTTCTCATTCAAAGCACCACATAGTACCCCTTGATTTTCATAGGCCCATGGCCATATCATAATAAAAATGCATTTAATTCAATTTCAAAAGTCCCTATAGGCTTCTATGATCTCCATGTTGTTTTTAGTCCAAAGACTCTTGAGACTGAACACATTCTCTTAACTGTTACTTCCCTGTTAATAAAAATGCCAATTACACACTTTCAACACCCAATGTCATCAAATATATACTACCATTCTGAAAAAAAAGAAATGGGGAGTGTAGTGATACAACACTAGACTAAAGCAAGACTGAAATCCAGTGGGAAAATTATCAAATCCTGCAGCTCTATGTCTGATACCTAAAGCTCTATCTTCAAAGGGCTTATGTGGTTTGGCCCCTCCAATTTTGCTGTCTGCAATGTACAGATCCTACTCATTCCACTCTCTCTATGGTAGTAGATTTTCTCACCATCTTTGGAGTCTCTAACACCTAATGGTCTTTCTTTCTTGAAACTCGGGGATTCACTTTCACAACTTCATGCAACGGCTTGTCATGGCCTTGTGGCTTCGTGACTTCCTGGAAGTGTCACTCTGTACTGACTCAGTGACACACATTGACTTCAGCTGCATCCTCAATACATGGAGGCAGACTATGGTCCCAACACATGCCTCCATAGCCAGTACCACACAGGTGACACTGCCAAGTTCAGCGGCCTGCTCAGGGTAGACACGGTCCCCTACAACCACATTCATAGCAGCTTTAGTATGTTGGAGCAATTGCTTTCTAGGAACAAGAAACCCTTAATTCTTTCTTCCTTCACAGGTTGAACTCTTAGCAGACAGTGGGGTCTCACCCTGAGTGCATGTTTCTCAGTACCTCAGTGCAGGCAGAAAGTCTCTCCTCAATGACAATAAGCTCCTGAACAATTGTGTCCTCTCTTTCAGTGCAATCTTTGGCTGTTAATTGAGCTTCCTACTATTCTTTTTCCTCTCTAAACTGCACATCTTGTATTTGTTTTTGCCACACTCACTCTTTATCATTGCAGACCTGCATAAGAGTTGCCAGTAACCCCCATGAAACATACTCAGGATTACAATGTCTTCAAATTTCCTCCACCAAAGGATGAATCCATTTCTTCTACTTTAGTCTTATGCAAGTTATTAGGGCATAGGCAGACAGACTCTTGCTAAAAACCATAAGAATGGCCGCTATCACAGTTCTTGTCAAGATATTGTTTGAAACCACTTGCTTTTCCATCGTCTACATTATTCTCAGCATTTCTGTCACATAAACTCCTACTAGAATGGCCCATTACGTTCTGCCGATAGAACACTTATAATCCAAAGTCTTCCATATTAAAAAAAAAACAAACAAACAAAAACCCCAGCATTGTCAGGTTCTTAACATCACCAACCCACGCTCTGGTACCAACTTTTGTATTAGTTCTTCTCTGATACAGTGGAAAAACACCATGGTCAAAGTTCGCTTATGGAAGAAGAGTTTATTTTGGCTTATGTCATCAAAGGGTATTTAATTAAACCACCATACTGTGTGCCTAAGTGTGTCTTTTTTCTATAGCACTAGGGGTGAATGCCTTTTGAAAGTCTTCATTTTTTTAGGTCAGGTATGGAGACAGCATTTCATCTGCTCTTCAGAGGTCTTCCTACACAAGCTGTCCCTTTTATCTTTATGAGAATGGATCAGAGACCAGTTGAAACCATCTTTAAATACATACTTCCTGGCCAGTCTAATGCATTTCTCAGTAATGACTTAGAAAGTAAAAGAGGCTCAAAGTGGTTGTCATGAAAAGGGAAAACATACAAGTTCATAATTTTTCACAAGAAATTCACCAGAAAAACTAATAGATTCTGACATAAGTGCTAGGGTGGGGCTCAGCCAGTGAGGCCAATCACAATTATCAAGGTTAGGATATAGTTCTCTGTAGCAAAACCTCTGTAAGGAAGAGAAGCACACATTTCCCCCCTCTTTTCATGGTCTATTCCTGGGTTCTCTCTCACTAAAAACGTTTATCATGAACCATGTTTCAGGAATAACTGCTAAGCTTGTGAGTGTTGCTATCCTGTCCCATCTCACCAATAAAATGTTAGCTCAGTAACTTTTGCATCATTTATTAACCCCTCATGGGCAAACTTCACTTTGCTATAAACCCAGATCATTAATGCATCTTCAAAGCTGGAATATAGAGCTGATGCCAAAATCACAGTGAGTGAGATGGGCATTTTGGCAATGGAAAGTGCAATTCTAAATGCTATAAAGCAGAGCTGGTGCTCTGGCCCCTTCTCTGCTCTCTTGTGCCAAAGGAAATTTGGAGGATAAGCATTTTACTCTATAGGTTGTTATCGTTGCAGACCACGTGACTTTTGTAAACAGCCAAATAGCTGGCATGGCATCAACTAAACTAAAAGAAGAGTCAACACACTCAGTGAACATAAATCCAGAATTCAGAAGAACAGTTCTGGGGTTGGGTCCCAAAGAGATGGAACTCTCTTATGAGAGTAATTTGAGATGGTATATTTAAGGAAGCTAGCTTGTTTGCTTGCTTGCTTGCTTGCTTCATTCATTCATTCATTCATTCATTCATTCATTTTATGAGTGTGTATATGGTATAATAGAACCACAAGAATCTGAAACACTTTTACCACTCCCAGGCCCTAGAAAACCAGAAGGAGTTATCATGATGTAAAAGGAGAAAGGCTCTGTGAAAAGACACAAGGCCAATGGTGGCCTCACAAGGAGGAACCAAGACCATGTTGGTCCACCCCTTGCTTTTACGCACCTCCTTCCCATCAACTTCCTGCTGGAAGCTGGAACCCCAGTGATCTCACACAGACAGGGATAGAAAGCATAAAGCCCTCTGATGTGATGATCCACAAAGATTGAGTAGAGCCCAGTGACTACATGGATGGTGTGCGGCATTGTGCTAAAGAACCCTAATAAACCCATTGCATTGCTGCAGACTTTGAGAATGGAAACTTTGTGTTTCTGTTTTCCATTTTAGTCCCAGATACATTATTCAAAAAACAGCTAGTTCTTCAATTCACTATAACAACAACAACTGAGTGGCCAACAGTGGGATTCCTTTGGCTACTTCTCAGGGCAGTCCTCACAAGTAAAGGAATAGAGACAGAATATGTCACTGCTATAGGTACTAGCTACAAAGACACTGTACTTCAGTCTAGCCTACCACAGACTTAGGTACCATTCTCTACGTTACACACAGGTTCAATCATCTGCTCAGTCATTGACTCACTTAGCTAGAGAAAGCTGCCTACTTTCTGTTGCAGTTTTATTATAAGCGGTACAACCTAGAGACAGCCAGTGGAAGAACTCCACAGAGCCAGGTATATGGTTGGGGACACCCAACTTCGATGGCCTCTTTGGGCATGCTAGCCTCTCAGAATTGCTATCTGTGTCCACCAATCAGGATGCTTGCTTAGACCCACGACGCTTATAGAAGCTTCAATTTGTAGGCACAAGTTACTAAATCATTAGCTATTGGTGATTTAACTCCATCTTCTGCCTATAGACCACCTCCTGGAAGTAGAGGCCACATGCAGAACTCAGAACTCTACTCCCCCAACCATATGTTGGGTTCCACTGGTGACCAACTTCTTCCTTCAAGGAGCCTGTGTACACCCCTATCCACCTTAGTTGCCTGATTAACATACATAAACACTCCTCTCACTCAGAAAATGTCACAACTTTTAGAATCTCTGTGTTAGAAATGGGAACCAAGACTAATTATTTTTAAAAGCATGTCATAGCAACACATTGTACCACAGTGTCTGGCCCACAAAGGTCAGAAAATATTTTCTTGTGAATGAATATTATAGTCATTAGTAGGCTTCTCTGAAACTATTTATTTCTTTTGTCATAAAAAGAATTTTTAATGAAAAACATAAATCTAAATTCCAATTTTAAAGGCCTCCTCCTCTTCTAATTGGATAATTTAAAGAAAAGAAAACCAGATGTTTCCCAGAATCTAAGGGCACTCCACACCCTTGACAGCTCAGACACAGGAAGACTGAAAAGAGAAATATGAAGGTCTTTCAGGGACAAAACCTGACCTACTCATTTCCTATCTACCCTTTATCTCTTTCTTCCAACATAACCCACAAGCTCTGGTGCCCTGGAAGAAGGGGGAGACTGGGGTTAGAGATGTCCATGGGTGGTGGCATAGTGATTGCATATTATGCTACCCCACAGCGTTCATACTCAGATAGTTTCCAAGACTTTGGATCTCACACCTAGCCCTTTAAAAACTCAAGTGATCAGTATTACACCCCGCAGGGAAAGCTGAGTTTCTAACAGGAAGATCTAAAATCAGGGGTGAGCAAAACAAAATGCAGTAAGGCTTCTCTAAAGCAATTTGAAGGGAGGAAAGGAAAGGAAAACAAACGTGGACCAGCCAAGAATAAGACCCACTATGAACATACAATGCAAAATCCTCAGTGTTAAGTGGGTGCCGGGGTGGAGCTACAGCAGCAGCAGGACCCTGTGTCTTCTCTGTAAGAGGAGCAGTTGGTGCTGACATGTGGCCTGCTTGGTTGCATTGATGCAGTAGTTGCCTGGAACTTCCATATAAAGTGGAGTCTCTGGAGAAGAGGGCAAGTACTGAAGTGTGGCATACAACATGTCATTGCCTACTGTGGCCCCTGAATATGGGAAACTTTTCATGGCCTGTTAACTGCCAATATATCAAGGGCACACACACACACACACACACACACACACACACTGGTCCTCAGATACTCTGGAGATGTCCCAACCTTGGGGTTTCAGCCAAGCCAGGGATCTAGGAGTCTAAATTGTAAAACTACAATACTATGCTAAGAGAGTCAGTCAGAGTAGTTATTGATCCAAGAGGTTGGTGAGGTTCATTTGAAGGAAAGTGGAAACATGAGCAGGTTTCAGACTTGCTCCTACCAGGAGAAAAGGCTCCCATTAGCTGTGATTGGCCAACTAGCCTACTAGCTACAGGAAAGCCAACCTGCTGTAATGGCACCAGGATGTGCAGAGTCTCAGGCTCAGTTAATTCTGAGTAAATGATGACTATAAGGTTCCAGTTATCCCCAAGGACCCAGCCAAGAGTTTCTGGGTTTATTGTCACAGTAGAAACCCACCCAGCCTACTCTAAAACCAGCATACCCACAGTAGGAATGTGCTGGGACATTGTGGAAGCTAAGCGAGGGACTGTTACATGATATTTTATGGGAAGATCTTTAAAAAAAATTCTATTCACCCCAGAAAGAACATTGTCATACCAAAGAAAAGATTCCATCTTAACCAAGCATGCTGAACCAATGGATTTATTGTAGATACTTACAGAAACATAGAGGGGGTACCTAAAGAGCGTAGGAAACTCAAAACTGTCTGTACCATGCAAGAGTCTCAGCCCAGCGTGGGCAATGACTCCCAAAAGCAAAGTCACTGGATCTCCAGGCAACCTTCTA
Source organism: Mus musculus (assembly GCF_000001635.26). NCBI lineage: Eukaryota > Metazoa > Chordata > Mammalia > Rodentia > Muridae > Mus > Mus musculus. The sequence goes on from NC_000085.6 coordinate 27,111,974, forward strand.
CCATTGATCACCCAAGACTTCATGCAGCTTGGCATATGATCAGGAAGGGATATGGCCTGAAATCTCAAGGGAGTATCTAGTGTATTGGTCTCCCTTTGCCTCCTACAAGGAAAAATTAACAGCCATAGATCTGATGTCACTATATTGTTTTGCTTATTTCATTTCCCCAACTGCAAGCCAGGTGGTCATGTCTCCCCCCAGGGAAATAGGTCTGCTGACCACAGGAAACGTCTCTGGCAGGTATTCCTGTTACTTACTTCTCCCATTGCTACGATCAAACACCCAACAGAAACACTTTACGGGAGGAAAGATTTCTCTTGGCTCACAGTTTAGCAGGTGCACCTCATTGCGGTGGGGAGGGCAAGATGATTGGAGCAGCCCAGCCTGCAATGGCAGGACCTTACAGTGGCAGATTACATCATCATTATAGAAAAGAGACCACCTTCAGCTGGGAGCAAGGCTGGGGTATAACCCTCAAAGGTTATCCCTAGGAACTCACCTCTACCAGCCTTGGCTTCTACTCTACAGAAGCCACAACCCCCACCCCCTTCCCCAGCTGGCCCCAAGTCAGTATCATGTACACACATGAGCCTGTGGTGGACACTTTAAAATAGAATCGTCATAGAGGACCACGCAGTAGCATCTGGCCCAAGTTGATATGTGAAGACAAGAAACTGAAAGCTTATGCCTCTTCCCTGTGAATAAAAACAAGCATGAGAAGAAGAGTTCAATATTCCCTCCATGGGTGGAAGTCAACATCACTCTCCTGGACTAGCGGGCTCATCAATGGCTAATAACCACCTTCTAGTAGTAACAGAGGCAGACAAAGCTCTTCGAAAACTCTAGGTTCTTAGCTAAAGTATGTATCCAAATGCTTGACTGACGAGATCCCTTCAGAGGTCAGCTCACACTCTGCCTGATTTCTCACAGCTCACTTTCCTGAGGAAGTGGGGCACCCCTCAGCTTGAATGAAAACCCCGGCACCTACTCCATCAGCTGCCAATGCTTCCTCCATGAACACGTTACAACGTGTGATCAGGAGTGTATAATGTTATCACTTCAGGTCTCCAAGAACAGACTGCAATAGGCAGCTTAAAACATTAAGACCGATACTCACTGTTGAGGGGAAAAAGAAACTGGCTTAAAGTCACTGCTCAAAACTCAACTGATGATGCTCGTACTCGACTCAGGGGGAAGATGGATGCAAAGGTGAGTGGACCACAAAGAAGGACACAGAGAGAATAGGGTTTCTAGAGAACAGGGTTCCTAGGCTCCAGTAGAGCTGCACTCAATCGAAATGTCTAGAGGGTGGTGCCTTTTAAAGGTCACATATCCTTTCTGACATCAGCAAGAGACACACTAACTGCCCTTTCCATAGCTTTAAAATAAATGATTTTAGATTGCAAATGCTGTGGTTTGAATATGAAATGCTCACCCTCCTCCTAGCTCCCATTTTGAACACTCAGGTCTCCTTCTACCCCAGCCTCTCCATCTCCCCACCCCACTCCCAGTAGTGGCACTGTTGTGGGAGGTTCCTTTTACTTTGAGACTTGTGCCCTAACTACAGAAATGAGGTCACCTGGGATGAGTCCTTAGGGGTATCCTGTTCCCAGCCATTTCTGGTTTCAATCTCTACTTTCTAGTCAGCATGAAGCCATCCCTATCCTTAGCCACATACTCTGGATAATAAGATGTTCTGCCCAAGTGTGTGGTGCTAAGCAGTCAGGACCCAACCTTCTGGAACCATGAGTAACATAAAGGCTGGAACCAAGCGTGGCATAAATCTAGTCTCTTTTAATCTGTTCCTGTTAGGTACTCTCTGTTTTGGTCATAGTGATGCACAATTCATAGAAGAAAATGCACACACACACACACACACACACATACACACACATGGAAGAGAGAGGGGTAAGGGAGACACACACACATGAAAGAGAGAGGGGTAAGGGAGAGGGAGATGGAGAGGGAGAGGGAGAGGGAGAGGAGAGGGAGCTACTCCACCCACCAGCATACACCTACAAGATGTGACTTGTACACTTGGTAAGAGCTCCCCAAGGGCGCATCACCCCCTTCCCCTTCCTCCATGTCACATGCCTGCATCTGGGGTCCACTGAGTGTTAGCTCCGCATTACACTGAGTTACTAAAAAGACTTACAAAATTTGGGTCACATCTTAATTCCCCACTGACATGCCTTAATGGAACAATTATTTAATAATACACACTTAGATCAGCAATGCCTTACAGGGTTTAGCTACTTAATTTTTATATTGTTAACAGTTTTCTGAAAATCTTCAATCTTCTGATAAGTTAAAACCAAAAGCCGTTCTGTAAATCACTCCCCAAATTCCATGTCAGTAAAGAGATGGTCCCAAGTGCTGAACATGGTCATGCCTTACTAACCAACAACAAAGTTGAGTTACCACAATAATGAGCATTGCTTCAGAGCCTCTGCTAGGACACTGGTGACATCAGAGTCCTTGTGATGCCATCATCTCTTACTGCTTAGATCCACCAAGGGGACCCTTCCCTCAATACGTGAGTTTTTTGGGTAGATACTTCATACCCCAACTACAACACTACTATACCATCTTCCAGACCTCGAATATCTTTTTATTTTTTTACTTTTTTTTAATTAGGTATTTTCTTCATTTACATTTCCAATGCTATCCCAAAAGTCCCCCATCCCCCCCCCATTCTTCTCCCCACCCCCTCCCACTTCTTGGCCCTGGAGCTCCCCTGTACTTAGGCATATAAAGTTTGCAAGACCAATGGGCCTCTCTTTCTACTAATGGCCGATTAGGCCATCTTCTGATACATATACAGCAAGAGACACGAGCTCCGGGGGGTACTGGTTAGTTCATATTGTTGTTCCACCTATAGGATTGCAGATCCCTTTAACTCCTTGCAGACCTCCAATATCTTGACATTGGGAATACCTGAATCAGATAGCAAACTCTTAGATGGCTAGAAATTGCTTTTGTATTACAATAATAATAATAATAATAATAATCAATTATTATTATTTATTTATTATATCTCTAGTACCTAGCGGTACATGAGACATAATTAAATAGTGGATTGGATAAATGGATAAAAGCCATGCTTACTTTTTAATTTTTAGACATTCCTCCTCAGGGCATAGCTATGTATAAGATATGATCAGAAAATGCTTTCTAGCAAGTTAAATATTTTTAGAAAATGCAAGAATTCCCACAACTGATTATTTGAGGGAGGAAAATGATAGGAAAATGCCTTTTTCATACCCTGATGTGGGTGAGTTGATCTCCAGGCCTTTGAGGATTTTCAGCTCGGAGTCTGAAATGTCATCTCCACACTTCCAAATTGTCAGTGAGGGGCTGTGGTATTCTTTCACCTCTCGGCCTTCTCTCTTCATCCAGCTTGTGTCAGCCTGCTACAATCGCTCCCTCTCTGCTTAATAAGGTCCATCATCTCCAGAACAATGTGTGCGACATGCCTGGAGCCCTAGATCCCAGCTGCCCTGCACCCCTGCGAGAGACAAATATGATGGCTTCAGTTCTGTGACTCCTGAGCCTGAAAGTGGTATTTGCCACAGGTCATATGTTTTAACACTTTTTCACCACCAAAATCCCAAAGAATAATTCTCTCTCTAATTGAGGCCAACCTTTCTATGCCTAGGGGTGTCTCACCTTTAACACACAGAGTAAGATCCAAGACATTCCTACCACATGCAGATCCGACCCATAGCAGATTTCACACACTCTGCACTTCATTGTCTACATCCCTGAATTCGGAGTGCTAAATTGAGCTTCTGGACGATTTTTAATTTAACAGGTAAAAGCACCCTCCAAGGTCCATCTCACTGGTCCTGAGCTTAAAGAACTGCTGCATCATCCCCTTCCACTCCTTCAATCCTTCACCTAACTCTTCAGGGACCCATAGGGGGCCCTGACCTCAGTCCAGTAAGTAAGTAAGTATTTGCATCTGTCCAACAGTGTCAACTAACCTGGGCCCTTGGGAGGTCCCAGAGACTAAGCCACCAACCAAAACTCATACATGGGCTGGTCTGAGGCCCCTAGCACATATGCAGCAGAGGACTGCCTTGTCTGGCCTCAACAGGAGAGGATGTGCCTAAACCTGTAATCCTGTAGAAACTTGATGCCCCAAGGAAGGGAGATGCAAGAGTTGGGGGAGCACACCTCTCAGAGGTGAAGAGAAGAGGGAACAGGGTGAAGGACTCTGGGAGGGGTAATATTTCAGATGTAAATAAATAAAATAATTTTAAAAAACCAAACTGCTGCATCCAAACACCCAAAATCATTAAACTATTCTACCAGGCCAGGATCCTTATAATTAAAGGGTTGGGGAGTGGGGGAAGAGAGACCTTTTTGTAGACACCTACCCTCCCACAGAGGGGTAAATTGCAGGTTACTGCTTTGACTCACCTTAAGAGCATTTCAAAGGTCCTGAATAGGCTGTAATCTAGACTAACTAAATCAGACTCTTGGGGATGACAATGAGGTATCTGCATATTTCAAATGAACATTTCTTCTGAGAGTAACACTAAGTCTGTGTATAATATGAAAATGGTACAGAGTTTCCATATACAACAGACAATTTCTGTTATTATTCATATGTTACATTAGTACCCTTATTATTAAGTTAGTGTTTGTCTTAGTCAGGGTTTCTATTCCTACACAAACATCATGACCAAGAAGCCAGTTGGGGAGGAAAGGGTTTATTCGGCTTACACTTCCATACTGCTGTTGATCACCAAGGAAGTCAGGACTGGAACTCAAGCAGGTCAGGAAGCAGGAGCTGATGCAGAGGCCATTGGAGTGTGTTTCTTATTGGCTTGCTTCCCCTGGCTTGCTCAGCCTGCTCTCTTATAGAACCCAAGACTACCAGCCCAGAGATAGTCCCACCCACAAGGGGCCTTTCCTCCTTGATCACTAATTGAGAAACTGCCTTACAGCTGGATCTCATGGAGGCATTTCCTCAACTGCAGCTCCTTTCTCTGTGATAACTCCAGCTGTGTCAAGTTGACACAAAACTAGCCAGTACAGTGTTTCTTTTCTTTTTCTCCTCCTTCTCCTCCTCCTCCTCCTCCTCTTTCTCTTCCCTTCTTTTCTGCCTCTCATGGATTGAACCTAGGGTCTGTCAAATACTAGCCAAGCATTCTACCATTGATCTGGATCTTTAGCCCAAGGATGCATTATTGTTGATACAGTATCATTAACTACACTCCACACTCCTTTCTCAGGTTTTACCCAACATCCCCATCTTTCTTTTCTAGGGTCTCCTCTAGGCCATCCTACAACATGAGCAGCATCGTGTCTCCTTGGGCTCCTCTTGATAGTAACAGTTCTTGATGTTTCTCTTGTTTTTGATGATCTTAACTTTTTTTGAGGAGTACTAGTAAGATGCTTTTTTTAAAAATGTTCTCACATGGAGTCTGTCGATGTCTTCCTAATGATTTAGCTTCCAGTATATGTACTTTGGTACTCCTTTTCCAAAGTATACTCTTTGGAAGGAAAGGACTGTGCTTGACGTACTGTTGAGCAATAGGGAATTATGCTCTAATTCATGAGACTAGAGTATCTATACATATTAGTTGGAATTCTTGGACAAAGGAAATTATTTATTTAATAACTTACTCCTTTTGGCATAGTCAAATCTGTATTTATTATATACACATGTTTACTATGTATAATGTGTGTAATATATAATATTATATATTTATTATACATAGTCATATATGTATTCCTTTGGATTTATTTCTTTTGTTATTCAAATGTGCTACACTGGGCCACTGGAAGGTAATTTGGTTAATTTTGGCTAATTTGGCATATCCCCATCTGTGTGCACACATGCCTGTGTTTATGAGTATTTTTTTCACTCTAGTCTTATCTTTTCTGTTTCTCACCTTAGTCCTAGAACCAGTCATTTACCCAAAATATGTTCCTGTTACTAAAGAATAACATTGGAAATCAAGATAGTAGTCTTGGCTGATACTCTTAGGGTAGTGTTATATAAGGAATCCCAGCTGATGAGTCACACAAATATCTGTGTGTATACTGACACACTTACATATTTCTGTGTTATATATAGTCACTTCCATATGTAACAACCTGTGTCTATATACAGTGCACAAAATCTACATTGAAACCCTCAACTCTAATCCAGTACCACACAGGTGATTCCAGAATTCTTCCTTTACTCAACTGTAATATTCATGGCAACCATGAGACACATGGCTCCTTTCACTGTTTGTGCCTCTAGATGTTCAAGTCTAGCATGCATATATAACTGTAAAACATTCTTAATGTGAGCCATCATGAGAAATGTTATCAACTCCAGCACGGTGCTTCCGTATATTTACATTTCTCTTGTTTTTTGCCTTAGAGATGTCAATTATTTCCATGGTTATTTAGTCTAGCCTCCTTTTGTCTGCATACCTTTTAGTGAGAGTAAACTAAAGAGATTTGTCACAATTCCACATTCAACCCAAGACTCATCCAGTCTCATGCATGATTCATTTCGTTAGTATACAATAAAGTTTATACTTCATCTTACTGAGTTTCGGTAGGCCTTGAAAATACACAATATTATATAATCAAGGAATATATAATACAGAATACAATAATACAATATATAACAAGATGTTATATATTAATATTTTATATAATATAGAAAAAGTTCACTATGTTAAATAATTGCCCAGGCTTCACTGATCCCCTCTTTGCAGCCTCCTGAGGCCCTGAAACCAGCAACCTTTCTACAGTCTATACTGGTTTCCTTTTTCTAGAATACTTTAGAATGGAATGTATAACACACAGCCTTTTCACAATGACTTTATTCTGTTATACGCATGTGCGTGCACGCGCACGCATCTGTGCACACACGCACATGTGTGGGCTGTCTCTCCTCATATGCTATGCATCTTGCATTTCTGTTTGTTCTGTCTTTGAGATTGGGTCTCTTGTTGGGCTGTGTTCATGGAGTATGGTCGGTTGTCTGGTCAGTGAGCTCTGGGATCTGCCCACCTCTGCCTCTCCAGTGCCGGAGATACATGTGAGCCAACACCTGGCTCTTTTACATGGCTGCTGGGGACTCACACTCAAGTCATCAAGCACTTTACCAGCTGAACGCTCACCCCAGTCTTAAATGACAGGTTAAATGTTTTTGCAATTTGTAATTGTCTATTTCTACTCTCTCTGCTCTACTGACCTTTGATAGGGTGGACTCTTTTAAGAATAGAGTACATCTCGATAATGAACCCTTTAAGCAGTTATGGGGCATCTCTAGCTTTGCTCCTGTCCAGAGGTCTATCAGGCAATGCTACTTTTGATAGCATTCAAAATGATTTCAAAGGCATGGACCTCTGCCTTTGAGGCTGCTAGGAACAGAAAAAGAACTGCCTCTGCCATTCTAGGTCTATAAGCAAGAAATTTGTAATCTTGGGCGTCAGCTTCTTACTCAGAAACCTCCATCTTAAAATGCTTCCTCACGGAATGATAGTAATAGAACAACATGGAGGACCCTGCACTGGCATGGGCAGCTGACCGCCTGATAATGACTTTCCTTCCCTCTGCCTCCACCACGCCCATGACTGTGTACACACAGAGTGTACTTGCTTTGAGCATCTCGTTGCCAGTGTTACACAGGACCATCATATCTAGTATCATGAAATACTTCAACACTGAAGATGGGCTATGGTCCAGAGTGAAGCTTTGCTTAAAAAAAATGGTTCCCTGGGTAAAGAAAGTAATTGTATTAGACAAACTTTGTAGAAGAAGTGATTCATTGTGTGCCCATGGGGGAATTAAAATCAATCTGTTTTTTTAATGATTTGGGATAGTAATGAGAACTTACTGAGTATACAGAAGCATTAATAAAAGAACTGCAGGTGGCATAATTTAAAGGGCAATGACGATATATTTCTTTAAGGAAATAAGGCAAAAAAGAAAAGATCAAAAAGATTATTTCTTAAAGCAACAGTCAGTCTTGCTATGACTATAGCTTTGTAAATTTTGAGAATCTGGATCAGAGTTTTAGTTATGTGAGATTATTAGGTCAAAAAATTATATATATTTAAAGATTGATATACATAGGCCATCTTGTTCTCCAAAAACCCATCCACCACTTTACAGAGTAGGTGTGTGTGTGTGTGTGAATGTGTGTACATCTGTGTGTGCACACATGCACGCACACAACAGAGAAAGAGAGAAGGGGGAGAGTGGGAGAGTAGGAGAGAGAGAGAGAGAGAGAGAGAGAGCAGGAAAACAAACAAACAACAGCAATAAAAATCAAGTAGAAATGGTGAGAAGAGAGTGGGAAATTGAGCTCACATTTATCCAGTGCATATATGCTCTCAGCCCCATGCTAGATATTATACACATTTAAATTACTTAATCCTCATGACAAATTTAACACCAAACTCACTCCATAGAGTCTCGGAAAAGCTATGCATGTATCTTGCCTGGGGGCACACAGCTAGCACACAGAGCCAGGACGTTCCCCAAGTGAGCCTCAAATCCAGGCTCCACGTTTCTATCCCAGGAATCACCCCACCATAATGACCTAACTCTTTAATTTCTTAACAGGAGAATGAGCATGAATGCAATTTTAATTTCACAAAATATCCCCGAAGTTCCTAGACATTTTCTAACCTGAACCCGAACTCCTCAGTGTGTTGTATGTGGAGCCTAAGAAGGATAGCCTCGCTCCTTCATCGGTTTTTAATGGAAAGAAATCTTTCATGCCTTGATGGACACAGATGAGCATGTTTTCACCATGGTATCTCCTAGGCAGCATCCCACCTGTAGAATCTCCCTACGTGTCATTAGTGAGTCCCATGGGCCTCCATTCCAGCGATCAAAAGATCAGCGGCGGTGGCAATTATGAGGCTCAGCACATCCGAACAGAAAGCAGGGGCTCAGAGGGAAACGCACCCAGGCCCTACCAAACTCCTCACAATAAAACTGACAACAGGACTCCAGGAAAAGGAAAATGCCAGGGGGTCAGGTCTGGCCATGGAAACCACTACAGAACCCAATTAAAAGTTGGCTTTCCCAGCTTCTCTCTTGACAGGTACTCGGTACACAACTCCCTGTCATTTCCCAGAGGAGAGGTGATGAGCTACAGCCCAGCAGAGAGGCGCAGCTCTGTGAGGAGCTGTTATGGCTGCCACCGCAGCAGGTGCAGAGGAAGTCTGGGGAATTAAAGACACTCTAACAGAAAACAACCCTCTGCCACTGTCACTCGAGCTGGCAGGGAATGGAAGAGGGGTGACCTAAATTCTAAGAATTTAATACATTCTTTTAAAAAATGCCAATTACAACATAATGCATATTTGATTGTGTGTGTGTGTGTAACATCCTGACCAAAAGCAACACAAGGGAGGAAAGGTTTATTAAGCTTACAATTTACATGTCATAGTCTACCACTGAGGGAAGTAGAGGCAGGAACTTTTATTTTTTGAAACAGGATTTATCTGTATAACCCAGACTGTCATGGAACTTGCTCTATAGATCAGGCTGGCCTCAAACTCAAAGACCCACCTGTCTCTGACTCCTGATTGCTGGGATCAAAGGTATGCATCACCTAGTTAAGAGTTGTTTTATTTTATATGTATGAGTGTTTTGCCTACATGTCCACCATGTGGGTGTCCAGAGCCTGAGGAGGCTAGAAGACTGTTGTAGTCTCTGGAAGTTTAGTTACAGATAGTTGCAAGGTGCCATATGGATGCCGAAATCAAACCTGTGTCCTCTGGAAGACCAAACAGTGCTGTTAACCATGGAGCCATTTCTCCAGCCCAGTGACAGGAACTTAAGCAGCTAGTTATAGCACAGTCATCATCCCACGCAGAGAGAACTAATGCATGCATGCTGCTTGCTTGCTTGCTTTCTCTCATCTAGCTCTCTCTGCTCCACTCAGGGGTACCCTGCCTAGGAAATGATGTCATCACCCACAGTGAGTTGCATTGTTCTATGTCAACTAACAATCTTTCTTTATCAATTAATCTTTCCATATCAATTAACAATTAAGAAAAATCCCCTACAGATATCCCTGCAAGCCAATCTGCTCCACATATTTCCTCAAGTGTGACCCTCTTCCTGAGTGATTTTTAGCTTGTTGAGTTGACAGTGCAAACTAGCCAGCACAGGAGGCTTGATCCAGTGGGAGTAATTAGCATTCACTGTCCTCCGACCATTTCCATGTCTGTATGTTGAATTCTTACTATGCCTCTCTTCTAGATCCTTCTCCTCACAGGTAAACTGGGAATGGAGGAGTGTTTTGAAAAATCCCATAGCCCTATGTCAGCCTGCCAGCAAACAGAGCTATATAGGCATTCTTTCTCATCGTAGCACAGGTTGGCCCATGTCCATTTCATGGTGGTTGTATATGATTCAGTGAATGGGAGAGGTGCACGCCTAGGTCTTGAGACCTAGGTTCAACTCTGGCACACTGGTCTACTGACCACGACATAACACAAGGCCAGTCGAGAGAGAGGTAAGGAATTGGGCTGTGTGCACTGCAGGGAAGAATCTCAAAGTCACACTGCATGAGGCCTGGCTGCAGGGAGGGAATAATTACAGCGGCTTTGGCACATCTACCACTTCCTTTCTCAGACTCTTGGAAATTGAATTAATAAGCAGGAGTTGCTTGGTGAATACAAAATCAAGTATAATTGGATATGCTCAAGGTTTATTTATACCAGGCTTCAAAATAGCTTGATGAACTGTATCGGCCCCAAATTCTGTATCCAGTAAAACAGAATGTCACAGGTTTTTCTCTCTGTATCTGTCTCTCTGCTTCTATCTCTATTGGTCTCTGTCATTTGTCTTTCTGTCTGTCTCTGTCTCTTCCTCCAAGTGTACATCTGAAGAGCATTTCTCAGAGTGAACCCCTTTTGCACATGTCTGCCACTAAACATTGAGTCCTGTCCCTGGACAGCAGCAGCAAATTGGATTTCTATGCACTCTACAACGCTTACTAGGTTTGGCTTACAGTCGATACAAATTTAATGGCAGTTGAAACTATTTCAGAAAGAGATGGGGGGAGTCTCTCACCTGCTCCTCAGGGGCCTATAGACCACGTCTCTCTCAGAATCTGAGTGAAGAACCCCTTTTTCCCCTGTTCTTATTAGCCAGAGCTGTAATGACCAGGAGTCTCCCGCCCTTGTGATTTATGACCTAATGGCAGAGCACATGTTTCTGAAGGCTACTGGGGTATGGATACCAAGGAATATGTCCTGGGGTTTCAACCAAGCTGAAACCTGGTTGTTCTGTGGAAATCAAGGAGCCCTCAATTGCGTTAGAGTAAATTAACATTCTGCTTCTCAACACAGCCTGGAATGGATCTTCCTGGGGAAATGAGTTCTCTGGGTCAGTAGTCCATCACATGCTGCCCTCTTTAAGGAGCTCGGAGAACAAACTTCTCTGGCTTCAGAATGGGAACCGTGCCCTGCTTTTTAGGATTCTCAAGTTTGTGGGTGGTTCCTCCTTTCGACAACACAGATCCTGTATGTGAGGGCATCTCCTTTCTGTGTGTCGCCTGCTTGGCCAGTTCTGTGCCAAATCTGAAACCCATCCCTGGCATGTCTCCAGGCCCATCTGCTGTGGGGTTTTTAGATGTTAGCTTCACACTGCTTTTGCCTTAGATGCTGTAGTTCCATATACATGCGCGGCTGCTTCTTTGTCTAAACATTTTAACATTCATTTTGTCCGATTTCAAGTAGTGATTTAAGCAGCCTCCATCCAGCGCTCTGTGAAACTTCAAAGAGGTGGGAGGGGATAAATAAATAAAAACCTCGTTACCATGAAAGCTCACATTTGAATAGTTCTTTTTTTTTTTGAGTACTTTTTAAAAATTCCCTCAGTTCCATGTATTTTGCTATCAACATACTCTTACTTTTTAAATCCAGGTCCTGAGGCAGAACTATCACATCTCTCTGTGTTCATTAGCTTTTTTTTTTTTTTTTTGGTCCAGCCGAGACCCCTCCCACTCTGCCTCGTGCATCCTGCTTATTCCCTTTCCTGCCTTATGGTAACAGTTCTGACCACACCCTTTGGCTGCTTTACAGTTCTGTAGAATGTATAGTTTTTGCTGTGGACTTAACTCCATGCAAATGTAACTTTTATAAACCCAATCTGTTTCTCTTCCCATCCAGCCTTGCTTTTAAGATGCAAGTGTTTTTGCTACAAGCACATTTTGTCTGTTGCTTCTCTGTGCTAAATAGCAAGAGCCTAACACACTTTGCCTTTCTATTTTCCATCGCGGCAAATCTGCTGTGGTTTCCGTGTGAAAGTGTGCCCCAGAGCTCACGTGCTCGAGCGCTTGCTCCCCAGATGGTGGCGCTGTTTGGAAGGTTGTGGAAACTGCAGGAGGTGGAACCTCACTGGAGGCTGTGGGTCACAGGAGGTGAGTCTAGCTCCACTTCCTGTCTGTTCTCTGCTTCCTGCCGACCAACAACCTCCTATCCCAACTGTGACGCCTTCCCTGTCAGGATGGTCTGCATCTTAAACCATAGGCCAAAATAAACCCCTCCTCCCTGAAGTCTCTTCTTGGCTGGGGTTTAGTCACAGCAGTGAGAACAGCAAATGGTAGAGAAAATTGGGATGAAGTGTTCTGCTATGATAAGCCTGATGGTGTGACTTGTAGGCCTTGAGGATGGGTTTTCAGAAGGAATGTGGAAGAATGTGGAACTGTGGACTACAGACGCCTTAGACTGCTGTAAGCTTAATGGGCCACACTAGTGGGAGTCAGAAGACAACAGTGCTGAGAGACACGCAGACAGGGAAGGCTCAGCAGGAAAAGTGCCTGTCATGAGAGCCCGCTGTAAGAGTTTGACGTCAGAACGCATGTAAATGTGGAAGGAAAAAACCCAAATGGATTAAATTGTGCTTTGACTACCCCCCACCACACACACACATTTTTTGAGGAGGAGGAGGAGGGGGAAGAGGAGGGGGAGGGGGAGGAGGAGCAGCTTGGCTTCATTCTACCGACTTTGAGGCAGAATTCCAAAGTAATGTACTAATTCGTTGGCAGAGTAAATCACAAGACAGGATAGGGTTTAGGCCATGTCATGATACTGTTCACTGCTCTTAACCAGGTTCTGCTATGGGAGAGAGTGACAAATGCAGCAGAAAAATATGACAAATGCCGACTTGTTGAGAAGAGCAGTAAGTGACTGTGAAGTTTCAGATAATGAGGGAGAAAAAGCAACCAAAAAGATGAGGCAACAGGACACGTGCCCCAGTGGTAAGGCCCTGCCCACTAATGGTTCCAATTGGTGGACATGCAACTTCATTTGAAAAGAGGTAGCCTGAGCTAAAAATGCTGTCCAAAGAATTCCCTGATCAAATAAAACTTCCCGCTGAAAATATTTTCCCATAGTCATCCACCTAGACATACTGACATCACTGTAGCTTTGATCCAAAGGGGCCAGACTCCATCTGAAGCTTGTTGTAGAAGTTTGCTGCAGCAGCCAAGGTGAATACTGGTTTTATAGGCATATGAGATGCAACAGTGAGGGACCAATGGAGTCTTGAGACAAGGCTTCAAAAGATCACTGAGGCCAGGCCCTGAAAAGATGTTTTTGTGACGTTCTGAAGATGAAGTCTAAGGTACAGTGGAGATTCTACAGTGGTGCTGATTTCAGGACAGTAGACCATCTTCCAACGTGAACAGCAGGTGGGAATGGAGCTGGCCCAAGAGATAAGCTTTGTGTGCTGTGGGTAGAAGAGCTGGGGGAGCAGGGCAAACCAAGACCTTTGGAGCCCAGATGAGAGTCATGAGTCCCAGATGCTGGATAAGTAGCTGCAGAGTCTTGTGGTCTGGAGGGTTGAGTTGAAGTCTTGCTTTGTTCTAATTTTTCTTTCGTATGTTTCCATTGCCTCTTTTTGGAATGGAAATCTTTACTCTGTGCCATTGTATATTAGAAGTGTGTAACTTCTAATGATTTAAAAAAATTTTTTACAGGAGTCCCTGTAAAATGCAATCACAAGATTGCACTGAGTGTCAGAAAAGACTTTGGACCTTTATAGTTTTGATGGGGGGGGGGGGACAGGGAGGATAGAGAGAGAGACTGAGTGAACATATATGCACTCATATATAGAAGGAGTGGGTCCCTGCTTACCTCACTACCACTTCTTGTCTGCCCTTCACCTCCTAACTGTGGATCCAGTGTAACTGGTCACTTCACATGCCTGCCATCATGCCTGTCATACCATGATAAGCTGCATCTTTAGTTTTCAGCCAGAATGACCCCTTCTTCCCTTAAGTTGCTTCTTGTTGACTATTGGTTGCAGCCACAAGAAGATGAGAATAGTGGCAAACACAAGTAGCCTCAGACAGAAGGCGTACATTCTTGAAATGAAAGAGTGATGTCAGTAATTACACCAAGACCAGAAGTTTATTATAACTACCCCAAGCAAGCTGGGACACTTCTTTATCTGATTCATATGGGTTTTTATAATTCCTTTTTGGAAACAGATGCCTAGCAGTGGACTTGGCCTGCTGTATCAGAGAGAAAACAAAGATCTAGTTTTCTACTGCCTCTAGCATGTCCATACCAGTTTCTACCCTATCAGCAGTTCACGAGGGTTTCCATGATCCTAGGTCTGTGCCAGCTTCTTGATTTTGCTTACATAACACATGTAAAATGATATGGCATAATTAACTTACTCTATCCTTCTGTTGACAATCACTTTGAGCATCTCTTCCTACTCTTTCTAACTTCTTGAATCTCCTCTTTTTCCCAGTGTAACCCTCCAAACCTTCTGCCCATTTTCCACTGCAGGTATCTTTCTGTGTTGATTGGTAGGAGACAAATCTTCCTCTGGAGCCCAGATTTTCTTGTCTTCTAAAGTGACTCATAATGAGCACAACTACTCTTTCTTGAAGAATAGGATCCCATGATGATATGTAACAATGCTGATTACAAGATGCTGCAGAATGCAGAGTTTAATGTCTATGAACCAATCAGCACAGAGGAACCAATCTTCATACTTATCATTTGTATCTTTCTTCCAAGGTACAATAAAAGGCACCCAGCTGTAAGATGCATTAAACAATGGCAACTAAGCTATCATTCTGGGAAATTATTCACTGAGTTGACGGCTGCAGGAGCCGCATCCCAAATAAATTTTCTCAGGCTGTAGCAAATCTCTTCTTTAGAATCATAGCTATCAGTGTCATCTGTCGCAACAGAATCTTCCATAGCAGCACAAACAGTAGATCCAGAGTGTTGTCAGTCAACTCTTTCCCTCTCTTTTATGTAGTTCATTCTGTTTACTCAAAGGCATGAAAGAGGACTGATTATTCATCATCATCTCTGACTGGAACTTCTGAAGGAGTTTGCTTGAAAACATCTTCCAGAGGGGGTGGGCAGGTCATGTCTGAAGATACATTACTGGAATGAGAGTAGAAAACCATTTAACAATAAGACAAAAAGAGGCCAGGAATTTGAGAGGGGGGAAGGTGGGTGGAAGACATGGGAAAGGTTGGAAGAAAAAAAAATGGAGAGAAATGATGTAATTACTATTTTATTTTAAAATATGTAAAAATAAAAATAAACCAAACTGGCGGTTGGGCACACAGCAGAAAAGACAGCATATCTGTTGGGAGCTGGGATGATATTTGTGACACGCTACCACAAGGGCCATGCAGATGTCCCCAGTCTGTGCTGAAGCTTGAAGCCACATCCATGTCCGTAGGCCATCCTGCTGCTGGGGACCATATTGATGTAAGTATACTTCACTGACTTCTGAGTCCATGGCCATGTCCAGGTCCTTGCTGCTACAGAGGGCCATGCCTTGGTCTGTGGTTCTACTGTATCAGGGCTCAGTGTTGATGTCTATGGCCTGAATTATTACCAAAGGCCATGAAGATGTCTGTGGTCTCTAGTGCAGCCTAAAGTCACATCAATGTCCATAAGCCGTGATGCTCACAGGGTCCTTATTGATGTGGGTGGCCTGCATTACCCCCTGAAGCCATGTTGAAGTGTGGTGTCTGCCAGGCATCCTCCAAGGGTCTTGTCTGCATTCATGGTCCTACTGTAGCAGGAGGCTTTGTTCATGGTCAGTGCTGCCACCAGAAAGCTTGTAGCTGTCCATGATCCGTGCTTCCATGGACTGGGAATAGCAACGAGGCTACTTTTTTCTGTGCTATTGATGACTGCAGATGCACAGTTAAGAAGAAAAGAAAGACATGGAAGGCTGCTGTGACAAACCCTTATCCTTAGAGCACACCCCGCTAAAAAAGTAATGGCTTAGACAGGAAGCTACCAAAGACAACTTTTAGAGATGATAAAGATGCTGAAGAGTAGCTCTACACAATTGATGGCCTCTAGCAGAGGTGTGGGATGGGGGAAACTCAGTTCTATTTAAAGGACAAGCCACGGAAAGTTTGACCATGCTCCAATGAGTATATAGAAAGCACAAAGTAGACCTGTTTTTATTTTTACTTCTTTGGGAGTCGGTCACAAAAAGTGAGGCAGACATGGAAAGACTGGGAAAGGATCGTTATGGGGTGCGTGATGCAACTTTCTCAGAGAATCAGTAAAAATGTTATGTGGAAAAAATTAACAAAACTAAATAAAAAGAAAATAATCTTTTTCTTGTTGTGGATGAGCCTGGTGCTGCTATTCTTGTGACCCAATCACCGAATGAATAAAGGAGCCAATCACTGGGTAAGTAGGAGGGACTTCCGGGTTGGAGGGAGGAAGAGAGGTAGCAGGAGAGAGTTAACTCCTCATTGGAACAAGACTGCAAAAGGTAAGCTGTAGCAGCTAGAGTTTCCCACTATCATGGTAGATCCGCAAGGATTCGCCACCAGAGGAATTAGATTTTTATAAGGCTTACAAGATTGGGTTTTAGTTGTTGCTCCCAGAGATTGAGTTACCATTGTTTCTGAACTAAGTTTGTGTTGTGGTTTCCTTCACACAGCGGCTCATTTGGGTTTAAGGGAGAAAGGTATGGTACAAAGTGTGGGTTTGCCAGATATGCACCACAAAGGCTGTGGGGGATTTGAAGCTCTGGGTTGGCGTGGTAATGACCACCAGTGGGAACCTAGAGAGATGGGTGGAGAGATTGTGGAGTTCTGAGTCAGAGTCTCCAAGAGATAAAAACAGGTAGACCATTGCCTGCCAGTGCATGGCCGGCCAGACCACCAGGGAGAGGCACAAGAGCAGGAGCATGTCACATCCTCTTTTTAAAAAAATATTTCCCACAACATTTTCTAAACTGTTTTTAATGTTATTGTCATTATTAAAATACTACATATAGTTGATTGTGTTTTCAAATGTTGATTTCTCTGCCCTTGTTTCAGTCTTATTTCAATCCTAACATGGCTTTCTTATGTTTATTCTCAGAAGTCTCCATCTCAAGTTTGTATAAACATTGTTCCTCCTTCATTCTCTGCCTTGCCAATAAAAGCCAATGAGAAACAATACAGAGCTTTAAAGAGAATAGGCGGAACTTCCAACTCTAGGAGGCATGGAAAAGTGATGGAAGTAAAGAGGAGCCATGAGGGAGTTCGAGAAAACACCAGAAGGGAGCTAAGTCGAGAAAAGATGGAAAATTCAAGGAAGAGGGGAATATTGCCTGCGAGAAGGCCTAACTAGCTTGGAGGTTTAGAATGGAATAATAATAGCTTAGTATTTGGCTCAAGACAATTTTAATAGACCTGATCTCTCTGTGAGGTTGTTGGAGAATTGGCTGGTTAAGGAATAACTGCCACAGTCTTAATTTCACGATTCAATATTAATATAATAGTAATTTTACAGATAAGGACAGTGGGGCTCAACAAGAGTAAGCAACTTCTCAAAATGTTGAATCTAGTGAGACCCAAGAGTCTCATAATATAATTATCATTCTTGATAACCATGCCATGCCAATATCTACAAAAGTCTGGTAAGTACCTGCTAAATTAAACTAAAAAGCTAAGTACTTTCTGCTAAAATAAAGAGTTAACAAGGCAGAAACCTCAGGAGTTGATGCTGGCTTTTTGGTTTTTGTTTGTTTTTAGCAAGAACTGACTATGAAAATGGCTTCCATGTTTGAAATAGGTTCATAATCCTGATAAGGAAATTCAAACAAAATATATATAAATCTAATCAAAGAAAGATGCTGTTTACCCATTGCTATACCAACTGCACTTGTTAAAAACTAGGACAAAGGCTTTAGAACCTTTCAGATGTGAGTCCAAGTGGAAGGAAGATAGGTTGTTAGGGACAAGCTCTTGAAGGGAATATTGGGATAACAGTCTTTAACTATTTCTTTTTTTTTCTTCCCAAACATGAGATTTGATCCACCATGGGCTCCCACTACAACAGTCTTTCCACAGATTAACAGAGCCAATCAGTCCTGGGCTGGAACCTCTGAAACTGCCATCCAGGAAAAACAAAACACAAAATAACAACAAAACCCTTTTCTTCCAAGCCGATGGTTCTTGTGCATTTTGTCACAGTGATAAAAAGCTAGGGCAGTGCATTCCTCTGTGTGTTTCTGTAACATTCAGAATGTTTATTATGGTGAGTTTGACATAGACTATCTTACTTAATCTTCAAAACCATCCTAGAAAGCAGTTGATCATGTAATATGCATAGTTGACTTTCACTCAGTTCACACAGCTGATATGTGATGGAACAACTGTCCCCACCGAGGTGTTCTGTCGCTAGAAGCCAAAATTTAAATCTAATATGAGACTCTTTATTCAACATCTACAAAGTTCTATTTTACGTTCACTCTAGGTTAGACATAAGAAAGTACATTATACTCTCTTTAACTGCTTTCCCCTTGAGAACTTAGGAGCATTAAAATGTGCTGTATGACATTTAAAATGAGCTATGTAAAATAACTACATCATTTCAGAATATAAATGTGTTCAGAAACCAATTATTTGTTTTCCTTGAAAATTCACTGGATTTGTGTGTGTGTGTGTGTGTGTGTGTGTGTGTGTGTGTGCCTTCCTTGACTCCCACCTTTTAAAAGAACTTATTTCCCAATATAATGTCCTTCTTGATAACAACTTCCTTGGTGATAAAATGTATCTAGCTCAAATATCTGATGTTGCTCTTAAACATTTTTGCTTCTTCAATTACGAATAGGCTAAAGATACTGGGGTTGTCTATGACTTTCCCCACTGGGCAAAGCTTGTAGGTTTGGGGATGGTATTAATAATTTTTGTTTTGGTTTTGTACATGGCGATGGCATCTTGTGTATTCATAGGCATCCTGTTTACTTCCTACACATTCATGAAGAACTACTGCAAATTGCCAGGATAAGCATCACTAAGGAGCACTACAGAACCTAGAGTATCCAGCTTGACTGATCTCTGTTTCGGGAATTTTTGCTACTCTGCTTTCACTCCCGACGTGCATTCTCGCAGACACCCAGGAACTATCTTTGGATCCTCGAATGAAAGAAACATACACACACATTAGCTTATTTTTTTTTTTTTTTTACTTTTTCTTTTTTTTTTTTTTCCATTTTTTATTAGGTATTTCGCTCATTTACATTTGCAATGCTATACCAAAAGTCCCCCATAGCCACCCACCCCCTCTCCCCTACCCACCCACTCCCCTTTTATGGCCCTGGCGTTCCCCTGTACTGGGGCATATAAAGTTTGCGTGTCCAATGGGCCTCTCTTTCCAGTGATGGCCGACTAGGCCATCTTTTGATGCATATGCAGCTAGAGTCAAGAGCTCCGGGGTACTGGTTAGTTCATAATGTTGTTCCACCTATAGGGTTGCAGATCCCTTTAGCTTCTTTGGTACTTTCTCTAGCTCCTTCATTGGGGGCCATGTGATCCATCCAATAGCCGACTGTGAGCATCCACTTCTATGTTTGCTAGGCCCAGGCATACTCTGACAAGACACAGCTATATCAGGGTCCTTTCAGCATAATCTTGCTAGTGTATGCAATGGTGTCAGCATTTGGAAGCTGATTATGGGATGGATCCCCGGATATGCTAGTGTCTACATGGTCCATCCTTTTATCTCAGCTCCAAACTTTGTCTCTGTAACTCCTTCCAAGGGTGTTTTGTTCCCACTTCTAAGGAGGGGCATAGTGTTCACACTTCAGTCTTCATTTTTCTTGAGTTTCATGTGTTTAGGAAATTGTATCTTATATCTTGGGTATCTTAGGTTTTGGGCTAATATCCACTTATCAGTGAGTACATATTGTGTGAGTTCCTTTGTGAATGTGTTACCTCACTCAGGATGATGCCCTCCAGGTCCATCCATTTGGCTAGGAATTTCATAAATTCATTCTTTTTAATAGCTGAGTAGTACTCCATTGTGTAGATGTACCACACTTTCTGTATCCATTCCTCTGTTGAGGGGCATCTGGGTTCCTTCCAGCTTCTGGCTATTATAAATAAGGCTGCTATGAACATAGTGGAGCATGTGTCCTTCTTACCAGTTGGGGCATCTTCTGGATATATGCCCAGGAGAGGTATTGCTGGATCCTCCGGTAGTACTATATCCAGTTTTCTGAGGAACCGCCAGACTGATTTCCATAGTGGTTGTACAAGCCTGCAATCCCACCAACAATGGAGGAGTGTTCCTCTTTCTCCACATCCACGCCCGCATCTGCTGTCACCTGAATTTTTGATCTTAGCCATTCTGACTGGTGTGAGGTGGAATCTCAGGGTTGTTTTGATTTGCATTTCCCTGATGATTAAGGATGTTGAGCATTTTTTCAGGTGCTTCTCTGCCATTCGGTATTCCTCAGGTGAGAATTCTTTGTTCAGTTCTGAGCCCCATTTTTTAATGGGGTTATTTGATTTTCTGAAGTCCACCTTCTTGAGTTCTTTATATATGTTGGATATTAGTCCCCTATCTGATTTAGGATAGGTAAAGATCCTTTCCCAATCTGTTGGTGGTCTTTTTGTCTTATTGACGGTGTCTTTTGCCTTGCAGAAACTTTGGAGTTTCATTAGGTCCCATTTGTCAATTCTCGATCTTACAGAGCAAGCCATTGCTGTTCTGTTCAGGAATTTTTCCCCTGTACCCATATCTTCAAGGCTTTCCCCCACTTTCTCCTCTATAAGTTTCAGTGTCTCTGGTTTTATGTGAAGTTCCTTGATCCACTTAGATTTGACCTTAGTACAAGGAGATAAGTATGGATCGATTCGCATTCTTCTACATGATAACAACCAGTTGTGCCAGCACCAATTGTTGAAAATGCTGTCTTTCTTCCACTGGATGGTTTTAGCTCCCTTGTCGAAGATCAAGTGACCATAGGTGTGTGGGTTCATTTCTGGGTCTTCAATTCTATTCCATTGGTCTACTTGTCTGTCTCTATACCAGTACCATGCAGTTTTTATCACAATTGCCCTGTAGTAAAGCTTTAGGTCAGGCATGGTGATTCCACCAGAGGTTCTTTTATCCTTGAGAAGAGTTTTTGCTATCCTAGGTTTTTTGTTATTCCAGATGAATTTGCAAATTGCTCCTTCTAATTCGTTGAAGAATTGAGTTGGAATTTTGATGGGGATTGCATTGAATCTGTAGATTACATTAGCTTATTTTTAAATGCCTTGGCTACCTCAAAGGCTGGGCAGTCCTAAAACTTCCCCTGCTACCCCAGGCCCAATAGAAAAAGTGGCCAGTGGCCATTAATCTGAAATCTCACATGGCTGGTTGGCTTTATCTCCTGCCACTACCGTGTTATATTCTTCTTACCCTAGACATGGCAAATCTGCCCCGTTCCTCTCTTGTCCTACCCAAACAACTCTAAGTGTCCTGCCCTGTACCCAGCCATTAGCCATTGGCATCTTTATTGATTGATCAAAAACCAACTTGGGACAAGGACCTTTAGCATTTGGGCACGCAGATTCCTGATTGAATCAATTCATTAAAACCAATCTCCAACAGATCTCTATCAGTTTCCAAATCTCCAGATTACCAAACCCTCTGCAGAACCACCTTAGCCTTCAAATGAATGTCCTGTGAATCTATAGAAGCGGATTGAAAGAGGTCTAGCTCCTCACTACATAGTGGCCTGTTTACTCCTTCTAGAGACTCACCTCCCTGTGAAAAGCCAACTTCTGGTCCTTCAGAGTGATAGACTTTTTTCCAGTTTCAGGCCCCTGCAGGATTCCTTCTCATTTCTTCCCTGGTCATTGTATTTCTTGTTTAGTGTTCTTTGTAGCTTGAACCATTCAAGCCATTCTGCCTTCCCTGCCTTCCACCCTTATTCATCCACTGCTACAGTCTCTTCCTGTCCACAGTTACTCTGCCCCTAAGTCCTGCTTTGAGCTGTGACCATCCCATTCAAGTGCCGCTTCTCAGTTTCACCATGTAGATATGTATCCTTCCCATACACATCGCCTTAAAGTGGCCTAGCAAGTTGGGGGTGTACATAAGAGTAGGCACCTTCCTAGGGGCAGAAAGTCTCCTATACTCCATGTACTTCGGAGTCAACCCTGCTCTTGACTCTTCTTCTAAGACCAATGAAAACTTACAGTTTAAAAAAAAAACAAACCATTGCAATTTTGTCGTCATGGCTGTTCCTGTCCCTGTTGGCACAGAAACAGGGATGTTGAATGAGCAGAATTCAAGTTATTTAAGCAACTACAGCCTCGCTGTAGGCAGTCATCTCTATCAAAGGCAAAGCCAAGGCTCACATTGTGTGTGAATCTTCGTATGAGTCACTGTGAGTAAGCCATGTGAAAAAATACAAACTGAAAAATAAGAATCTTGACTGTGAAGTATGTTATTTTCCTCAACTTGGTTGGTTTGGGCCAATTCGGGAAGAAATCTCTTCCTGGATGGGAAACCAAGCTTCAATAGGAGAAACCCCCCCACCCCTCCCCACACACACCTCATTTCCTCATTTTTCCAGCCATGGGTGTGACTACAAAATGTAAACATGTAGCAGTCATCTCATGGGCCTGGATGTGGCAGAGGTGGAAGGAATGTGAGCTGCCAGGCCACCATCACAGCCTGTGACTCTTTACCTACAGACATGTTATTAAAGATACATTGGGATTTAAAAACAAGAGTTAAAAAAAATAAAAGCATGAATTAGGACTATTCTTTCTGCTTCCTGGCCATGCCTTGTGTATATACATAAGCTCCAGGAGGAAACATATCACCCTGATTACCTCTGTCCAATAGGGAAGGTCTTAGGATCAGGAGAAATCAGCAACTTAGCATTGATGAGGGGAAGAGAGAGAAGCAGGACCGAATGCTGAGGAATATAGGGGAAGAAACTAATGTGAATAATACAAGACAGGTCTCACTCACCTTCCAAAACTACCCCCCCCCCTCAGGTGTCTTTGTTGTATTGCTGAGTGTCTTTACCCCCTGGACAGACATGTTCCATGTGGCATTGCCACCTGTGATGCCTGACAGCCAGCCAGGCATGTAGTAAATATAGGAGAAGATAGCTGACTTCAGGTGGCCTCCAGCCAGACGTAGAGAAAGGGAAGTTAACAGCAGGGAAACTGAACGCCCCATGGAGTTTGCCTAGGATGACCACTGTACTGGCTAGTTTTGTGTCAACTTGACACAGCTGGAGTTATCACAGAGAAAGGAGCTTCAGTTGGGGAAATGCCTCCATGAGATCCAACTGTAAGGCATTTTCTCAATTAGTGATCAAGGGGGAAAGGCCCCTTGTGGGTGGGACCATCTCTGGGCTGGTAGTCTTGAGTTCTATAGGAGAGCAGGCTGAGCAAGCCAGGGGAAGCAAGCCAGTAAAGAACATCCCTCCATGGCCTCTGCATCAGCTCCTGCTTCCTGACCTGCTTGAGTTCCAGTCCTGACTTCCTTCAGTGATGAACAGCAATGTGGAAATGTAAGCTGAATAAACCCTTTCCTCCCCAATTTGCTTCTTGGTCATGATGATTGTGCAGGAATAGAAACCCCGATTAAGACAACCACATAGTCACCCACAGCAGTGGATCCTGCCCTATCTCACTGCACTTTTATCTCCCCGAGTCTCTTCCATCAGAGTAGCAGCAGCCAGCACTCTCCTGCCTTTTCAGAAAAAGGGAAAGAACAAGCTTTAAACACATACAGAGAGAGATCCAGACCGCACTCTGTCCCACTGGCACAGCCTTCCACCTGCCCCTGGGTATCCCCCGTGAAGCCTCTCATCTTTAAGAAGCCCCACCAGGGAGGCGTTGCCACCTCCATCTTAAATTTAAAGAACCTAAGGCTTACCTTGTTCATGTAATTTTTCCAGAGCTAGCAAAAGGGGAACTGAGTGCTGAACTCAGCTCTAAGTAGCTTCCAAACTTAGGCTTTCCCCTAAACCTCCGCACTGACTCGGGTGTTTGATCTGTCATGGTGGCGCTTGTTCAACACCTTCCCACAGTTCTTCCCCAGGGATTCTTAGCTACTGGATCTTTAGACGATTCCCTCCCATGGCTGCATCCCCCTCCTGTCTGGTGTAGGGGATGCTTCTGGAAAGAGCCTGTTCTTTTAGCGGCTGGTGATATTCCACTTGATTAACACCATGGGACCTGTCTCCAGACTTGAAGATGCTGCCTAATTAACCTGCTTACATAAAAGACTTGGGACTTTCTGCATCTGGATCACCCTGGCAGCCCTACTTGTGTTTTCACTTCAGCAATAATATTTACATGATTAGGCAGGAGTTCAGTTCATGCTCTCCTATACACCTAAGCTATGCAGGTGATGTCCCCAAACAGATGTTCCTGATAGGTAGGAGGAGACCTTCCCCCAGCAAGAGCCACCAGCCAGCCAGATCTCCTACATATTTGACAATGATATACTGCGCTTCCATCTGAATAGCATTAATTTATCATTCATTTAGACCATGTACCAGACAACACCTCGGTCTATGGAAGCTTAAATAAAACAGAATTTCTGAAACGTGAAATCAGGTCACCTCTGATGCTTCCTCTATTCCCTTCTTCAACTTTACTTGTTATTTTGGCCCAGGATCTAGATAGATAGATTGTTAAGTGATAGAGAGAGATATAGATTATTACAAGCTGGTATTTTGTAAGACATTTTCTAGGGACTTCAATAGATTTTTATGGAAAAGGTAGAAGCATGTGACTTTTATGACATGATAATTAAATAAATTGTATGCTAAATGGCCTCTATGATGTGAATGGTAAATGCCAAAATGGAGTGAAGCAAAGAGCCTGGAAGGCTGTTCTGGGCAGTTTCGAAGTTGGTAATCTTGATAATGATACAGAAAAGGCTCAGCAGTATCTTCAGCTAACTAAAGTGTAGAGAAGGAAGTGTTTCAGGTAACACTAGAGTCATGAAGTTTAATAGGAACAAAGGCCAAGGAACACCAGCACTAGTGGCAATGAGTACGGAGAAGGCTTGACGGCTGCCATCAGCCCCAAGCTTAGTATGAGAGAATGGTGCTGTGCATGGTCCAAATTGTTGCCTTCTAGATGTGGCTGTGCTTGGAAGGTAGCGAGAGATTGGTGATCACCAATTTACTTTAGGTATATGAGGTCTTTCCTTGTTTCTGTCTTAGAAGCTAGGCTGTATGAAAGTTGGGCATACTCAAATCAGTAGGTCCCCTCCTAGAGTTCTATATATGTTTATCAGTTCTGGGTGGTAACTGTTATCAAGACTAGGAAACTGTTTGAAGTTGAAAATCTTCTATATTCTCTTTTGTAAATTCCATATTACACTGAATCTGAGCTACCACCACTGCCTGGAGCTTTATTTAAAAGTATATTATGTACCACTAAGAGAAAATATGTGAAATTACACTGTACCTGAAACTTTGCCATGTTTAGAGTCAGTTGACCTACATTCACCTTTCAAGCATAACTGACATACTTATGGAATTGGTATCCAGATCATCAAAAGTATTAAGAATATAGCACTTACATTAAAAGAATCATGTGATCATTGAGACTAGAGAGATGGCTCAAAGGCTAAGAAGACTTACTGATCTTGTAGAGGACCAGAATTTAGTTCTAGCACAACCAACACATATAACACATAACTCACAACCACCTAGAACTCTAACTTCAAAGGATCTAATGTCTTCTTCTGGCCTCCACCGACACCTACACAGGATGGAAGGAAAGAAGTAAAGGAGGGGGGAGGGAGGGAAAAAAGTAGGCAGGCAAGCAAAGAAGCTTTAAAAAATTGCAAGATTAGAGATAATTCATTGATAAATAATACTTACTGTTCTTCTGTGAGTTCAGATCCATCACCCACAACCACACGTAATTCCACCTTCAGGGGATACCCTCTTCTTGCATCCTTGTGCATCCACACACCTGGTCTCTCTCTCTCTCTCTCTCTCTCTCTCTCTCTCTCTCTCTCTCTCTCTCTCACTCACACACACACACACACACACACACACACTCAGAGCAAAATAAACCTTTTTGAAATATTACATGAACACGTACAGAATCCTTTTCTAAGCAACTAACATCCAGAAAACTTTTCCAATATGACATCTTAAAAAAGAATGTCTAACCAGCAGCATATGATATCACTAGATCCCTAGACAATGACAGGGTCTTCCTTTTCCTCCAAATGGTCTATGACTACCTTGTTGACTGAAAGTTTGAGGAGTTGAAGGTATCCAATAATGCTACTTGGCTAGTAAGAAAATACACTAAGTATGAGCAATTATAATTCTTTCCTAATGGCACCAGCCTGGCAGTTGTCTGGGATAATGAAATGTGAAAGATGTTTTATTCAAACAGATCGAGTGCAGCCATTCCCTTTGTATGCCTGCCTTTGCATCCTAGGCTGTACCCTTTGCTGATAACCCCAGCATCTGTGATAACCTCAGAGCACTGCTTTCCTTATCTGAATCTCCTTGGGTTCCTTGCATTTCCCTTACTTCTATTTCATATCCAATCTATTCCATCTCAGAAACTCTCCCAATCTTTCTGTTTCAATTAGTTTTCTCTTAGTTGAAAAGAAACAAAGCAAAAAATTGAAAAGGTCAACTAATGCTTTGTATCTAAAGGAAGACATACTTGGGGCTGCAAAGGACAGCAGTTGCAGAATGTTTGGTTGCCTCCTCCTCCTTGTCCTCCTCCTCCTCCTCCATCACCACCACCACCACTACCACTGCCAACAACAACAACAACAACAATGTAAACAACAACAAGAACTTCATGCCAAAAAAGCCCTTTACTTAGGGCCTGGAGAAATACCTCAGCAGTTAAAAGCATGTACTGATTCTATAAGGACCCAAGTTCAGTTCCCAGCCCTTCATAGGATTGCTTAAAACTGCCTGTAACTCCAGCTCTTGGGGGGGGGGGATTCTATACCCTCTTCTGACCTCTACATGCAGTGAGCTCACATGCACATACCTACCCTCTCCCAACATACACACACAATGTACATCATTAAAAATACAAAACAAAAAAAGCATCTTTTCAAAAATAGACACACTTCATCACTCACTGATTTTATTAGGAAGAACTCTATATATGTAGAATCAAGAGACAATTATTTATTTGTCTATTTATTTTTGAGACAGGCCATCTCCATGTAGTACTGGCTGCCCTGGAATTCTTTATATAGACCAGCCTGGCCTTGAACTCTTAGAGATCCACCTGCCTTTGCTTCCTAGGTGTTGCAGTTAAGGGTGTGTGACACCATGCACCAAGCTAAGAGGCTGAGATAATCTGTAGAGATTTTTAAGGACATATGACGTTTTCCAGCTCACCTGGGAACAACTCTTCCTGTCACCCATGAACACAAATTTGAAATTAGCAGGTCCAATTCTGTGTGTGCCACAGAAAACTTCATAAAGATGAACCACAATTCATATATCCAAAGTGTGACTATTTGCACCATTATAACCCTGATGTGACTGGCTACAGAGCATGCTAGAAGTCTTGTGGACTGAGTGTGGGTGTGAGCACAGTGGTTATACAGGTAGGAAATCAGGATGAAGCTCCGTTTACCAACCCTCTAATGTCCTACACACCTTCTGATCCAAAGCCCCAAAGAACATGATCTAATCCTGCAGTCTCCAGCCATCACTCAGCAGGGCCATTTCAGGGGCAAGATGATCTGAAGCCTAATTAAAGATGGTTCCATAATAGGGATGCACCTTAGAGGATTGTGGTAATGATGGCTTATACTCTGAAATACGCAAATCCCAGCATAAAGGGGCTCCGGAACTGGATTTTATGGCTCTGAAGAGCTCTGACATTCTCCCTTAATCTTCTCAAGTTCCAGGAAAGTTCTACATTTCAACAAGCCATGGACTCTGCCCCCAACCCCAGTCTTGTATGGGTTTAAGCAAATGATCTGTGGTTCTGTGGCTTTTGGAGCAGAGTGGAGGGTTGGGGTGGGGGTGGGGGAGCCCGGATTTCTAATGCAGTCTCCAAGCCTAAAGCAGGTCACTTCACCTCACTATTTAGAACCAGAAATTTCTTCCTTGTAGTCAAGGAAGGGCTTAAGATTTACACCTTCATGCATTTCTTTTTCTTCAGGGACTAAACTAGAGACTGAAACTAATAGTAACCCAAACCCCAATTTGCTAGAAAGTGTACTGATGGTTGAAATATTATGTCTTCAATACCCCAAACCCCAATACCTCCTCACCCCCATTCGCTGAACACACACCAGGTCCCAGAGTTCGTATTTGTTCCATCTCACTTGGCTTTCACCATACTCTATGAATCAGGCATCGCTGCCCACCTTCAATTTAGAAATGGGGAGTCAGGCACAGGTTAAGATAAAAACAAAACCAAAAACATAATCAAAGCAACATACAGCTGGATTGAGGAAGGGAATTAATCCCACATCTGGTCCAAAGCACTTCCGGGCATTGGATGAGTTTGAAAGCCAGTGAGGCTGGGTCACAGGGTTGGCAGACAGATAGATATGACAACACACGTACAAGAGAGCAGATACTACAGAAGCTAGGTGGTCGTGCCACTCTTCAGTGGGCAAGTCTTTAAACTATTTTGTGGTTAAACAAGAAACAAGTTGGGGGAAAAAAAAAAAGAGGAGAAACAGTACATAGCCAAGCTCCAGGCCAAGCTAAGTCCAAGTTTCAGAACTTTGGCTTCAATCTCATTTGACACACATAGACAAGGCCCATGCCATCTGCCAGCTCAGGATGCTAAGGTTCTGTACAGTCACAAGTCAGAACACTTCTGGGGTTTCCACTCCGGTAGCTGATGTGAGCTTAACCAAGCACGGAGGCTGCAGGGCTGCCTCTGATAAAGGAACCGGATGAATACAGGAAGTGCTAAAGGGATGGGTATGGGGCTGGCTAGGCAAGTGTCTATGAACTGGTGGATTTGAACAGTGCCTAGAAAATGAAAAGGATGACAGAGGGATAGAAGGAAAGGGGCAGCATGCAGATTAGGAGTGGTCTGAACAAAAGCAAAGAAGTGGGTCAGCATAAGGGACACATAAGACAGGGGAAGTTGTGTTGATGGAGGACTGAAGGAGGGATGCCTGAAAATGTGGGAACGACCTGTGTCAGGCAAACTACACAGTTACACGGGTCCTCCCAGCCTCACTCACTGAGCCGACATTTATCTGTCAGTACAACAGGAATAAACTGTGATCTGCTGGACGCTTCTCAAGGATTAAATGAATCAAAACAGAGAGAGCATCTGGAGTGGTTCAGGCTGCATGGCCAGCAGGTTTGTAAAAGACATGTTGGAGACATTTTAGACCATTTTTATTATTTGTATTTATGTGCATGTGAGTACCTCTGTATGAATTAATGTCATGTGTATGTGGGTGCCTAGGAGGCCAGAAGAGGGCATTGAATCCCTTGGAGCTGAGGCTTGAGGTGACTGTGAGCCACCCTATGTGGGTGCCAGGAATGGAACCTCAGTCCTCTGAAAGAGCAGCAATCACTTTTAACTAAGAAGGCATCTCTCCAGCTTCCTTATCAATGTATAGAATAACTTTACTTCTGAGTTCACATCTCCATCTAGAAACACAATTGTAAAGAGATTTAACTTTATAGTTCCATAGTGACTTAGCAATCCAGGGCCTACATTCACTGTACGAGTCATAATGTCACTCAAATCTACGTGTTTGTTCCTGTCATTAGATTAGTACTGGAACAATGAAGGGATGCCTCTCTCTTCTCTTCTCTTTTCTTCTCTTCTCTTCTCTTCTCTTCTCTTCTCTTCTCTTCCTCTCTCTCTCTCTCTCTCTCTCTCTCTCTCTCTCTCTCTCTCTCCTGCATCAGTTTTGGCTGAGATGTCCTTCTTAGCTGATGGTTCGCTACAATTGAGCTGCCTCCTGCTCTGGACTCTTCCAGGTTTTACACACTTCCTCTGACTATTGGTACCATAGGGCACACTTATACCACAGCCTTCATACCACCGGGCTTCTAGGAAACTCTCTGGGTCCTTTGTCATCTTTTCTGTGACACTCTGAGCACAGAAGGCTCATTCACACACTTGTATGCTGTGCTACAATGTGCATCGTCTGTTGGGGTTGGCTTAGATCACACGCTCCTTACATATCACTCACCCACTTTGGTTTTCAGGTTTGCAGTCACATTGGGTTCTATTTGGGAACCAGTGATGACACCAAGCCATCTGGATATTGTCACTGAGCACTGTTCCGTCTGGGAAGCAGGCTGGGGAGTCTTTCTCAGAGCAGACAAGGGCCACAGCAACTGAGTGCTCTCTGCTTCTCCTTCTTCACCTGTATTAGTCAGGGTTTTACTGCTGTGAACAGACACCATGACCAATGCAACTCTTATAAGGACATTTAATTGGGAGTAGCTTACAGGTTCAGAGGTTCAGTCGATTAAGGTGGGAATGTGGCAGCATTCAGGAATGCATAGTGCAGGAGGAGCTGAGAGTTCTATATCTTTATCTGAAAGCTGCTAGCATAATATTGACTTCCAGGCAGCTAGGAAGCCACTCCCTGGGCCAGGCATATACAAACCATCAAAATCCCCTTGGCCTCCCTTCCTTTCTGTCCCTCTTCCCTCCATCACACACCAATTCTCTTCCTTCTCCTTTGTCATCCCTGCCTCATCAGAGCCTCTGGAAATCTCACATCCTGACAGAGCTGGAACCCACACAGTTTCTGAACCAGCTGTTTATAGAGTCTTAACTTTAAAACCAAAGCCTGCTTCTCCTGATCTCTGATGAAACTTTTCTCCAGAATGGATTAAAGGGGAGAAGCAAAGAGCTGTTGTGGTATAGGTGTCAATTATTAAAAATATCCTGCAACAGGGTCCCCCCAGCCCCTTTAAATTTACTTTAATGCTGGGAATACCATCCCACCTCTCCATCCCCAGGAATGAATGGCTCCTCCTGGCTCTTTGGTCTCAGACTTTCATTTCTTAGTGGCTGCTGTAGACTGCACTGGAGGTGCTATGACAAGGTGACCTTAGCATCTGTAAAGGGAGACCCCTGTTCCCACATCCCTGAGGATTCTCTGCAACAACTTTCCTTAAGAAATTCAGCAGAAGGACCTTAAGTTCAATCATCAAAGCCTAAGACACACAGTTGCCATGACAGTTATGTGGCCAGCCGGTCACCTGCCACCCAGCCTTTGCCTAAACCACAGTGTAAGGTCTGCAACCTGAGGCTGCAGGCTTGACGAGCTCTGTACCCTCAGATGCCTCCTCCTGCTCCTGGGATGCAGGGCCCTGCCCTGCTTGCCCACCTTCCATCCCTGACTTGTGCCTTGGGTGACATGCTGCAGTGATTTTT
The DNA here is from genome assembly GCF_000001635.26 of Mus musculus. Lineage (NCBI taxonomy): Eukaryota > Metazoa > Chordata > Mammalia > Rodentia > Muridae > Mus > Mus musculus. The sequence goes on from NC_000085.6 coordinate 27,143,589, forward strand.
GTGTTTGTTTGTTTGTGTTCTCCTCTAAGTTTAGACGATGCTCTGCTACCCTCCCCCTCACTGCAGGACCCCAAACAGAAATAACTCTGTGTTGTTGCCATTTGTGATTTGGTTTTGTTCTTGATGAAGTTGCAGATGTTTGAGAGAATCGGAACCTTGATCCCTTTCTTCACTAATTGCTTCCCCAGGTGCAGCTCTGGAGTTTATTCCTAAATAGAATGCTTCATCAGAAAGACCCCCCAGCTTGCATTGATTGTGTGGCCTCAGGGATGATTTTCTTCCACCACAAGCGCTCACAGCTAAGGGCCAGGGAACAAAGATGTCACTCCCCATTAGGCAAAAAGAAACTCCCCTTGTCACAGATGAAAGCCTTCGACTGTTAGGGATGTGATAGCCAAGTGGCTCACCATGATCACTTTACCAATGGCCAGTAGAAAAAGAAATCACTTCTTCCTGCAAATCAGGCTACTCAGACTGCTTCAAAATGTCAGGCTTTCTGCTGGAAGATGCCTTTCCTGGGGGTAATAACAGCATTTTAGGGGAAAGTAAGGGAGTTGATAGTCAGGGCCGGGTAGGACTCACCCTACCAAGTGTGAGAGGAAGCAATGATCAGTTTGTACCATGATCATCTTACATATATTCGTTTTACCTCATTATTTTATTCTGTTTCATTTTTCCAGTGCTGGCATTGAACTTCAACAGGGACTTAGACAGGCTAACAGGTGCTCTCCCAGTGAGCTACACGCCCCACCCTCAGTTTCCATAAAACGCAGAGCAGGAACTAACTTCAAACACACTGAGTTTTTGCTCATTCTCACCCACTCAAAGCTGACTGTTACTCACTTGAATTTTTACTATGCAGTAAAACAAACAAAACATCCCACAAGAGGTCCTGCAGTGAGCACGGGTGTCCCCGGAGCTCTTTTGTAGTGAGAAAAGAAGCTGCCTTTTACTGAAAGAGTAAAAATTCAGGTCACTAAACTATGACTTTTCTATATGAAGAACAGGGCTTCTGAAAAGCCATAAATCACCAACATCTCAAGCAATTATACTTTCACACAAGAAAAAGAAAGACCCAAAAAATATATTTACTTAATTGTGTGTTTATCAATCACTTCTATTGTCTTCTCGGCACTGTGCAAAATGCCCAGAAACATCTCTCTCAGCATCCACCCTCAAAGCAAGGCACATGCTTATAATAAATATCTATCACCAAATCAGACATTTCCTCTGGAGCACGTACAGGTATTTTTAACTCAAGGCAACAGTCGGACCTGTTAAACATTTCTCAACTCCTCTGAAGATGCCAATATAGCCAAGACAGAATATACACCATGCACAATCTGCCCGACTTAAGACAGTGTGTGGCAAGAATCATCCACATGGAGAGTTAAACAATGAAGTTTTCTAAGCAGATGCCCGCTGTGAGAATCAATAACCTCTTCGAAAACCAGCAAATTGGTTTCAAGTGTTTGGTTCACTGATTCCATCCCACGGCTGCAAATAAGAGGCCACCCTCTGAGTGAAAGGGAAGGTGGAGATGAATTCATGAAGATACAGTCGCACCAGGATTCTTGTTCTTGCTGCATGGACAGCATTTGCTGGCTTTTTGTATTTAATTTCAGAAAATGCTCTTGGTTGAGGCTTTGGTAATGTTATTTTTGTTGTTGTTTGGTTGGTTGGTTTGGTTTGGTTTTTGTTTTTATTTGCTCGATTTTTTTGTTTTTGTTGTTTTGTTTTGTGTGTTTGAGAGAGAGAGTTTCATGTCGCCCAGGCTGGCCTAGAACTCGTAATGTAGTAGAAGATGATTTTAAACTTCTGATCTTCCTGCTTCCCTCTCCTGAGTGCGGATGCTAAACAGGGATGCACCACTGTGTGCAGTTTAGACAGTGCTATACAGATCGAACCAGAGCTTCTTGCAAGCTGGGCAAGTATTCGACCAACTGAACTACATCTCCAGCCTTGACAGAGTATATGGTATATGTCATGAAAATGAATCATGACAACATAATTGCATAACTGAGTATTTTCTAAGTGCTGGCCTTTCCTTAACTTCGCAGCCAAGACTATTCTTTCCAAAAGAAAACTAACTCTATCTACAAAGATTTACAGGAAGCAAGTAGCCAGTCTACCAAGTTTTACTCTGGGAATATTTGTCAGACAGCCTGTTGACCAGGCTTGTGTTCCTGGCTCCCGGGCAGGCCTCCTGTGTCTTCTCCCGTCCTTTTCCATCACTGCCTGAAGATTCTCAACCTCTCTGTTTGGTGATCAATGTCTGTCGTCACTCTGCAATTTGCCTTTACTCCCCTTATCAGGAAACTTTGGAGCAATCCTGAACCTCTGGAGTCTTTCATCTTCCTCCTCTTATCGTGAAGTGTTTACGGAAGGTCTCACCAAGCATATGGTGACTGCTGTAGTCTGGAGGGGAGAAAGGTCTTCCCTCAGCAGGGTAGGCTACCTTCTATGGAGGGTTACATACTCTCGGTTACATACGTAGACAAGAGGAAGGGTCCCCATGACTCCCTCAGTTCCGTCAGCCTGCCTACCTCATGCTGACTGCCAGAACTGCAGACCTCAGCGATGGCTCCGAGAGCCTCTTTCTTCTGTGACCCTCTGGGAGTTACTTACTATAAGAGTCCTCTTCCTTCCACATCCCTGGCATATCTCTCAAGCCATGGGAAATTAGGCTCCAAGGATTAAACCACTGTCTCAAAGGTGTAAGACTTAAATAATGACTAGGGAGATGGCTCAGTGAGTCATGTGCCTTCCACACAAGCCTGGAGACTTGAGTTCATAGCCCCAACAGCCACATAAACAACCTAGGCACTAAAGCAATGCATATCTGTGGACTCCAGTATAAGGAAAGAGAAAAACAGAAGATTTCTGGATCTCACTGTCCAGGCTAACCTGACCAAATCAGTGGGCTCCAGGTCCAGTGGGTGACCTTGTCTAAATAAATAAATACGTACACCCAACATTGACCCCTGACCCACAAGAGGCCAATACACATACATATGCTCACTCTTGCTTGTGCAAATGCACACACACCGCTACTTTCACCATCACCACCACCACCACCACCACCACTAGTAACAACAACAAGTTATTAAATTACAATTTATAGCTTGGCTAGGAGCAAAGCTAACAATACCAATGTGTTATATACTAATACTCTTACATCCTTACTTGTAAAAAAGATATTATCATTATTAATGATGTAGCTCGCGAGTCATACAACAGTGGTTCTCAACGTGTCTAAAGCTGTGGTTCTTTAATGCAGTTCCTCATGCTGTAGTGACCTCCCAAGCATGTTTCATCATTGCTATTCCATCACTGTAATATTGCTACTGTTGCAACTCATAATGTAAATATCCGTGTTTTCCCATTGTCTTAGGCGACCCCTGTGAAAGGGTTATTCAGCCCCCAAAGGGGTCATGACCCAAAGGCTGAGAACCACTGGTCTAAAAGAAACTGTAAAAATGGAATTGTGCATTCAGTGTTTGAAAACGAAAGCTAAGTTGAAGACAGCTTTGTTCTGCTCACTTTTTTCTTGGTGTACCTTTCCATGTGTTTATTGTCTCAGTGAAACTTGCTGACACCGTTACATAATCACATACATTGTCTGCTGCTGTGTGACCGAAACAACTGGACGCATAGTCCTATCTTAGCAGGAATCCTAGTGAAAGAGGCCAAACAAAACTGGATGACAGAAAAAAAGAAAAAAGATATTCCAGGAGAAGAAATAACCTGTGTCAGAGGCGCAGGGGAAAGGAAGCCAACAAGACACGGGCCTAAGATGAACCCCGATCAGGGCATGGGCAGGGAGGAAGTAGAGAACAGGATGAGGCCGGACAGGTGTGGGACTTGACTGAAGAAAAATAAACACAGTCATTAAAAGTTTCACTTGGAAGCGGTGACGGGACAGCTAGGAAGTTGAGAAGGTCACCGGCCTCGTCGGGAGCTGAATCATGGACAGCAAGGGCGCTATCAACAGGCTCCCAAATATGGTCACTGCGGGAGTTCTCATAAGAAGAGATGGCCGCGTGTTCCGGTGGGAGGAGGCAAGCTCAGGACACCATGAGATGGAAGAACACATGGGCTGTGCTGATGGTTGGAGCAGGAAGACAGAACTGCAGAAGTAGGAAAAACAATGTGCATAGCTCACGTACCCTATTTCCACTGCTGGGCTCTTGGCTTTAGTGTTATCTGTGGTAAGTTCAGATATTTTATTATTTTTCTTTCTTTATCAAGGAAAAAAAATCTTCCTATTGTTTCACAACTAAGAATGCACAAAGCCCCTGAGTACTGCTTTACCAGTGTTCTGAAATCCAAATCCATTTTAAAGAATTCCTGACTTGTTTACAAGGTTTTGGGTTTCTTGTTTATTTCAGTGCTGAAGGACAACCTAGGGCCTTGGGTGTGTTGGGCAAGCTCCCTATCACCTAACAAGAACAATCAATCTCTCGTCAAGTTCATAGTTTTTAAAACATTTCTGATCATTATTTTTCTGCCAAGTATAATTCCCTTCATTGAAGTGGGAAATCTGGATGTTTGATATAATGGAGGATTTTTTGGCACAAATATGGAAAAGCAACTTGAATCCATCTTAACACTAAGGGAATGTATTATGAGAGTATAAAGGTGTCTTGCAGACACTGTAGAAGGACAGCCAGAGCGGGTCGGAATGCCTCTGGATTCTCACCCCAGTTTTGCCTGCTCTTCCCTGTGTGGTGATGTCTGCTTTTCAGCTTTGGAAGGTTGGCTTCCCCTACTCTTCACTCCCAGGCTGGTTAGAAAGAGCTGCTGTCTTCTAATGTGATCTGGGCTCAGCCACATAGACTGGCTCTCAATTTCTCAGTCTTAAGAAGCGAATGTAACCCGGATACAGGACGGTTCACCTCTAGTCAGTTAAGTGTGAGCGGGGGTGGGTGGGTGCAGGAGTTCAAGGAAGGACTAGCAAACACCAAGTTGGAGTTTCCAGAGAAAGGAGAATTGTTAGGAACTTGGCAAAGAGCCCACATGGAGAAGGAGAGAAACAATCACTCCTTTGCTTCAGTGAGCTCGTGTTAAGAAACAACCATGTTCCAGAGCAGGGCCAGGCTCATAAATATGAAACATAGAAAAAATAAAAAAGCCCTCTACCTTCAGGGGCTGGAGAGATAGATGCTCAGTAGCTAAGAGCAGTTGTTCCTCTTCCAGTGGGCCTGGCTTTAGTTCCCAGTACCTACATCAGGTGGTTCACAATGAGCGATGTAAAAAACCCTGTGACTCCAGGTTGAGGGGATTAAATACCTCTTCTGACCTCAGGCACCAACAAGTGTGCCACACGCACACACACATACACACACACACACATATTTACACACATGAATAAATCACAAACATTTCAAAACTGACAAATTCTACCTTCAGACAATGTCACAGGCAGGATAGGAGCTAGGCCTCTGTATGTGGTCACTTACAGTGCACACCTAAAAAGTTGTAGTGTACTATAGAAAAATGAGCATCCATGATATATACACTCTGACTCTGGAGTCAACATCAACTGTCACCTTGAACAGAAAAAAAAAAAAAAAATCCAAAGCAAAACAAAAAGGCAGACTTAAAGACTTATCCCCAGTGGCTGTTAGATGCTAACAAATAAGGAAGGTATAAAATTCAAAATGTATACTGCAGAGAACTGTAGTATTTCTATTTACTGACATTCACCCATCTGCAAAGAAAACGGCTTCTGTCAGTATATTTGTTAGTGGGAAACAGAAAAGCCAAAGGCTATGACATCATACCAGCAAAGGTTACTCCAAACTGCATGCTTAGACTACATCAGAATTTGAATGTTACGGCCAATCTAGCCCACAGCTCCGTGACTTAAGGGGATCAGGATGGGCAGTCGTGTGCCCATCTATCTTCCTCTATGAAGTTCGTTCAGTGGAGAGAAATAAGAATGGGAAAGAATTCAAAGTCTACAGTTAGACAACGAAGGCCGGAGGAGGCAGTCCACAGCAATGTGTGGGTTGAGGGAGTTAAGGATGTGGAAACCCACAGGAACTGGTAGGAAGCGGGAAAGCTGACCTGACAGTAGGCATTCAGGGAAATGCTGTGTTAAGAGATAAGGCTGTTCTCAGACAGAAGCCTTTTACTGAAGGCTCATAGACATCATAAAACAAGTGACAGCCGGCGCAACAAAGGAAATGGATGTAAACAGGCTTGTCTAGGAAAAGACCAGAGATCCCAGCCCTGTGGTTTGATAACCAGGTGATAGCCTACAGGCTGTCTGTTGCCAATCCACCCCAATACAGGATGTGGCTGGTTTCTCACTCTGTGGATTTAACTGTGTTTAATCTTTACTTTTCAAACAATGTACAGGCTGGGGGTGGGGTGGGGAGGGGTGCCTAGTTACTGTACAAGCTTTGACCCACAAATAAGAAACTTTCTTATTATTCCTTCAGCTTCCGTATCCATCAAATTACCCTGCCCCTGTGTTGCCTCTGGAACCCTTTTATGCTTCCTTCTTATGATGTTATAGTCAGATCGCTTGTCTCTCAGGAAAACCTTAATCTCCTTTTCAGTTTATCCTGTATTTGGGCCACAATCAGATTTTATTTATTTATTTATTGCATTCTCAGATTTCAGTGACGTTACATTCATGTCTGTGAGCATCTGAAGTCAATAGAACGTTAAGTTGTCGTTTCCATTTGATCCCAAATGCAGAGTTATCATGCCACTTTTAATTGAGCAGGTGATTAAAGCAGCAATGCAAAATAGCACTTGGCTGAGTTCGCTCCCATTTCATTTGGAGATGCTGCCTCCGTGGTGGGAAATTTCCCCAAGAGTGCAAAAACTGTCTTTAATAGGTCAAGCATGCAGATGAATGTAACAACTGAGGACATGGCAGCTCCAAGGTGCGGTTGGGGACATGGATTTTTATTGTACCTCTGAGGGAGAGAACAGCCAGAGGTCTCTGGAAGAGTCCAGAGTAGAGAAAGTAGTAGACTAGGCCAGCAGACTGAATGGGGCCATGAGAGGCAAGAGAGAGGGGAAGAGCAAGAAAGCAAGACAAAGAGAGTGCAGGCAGATGAGACCGGACTAGAGAGAGGGGACCAAGAAAGGAAGACAGAGAGCACATAGCTGAAACAATGGAGCTATAAGGGATGCAGGAGCTGACGGTGGGGAGAGAGGTTTACAGTAGGAATGGGTGAGAAGAGCTAAGAAGAGCCACACATTTGTGAGATCCCAGCCCTGGATCTCAGAGAAAGCCTGGAAGGCAACAGCGCTCAGTACGCTAATAGCCACTACAGCCATTGGTCCCCAATTTCTTTTGGACTCGACTAACATAGTGATGTATAACCTTGGAAACCTCAGCCATACCCAACCACACAAACAGACAGACAACATATCGGTCCTGTTAACATGTCACAGAGGATGGAGGCAAAAAACGGGGGTGGGGGTTGAAGAAACCTTTTAAAGTTTTTTGGGTTTTTTGGGTATTTTTTTTTTTTTTGTTTTTTTGGTTTTTGTTTTGTTTTGGTTTTTGGTTTTGGGTTTTCAAACCAGGTTCTCCCTGTAACAGCCCTGGCTGCTCTGGAACTTGCTTTGTAGACCAGGCTGGCCTGAAACTCACAGAGATCTGCCTGCCTTTGCCTCCCTCCAGAGCTGTGGGATTAAAGGCATGTACCACCACTGCTTGGCTTCTGTTTTTAATTAAAATACAGTTACATCTTTTCCCTCCATCCCATTTCCTTCCTCTAACATATTTAGCACCTACATTTATCAGTCAACAAACAATTCAATACAGCCATTGATACTGTATCTAACAACAACAACAACAAAACCCCAAGTGATTAATATCAGTTGGTTGAAATCAATCCTTTTCCAGGCTGTATAGATTGACAATCTGAGAAGTTATAGTCTGACCCTGGGACCTTGATGGCAAACTCCCTACCCAGAGTTGTGACATAACAGTACGTCCATACTTTTAAAGCAGTGATTTTCAACCTGTGGGCCATGATTCCTTTGGTGGTGGAATATCAGATATCCTGCATATTATATATTTACATTATAATTAATAATAGTAGCAACAGTACACTTATGAAGTAGCAATGATGTAATTGTATGGTTGGGGTCAGCACTATAGGAGGAGCTGAATTAAAGAGTCACAGCATTAGCAAGACTGTGAAGACTTTCAAATACTACTGTCATTACGGAGAGGATAGTTCTTTGCATGACTGCCCTGTTCACTGTAGGACATTTAACATCACTCACTAGTCTAACCACTAGACCTCAGTTGCAGGTCTCTATAATCAGCAGGTATTTTTAGATACTATCAAACATTTCCTATGGGGAACTGGGTGCTATGACGTGAATAAAAATTGTCCGCGCAAGCTCATGTGTCAAATACTTGGTCCCCAGCTGACACTGCTGTTTTGGGTGGTGGTGGAATCTTTAGGAAGACCTCTTAGCAGATCACTGTAGTAGTACGTCTTAGGGGTTTCGATCTTGTCTTGCCTCTTCCTGTGTCCCTTTGCTCTACTTCCTGGCTGCCATGAGTTGAACGACTCTGCTTCACCAGGCCCTCTCCTCCATGGTAAACTTCATCTTCCCACATAGTGAACCCAAATAAGTAATTTCTCCCTAAGTTTAATTCTGTCAGGTAACTTGGTCACAGCAACAACTAGACTCACACAGTGAGATAGGGGGCATCGCTCTTGATTTAGGCTTTATCACAGTTAAAGACTACTGTGTGTTCTCTTCAGTGCACACATGCACCATGATAGCTAACAGGTACGGGGGGGCTAATAGTTCACTGTATGCTCACTTCCTCATCCCAAAAGCCCTTTTAAGTAGACAGTAGTACTCACCATTCACATGGGCTACCAGGACCTTAGATAATAAAATAAAACCAGGATAAGTGACTGACTACTGATGCTTAATTTACTTCACTAACAAATAAGTGAACTATTGACTCAAATGTAATTATTTTCCTCAACAAAGTTCATCGACACCAAGAACTACTATTGCGTCCACTTTGAAGGTAAGCCTGAAGCTGAGCTCTCGCTGAAGCCCCGCCCTACACTATCACAGAACCGAAGCAGCCTTAGCCACTCTCAAGGTCCTATTGTTTGCCATGGTTACCCCATTGACACACAATAATCACTTTCTTGGAGGGGTTGCTTTTTAATCTGTTGGTTTATTTTATTCCCATTATGTTCAAAGTGAAATTATAGCAAAAAAAAAGTAGTAATATACAGAAGACATATTAACAGATTATAGTGGTTTGAATATGCTTGGCCCAGGGAGTGGCACTGTTTGGAGGTTTGGCCTTGTTGAAGTAGGTATGCCCTTGTTGGAGGAAGTGTGTCACTGTGAGCATGGGCATTAAGACTCTTATCCTAGCTGCCTGGAAGCCAGTCTCCTTCTGTTTATCTTTGGAACAAGATGTTGAACTCTCAGCTCCTCCTGTACCATGTTTGCCTGGATGCTGCCATATTCCTGCCTTGATGATAATGGGCTGAACCTCTGATCATGTAAGCCAGCCTCAATTAAATATTGTTCTTATAAGAGTTGCTTTGGTCCTGGTGTCTGTTCACAGCAGTAGAGAGCTAACTAAAACACAGATGGATACTTTTATCTGTGTGTTTAATACAATGGAACAGAGAAAAGAGACCAAGAGTATACACACCTTAACGGGATGTGTTTGTGGAAAGGAAGACAATGAACATTTCCAAAATAGGCATATTTAAAGTTATAAATTAGAGCTCTTAGTTAAAAGATGTGATGAGTTAAATGAATAAGGAGAGTATTTAGGGGTAAAGATAACTGTGTTAGACTACATCTCCAATGTTGAATTGCCTATGTACTAATAAGAGTCCCACACCCACAGATATCTGGGCCTAGATAAGTAGTTTTCAATTCTTGTAATCTGCTAATTGGCATGAATAATACCCTTTTCCAGTTGCTCAAAGACAATTAAATTTAGGAGGAAATTAATTCTTTTTATATATTGCCTTAAGCTTCATATCTACCTGTGCTTATTTTTAGAAGGTCTATGAATAGACATTGCATTAACATGTGAGTGAGTAGAAAATGAATATTTGAAGCAAAACTTACATATCTAAGTAGCTAAAAGTACTTGTCTAAGAGTATTGATAATTGTGCTTAGTTAAAAAAAAATTAAAAACGAGAGATTGGGAGAGATGGCTTTGCAGGTAAAGCTTCCTTGCTGCCAAACCAGACGTGTTGAATAAGAATGACCGTCATAGGCTCATAGTTTGAATGTTCATTCACTAGGAGTGGCACTGTTTGAAAGGATTAAGAGGTGTGGCCTTGTTGGAGGAAGTGTATCACTGAGGGTGGGCTTTGAAGTTTCAGAAGCCCATGCCAAGTCCAGAGTTTCTCTCTGGGCCGGTGGCTCAGGATGTAGAACTCTCAGCTCCTTCTCCAGCACCATGTCTGCCTGTATGCCACCATGCTTCCTGCCATGATGATACTAGACTGAACCTCTGAAACTGTAAGCAAGGCCAAATTCAATCCTCTCTTTTGCAAGACTTACCATGGTCATAGTATCTCTTCACAGAAATAGAACATTAACGAGGACAGCAGGTGAATGAATTAGATGCCAAGAACCCTCATAGATGACAAAGAAAACCTGTTCTTGCAAATTGTCCTCTAACTTCCACACAAAGAACACTTGTTCTTGCAAATTGTCCTGTCACTTCCATACATGAGCTGTGGTTTGTGTGTGCCCATGGGTACTCACACACACATACACACACACACACACACACACACACACAGAGAGAGAGAGAGAGAGAGAGAGAGAGAGAGAGAGAGAGACCCCGAATACATGTAAAAAATAAAATAAATATTTTGTAATTTCCAAATACTATAAAGTTAACAAGGAGACCTGAACTGAGTTCTAAGGTAGATCTTCATTCGACTTTTTCTGTTAATTGCTGTGGTGGTTTGAATTAAGATGTCCCTAAAAGCTCCTGTGTTTGAACCCTTGGTCTCCATGTGGTGGCACTGTTTGGGGAGGTTGACATGGTATACTCTTGGAGGAAGTACATCAGTGAGAATGGGTTTGAAAGCTCTTAGCTTCTTCCAGCTTCCAGTTCCCTACGTCTATTTCAGGTTCTCTTCTCCTGCTACCCTGCCACCCTGCCACCATGCCTTCCCTGCCAATATGGCCTCTCCCTCTGGAACCATAAGCCAAAATAAACTCTTCCTTCTACGAGTTGCCTTGCTCATGGTATTTTATCACAGCAACAGAAAAATAACTAACAAAATGATGATCCCTACATTATCTTTTGGGATAGGGTCTATCCCTGAGGCCAGAGCTACCTGATTGGATAGATTCACTAGCCAACAAGTCTGGATCTGCCTGTTTGGACCCTTCACCTTCCAGCACTAGGGTAGAATACAGGTGTGCCTACACCTAGCTTTTACGTGAGTGTCGGTAATTTGAACCCAGGTCTACATGCTGTGTCGCAGTTACTTCACTGATTGAGCCTGCAGTCCCACTACTGAGTGTTAATGGATAAAGATAAGGGGGGGGGGGGGGAAGCAATCACTGTCTTAAGAAGAGGAAGAAAACCACACATAAAGCAGGAGCTGCAGCTTAACCCAAAATAAATCACATGAGTCTGTGGAAACAGCAACAAGAAGTTCTTTAATGAGTTACTCTTAACTAAGTCACGACAAGTGAAGATCAGCAATGGGGTGCAAGGCCAACCAGTGCCAGGGCATCTTCAGTGGAGACTAGTGAATCAGTGCAAGGAGAGCCAAAGCGCCCTTGCCCACCATCTGTGGTCATATTTACATTCTTTCTAAGCATCACGTGTCCTCTCATGAGTCTGTTTCAGCAAAACACTCTCTCACCTGTGTCTGCTTTGCAAAACATTCTTTCATGTATCTGCTTCAATATTCTTTCATGTATCTGCTTCAATATTCTTTCAGGTATCTGCTTTAGCAAAACTTCTGTTCACCTGTCTGCCCCAGCAGAACATCATATGACATAACTGAGTTTCCAAAGGAACCAGATATTTCCAATTTAATGCTTTCCATCTGGACCTGGAAATACAATAGATTTACATCAAAGAAATGTGGGCAGAGGCAGGAAACTACCCTGGACCTGGCCCATAAAAAAACCACCAGTTATACAGGTGTGGTGCTGTATACCTTTAATCTCAGCACGCTGGAGGCAGAAACAAGCAGATCTCTGTGAATTTGAAGCCTCCCTAGTCTACAAAGTAAGTTCCAGGTCTATCAATGCTACATAGTGAGAAAAAAAGCAAAAATAAAAACTGCAATAACAACAACAACAAATACACTACTAGTTGAAAGGCTAACGAGTAAGAACTGAAGTTCTGTAGGAAGATAAATCCGTAAAATGGAAGCAGTCTGCAACCTTACAACTCTATTCAGGTGAAAACTGCCAGACCAGAAACACCAGCAATGCATTCTCATGAGGAAGGAAATACGGCTAAGCCTCTGACACTAGATGTTGGTTATGTCAGCAGCTAACCTGAATGCATTTGCTTCAACTTGAAGTCACAAGTGCTTAGGACCTAGCCCATCACTGCCAGCTTTTCCAGATAAACTGCTTTAGAAAAATCTCTGGAGTGATCACCTGTGATGGGATTTTCCCTGTCCAATCACATTAAAATATTAGTGCAGCAGGAGGCCTGTGATTGGACAGGGAAAAGGGAGGCAGAACAAAAAGTTGCAGAGACAAAGAGTGGTTCAGGAGCAAGGAGAAGAGCCAAGATGGAGATGGATGGACAGTAAGAAGAGCCAGATCCCGCATGGTTTAATAGCCACAGATAGTTATGATACCATAAAGGATAGAATATTTGGGATAATTTCTCTAATCTAGGTGAGCAGCTTTTATCATTATCAATTGGTTCTAAAAGTATTGTATTTGCATCTTGTGAATTGATAATTTATTGATCATAAATCTGTTTGGTTAATTATAAGCTCCTAGAGTTTTGTTTCTCCTGGGTTGCTGGGTGTTGTGGAGGCTGACCACTGGGTGGACGGTCGTTGCATGGGGCTGGCATGGCAGCGAAAGGAACTCAGATGCTCTGGTCCCTCCGGAGAGTTGGCGGTAGAGCCAGAGCCAGAGGGACTGCAGCGGGGCTGAGAGTTTCCAGCACAAGCACAGAATGAGGCAGTTCCTTCTTTTTAATATTTCCCTCCACAATCACCAACCTTTCCGAGGCCACAGAAGCACCATTTCTAACAGAAAACCGGGAATATAAATAACACCCTTAAGATCACATCTGAACTGACACATATGAAGTCAATGCATTCTTTTGAACTGTTTACCACATGCATACCTGTTGCCTATAGAGGCTAGACAAGAACATTGGATCCACTGGTGCTAGAGTTATAGACATTTACGAGCTGCTATTGTTGTATGGATGCTAGGAATCCAACCCCAGTCCTCTGGAAGAATAGCCAGTGTTGTTATGGTGACAGAGATATCTCTTCTCTCCCCCAAATGTACCTGAAAAGGTCAGTTTTCACTTCTGTGTGTCACTTGTGTATACATTCCCAATTAGAGACATGCTATATTAGTTCAACCATGCATAACGTTTGTCCAAAACACACACAACATCTTGGATCTAATCCTAACCAGTTCCATTTGTGATTCGGGTTATTAAGGGTCTATTCTGTGAATGAATTATGTTGCCATTAGTGATTTAAGCATGAACAAAGCAGCCCCTGTACTGAGTATACCCTGGTCAGAAGAGAAGCATACACATAGTCAAGTCTATAGTAGGAAACTGATAACCAAGAGCTACGCCTTAAGGGAGCGTGGGTGATTCAAGGGCACCTACCTCATTGGAAAGTCTCCCCCTATCATGGATGACTAGCCAGGCATGATACATTGCTAGTGCTCCTGGAACAATTCTTGGCAGCCCTGCCTGAGCCAGCATCCTTTCTCCCACCATTGTTTGCAGTGGGAAGTTCATCCAAATGGTTTTTTGAGCTTCCCACTGGAAAGCTTCATTAGCTTCCTGAGTTTTATGAGCCTCTCTCCTCTCTCCAGCGGGCAAATGCTAACAAGTGTGAGTAACTTCCCAGTGCATGTCCAGTGGAGGTCAGAGAGGGCATCATCGGACTCCTCATTTCGGCCCTCCTAGTGGAAATATGTCCTAATTTGTAGCGTTTCTAGTCTGAGGCTTCACACAGCAGACATAAATCAACAGCTCTCTTGGAACACCAGCTAATTACCTGTTAAGAACACGCAAAATGTAGGCGTCCCCTTTCAACAAGAATTTGGGCTCTGTTACACATACACTTGCTTGTGCTGGCCAACATCTACTAATACTATGCAAATACTTGGACAAACTGATTATGAGACATTAGATATAAAGTAAATGTCAATGTATTTTCTTTCTCTCTGAAGTCAACAAAGGTCTTGTGGGTCATACCTTGAGACGATGCAAATCTCTTTGTTCCTCAGGCTTCTTCTCACTGTGCTTAGCACTGGTCAGTGGGTTCATTTGTAATTACCGCAGTGGAGGCTTCCTGGTGACAACTGTTTACGTCCAGCATTATTGTCACATGTACTCATGGAGAAAGGAGTTGTCACTTTGTCATACCCGGTTTTCATTATTCTTTATTGAATTGAGAACTTATGTATATATTAGAGTGTATCTATAACTCCAGTATTCACACTTTGCAGGTATGTACACGGTAGCAAACAAGAGTGAACATCCCTGTGCACACCCCCAGCAGAGGTTAAACAAGGCATTTCTGCTTTCTTGTTTCATCTCTCCTACTGGAGCTGTCTATTTTATAGTCTATCTAGTGCCAGACTTTGTATACTTTTGTGCTTTGTTTGGTCCTTTTGCTGTTCATCTTGAACGGAACTTTAAGGGAGAAGTGCTATCTTGTGTTACTAGACACAGAGTTGTGATAGACAGGAAAATGGGCTTGAAACTCCATCCAAGCATGCGTTACATAGTGCTGATAACTCTGAGCTCAGTGTTGTGAGCTGCGATACACATGGAAAATGTACAACAAGATACTCTATTGTGTGCATAAGTATAAGGATCTTAGATTAACATCTGCTTCCATTAATTTTTAAATTGAGATGCCTCAGCATTGCTGATAATACTATGGTAGAACACTATTTTTAAGTCACCACATGTAGGACCACGTATAGTACATACTGATTCGCATGTAATTAGTATTCAGACCCCCACAGTGCAATATTTCATATATTAAAGTCTCCCTAAATGGTAAATACATTTGGTAATTTGTCAAATGCTTCTGTTTTCTGCCCATTTTATGAATGATGCCTCTTGAATCCCGTAGGAAGAACAGGATGTGGGAACAAGCCATGTAGATCCTGCCTGTCAGAGTGCCAGGCCCACTCTGCCAGGGTGTCCAGGAGCAGCGGTGGAAGGAGAAGTTAATGTGAACCCTTCTAGCTAGAGAAATCATTTCTCCTCTTCGCCTTCTCACATGACAAACTCATTGATTATTGGGACAGTTGAAAAATGATGAGAAACAAGGGTAGTGACAAGAATGGAGTGTGCCTTGGTGTCTTCCATGCTAATACTTCTTTGCTTTGATTTCTGGGAGGCAAGAAAGGTTTTCTGTCAAAAATTGAAACTTATATGTTTTGAACCACAAATATTATAATTTTAATTATTTGATCAAAATCTAATAACTCATTTGATTTTTTTTTCCTTTCATTAAACACAGATTCTTTTCTCATAGAATATATCCTGATTACAGTCTCTTTTCCCTCTGCTCCTTCCAGTTCCTCCCTATCTCCCCTCCCATCTGGATCCCATTAGAAAAGAACAGACCTCTAAGATATAACAATAGAACATAACAAAATAAAATATAATAAGATAAAGTGAAAAACCATAACATGGAAGCTGGACCAACCAGCCAACAGAAGAATAAAAGAGCGCCAAGAGAAGGCACAGGAATCAGAGACCAACCTGTTTACACACTCAGGGGTCTCATAAAAATACTAGACTGAAAGCTATAGTACATATGCAATGGTCCTAGGGTAGACTGGTGTTGGCCCTTTGATTACTGCTTCAGTTTCTATGAGTTCATATGAGCTTTGCTCAGTTGTTTTAAAGGGCCTGGCTTCCTCCATCTCCTCTATTTCCCCCACTACTTCTGCGTTCTCTTCTGTGGGGTTCTCTGAATGCTAAAGGGAGGGCTTTGATGAATGTATCTCATTTTGAACTGTGTATTCCAAGCACTCTCTCTCTCTCTCTCTCTCTCTCTGTGTGTGTGTGTGTGTGTGTGTGTGTGTGTGTGTGTGTGTGTCTGTCTCTCTGTCTGTCTGTCTCTGTGTGTACACACACATAATATCTTTGCATTTGTTCCCATCTGCTGTAGGAGGAGGCTCTGATGACAGCTGAATATGGCATTGATCTAAACTCATTTTATTTTAAACTAATAAACAAATGGATGCATTCAATTTAAATAGTAAAATACAGTGTCGATGGCACTCACTTAGCACAGAGCTAACACACTGTGGTGGCTGACCTCTTGTCTGCCTGAGACTTCATCCTTACCCAGTGAAGTAGCTTCCTTCTCCAGGCCCTGTTTAATCGGTTTAGCATGAGAACAATTCAGA
This sequence comes from Mus musculus, assembly GCF_000001635.26. Classification (NCBI taxonomy): domain Eukaryota; kingdom Metazoa; phylum Chordata; class Mammalia; order Rodentia; family Muridae; genus Mus; species Mus musculus. The sequence goes on from NC_000085.6 coordinate 27,160,207, forward strand.
TTGTGGCACCTAGGGTACAGGTTCTTAACCTGTAGAACCCGAGTTCTTTGGGAATCACATCTCAGACATCCTGCCTGTCAGATATTTACATTACAACTCAAAACAGTAGCAAAATTACAGTCATGAAGTAGCAAAAAAAATAATAATAACTTTATGGCTGGGAGTCACTACAACGTGAGGAACTGTACTAAAGGGTTGTGGCATCAGGAACCACTTAGTGGCTGAGAACCACTAAGCTAGGGTTATAATGAAAATCAAATAATTTAATATATATGCAAGGTGTGGCCCCAGGTCCAATAACTGCTCTGTATACAAGAACTCTCACCACAATGTAATGTTTTCTTTTTAGTTTTTTTTTTTGAGACAGGGTTTCTCTGTGTAGCCCTGGCTGTCCTGGAACTCATTTTGTAGACCAGGCTGGCCTCAAACTCAGAAATCCGCCTGCCTCTGCCTCCTGAGTGCTGGGATTAAAGGTGTGCACTTACCACGCCCGGCTACAATGTAACTTTTTAACAGAAAAAAAAAATCCCATTTGTGTGCTTCTACACTGAACAATCATGTCAAGAAGTAAGAGAGAAACACAGCAAGGAATTCATGCCTGTAATACCCAGTGCAGGATCGCAGTGACTGTCCTTCTCTTTATTAGGTTTCTTTGTCTTGCAAAATTTCCCACAATAGATCCTGAATCATGGTCCTTTATAAACCAGTCAAGATAAAAAGATGGGAACCCCACAAATAAGTACTTTTATATCTTCTCTTCCTCTCAGTAATACAGGCTCATCCTTTATCTTCCAGACAAACGGATGGGCTTGTCAACACAGACTATTTCCACCTGATCTTAACCTTCCAAAGAAGTTAGAGAGAGGGCTTCATGGACAGGCCTGAAAAATAATAAAACTCAATCCAGGGGGAGCTGATGAGGGGGATCTGCAGCTAGTGGCAAGACTAAGGGGAGAGGCAGGATGTGAAGATCTGAGGGAGGAGGCTCTGCCAGAATTCTCACACACGACAGCAAGGCACCAGCCGATCATCTGTCTGTAGGAACTGGGAAGGTTCTGACTCTGACAAATTTGGTATAAGAACTGTCTAGGGGAGTGTTTAAAAAAAAAAAAACCCCGTCAGACTTTTCCATTCTGGCTGAGCATATGAGGAGCTTAGAGGTTGCCACACACCAATCTAACGGCAGGTAGGTCCAAAGCTGAACACACTGAAAATCAAGACCTATTCTTGAATCTGGAAGAGAAATGAGGTCCCACATGGGGCAAACTACTTTCCCTGGAAAAACAACAACAACAACAACAAAAACAACAAAAACAACAACAACAACAACAACAAAAACAGTAGACACTGATAACCACAGCTTTCCAGAGCAGAAACTCAAACCCTTGGGAAGAAGCAGAGGTGTAGGATCAACTGGAGGCTCTGTCTGCAATAGTCAGCTCTGACAGTGAGCTCCACACCCATCGCTTTAAACCTCACCGCCGTGCCACTCCCCACCCCAGACCCTGTCATCAGGAGCCCCATACATTTGCAAAATTACCTCCTAGGTCTCTCATAATGAATACTGGGGGAAAACTGTCTCCTGCTTCCTTTGGGGTGAGAAAAAAAAAACTATTTTAAAACACACCAGAACATTTTGTGCTGTCTTAATAAAGCCCAGCACCAGGAGAAACTGTTTAACTAGAATCTAACATGCTAGGCTCTTACTGGAGCCTATCTAACCTGGGAAAAGGGAAACCCCCATTTCCAACCCCCTCCAGTCATCCCATCTCACCTCTGAGAGGAAAAAAATCAACCAGAAGCCCTCATGGAGCTCACAGTTCAAAAGCCTCGTCCCTCCAGATGGTGGAGGCCAATCACAGAATGCTTACCATTCCCGCCTCAGCACATTAGTCTCACGTCTGTTCACAGATGCTAATTTTATCTATTACCTCATGCCTGGCTACTAGGAAAACATTCCAAGGCACAGTAGAAAACAAAAACACAGGCTAAAGAGCACACAAGTGTCAGACTAAGAGGATGGAGAGGAAGTTGGGTGATTAAACAGGAACTTAAGGCAACTGTGGTTCACCTGTTGAAGACGCTACTTGTAGACAGACAGCAGTCTGCAATAGACCAGTGCAAACACAGTAAGAACTTCTAAGACAGAACCTGAAAACAAACGAATAAACAAAGACGCTGACTACTGCAGTAGTTGCCAATTAATCTCTTCTCTAATTGACCCGGCAGCGGCTACTCATTCCTTGCTACCTGCCCCAGTGTTCTAGATTCCCTAATGAAAGATACACACACACACACACACACACACACACACACACACACAGAGAGAGAGAGAGAGAGAGAGAGAGAGAGAGAGAGAGAGAGAGCATCTTCTAGTTGAATATGCCTTAAACAGCTCAGTGACTGGGCCAGTTCCAAACCTCCATGTGGTTAACACCTCCCCTCTAATATTCCTGAGTTATTGACTTACTAAAATCTACATTCTATTGTTGTTGCCCTAGACCCAGTGTGTGTGTGGCTCTTCCCCAGCTCTTACACATTGGTTGTCGCTCTGTCCTGCCTTCCCAGGCCTGGCAGCTACTCCTCTCCTGGCATGGAGGCTATCTCCCCCTACCCCATCTCTCTCCTGGTCCTTTGCCCAGGAATCCTAAAAGTCCCACCTCTGTCTCCCTGCCTGCCATTGGCCACCGGTAACTTTATTTACCTATCAAAACCAACTGGGGGTAGGGTGCCTCAATGTCTTACTGCAGACAAGTAGATTCCTGGGTAATTTGGGGGACCAAATTAACATTAGTAGCATTAGACCAAATCCACAACAGACTACACAGTTGAGGAAAGAATCTAAGCTTGAGATTCTCAACAAAACTCTCCAAAACTGAAGAAAACAAAAACTGTGAGGTTCAAAAACTAAAACCAGAATTTAAAAGAACATGACATAGATAATCATAGAAGACAGACAGAACAACATGTACATAAAGAAACACTTGGGAGGCAGAGGCAGGCAGATCTCTGAGTCTGATGACAGCCTTGTCTACAGAGTGAGTTCCAGAACGGCCAAGGCTACCTAGAGAAATCCTTTCTGGGAAAAGCAAAAACAAAAGCAAAAAATCAATAATGCCTAAGAAATTCTTGTCAAGCACAAAGTCACAGATCTATGAGGCTCAGAAAGCACTGACACCAAGCAGGATTAAAACAAACAAACAAAACACTATCAACAACAACAAAAGACACTTCAGGTAGACATACTTCTTTCAATGGAGAAAACTGTAGGTATAGATTCCAATATAGAAAATTATACTGAAAGAAGCAAAGGAAGGAAATTCTATCCTCCCACAAAGGACAGCAAAGATAAGAAGTGTGTCTGATGTCTCTTAAAACCCATACAAGCTAGAAAAGTGGAGTGACTATTTCTAGTTTTGAGAGAAAAAGAGCAATCAAGTTAGAACTCTGAGCCATTGTGATTTCAGTTCTTCTGAGATAAAGAAAATATAAGCATTTTTCCTAAACAAAATTGTGAATTAACTAGCTTTCAAGAAATATTCTTTGGGCAGGTGAGGTCACTCAGGAGGTAAGGGTGCTTGTCACGCAGACCTGGTGACTTGAGCTCTATCCCTGGGTTACACAGAGGACGGATGAGAGAAATGACTCCCACCAAGTTTTTCTCTGACCTCCACATAAGTTGTCATCTAAGTTGTTGTCTTTGTAGTCATCATGATGTGTGTGTGTCCCTGCACATCATTCACAGATGTACATGTACAATAATAACATTTTAAAGAGAAATGTTCCACTTCTGGGATCCTTTGTATTTTCTGATGAATAGCTGGCAAATATATTCTCTCTTCTACAGGCAATCTTTTCTTCTACAGTGCTGTTTTCTTTGCTGTGCATAAATGTTTTAATTTAAGGATGTCCCAATCAAAATCCTAAGAGGTATGCTGTGGATCCAAACAAACTGATTCTGAAGTTTATATGAAGAGATAAAGGATCAATAATACTCAACAGAATATCAACACAGCAGAAGAGAGTTGGAAGATAGACACAGGAGACTTCAAGGCAAGTATAAAATTATGACAATCAAGGCAATGTGGTACTTGGTGAAAGAAGAAAGAAATGAATCAATGAACCAGAATAGAAAGCCAGTAATGGACCCACAGTCATATAGACAACCAATCTTTCGAAAAGAAGTAGATGTAATACAATGTAGAAAAGAAATGATTTCAATAAATTACTCTTGAACAAGTGGGAATTCATGTGTAAAACGTTTTTCTTTTAAAGAATCTAGTCATACATTTACTCTCTTCACAAAATGAGCTCACATAGATACAGAACTACACACACAAAATCATAAAACTCTTGGAAGATAAGAGGAGAAAGTCTGGGTTCCTTTGAATTTGAAAAATTATGTTTTAGACAAAACACAAAATACCCAATTCGCAAAAAAGAAAACAGTTAATAAAGCAGGCTTTGTTAGAAAACTAAACTCATCTGCTCTAAGAGATATTAAAAGACCATTAAATGACAAATCTACAGGGAAAATGCTTAGGCAAGACATGCAATAAAGGTCTAATATGTCATATGAAATACATACTGTGGTGGTTGGGATAGATACGGCCCCTATAGGCTCATGTGTTTGAATTCTTTTCCCATAGGGAGTGGCATTAGGGGATATGGCCTTGTTGGAGGAGGTGTGGCCTAGCTGGAGGAAGTGTGTCACTGTGTGGGTATGGCTTGAAGTCTCATATGCTCAAGTTCTGACCAGTGTGGCACACAATTCCCTTCTGCTGCCTGAGAATCATGAGGCAGAACTCTCGGCTCCTCCAGCACTATGTCTGTTTGCATGCTGCCATGATTCCTGCCACAATGATAATGGATAATTTACAGCTTTCAACCTGTAAATCAGTCCAATGAAATGCTTTCCTTTGTAGGAGTTGTCATGGTTATGATGTCTCTTCAAAGCAATGAAAACCCTAAGATACATTTAGAATTCATATAATCAACAATATGAGAACTTCATTCGAATTGTGATCTAAACACATAAACAGCACATCAGAGAAGGAATATAGGTGATAAATAAGGTTATGAAAATATGGTCAAGATCCCAATCATGGGAGAAATGGAATTCAAATTCAGCTCCGTCACACTTCTCTTAGAATAGCCCAAATCCAGAACCTTGAACACACCCAAGGCTTCACCAAGGTATGGAGCAGAAACGTTCTCATTCCTCACTGGTGAGAATATAAATTGGTACAGCTACTTAGGAAGGCAGTTGGACAGTTTCCTACACAATTAAGCCTACTTTTTTTTTCAAAATTCAGCAATCATGCTTCTTAGTATTTACCCAAAAGAATAGAAAATGTTTATGTTCACATATAAATATACACACGAGTGCTTATAGCAACTTCACCCCGAATGAGAAAGGAACCAAGCTATCCTTTAGTAGGGGGATGTATGAATAAGCTAGCATAGGACCTGGACAGATAGCCTAGTAGCTAAGAGTTTACTCTTTCAGAACACCCAGGTTCAGTTCCCAAACCCACATCAGGTGGCTCAAAACCACCTATAATACCATCTCTAGAGGAATATACCACCTCTGACTTCTTTGAACCACAGCACATAGCCACATACCACACACACACACACACACACACACACACACACACACACACATTAAAAATAATAAAAATATCTGGACAATGGAGTATCATTTGACACCAAGAAAGAGATGAAACAGAAAGCTCTAACATGGCAAGGAGAAAACTTAAACTTGTATTTAGGAAATGTGAGAAGTTAATTGAACATACCACATGATCTTAGTTTTATGGCCTTCTGGCAAAATGATAGACACGATTAAAGATCATTTATTTCCAGAATTATGGGGAAAGAGACATCTGCTATTAGCTATTATGATGCTGAATATCTACGGCTGTATGTTTGTCTAAATCCATGGTGCACACAATAATAATGAACCCTAGTAAAGTGTAGATAATAGGAATGTTATTTACATTCCTATTGGCTAGTAGAGTCTTACCAATTGCCACAGGGGGTGGAGGGGGGTGACGGCAAGAAGATTATGACGGAGGCTGTAAAAGTATAAGGTTAGGGGTATATGGGAAGTCTCTACCATCCACTCAATTTTGCTATGAATATAGGACTCTAAAATCCAACGTCTATTTCAACACTTTACTGGGAGCTAGACGTAGTGGCTCACACTGGTCATCCCAGCACTTGAGAGGCTGAGACAGCAGGATTGTTACAAGTTCAAAGCCAACCTAGGTACATAATGATTTCCACACCAGCCTGGCTAGAGAATGACACGGTCTCAAACAAACAAACAAACAAACAAGCCTATTTGGTTTACTAAAGAAGATATAGGGTGCCAGAGTTTCCTGGGGTAAATGAGTCTTTCTTTTTTTTAATTTCTTTTTTTTAATTAGGTATTTATTTCATTTACATTTCCAATGCTATCCCAAAAGTCCCCCACCCGCTCCCCCCACCCACCCACTCCCACTTCTTGGCCCTGGCGTCCCCCTGTATTGAGGCAGATAAAGTTTGCAAGACCAATGGGCCTCTCTTTCCACTGATGGCCGACTAGGCCATCTTCTGATACATATGCAGCTAGAGACACGAGGTCTGGGGAGTACTGGGTAGTTCATATTGTTGTTCCACCTATAGGGTTGCAGATCCCTTTAGCTCCTTGGTTACTTTCTCTAGCTCCTCCATTGGGGGCCCTGTGATCCATCCAATAGCTGACTGTGAGCATCCACTTCTGTGTTTGCTAGGCCCCGGCATAGTCTCACAAGAGATAGCTATATCTGGGTCCTTTCAGCAAAATCTTGCTAGTGTATGCACTGGTGTCAGCGTTTGGATCTTCAATAACAACATAAATAATAGAAAGCCAACATTTACTTGGAAACTGAACAACACTCAATGATACCTTGGAAGGAATAAAGAAAGAAATTAAGGACTTTTTAGAGTTTAATGAAAATGAAGCCACAACATACCCAAACTTATGGGACACAATGAAAGCATTTCTAAGAGGAAAACTTAGAGCTCTGAGTGCCTCCAAAAAGAAACTAGAGAGAGCACACACTAGCAACTTGACAACACACCTAAAAGCTCTAGAACAAAAGGAAGCAAATTCACCCAAGAGGAGTAGACGGCAGGAAATAATCAAACGCAGGGGCAAAATCAACCAAGTGGAAACAAGAAGAACTATTCAAAGAATCAACCAAACGAGGAGCTGGTTCTTTGAGAAAATCAACAAGATAAATAAACCCTTAGCCAGACTCCCTAGAGGGCACAGGGAAAACATCCTAATTAACAAAATCAGAAATGAAAAGGGAGACATAACAACAGATCCTGAAGAAATCCAAACCACCATCAGATCCTTCTACAAAAGGCTATACTCAACAAAACTGGAGAACCTGGATGAAATGGACAAGTTTCTAGACAGATACCAGGTACCAAAGTTAAATCAAGATCAGGTTAAATGAGTCTCTCTATGTGGCCGAGTCTCCTCACTTGAGGGCTCCTTTCCAGTCATGCTCTTGGGTTAATGATTAATTTAGATTTATTTTGAAAACCTGTGAAGAGACATCTGACCATGATAAGAAAACAAACAGCCACTAGATTCTATTAGGAACTTTCTATTCACACTTCCTACTCCTCGCTAAACAACTTAAGTTGTCACCTATGACTACTATTTTCAGTGTTACCCATATAGCTGTGAAGCTGACACCTACTGAAGGAACTGCCAATGACCTTGTGTAACCCCAGGTAAATCAGGAGCTTCCTCTGCTGCCCTGGATCAAGAGCTGTACTTAAAACAGGATGCTTCTGAGCTACCTAGCAGTCATCAGCCAGACAAAATTTCCAGTGGGGTAAACTCTTGATAATTACCCAACCACATGTCCTGTTTACTACTTAATCCTCCCCAGGGGCCTGTTTTGCCACAGCTGACCGCAGGGAAAGGTTCAGCCAGTAACCACAAGAGAGAATCAAGTTCATAATAAAACTGGAAATCGGATCCATGGAACCAATGAATCAGATGGCTGACCCTCTCCAGTCACAGGACGGTTAGGATTAGACAATTGCAGACTAAGATCTGATGCTATAAACACAACTCAAAACAGAATTTAAGTTACCTGACTTCTATTTTCAGAAACAACTAGAAGATGCTTCATTTTATTCTATTTTGTTTTATTTTACTTTTTCATTTTATTTTATTTTATTTTTTGCAGGTATCTGTGTAAGTGCATGCCACGAGCATGCAGTTGCCTGCAGAGGCCAGACGATAGATAGCATTGGCTCTCCTGGAAGTACGAGTCACCAGTAGGGATGTGTTGCCTAGCGTAGGTACTAGGAATAGAAATCAGAACCTCTAGAAGAGCAGCAATCCCTCTTAGACACTGTACCATCTCTCCAGTCCCCCAAATGAGTGATTAAGAGCTACTAAATGTGTTGTTAATAAACTAAACTTAGTGTACGGCCTAAGCTTACCAAGAATCTATTTTGTTTTCTTAAATGACTCGGTACAGTTCCTGTCAGGGTTTGCTCACTCCCATTTGCCACGCCCCATATGCAAATAGAATCCTTGCCATCCTTGTGGGCCTTTGGAAAGGTGCTGAGAAAGGACTCTCAGCTTTGTGGATTTGAGTCAGGTCTGTAGTTACCATTATTTTCTTCTTAATTATAAGTTCCTCTTACTTTAACATCTTTGGTGTGGAGTTAGTTTGTCCCGGGTTGTTAATCAGTTCTGCTCTTTAGTCTACTCCTGGGCTGGGGTCTTCACATGCTGGGGTCTTTATCCTTAGGATCTTTTAGAAACAGGTATTACCTCTTTATCCTTAGGACCCTTTAGAGACAGATATTACCACATTTATCTATAGCTGGAAAAACTAAGGAACAGAGAAGTAGATAACTCATCTTAAATCACACAGCAGGATATCACAGAGCTAGCATTGAACTCACAGTCTTTGATGTAGTTTGGGGATAGTTTGCTAAATCTTGTAAAAGATCAAATACTGAAATTGGGGCTGTTTTGATTTTGGTTGATCATATGTGCTCTACTAAACTCCACTGTTGAGGACAAAGCAGGCACTGGCGTTACACAAACAAATGAACAGGACTGTGCTACAATATAACGTTATTGACAAATACAGGAAGCCAATAGGACTTTGAATCACATTCACTACACCATTCACATTTTCTTTCTTTCTTTTTTTATTTTTTTGGTTTTTTGAGACAGGGTTTCTCTGTGTAGCCCTGGCTGTCCTGGAACTCACTTTGTAGACCAGGCTGGCCTCAAACTCAGAAATCCACCTGCCTCTGCCTCCCCAGTGCTGGGATTAAAGGCTTGTGCCACCACGCCTGGCAACATTTTCTTACTTAGCTTCACCAGAATGCAGACGGATCAGGAGGACTCAGTAAGGCACAAAGACATTGCAATTCAACCATTATTCACCTATACCTTTATTGGTGTAAAAAAAAAAAAAAAAGATAAATATACACCTGCAAAGCAACACTTTCATTGGTGATTTGAGGAAGATTGCTTGTTTTTTTTCCTTAGAGTTGTAACATATTCAGAGAGTATGTCAGGTTTATTTGACTGGCTAAACTTACATTGCAGTATTCTAGGATATATATATATAACATCATTCATCATTAAGGTCACTATTGTAATCCTTTGCTATTGTTGTTTTCTTACAAGACAGGGTTTCTCTGTGTACGGCTGGCTGTCCTGGAACTTACTCTGTCAACCAGGCTGGCCTCAAACTCAGAGGCCCACCTGCCTCATTATCCTCCTAGTGTGTGGGACAATGGACCATGCCAGAAAACTTGGTAAGGTTGAGTAGGTTCGGAGTTTCCAGCACCCAGGCACCCACTTGAGATGGTAGGTGGCCCCCTGTTCCTTACCAGGTTCCTGGCCCTGAACACAGGACACACTTCCCACATAGGAAATGTAACCTGTGGTCTTGTAGATCAGAACAGAGTTCTCCATAATAGTGAGGGATTTAGATGAGCCCTTTAATCCCAGCTCTCGGGAGGCAGAGGCAGGCAGATTTCTGAGTTCGAGGTCAGCCTGGTCTACAGAGTGAGTTCCAGGACAGCCAGGGCTACACAGAGAGACCCTGTCTCGAAAAACAAACAAACAAACAAACAAACAAAAAAAGAATAGATTTTCACATCCGGGGGAAAGGGGAAGTGGGTCACTAGGGGAAAGCCTGTACAAGCTAGGGCCTTGAGAGTTAGAGGCATTTTTATTTTGTTTTTTGTTTGTTTGTTTGTTTTTTGGTCTCTCAAGTATAGTAAGTCTAAATGTAAGCCACGACATTCCCAATTCTCTTTCTATCTTAATTTGACTTTTTAGATTCCAAAACTGCTAGAAAGAATATCTGTCACTGAAACCACCCAAGCTGCAGTCTTTTCTTATGGTAATTCCAGCTGACTAGTAGAACTTCCCAACATTTGATGCATATGAATTCATAGAACACACATATATGTATATATATATGCATATGAATATGCATATATGTATATATGTGTGCATATGCATATATACATATATATGTATATGTATATGTGTATATATACATATACATATATACATATATATATATATATATATATAGAGAGAGAGAGAGAGAGAGAGAGAGAGAGAGAGAGGGAGAGGGAGAGAGATTTAGTAATGCTTTAGGATATTACCAATCATAATAACTTGTAACTATTTGGGTGAAAACCTATACATATATTTGAGGGAGGGATGTAATTTCATATTTAGCCTGCAGATGATACTAATCAGTTCTCACAGTCAATTCTCTTACAATTATATTTCATAGAGCCTCCTGGCATGCTCAATTGTGGAGATAGGACTCCTACTCCCAGCTTCTTGTGAGTCCAATTATATTAGCATTGCTTGCCTAAGTCCCTCTTCCAGAGCTCTCTCCTCGACTGAGGACATGACACTCAGAGAGTGACTCACGTCAGTCACTATTAGAGGAAGCCATCTAGTCACAGGCATAGGCAGGGAAGAGGCTAAGCCAGGGAAGAGTCATAGTAGTAAAAGCAGGCTGACTTGCTGCTATTTATCTGACCACTTACTGGTCTCATTTGCTGCAGACTGGAGGATTACAGGGAAGGAGGGCAAACTTCTTCATCCTAGAGCAGTGGTTCTCAGCCTTCCCAATGCTGTGACCCCTTAATACACTTCCTCGTGTTGTGGTAGCCCCTAACAATAAAAGTATTTCATGCTACTTCATAACTATAATTTTCCTATTATTATGAATCATAATGTAAATATCTGGTATGTGGGATATCTGATAGGTGACCCCTGTATAAAGGTCATTTGACCTCCAAAGGGCTTATAACCTACAGGTTGAAAATCTCCGTCTTAGACCTCCTTCTACTCCTTTGTGGTCTTTATGATCGAAGCGAATAACACTGTTTAACACAAGAAAGGTAGTTAACCTTTATTGTCAGCTTAAGTGGATTTGGAATTACCTAGGAGACACACCTCTCATGATGTTGAGTTGTATTTCGAGAGGGTTGACTAAGGAGAAAAGACCTACTCTAAATGTAGGTGGTACCTTCCCATCAGCTAGGGTCCTAGAGTGCATTGAAAAGGGAAAGGAGAAAACCAGATGGGTCCAGTATTCTCTACTTTCTGCTTCCTGGTCAATTGAGGTGTAACAAATTCAAGTTTTATGCTCCCTACACCATGAACTTTGCCATGCCTTCCTTATGATCAAGGACTATATTCTCTTAAGTCATAAGCCAAAATATGAACATACCCCCGCCCCCAATCCATGAGTAAGCTGGGAATAGCTGGCCTAGCCTGGCCTCGGCTGGGCTGGTGCATTTCTATGCAGTGTGCTTCCCACATTCTTCTATCAAGTTAGAGTAGCATGCTATTTCAATGACTGACCTCCTACCTCCATCAGGTATTTTGCCATATAAATGAGAAAAGTAAAAGTTCTAAAATGAGAGCTTTGAGACTCATTAATCGTATCACCTAGCTAGTTTTTAACATTGTGAATATTGTAGTTAGAATGAGAAATGTCATAATCACATAAGCTCAGGTATTTGAACACTTGGTCCCCACTGCATCTGCTTGGGGACATAGGTGGTGTGGCCTTACTGGAGAAATTCTATCACTGGGGAAGAGCTTTGAGAATTTATAGCTTTACTCTGCTTCCAGTTCTCTGTCTCTTTGCCTGATGTTCAGTTGAAGATGTGATCACGCTCAGCGTTGTGCTCCAGCTACCGTGATAGACTCCTATTGCCTTAGAACTGAAGGTCTAAATAAATCCCCCTTTCTATAAGTTGCCCTGGTTATGATGCCTTATCAAAGTAATGGAAAAGACCTAATACAGAGTTGATACAGAGAACTGGCTGTTGCTGTGAAGAACCTAACTGTATTGCTGTCTGGAAGAAAGTGGAGGACTTTGAACTAAAGAAGCAGTTGAATGCTGTAAATGTCTCTTAAAGGACGGTTCTAAGAGGAGTCTGGAAGACATAGGCTGATATGTAGGATCTGTTCCGCACAGGAACAAAGAGAAGGGTACCCTCAGGGCAAGACCCCACACAGCTAAGCTTCCAACTTGTGAAAGGGAGCAGGAGAGGCCATGATGTGAAAGGGAAGCGTATGAACCTCGAGATGTTGAAGATGCCAGAGCCAGGAGAAATCTGTCCAGGGGATCTGCAGACAGGAAGTAGAATTGCCCCCAAGAGTGAGAAGTGTGTCATAGTCAGCAAAGCTGGGGAGATAGAACCACCTAAGTTCCTAACATTAGACAAGGAGTTACAGGGTTTGGTGTTAGCCCTGCTGGGTTTGGGTTTTACTTTGGTCTAGCATTTCCTCACTATGTCCCAATTCCTCCTTCTTAGAATAATAGTGTATTCCATGTCATTATATATCAGAGGTATGAGAATTGATTTTTTTTTCTTTTTACAACAGGATACAACTAAGACATTGCCTTGAGTCTCAGACATGACTTTGGACATTTAAACAGTATTGAAACTCACAAACACTATTGTGGCTTTTGGAGTTAGACTAAATGCATTTTGTGTTATGACATGGTTTGAGCCTATAGAGGTCTGGTGGTAGCATTTGTTGGCTTCAATAAAAAATTCCTTCATAGGCTCAGGTATTTGAACAGGTTGTCTCCAGCTGGTACACTGTTTGGGATGTTTAGGAGTTAGGGCCTCGCTGGTGGAAATATATCACTGGGGATGAGGGGGGACGGGAATTGAGAATGAAGTCTAATCTTACTTCCAATTCACTCTGCTTCGAACCTGAAGTGGAAGATCTCTCAGCTTCCTGTCCCTTGCTGCCACACCTCCCTCCAGGATGGACTCTAACCCCTCTGGAACTGTAAACCCAAATAAACTCTTCCATCTATAATTTTCCTTGATCATGGTATTTTTTTTTTTACCACAGTAACAGAAAGGGAACAGATATAATCGGTAACAACCTCTTTGTGGTTCCCTGTTGGAGATGGGAATCTTGGGAGTTGCACTGGTACCACCCGTGCTTTCATTCTGATGAAGCCATTTGGGAACCATTTCTCAGATTATTGTTAGTAACTGTGCTAGATGCTGAGGTGCCTTCATTAATGTCACTCATCACTTCCCACTCTGTCCCATGACTTGGGATGTCTCCCACTCTTACTCTCAGCTCACCTAAGTCACTTCTTCTGGCCACTAGATTATATATCAAAGATGCCAGAGACTTAAATCTGATACACGAGCCTGTTCTGGCAGCCTTCTAGAGGAAGAATCTGTGAGGCCCATGAGTTACAGGACAGTCATCTCAGCTGTGAAAAGGCCAGACTCACCCTACCCCCCCACCTCAGCCTACTTACCAGCTGGATAAGCCTAGCAGACATTAATCATGGCCAACACATCTGCAGAATCACCCAAGGAACTGTCAACTTGAAAAAAATTATAATAAATGGCTTTGATTTTAAGCCACTAAGCACTGGGGTGAGTTGTTCTACAACACAGTCAACAGTTGGCAACGATCATGGAGAACAGCGACCAGAGGGACAGATCACCCAAACTGTAGACACTTTAATTTTCAATGTTGCAGGATGCTGAAAAGAAAAATAAAAGAAGTGTTTCCACAGCCAGGAGTCTGGGAAATGTGAAGTCAAAACTCATTCTAGCTAGCTTATTTGTTACAGGATATCAATGCCTTTAATATAATTAAGGGTAAGTCTTCCATAAGAAGGGATGCTAAACAATATCTCCCAAACTTATATGTTCACAGAATGTTCTCTATCTCTTACCCCATGCTGAGAATCATGCAAAATGGAGTATTTTATAGAATATATCTTGGGGTATAATTGAAGGTGAATTGCTTTCATCCTGCTTCAGGTGTTCCAGAGGTTGAAATATGCACACACTTGAATGATATGGGGCAAGGGATTAGAATTAAATAAAGAGGTCAAGTAAGGTTCTGTCAGCTAAGAGAGTTATACAAAGACAGATGTGGCAGCTTTGTGAAGTGACCCCAACCCCATGACTGAGAGCATGCAAGAGATGAACATCGAACCTGGAGGGCTTTGATGGTGACTAGTTAAAAATCACAGGATGTCTTCTCCTATAACATGACAAAGAATTCAGATTAATTCTTTCAAATACTGCAGTGAAATAGTTTTGTGTCAGCTTTGTCTAATCTATGGTGGCCTATGGTTAATTTAGATACTAGCCTGAATATTGCTGTGATAAAATTTTGTAGATAGATATGATTAACATTCACACCTGATGTATTTTATAACCAGGAAAATAGATTATTCTCCATAATGTGGGTGGGTCTGTAGGTGTGTCTGTGTGGGTCTGTGAGGTGAGTCTGTGTGTGGATCTGTGGGTGGCTCTGTAGGTGGGCAAATGGGTGAGTCTGTGAGTGAGTCTGTAGGTGGATTTGTGGGTGGGTCTTGCAGAATCCATGAAAAGTGTCAAGACCAGAGTCAGAGGTCTCCTACAAAGACATCCTGCTTCAACCTTGCACATGAAGTCATTGCCTGAGCTCATTTGTGGTCTGTCCTCCAGAAATTTGGCTTTGCACAGTTTTGTGAGCGAATTTATTCAAATAACTCACTTCTGTTGGCCTGTCTCTCTGTCTTTCCCTCTCTCTCCATATATATTAAGAATTAAGTAACAGCCTGATGGCACATGTCTTTAATTTTAGCATTTGAGTGGACAGGAAGATCTCTGTGCCACACTCGCGTAGTAAGGGCCTGTCTCTCCTCCCCAGTGAATAAGTAAATAAATAAAATAAAATACAATAAAAACATTCAGAAAGTTCACTCTAACTGCCTCCTTGCCTTGGGTAGGTAAGCTAGCATTAGATTTTCCTGATTTCCTGTTTGGTTCCTAAGAACATCTCTGAGCAGTCAACAAAGAAAAGAGCTCATAATTGTATTCTCATGATAGATAGCCAAGAGGTGACACTGCTCACAGCCCCTTTTAAAGAGGAGCAGATGTCATGAGTCACCTTGTGTGGTATAGTAGATTTGAAGCTAGGTGATGTTTGTGAGGAACTAACAGTTCCTTGTGAGCCACAGTGGCTCAACTTGGCAGGGCCCTAGCACCTATTTATAGCTTGAAATGCAGGGGGAGAGGTCATGGGAGGTGGTTCTCTTGTCAGATGATAACATTGCAGGTCATAGGTAACTTGATGTGGGTTTACTGCAACATGTTCTCTGAATGACTTCCTGGGACAGAGATGAACTACTATAAACTTCGTGTTGATAATCCAATATCCAGTAAGTTAGAAAAAAATTAAAGAGCCAGAAAATTAAAAATAGGTTTGAAAATTGGAAAAAATAATAAATATAATCCAATAACTGGAATACAGAACTAAAACAATGCCCCAGCAGGCTAGGTGCTCTCTTCAGATGTTTGCCCTACACTGTTGCAATAGCCACTAGAACTAGTCCTTTTAAAGAACAAAAACAATTTATATGCCAACCAATCATGGATTTCCTATATCTTATTCAATAACTAGTTCACATCATGATCTTTAAAATGTCCATCTATGGCTAATCATGATGTCACAGGCCTTTAATCCCACCACTTGCCAGGCTGCAATATGTGGATCTCTGTGAGTTAGAGGTCGGCCTGGCCTACATAGGTAATTTTAGGCTAGCCAGAGCTACCTAGAGAGGACTTTTCTCAAACAAACAAACAAACAAACAAAAAGTGTCCACTTTGGGATATAATGTATTTCACATTTATGTAGTTAAAGAGAATCTAGTCAGGGCATTCTTATTGGCAGCAACTATTTAGGTTAAAACTGGAGAACTATTTACATATAAACAATAGTTAAACCACACCAACACTGAGACAAATTGGCATTGCTTATTCAGAGGTGAACTCCACTGGGGTATCCACTTCTAGACACACAGAAGGGCCTGTTGAAACCTTAGTTGCTGGAAGTACATTCAAGAGTTAGCAGCTGTCTCAGTCAGCTAGGCTGTGGTTTTGTTTTTTGCCAAAACCAACAAGACAGCCACAAAGGGCAACACGTGAGCACTTGACCAGTCTTTAGTGCCTTTCATGTCCAACACCAGCCAGGCATTCCTGACTCAGGCCAGGAAACCTGCGATAAGGATGCTGGTGATGAAACTCATAAACATGTAATGTCTAACATTCTGTACCTCCTTGTAGTTCATTATTTGACTGTTATTCTTAACTATTGCGGCTTTGGACCTGAACTACACATACTGTTGCCCCGTAGGTCCCAATATCAACCAACCATTGGGTCAAACATATTTGGGGTAAAAAGTGCATCTATATTAAACATGAACAACAGCCTTTGCTTAATATTTCCTAAACAGTGCAGTATATCAAGTAATTATAGAGAATTTACATTCTATGAGATGTTAAAAAGGAGTCTATTTAAAGTATAAGAGAGAATATGAGAGACTATAGGAAGATCAGAAAATGGCTATATGCAAGTACAACATCTATAAGGGAATTCAATCTCCTCTAATTTTGAAAAGACTAATGTATCCTTCCTCATTTCCAGATACACAGGTAAGATCCCTGTAACAAAACACAGTTTATCATGGGAAATACATACCCATTTGTTCTAGCTGCTTTTCTATTACTGTGTTGAAATATTGTAACCAAAAACAGCTTTAGAAAGGAAAAAGGTTTCTTTGTTTGCACTTTTTGGTCTCAATTTATTTCTGAGAGAATTCAGGACCAGGAACTAAAGGCAAGGACCAGGAGGCATGAACATCCCATGGACGGATGCTTTGTGGAGGGATTGGTATTCCTCTCTAAAGAGAAGACTATTCCAGCTCTAGTAAATGCTTTGTTATGTGTCTAGGGGTGGATGGGAAATCGTAATTACTAGCACAGTGTTGGGATGGACAAAATTGGAGGTTTGGGCTAGAGACAGGCTGGAGAAGTAGCTGTAATTTAGACCTGTATTTTAGATTCAGTACTAGGAGGCAGTTCAAAAGCACAGAAGGGACTAGGACCACACCAAAGCGTCTTTTGAAAGTAGGATACAGTAACTCTAACCACAACTGCCATGGTACATTAATGTAACCTTAGGCACTACTGCCAGCCAGCTGAGACAAGACTTCTTAACATACCTAAAGGAGGCATGCATCAGTCAAGGGAGAGTTTTTCAGACATAGATGCATATATGGAAAGAGAATTAGAAAGAAAGAAGTCAGCATGACCACACCCTGCATGAACTGGTGCTAGAAACCTAACAGGGGCAATGAAGAAAAGGCACACATACAGGAAAGTTGGGATTGAGTGGGCTGTGTGTATTCTAATGGAAATGCAGCAACTCATAACCTCAAAAGGTGGTGGGTTTATTGTATACAGCTAAATAAGGAGGTGGAGGTATTGTGTACAATTGAACTAGGGACAGGTTTAGCCAATCTGTATAAGAGGTCTCTGTAGGGGAGCAGTCCTTGGATGTAGTGAGCATAAACAAAAGGGAGCTAATGGCTGATAGTTTCTGTGTACACTATCAACACTGGCACTTGAAGTAGGTGAAAGGTTTGTCATTTGAAATTCCCTGAGCCTGTCCTGGAGAAGGCCTTGCCATTCCCATGGGTATGAGGCATTTGGGGTCCTGAATATGGCTGTGCCCATATCAACAATACACATTCACTCAGGGCTTTATTGGCTCCTACACTGTTCCTTTCCAAATAGTACCCAGAGGAAGCGGGCTCTGCCAAGTAATTTTAATTATTACGGTCCCATCAGCAGGGCTCTGACTACTGTTGGGATTGATAAAGGGAATTAGAGCCAATTGACTTCAAGCAGCCCGGACCTTTTGCAATATAGACCTTATTGTGGAGATGAATGCTGACTGCTTGGCAAGTACACGGGCAGGAATAAGGAGAATCTGGCCATTGCAACCTCAGGCAAATGGCTATTAATAGGGAGGGTAGGAGCTGAGAATAAAAGGGTACACATTGGGAAATCACTGGTCCTTGCCAAGGTGCAAGAACTGTGGTCAAACTGAAGTGCTGCCTTCTATGGAAATGTGAACCCTTTTAGTGCCTTTTAAATTAAAGGGCAATAAGCCTGGTCACATGCCGAATTTTGGATAAGAAAGAACTGTAATGAATTTTCTTCAACCTTGGCTCTAGGTAGCAAAGAGCCTGGTAGATTGTTCTTTATGGCTGAAATATCAACGTTAAATTGTTAGCTCTTGCATAATTCAGTTGAAAAGAAAATTATTCCTTGAAAATGACATCCTGTTGAACTGACCCTAGAAAATATTTATTAAATGTCTGTCCATACATGAGATTTATCAAGATTCTGAAAACAAACCATTCCGCCTATGTAGATATTTCAAATGACTGACTGCAACCAGAAGACATACTAATACTTCAAGAACCATGACAAAAATAATCTAAAAACTGATTCCACTTTTTTCTGTACTCTTAAACAAAAGGCATGGGAGATTTGGATCTATAACCATGAACATTTGTAATCAAGATGTCCTCAAAACCCAGTGATTTCCTTTGAGGAATATATCTCTGCATTAAATAGCTAGAATTAAAAATAAATACGATTCTCCTTTGACTGAGGCTGGTGTCTTTGTTTTATTAAGGTGCTATGGGCAGAATTGTGTTGCCCCCAAGTTCATGAAGTGGGGTTGTGATGCAGAGTTATGGTGTTTGCACATGGAACCTTTGGAAGGCAATTAGGATTGAATGAAGTCACAGTGTCAGCCCCATGCCTAGCTTAGGATGCTCATAAGATCCGTCTGAGAAGAGCCTGCTTTCTGTTCACGTTCGTACATGAAAGAAAGCCCAAGCAAGACGGCTGTGGGCTGCAAGTTAGAACCTGATCCCTTACAAGAACTTAAGTCAGCCAGCAACTAGATCTTGACCTCCAGCCTCTGGACTGTGAAGAATGAATATCTGTGGCTAAAAGATGGTACTTGCTATGCCAGCCCAAACTGACTTCTCATGTTTCTCCTCCATTCACTGCTGCCAATCAACTATGACCAAACTTGGCACAAACGAAACAATTTGATATCATCTCAGGTACTATTTGAGTGATGAGGGTCTTTATTACCCACATTGAAACTCCAAAATACATTTTGGTATTTGGAATTTCATTATTTTCATCTGAACTGGGCAGTTATAGTTGCAAGTACATAATAAAAATGAACAATGCAGGTCATAATTGTATTGTTTTGCCTGAATTTAAGTAGGTCAGGCTTCAGTGTCCCTCACATCTGAATTAACTTACAGATCTTAAAGCACTCTTAAACTCATGGGAGAAAGAGTCCCCTCTGAGAATATAGGAGGGCATGGTCTAGGTGGATAGAATACTTGAAGGGGGACTATCAACAGATATGGGTTGCTAGCATTTATTTTGTCTTCAGGGATATTTAAAAAATATGCTTTTAGTTGTTTGCTTTTCATGGGAATTTATGAGTACTTGGGAGCACAGGAGCCGTGTGGCAAATGCAACCTCTAGAATAACAAACTAGTTAGCATGCAGGCCATCAAGCCCACTATTGCTGGGACTGGGTGACAAAGTACGGATAAACTGCAAGAGACTTTTATTTTCAGAGTAAGTAACGTGATGCTTGGCCAGGTTTTGGCCTTGTTGGCGTTTGTTGTGAGTAAGGGGAGTTTGAGGGGTACAAGGGACCTTCTTCCCTTGAAGAAGTTTTTCTACGAATTTTAGCAAAATGTTCAAGACCAGGCACCTTACAGAATGGGGTCAAGGATCATCTCATGAGTCCTGCTAAGGAGGGACGATTTTAACATCACCGATTGCTAATAAGGCCCCAGGAAGAGGAAAGTGAGTTTTGCAGAAGACGTGTTATTTCATGGGCTCTTAATGCATTGTATACATTAGGAGGGTTCCCGGATGTCGGCAAGGGAAGGAAAGAAATGAAAGTTAGTTATAACGCAAATAAAGGAAGCTTTTACTGATTTCGATTTCCACCTTTGGCACAGAGCCGAGGGAGTCACGTGGGGAGTGTGTGTAATGAATACAAATAAATACCCTAGGGGCCGGGTGCCAAAACCTTAGGAGTGGCAATCAGAGAGGGAGAAAGAAGTAAAAGACAAGCCAGGAAGGAAATACTCAAGGAAATTGCCACAAGGTCCCCATCCAGAGGCATAGTTCCCTCCCAGGAACATTTATAACCTGCCCAAGCACGGGCTCACATCGGTTAGGACAGCTAGCAGATGTTTGTGTAAGATAGAGGCTACAACTGTCACACATTTGTAAGCACTCACACCTAAGCCATCTCCACAATCTAGTCAAAGAGAGTGTATTATTCTCCCTAACGTATGGATAAGGAAGGAGGACATAAAAAGTCTTGCTCTCTGTCCTATAACAAACAGCTACAAGAGGACTTGAACTCCGATTTGCATCCCGACTCAACGATTTCTCCATTTACCACGTCAAGACTTCACACACTGAGTAGAGAAACAGGTGTGGATTCTATAGCACTGGCCTTGAGCAAAACCTCCCAGCCCATATAAATAGCTACAAATAATCCATACCTGAGTAATGAGTCTCCATGCTCCCATCTCCTAACTTGTTTCAATAGTCTGCCTTGCCCCCAATGTACAAGGAACATCCAAGCTCAGAAAAAGCAACTTATCATACTAACCGTCTTGTTTCTTTAGACTCTGAAAAATTATGTAATAGCTCAGTTGCCATTTGACTATTATTCTTTGTACAGCTTTCAATCAACTGTCTGTGAGCAACACTGGTAAAGACAGAGCATGTTCGCAGTGACTGACATGGTAATTTCCCTTGAGGTGCAAGCTTATGGACCAGCAAGCTTAAACACGTTAAGTGAATTTGAAAATGCCACAACATCAAATAGTTTGAAAGTGTTTCCAAACTTTGAAGATCTTCCAAAATGTGCCCAAGAGTGACCTAGCTACTCATATGTGTTGTTAGTTGGACTGGAAATAATTTCAAAGGTTAACTTTACATGGAGTTAGTGAACAAATCTTTTCTTTTCTAGAATTTCCTAGTTCAAGTCTTTGATCCTCTGTGAACTGGATCAGACCTGGACCCTTCTGCCACACTTTCCTCATAGCCTGACTTACTTGTCTCCACTATGTCTTCCCACCCTAAGATATGGAAATTTAAGGTCCTTCCCTTATTCAGTTTCTTTGACATTCTCCTGTAAATCATTTAGTTTGACAAGTAACACGTGTCTTTGTGATTTCTCATGGGTAGTTGCCTTCATCCCTTGTCAAAATAATATTCTTCCTGGGGATGATAGGGACTCTCCCCTGCAAACAGACTTGCGAACTATAGCAAAATCCCAGCAGTGAGTGAGTAACCACAGTAGATCTTTAAGGTAGGGTCAAGTTAAGAAGAACTGATGAAGGGAGACAGAAGAATTATTAAGTCAAAAGGAATATGCTGGGCTGGAGAGATGGCTGAGTGGGTAAGAGCACCCGACTGTTCTTCCAAAGGTCCAGAGTTCAAATCCCAGCAACCACATGGTAGCTCACAACCATCTGTAACAAGATCTGATGCCCTCTTCTGGAGTGTCTGAAGACAGCTACAGTGTATTTACATATAATAAATAAATAAATCTTAAAAAAAAAAAAAGGAATATGCTGTTGTGATCAGGGCATCTCCCAACAAGACTGCGAAGGTCAGTAAAGAGTATGGAGGTAAACCACTTCTGAGATGGTTTCAGGGAACACTGTCTGCTTTATTCCTCTTATATAGTATAAGCCTCTCAACTGTGCTTGGTAGCATACTGCCTCAGATAGGACAGTGAATGTTCATAACACAAGGGTCTCTAAGCACCTAAAAGGAGATGTGCAGGGTACAGACATGTCAGCTGGCCAGTTATGGGCTACCCACACTGCTTTAGAATTCAGTGCTCTGACTTCTGGGAATACTCAGGAGCATGGTGTACTTTCTAGTTAGAATCACAATGTGCCAGTTCAATGGATCACCAGGTCATGCCTGCATTTTACTCTTCAAAAGTAAGATACCCCACAAGTTATCGGTAATAGGAAACCTGTTCCACCCAGAGGAGATAAAAGTGAGACAACGGTCTTATTACCTTCTGGATGGCAGGTGCTCAGTTAAGAGCTGAACCCCCACAGTGGGGACAGAGCTGATAGACCTGGTGGTAGGCAAAACAGTGATGGAAATATCTTGACTTTTCTCCTGGACTCTCATGCTCAAACTTACCACCAACGTCCTCTTTGAGTCACATCTACTTGAAGATGGGATAGGGGAGGAAAGAATGGGGAGGCAAAGGGAGAGGAGGGGAGGGAAGGAGTAGGAAGAAGAGGAGAGCAGAGGGAAGAGAAGAGGAGGGAAGAGAGGGGAAAGGGAAGGGGAAGGAGGGGAGGGGAGGAGAGGGGAGGGAAAGGGAGGGGAGGGGAGAGGAACATGGGAGAGGGAACACTTCTAGAGGAATCAATGAAATAATTTCTGGTACTGAAGAACTCTATTAAATATCTTATCATGATTGTTATTAAAAGTATTCGTGGAAGGATTAAGAAAGGGATGTCAGCTGACGAGAGGGGCTGGTATGTTTCCCTCCGCAAAACAACAGCAAAACAAGAAGACAACAAAAAGAAAGCAAAACATTTCATCTGTGTTCGGTGCCAAGCACTGTAGTCCAATGGGGATTTTGCATATACTTCCCAGAGCACAGAGATGCCCAGTGGCCTTGTACTGAAGGGAAATAAGCCTAGCTTTGAAATCAACCTTGAACCTGGACAGACAGCATTGGGGCAGTGGAAATAAGGCCTGGAGGAGAGACTGGAGAAGTTGCTGTTAACTCTAGGGAAACCTGGAGTTTCTGCTATGGTAACACCGAAGGCAGTATGAAGAGCTGATGGCGTATGCTGTACCTTGCCCATGATAGTAAGATCAAATGCTCGGTTATCCTCTGGGGACCTTTGCCAACTCAAGAAGAGGCAGCCAAGAGCATAAGTAGTACTTTTGACAGTATCGAGTCACAAGGGCTGTAATCTTGAGCCTGGTAGGAGATCCTGAGTCACCTTGGCAGGTGTGAACAAGAAGCAGACTGGCTCCTGTAGGAATTTCAGCTTGGCATCCTCTTGCCTGAAATTGGATTATGGCGATTCCTGACGCACAAGCTGCCAGGCAACAGGGAGACAATGTAAATCCTTCCCACGGGATGAAAGCCTCCCAGGTATCAAATTATCTCTACCCAAGACTATTCAATATCATTTCTGCAATGCAAGAAATAATATCAAGAAGACAAGAACAAGAGACTACAGGAAGATCAGAAAATGGAGACAGATCATTAATGGATCCAGATGGTTGACTTGCCAGCAACAAACTAACAAAGTAACAAAATGCTAAGTTGTTAAAACTGGAGGGAGAGGCATGTATGTTCATGCATTGTCCCTTTCAGTATGCTAGAAGGTTTTGCTTTTGTTGTTGTTGTTGTTGTTGTTTTGTTATTTTTTTAGGAAAAAAGTCAGACTTGGAAGATGGCTCAGTGGGGAAATAAGCATCTTTTTTATGCTTTTTTTATGCTTGCCAAATAAGCCTAAGGATCCGTGTTTGGATCCCATACCCCATGTAATGAGAGAGCCACCCCATGGGCAAGCACTGATCCCTGGCACTATTAATAAGCATAAGGGTCTGTGTTTGGATCCCATACCAGTGTGACTAGAAACCCATCCCATAGGCAAGCACCAGTCCTAAACTATTAATGATACTCTGCTATGCTTACAGACAGGAGCATGCTGTCTTCTGAGAGGCTCCACCCAGCAACGGACTCAGACAGATACAGACACCCACAGCCAAACAGTGGATGGAGCTTGGGGACTCTCACAGAAGAAGAGAAGGAAAGATCGATGACCCCAAAGGGGATAGGAACTCCATAGGAAGACTGACAGAGTCAACTAACCTGGACCCCTGGGGCCCTCAAAGTCTGAATCACCAACCAAAGAACATACACATGCTGGATCTAGGCCTCCTGCTCATTTGTAGCAGATGGGCAGCTTAGTCTTCATGTGGGTCCCGAACAACTGGAATGAGGGCTATCCCAAAAGCTGCTGCCTGTATGAGGGATATGTTCTACTAGCTGGGCTGCCTTGTCTGGTCTCAGTGGGAGAGGAAATGCCCTAGCCTTGCAGAGACTTGAAGTGCTGGGGGAGGGGGTCCCCTCAGGGAGGCCCCCACCCACTCAGAGAAGAAGGGGAAGGGAATTGTGGAAGGATTGTGGGAAGGGATGACTGGGAGGGGGACAGTGAGCTGTATGTAAAATGAATACTTTTTTTTTTTTTTTAGCATATTTTCTCCAGTAGAATGCCTGGAGCACAGTGGCCTGCTAACCTAGCTGAAATGGTAAACTCCAAATCCATTGAGAGAACATGTCTCAAAAAGAAAAAAAATAGAATAGGAAGTAACCTTGGGGAACATTCAGTATTGACCTCTAACCTCCACACAAATGCACAGACAAACTCAAACATACATATAAAGGACACACACATACACATATTCGCACTTATAAAATACACCTACATACAGATGTAGAATTGAAACAGATGTTGGCCTAAGGAGATGAGAAGAAAGGGATGTCTTTGAACCAATTCAAATAGGATTTTATTTGGCACTTTGGTACTTCTGACATTCTCTGGTGTGACATGCTTAGAAAGGAAACTCAGCATAGTAACAGCACTTTGCTCACTTTTACAGAAGGATAAACAACTAGGTTGTGAATTGGGCTCAAAATCGAAATTGTTTTAAGGACACATCAGCTTTAAAAACACCTAAGTAAAAAAATTCAATGACTGGAAATCAAACTAATAACCAAAATGAAGGTGGTATCCATTCAGAGCAGATGTTCTCAACCTCTAGGTCGTAATATCTTCAGGGATTGAATGACTTTTTGACAAAGGTTGCATATTACAAATCCTGCATATTATATATTTACATTATGATTCATAACAGTAGCAAAATTACAGTTACAAAGCAGCAATGAAACAACTTTATGGCTATGGGCCACCACAACAGGAGGAATGTATTAAAGGGCCGCAGCATTAGGGAGGGTGAGCACCTCCGCTTTATCCTAATCTGTACACACATAGAGAGGCTTAAGGAGGAGAATATTAGTGAACAGGAGGACGAATGCAGTTCACATGGAGGCACAGAGACACAAGATGTGGAAGATGTAGGTTTAAAGAAAGTAGGAGAGTAGAGGAGGCAGAGAGAAGACAAACTACTCTGGAGATCTGAAGAGAAAGGCAGGAAGGCTGAAGCCAACACAACATCTGAGGTGGAAGTGGCTGAGCACACTGCAAAGCAAGGAAAACCAACTATCTTCAGATTCAAGACCTGCTGTGAACTCC
The DNA here is from genome assembly GCF_000001635.26 of Mus musculus. Classification (NCBI taxonomy): domain Eukaryota; kingdom Metazoa; phylum Chordata; class Mammalia; order Rodentia; family Muridae; genus Mus; species Mus musculus. Next base: position 27,186,036 of record NC_000085.6, read on the forward strand.
AGATAAAACGAAGAAATCATTACCTGGGTCCGTCCCGATAAAATTACTGAGCTACAGAGAGAGGAAAAAAAAAATTTGAAGAGTGCCACAGTAAAAGTAATTGCTCTCAAGAAGCGTTGAGGGCCAGTACCCATCTCTCAAGACACACCAATGAAAGATGAAAGTCGATGGTTAATTTAACCAAAATGGCTGCCTTAATTCGGGAAGAAGGACAGACTTCTGGACCACTAGCTACGGTTTGTTCCTTTGACCTGTCATTGACTCGGTGAATACGCTTGAGTTAGCTAGTCAAGTTTGCTGCATGCTGATAAGCACTCACGTAATTCACACAAATTTAAAGACTGTCATTGTAGAGAGAATTCTAAGTCCTCAGTCACCATACTGCCTTGGCTTTATGTGAAAGCAAGATGGCTTCCTATCACAAAATCTCGGGCTTTCCAAGGAAAAGGCTAAATGTTTGAGAAAAAAAAAAGACGTTTCATGAGTCCCAATTTATACCTAAATAATTTAATTTGTACCTCATCTTCATTATTAGTGATCCTAAGAAATCCCAGATGTAATAAATGAACAAATATGATAATTGCCAGTTCTCCTACCCTGTTAAAGATACTTAGTTGAGATGTTTGAAAGGCAGCTTTTCCTTAACTGCCCAGCATCTCCTGGTGTTTGTGTTGTTTGTTAAAGTATAATAAAGAATCTGTTCAGATCACTCAAATGCAGAGTCAAGGTGGCTCATTGTGCTGTTCAGATAATTTGCTTCACAATAAACTTTATAGATAAACTTATGTGCTTCCAAAATGATAGGAATGGAGACACCATGATACTCTCTGTCTATCTGGTATCAGGCCTTTGCCCAGGCTCCTTGCCACACTCACTCCTCGGGGTATCCATAAAATTGTGAGGAGAAGCTAATTGCACATAGTAAGTGTTTTAATTGACAAGTACCTGGCCATTGCTGTAATTTGCAGGAGCATCCCAGATGACACTGTTATAAAGTAGCAGAGCTGAGAAGAGTGGAGCTAATTGGAGCAATTAATTAAGATGGAAGCACAATTAGCTTCCATGGCAGAGAATTTTTAAGCTGCTTTTTTTTTTCATTGCTTGAGGCCTGTGAGGGTTTTATTGAGTCTTACTATGCTCCAGCTGTGTGTGCTGAAAATTAACAAGAGACTGGAAAAGGAGAGACTGAATTCACAGCCTGACCAGGTAATGGGGCATGGCCACTTTCCTTCTCAGTAAGTTGAGAACAGAACAAAGATCCAGGGCCTAAATGGGAACCCTGGATGAGAGTCTACATGACGGCTAGTAAAACAGAATTTGAACTCACATCTCCATCTAAAAAGAAGGTAAGCATTCTTTGACTGTCACAATTATGCAAAGGATAAAATGATCATTAGCATGCCAGCATAAAAGAGCACTGCCCCTTACCATTGAGCCTCACTACCACCCAGCCAATCTTTGGGGATTTAAAAATTTGATAGATGAGTTTTAGGATTAAGCCTAAATTTTGTTCTTTCTTGTGGCTTCGTCTTTGAATGCCACAAAGGAAACCAAAGCCTCCAGAAAGATTCAAGAAAGAGACATTTCTCTACCCTTCCATGGTCAGAAAGCGGAGCCACTTCTCATCTACAAACACTCCCAGAAACTACTTAGAAGCCTGCGGTACAGGAGGAACCACACAGATCGCTTCTGTAAGAAAAGTCAAGGTGTCAGACTAAAGCTTGCTCTGAGTCACTGTCGCAAGGGAAGCTAACCTCAAAACATCGGATTGAACACGATGACCCTTCTCAGATGGCTTTCTCTGGGAAAGGCCACACTGGTTTATCTCCTGTGTTGACGGTAAAGGATCTGCCTGGATTTTATTTTGTAAGCTGGTCCTGGGCACACTGCTAAGAAACACTCTATAAGCTTTTTCTTCCGAACATGATCTATCTCTATCCCGGTCAGATGGGGCTGGAATTATAGTCACAGGGCTTTGTAAAGAAGATGCCAAGGAGCCTGTAATAGGAGTTAGCTTCAAAGGAAGTTCCTTTCCATGGGTGCTTTCAAGGCCCAGAACATGTGACACCTGAAAAAGATGAACTTGGGAATTCTAGGGCACAAATAAACTAGATCCTGCTTTTGTGCTTAATTCAAGGTCAAATGTGTAATTCCGAGGGGTTTTTTTTTTTCAACATAATTCCATAGATTTAAAATACTTTGAAGTAGCTTCATGATGGTGGTGCATGCATGCCTTTGCTCCCAGCAGTTAGGAGGCAGAAGTAAGTGGATCTTTGTGAGTTTGAGGCCAGCCTGACCTACAGAGTTCAAGGACAGACAAGGCTATACTGAAAAGCCCTGCCTGGAACAAACAAACTTATAAAATTCTTTGACATGAAGAGAGTCAGTTTAAGATCAGAAAATGATACAAATCTTATTTTAAAACCACTCAGCTAAAAATGTCAAGTAGATAAGCCTGTGGTAGTTACAGAGGGAGGAAGGTAAATCCACCTTTGTTTCTCAGCCTGATCCAACACTTCACTGTCATAGCAATGACTGAATACATGATATGAGCCTCCGTAACCTCAAGGGATCTGCGTTTTCTTGGCTAACCCCCAGCTGCACACACATAAATCACAATAGCTTGTGTTCAGTAAATATGTACATCACATAGCCAATCAAAAATTTATGATGCTTCAGTGATTGCTGCAAAATGCCAAAAGGTTTTAATTGCTTTGTATACCCAAGGCTTTGAGTTCACTCTATCAAAACCAATTACAGCTCTGGCCAGAACATTTGTAAGCACCGAATAAATATATGTAAGTTCAAATGACGTCCATTAGCAAAGCTATATCAATGATTAAGGGTGAGAGAAATTGTGTCAAGATTGGAATAATATGAAATACTTAGATGGTAAGAGGTTTGAATATTCTGCCTTGCATATCACATACTTACCTTCCTGGGCTTGGAAAGGACAGAAGTCTACAAGAAACTGTGCTATGTGCAAATGATGTTTTATTATATGTGTTTGAGAATTCCCTAATTCAAATCTGGTATAGACAACTATCTCCATTTGTTCCCACTGAATTTTAAAAGGTAATAGCTTTAATCTGACACATGTTCATATTCCAGTGTAAGTCAGAAATAGGATCAAGGACAGATAGCAAGAAGCAATGGCTTCCCCCAGTTCTTAGTCCAACTCCTGCCCAAGTCTGACTACTGCCATAATGAAGAAGAATTACGGAAGAAGATCAGGCCTCCCCTTGTAGCAACAGTCATGGTCTTAATAAGTTAGACCTTACATAACAGCAATAGAAACAGCAAGCTGTAATCAATGCCTGACTCCAATATTGACCGATATGTAGGTGAACCAGGAATGCTTTTCATCATAACTAAGACCAACAGCATCAAACACTGATTGAGGGTGAGCTTTCCTCGTGGTAGAATGTGGATGATAGTGGATGCTCAAGTCTCCACACTTCCATTCATCTTTTTCTCTGGTTTGTTAGCTCATGTTTCCAAGATGAGCACTAAAGTCCAAGCATTCCTCCCAAACCTAAGGCTAGAAGGGATGAGGATCCACTATGGCATAAAACCATCCTTTCCCTTAAAGGCCTCTACAGGATTTGACTTACATGTAGGTTAGAAGAATTGACTCAGATGGCAACTGTCAGCTGTGAGAAAATCATGGGAAGTGAGTCTATGAAAACCTGCACAGTTCATCTTGGGGAAGACCAGCACAAGACAAAAAGGAAGAAAGGACAGTCTAAGAGACCACATGGATAAATATCTGACCTGAGAATTTGAGATAAAAATAATTTAGAAAGGAAATATTTTCTTCTATTACTTTATAAATCTATGAAAATATTTCAGGAAAAAGCAGAGCATTGGCAAGCAGTGGTAGCATATCTGTGATCTAGTACTGGGGAGGCAGAGGCAAGACAAAGCAATAGGCTAGCCCAGCCTACATATCAGACCTTATCTTACAAATTCAAAGGCTGGATTTTGGAGGTTAAGACAGAAAGATCAAGAGGTCAGCTCATCCTCCATTATATAATGAGTTCAAGGTTAGACACTATCTCAAAACAAACAAACAAACAAAGAACAAAATACTAGAATACCCAACAAAAACATGAATCATGGTTTTGGGGATTGGAGAGATGGCTCAGGAGTTAAGAGCACTTAATTACTCTTGCCCAGGGCCTGGGTTTGGTTCCCGCACTCACATCAGAAGGCTCACAACCATCTGTAACTCCAGTCCCAGGGATCTGAAGCCCTCGGACTTGAATGGGCACCTGCATGCATGTGGTGCCCATAAACTTACACAGATATACATACATACACACAAATAGTAAATAAATATAAAACATGGCTTTTTTTTATGATTCTAGTGGATGTAGTCCTCTGCCATTAGAGATAGTCTCGGGTTATCTTTATTAGAGTCAGTAACATATTTTTTTTTCTTTTTTTCCTTCCTTTATTTCTGTTTTTGGTTGGTTGGTTGGTTGGTTTTTGCTTTTTGCTTTTACAGAATAGTTCTCAGTGTAGCCCTAGCTGTCCTGGAACTTGCTCTGTAGACCAGACTGGCTTCAAACTCAGAGGTGCACCTGCCTCTGCTCTCGTAAGTATTGGGACTAAAAGTATGCACCACCTCCAAGGACTTTTTCTTCCTTTATTTAAACAGGGTCACACAGTGTAGCTCTGGCTGGCCTGAAACTTGCTATGTAAATCAGGTTAGCTCTAACCTTATTAGCAATCCTCCTGCCTCAGCCTCCCAAACATCAAGATTATAGGCAGGCACCAACATGTCCTGCTGCCTGCATTCTTAAAAGTGTACTTACTTATTAATGAAAATAACAAAAAGACCACACTATTTGGTGAAATATAAAAATGATAAGCAAAGGTACTTAATATTTAACCTGGATTTTACTGTTAACAGCTCTTATGAGTTATATTTAAGTTTATATATAACAGAATCTAACTAATGATAACATCAAAAAGTTTATCAGAGTTGGAGAAATAGCTCAGGACTAAGAAAACTTACTGTTCTTACCGAGGAACCAAGTTCAGTTCACAGAACTCATATTGGGCACCTACAGCTCCCTGTAACTCCAACTCTTCTGGACGCAGAGGAAACTTGTATGCACATCCACATACCTATACATGAATACACACATACATAAACGAGTTTTTAAGAGGACTGAAGGAGTTTGCAAACCCATAGGAAGAACAACAATATCAACCAACCAGACCACCCGTAGCTCCCAGGGACTAAGCCACCAACCTAGGAGTATACATGGCTCCAGCTGTATATGTAGCAGAGGACGGCCTTGTCAGGCATCAATGGGAGGAGAGGTCCTTGGTCATATGAAGGCTCGATAGATGGCTAGGGGAATTGAGGGCAGGGAGGCAGGAGTAGGTGGGTGGGTGAACACCCTCATAGAAGCAGGGGGGGGGGGAATGGGATAGGGGGTTTCTGGGAGGGGGTGGAAAATTGGGAAAGGGGATAACATTTGAAATGTAAATAAAGAAAACATCCAAGAAAAAAGAAAAATAAGTTTGATATATTCAATTTAATTGAATGTATATTCTTTTTCACTTTCTACTTTAAATAAAACATCATTCTTTTGAATGTTGTTACACCTTAATTAAATACATGCTATGCATCAACATTTCATATTGCTTTGAGTGCTTTAAGGTTCTCATCAATGCTATCATGTGGCATCAGTTCCTTTACAGTTTATTTGGCTTGCCTTGAGCTCACATTGCTTACAAGGTCCCCCTCCCTTCACAACCCCTCCAAGGGGCTGAGAAGCAAATCCAGGGAGTATATTTACGTGCAAATTCACCACGGAGCTATACCTGCAGCTCTGAGCTTAGGTTTTTTTTTTTTTTTAAATAATTCTTTTATTTCGGGATAACTATGTTTTCTATTTGAGAATTTCATACACGGGTACTCTGTATTTTAAGCCTTTCTATCTCGCATCTGCCCCCCCCCCCCAACTGGGAATATTTTTAGATTCGCAGAACAGTTGCAAAGGTGTTAAAGAGACATTGGTGGGATGCTTGTCCACTACGCCCAAGGCTTAGGGTTCAATCCCCAGGGCTTCAAAACCAATAACCAAACATAACCTCAAAATAAATAAATAAATAAATAAATAAATAAATAAATAAATAAATAAATAAATATCTAACCTGGGATAGCATGTTACATTTACATGGTTGCAGTTTTAAGATGTGTTACATAGGATGTTCCAATTCATTCTAATGAGTTATAATTACACTCTTTAACGAGACAACCGTGAATTTATTATCTTATTGGTAGCTGTTTAGGTCCTTTTCAAATTCTCAATGAAGTCTTTGTACCTTTGTTGTGTGTCCTAATACTGTCAGGAAGTAGAGGGTGTCAATTTGTATTTTAATGTAAAGTTAAGCCTGAATTTTGCAAATTAGGCTGTGGCTTTCTTCTCTAGCCCCTAGCCCCTAGCCTAGTCCTGGATTCATGACTCATTTTTCCAGGTTTCTTCAGTGTTTCTTGTTTCCAAGCCTTGCCTTTTCCACTCATCTTTCTCAGCCCATCCCCAACCCTAGCAATGACTTGAAAAGTTGCATAATTTAAGAAAAGAATGTGATTACTACAGAAAGTGTGGGTTCAGGGTGAGACGGACTTAGAACCCTATGTCTATTCTTGTTGATATAAGATGCATTACTAATCATCTTTCCTATGGTAACACTAGGTAGGTACTCAAATGTTTGGACTTCTTTTCTCGTTCTAATTCCTAGTGATCTCATTCATTCTAATGGCTTATAGACTAAAGTCTACAACGGTAGCCCAGACTGCTTTGACCCATCTACCTGCTTCTTGGAATCCTTACTTGGATGTTCCACAGATTACCTTAAAGAAGAATTCATCATCTGTCCACAGTGCCCCTCCTCTGACTTTCCCTTCTTAGGGAAAGGGTGGGTTCCCTAAGAAATGACGTCATTTCCCAGAGATGCAGGGAGCTGCTTCTTTTCCTCTGTCAATCCAAGTCAGCACCAACTTCTGTCCCTGCTGCTGCTTTGGAGCTTTTCACCAGGCCAAGTGCATTCATTCATTCATTCATTCATTCATTCATTCAGCTTGCATCTATGCAGTACTTTTCCCATTCTAACCATCCTGGCTACAGTAATGATAGTTGCTTTGCTGCTTGCTGGGGTGTCAGGGAGGGGAAGGTCTTCTATGCAGTTCAATGTGAGCTCCACACTCAGTATCTTCCTGCCTCTGCCTCCTCATTCCTCTGATTTCAGGTCTGTACCGCTATGCCCAACTCCAGGAATGTGGCTAACTTCATTGTTCTCTTCTTGCCTGCCCATTTAAGATGTAAATCCCTTAAGAGGAAGAACTTTGATCTGTCTTATTTATGATTGTATCTCTGGTACCAAAATAAGAAAACAACCAAAACACAAGGACAGGCAATGAGCTCAGTGGTAAAATACTTATACCATGATGTGAGGGAGAACAGAGTATTGTGAATGTAACTTTAACTCACCTATGATAGTTTTTGTCTCCATCTTCGAGGCTTACAGACTCAGTCTGCTAACCTAGGCCTAGTCCTGTGTTTAGTTCATTCTCTCTCTGCAACCTGTCTCTCTAAACTGCCTCCTCTCTTTCCTCTCTCTGCACTACCCCTTAAATAGTTTCCCTTTCCTCTCTCTCTTCTCATGAGAGTTGGGCATATTCTATTCTGTCAAATCTTTCTCTGATTTGTCACTTTGTCTGCCACTCAATTAGACATCACTTTCAAACATAGGTGCTTCTTTCTGCAAACTAACTTTACCTTCAGTGTTTGGAATTGAAGGTGTGTACTAAGGGTGTGTCTATATTCGAGCCAGAGAGATTCAAGGTGTGTGCTAAAGGGCTGAGACACACCACAACTAGAAACAGGGTTTTTGGTTTTTTTGTTTGTTTGTTTGTTTGTTTCAGTAACTAACACAGTCTCAGGGTTCATATTGTGCTCAAATATCATCTAACAGTATTATATATCAGCTTACACTAACAGGCTACATTAACTGGGCTTCCATGGACTGACTCCATCAGAAGCATGACCCAGAAACGTTAGGCACCTCCATGAATCTAATCAGAACTGGCAGGTTCAACTTGCATGCTATATTTAGCCTTTTTGATGATTATTTATCTATTAAATGGCATCTAAGATACATGGGAAATGATACCATATGATTATATTGAAGAAACCCTTGCATTTGACAATACACATTCCAGTGTTAAAAATGGATGGATGAAATGTTTGACAGCCAGTCAAATTGAACAATGATTAAAGAGACAAGACAGTATAAAATTTACCATTCTGAGGAATTTCAAACAGAAAGCTTAGAAATGAACCAGCGAGAGCTCCTCTAAGCCTTGTCTAGGTTTCAATTGGTGAGATGCTAAGGGATGCTGTTTAGATGCAGGATGCCCTAATTTTCTCTGTATCTAAGGGTTCTACAGGCAAGTGCGGAATTCAATTAACTTTAGATGAAACTATTCAAGAAAAAATTTCTTTACAAGTACATGCAGACTGGAGGAGTCATTATTCCCTAACTAATATGGTGTAACAAGTCTTTACACAGGACTTGAATAGTATTAGGTATTATATGTAATATACAGATGATGTATATTATAGACCACCACAATATTTAAGGGGCTTGAGCAAAAGACCCTAGTTTCCAAGATGTGTCCCAGAATCAATCCTCCATAACAGCCAAGGTACAACTGTATATGAAAGAGAAATGCCAAAATGTCTTGGCCAAGATTCTAGCTTCATAGTATGCTTTTCAAACTAATAAAATAACGAACATACACTACTTAAATTCTAATTCGCCTTGTGACCATAAGGGCTTTAGAAGAGAGCATTTTTATTTATTCAATTAACAAAGTGGTTCTACTTAGCCACCAGGGAAATGCAAATTAAAATCTCATTGATATTCCATCTCACCCCAGTCAGAATAGCAGTCATTGGAAAAACAAACAACCACAAATGATGTCCAGGATGAGATGGGCAGTTACCACTGAAATAAATGGGGAGAGTCAAAGAAAGAAAGAAGGGAAGAAAGAATGGAAGAAAGAAAGAAAGAAAGAAAGAAAGAAAGAAAGAAAGAAAGAAAGAGAGAGAGAGGGAGGGAGGGAGGGAGGGAGGGAGGGAGGGAGGGAGGGAGGGAGGGAGGGAGAGAAAGAGAGAGGAACAAAGGAAGGAAGGAAGGAAGGAAGGGAGAGAGAGAGAAAAAGAGAGAGAGAAAGAGAGAGAGAGAGAGAGAGAGAGAGAGAGAGAAAAGAGAAGAAAAGAGAAAAACTTAAAATAGAACTAATTGGAAATTTATAAATTTACGTATTTATTCACTTATTTATGAGATGGTGTTTCACTTTGAAGCTCTTTCAGGTCTGAAACATTCAGCATAGACTAGACTGACCTCTGACTTACTGTCTTCATGGCTCTGTCTCCAGAGTGTTGGGATTTCAGGCGTGCGCTACCAGGCTTGGTTAATATTGCCATTTTACCCAGCTAATCTCATTTGAGTTCTTTCAAAGTTACTAACTCCTTAGTTCCCCTACTTTTCTCAGAAATTCCAGCTTCATTGGTTTAGGACAAAGGTCAACTATAGATATATTTAGTGCTCTGTGTTGGTTCTAGTAGGAAGCCAAATCTGAGAAGTACCCCAGCAAGAAAGGTGTAACGGAAGATGTACTGGGGTGCCCAGAAATAACAATACATAAGGTTTAGGACCATCTGTTTAAACACAATTGGCAATACGTAAGAGGTCTAAATAAATAAATTGACAGTCTTTCTAAGAATTCAAAAAGAAATAAGCATAAAATCAAAGCTTAATATACTAAAATATTAGTTGAAACATCATTAGTAAAAAAACAAAATAAAACAAAAAAAAACCCCAAGGAGTATTATAAGTCTGATGCACTTGTATTGAAGATTTTTCAATGAAAAGTTCAAAACTGAGATGCCACTAATGACATGTAAACCAAAGTTGGCTATAAGAATATCTATCATAGTTGGAATCAAATGATTTAAGAAATGCATACGTACAAGAAAAGCAAGAAGTCCATCGGTGTGTGCGAGTAATGGTGTCAGCAGAATCACACTGTACTGGCCACCTTTACTTTTCAGTATTTTCAAAAAAAATATTCTATGTACTTCTAATTTTATGATCAGATAAACAAACATTTCTTTCTAAATTCTTGAGTGGTAGCAGCCTTTGAGGTCCCCATTTCCCCAAGGCTGGAAAAGCCTTGCCTTATTGCTGTATATTGATTGAGTAAAGGGTGATGTACTCTGAAGGAATAAAGCATAGGTCCTAATCATTAAATGAACGGATCAAAAAACTGGAAGGACAGAAAACATTTTTAAGTTTATACAGATATGCAACAAATTAGCTTTTTATGTGTTTCTGTCAAATACAATTTAATTCAATTTAAAGGAGAACAACTGTACGGACAAGTTTGTAGAACTTTGTATAACATGATTAGCATTGTTTTCTATATTCTCATTTCCAAATGTCTTAGCCTTTGCTTAATAAGAAGTGCTTCTTCTTCTTTCCTTGGTTTATATATTTATATATTTTTATTTGATGTGTACTGATGTTTTGTCTGCATGTATATCTGTGTGAGGGTGTCAGATCCCCTGTAACTGGGGTTACAGACAGTTGTGAGCTGCCATGTGGGTGCTGGGAATTGAGCCTGGGTCCTCTGGAAGATCAACCAGTGCCCTTAACCACTGAACCATCTCTCCAACCCCCAGAAATGTTTGTTTAGTACGTTAAATATATCATGTAATCCATGAAATAATAAACAACATAGGGAGTAACTCACATTTGAAGAAATAGTCTTCCATCCAGGAAATACTCTCCTTTTTTTTTTTATCCTCATGATCTTCCTCTCTGAAAGAGAGCTACTTTGATCTTTGACATGTCACTGCCCTATAATTATAATTATATTTATATTTTCATGTACAATATTGACTTTTATTTCATGGCAGTTCATGGCTGACCCAAGCATTCCCCAGGGAAACAGCTGGCTTAATGTCACGGTTATTGAGTTAATTGCTGTTTTGATGACTATGGGTAATGGCTTGTATAACCCCTTAATTTAATGTTTTTTGGGAAATATGCAGTGGTTCTGGTGGGTATGGACATGAGTACAAACTGAGTCACCCTGCTAAAAAGAACTCTATTGCCACACTGGGTGGAGGTTTAGGAGGGGACCTGACTAGGTTGCTGGCTCTGCAAAACCCTTCCACCGTGGACACCCATTGGCTGTGAGAAGGGAAAAGGGCTCTTGCTTCAGAGACAGAGAGAGGCAACCTTGAGCCTTTACTTTTCCAGTCAGGAGACTTTTCCCCATCAGCAGGAACAGTAGAGTAGTTATGGGACACTCAGAGGAATACTGCATCTTATATGGATTAGGTTCATCCCAATTAGTGAGAAAAGCCAGACTAAGAGCCAGTGTGATTAGACAGTTCACATTTGTTAAGGACAAAGGCAGTGTACTATATATAGACTGTAGCTTAAGCAGACCTAGTGATGGAGCTGCATGGGAATTAGCTCAGGAAAACCTATAAAACAAGCAGTTTATCTTTGACACTTCTCCCCTGCCTTATGCACTGGCTTTTCTTCTGCACCAAACTCAGATTCTATTTTTGCTTTCAAATATCAGCTAATGTTACTCTAATACCATCAAAAGTTGGTTGAAGTAACTCCAAATGGCAATACTTGTTGCGTGTGCTATTTTGGAAGGAGAAGAGAGGCAGATATTAGAATTTCAGAACAAAGAACCTACTTATATCTGGTACAACCAGCAGCATCCCTCCTTAAAGGACGCTAGCATCCCTTCTTACAGGCACCAACATCCCCTCTCTCTACCAGCATCTCTCCTTTTAACCAATGCAGCTTCTGAGAGAGGACTAAGGGAGATCCATCTCGCTGTTAGCATCCTAGGAGCCTGCAAAGGAAGATTAGGCTAGGAGGAAAGGCCCTAGTATATAAGACATATGTAAAAATAAGCAACCCGTGCATCTTCCATGGAAAGACACTGAATACATGACAAATGTTTACAAACACTTCCCTCTGATCTCATCATAGCTCTGCCAGCAACCTATAAATACAGCAATATTTTAAGACGGTTCTTTTTGTTGTTATAATTTGATTGTTTCTTTGAGACAGGATGTTTCTATGTAGCCCTAGCCATTCTGGAACTCACTATGCAGACCAGAACGGCCTTGAAGTGACAGAGATCTGCCTTCCTCTGCCTCCCAAGTGCTAGGATTAAAGGGAAATTCTAATATTTTGATTTTAGAGAAACTACTAGTGATCATTTTGTCGTAACTAACAACCAATTGACACAGTCTGGTTTTTCATTTATTTTTGTATCTAGCTAAAACTTTAAATGAACTTGGATGAAGCATCACTACCACTCTCACCATCATTAAGTCTGAGATACAGAAACCTCGGGACGAGGAAAGGTTTGCCCCAGGGGCATACAAGAACGGAAGGAAGAAGGAGACAGAAGAGCAGCCATTGCAGCCAGTTATGCCTGCGTGCTAATTCTCCACTACTTTTTGTGCTAAGCACTTGTCAGGCATTTCCTGTGTGCAGCCCAACAACATCAGATAGCTTTGTTTCATCACACTCTATACCCCATATTGCATGTGACAACATCAAGATTCAAAGGGGTTCAATGAGTGACCTAAGGCCCCTAAGCTGTAATTTCTGGAATCAACACAGAACCCACATAGCCAGATGCCCCAGTGACATTTGACCCAATATTCCTGCCAACAAGAGGCACATACTGAGAAATCTGGCTGGAAATATACACTTTGAGTATCAGGGGTGGGGGTGTTGTTTTGTTTGTTTGTTTGTTTGTTTGTTTGTTTTGTTTAGAGGGTTGGAAATAATTTCACTTGGTCTTTCTCTGCCTGACATGTGATGTCATTTCATTTCTTTTCCTTCAAAGGCCTAGAAAGGGGGACAGGTAAGAGAATGTTTGAAAGCTGTAACTTAACCTTGAGAAAAGACGGCTCCATGGCAAAGAGAGAAAATAGATCAATTACTCTTTCTTATAAAGCACAAGTTAATCACTGGGGGACATAAGACCAAGAAAGCTAAAAATGGAATATGCAAAAATAGCATTTTTTTTCTTTGGGAATGTTGCCTTTTTATAGAAGTTGAGACCCTCCCCACTGACAGCAGACACTAAGTGGGGCATGAGTCCTGGATTTCAGATGCCTGTTGGAACCCATGATTCATCAGTTTATGTCCCTGGAATTTGAGGAAAGTGAGAAGGGCTGAAGACAATTTTGGCAGGCTTTATACGAAGCTGATCAATATTTTCCATTTCTCCATTTATGTATCCCTACAATTCACTAGCTACGAGAACACATTGACCAGATGCTATATGAAAAAGTCCAGCAGACCCATAAGTCAAGGTGAAGAGAAAGAAAAGAGCGATGAAGGAAGCTGAGGAGTTGGAGGGAGCAAAGCAATATGATGCTCACAAAGGAGTCTACAGACCAAGCACTGTGCACATGTCACAGAGTAGATGATGGACTCATGAGAGCATCCCTCACATCATTAATGTTAGCCCTGAAGTATCCATCTCATACCCTGTCAAGAGTACCCAAAGCCATGGAAAGTTGGAACTTCAAAGGAACATAGAACCAGGACCTGCAGCCATTTGCATAATTTATTCTAAGAATTGCCTTGGTAGGCAACAGGTCAGGCGTTGGAGTTGATGCTGACATTTCAGGCTTCGGGTTCCCTGTCATGTTGTTTGGGTCTTGCCTCTATCTAGGGTCTGCATTTATTCACAGAGAGGTGAAAGGTGGCAATAAAGGAACAGGCAGTTGAGTAGCAGTCTCTACCTAGGGCCAAGCCTGCTTTGTTGGCTTAGGCTGGGGACTCTGTAAGAAGCCACTGTTTAGACTCTTCAATTAGACAGGAAGAGACAGGTGATGGTACAAACTTAGGAACACAAGAGCCAAACCATGATGTGGTCAGGGAACTAGGAAACAGCCACAAGAGCAATGACCCTGCTGTAGATACTAAAATCTGTGGAAAGCAACAACAGCAACAAGGACAAAAGCCAACCAACCAACCAAGCAAGCAAAGAAACAAAGCTACAGTATCTGGACCACTGCAGATGCAAGTCAGCTTGTTCATGAAATCTGAAAGAATTCAGAGCAGTCACTAGAACACTAGCTTTTCAAACTGAGGAGTTCTCCATGATAGAACCCCAGCAAGAAACATAGACTCAGGCTTAGAAGACCCTGACTGCATTGTTTAAATCTCCTAAAGTTTAATTTTCCCCACAGGCAGCAAATCTACTTATTCTCCAGACTATTTCTATAAGAGGCATTTATTACATTTATTTCTGAACCACATAGAACATGGATTAAGTACCCCTTGCCTAAAATGCTTGGAGAAAAAACTACTGTAGGTTTCAGAGTATTTTATGTCAGGGATACTCAAATTATCTCTTGGTCTAATGACAGAGCAAGAATCCTTTTGTGAAGCAGATTCTACTGTATCTATGGTGCCAACAAGATATAGAAAGATCATGTAGCTTTCTGATAGTTTTGATAGGTAGTCACCTCTACAACGAGAAAGATGGAAGAGAGTAGAATCAAAGCATCAAAAATATTTTCAGGGATGGATGGCTCTGAAGGGAAAATACCTGCCTTCCAAGCCTGACAATGAACACACAGTGTGTGTGTGTGTGTGTGTGTGTGTGTGTGTGTAATAAAACTATTTTTAACTTTTGATTTTATTTATGGCATTTTATCATCACAAAGTAAATTAAAGTTTAAAATGTTAATTATAAGTTATATATGCTTTTGCTCTATTTTGTGTGTGTGTGTGTATAAAAAGAAAAATGATGGGCACAGAAGGTAGAGAGTAGAAACGATGGAGGAAGGTCCAACAGGAAATAAGGGGAGAGAATAAGAAGAGGATACCATTTGCACAGCTACTAGTGAGCCCTGGGGTAAGATGACAAGGAATCCCTCCATCAACGGTGTAAGTGCCCCAGATAAAGGAAGAATAAAGATAAAGGCTCTGAAAGATTTATTTGCTTATGTATTTGTATGTGTCTGTGTGTATGTGTGTGAGAGCTTATGTGCACCTGTGTGCAGTTGTTTGCCACTGTGTGTGCATGTGGAGATCAGAAAAGGACATAGGGTACCTTTCTCAATCAACCTCTGCCTGTTCCTTTGAGGCTTTCTCCAGACATGTTTACTCCACTAAACTGGAAGTCAGAAAGTCCCAGCATCCCTCCCATCTCTCCTTGCCTTGGAGCTGCGGTTGCACGTAAGTGCTAGGCACCCAGATTATTCATTTTGCAGCAATCACTCCTAACCATGGAGACAGCACCTCAACCTCAAGATAAACCATGGTTTGAAAAACCATGAATAGAGAAGAGAAATTCTTTTAATCTAGTAAGAAGACCTAGTGACTCCCTCAAAGGAATGGTACCGTCAGAACTCCAAAGAAAAAGATCAGAGTCACCAGGTAAACTCTGGTCTCCGGAATTCTCTGGTCACCATCAGACGTTCCCATCGATACTTTAAATGGATTCATATCACTGAGCACACAAGTGTTTCTCTGAATTTGTAATTAAAGCTTTGTGCCCAGAGGATTCATCTCACAATCAACTTCTGAATCAATTTGTCAAGCAGCTGGCAGTCTGGTCTGTATGGTGGGGTACATTCATACTTCTGAAACACCAGTGAGGGCTTTGAAGAAGTTGAGGACCAGGTGCTCATCAACCTACTATGCCTGACACACAAAATGCACATCTGTTTAGATAGAAGAGGGGATTGTCTTATAGTTACATTGAATATTTACCATTAAATATTTCGGGATTTAGTAGTAAAGCTAACAACTTCTGCGGCTTGCAGTGTTGGCTACAGGAAGAGAAGCATGCATTGATTATTTCCATTCATTAACTGAATACTAGAAAATGGAGAAGGCACCACCACTGCGGGCAGAATCCAACCTTTCAATCCCAGCTGCTTAATTACATCAACCAAAAGCTCCTCATTTCATTGTGTCTTTTCAGATACCTGCCTTCATTCATTCATTCATTCATTCACGCATTCACTCATTCATTGGGAAAGGAAGGTTTTTAGATGGTTAAAACTCACACTGGTTGAATTTCTGAGGATATGGCCTCCTTAGCAAAGGGATTATCAGGGGCAAGTTAGAGACAGGTCCCCTCCCTTCCTCTACTTCTTAGGGTTATCAGAGAAGGATCATGTATTAAGACCTGATTTCTGCAAGCTTCATCTTCTGGCCAGCAAAGAACTACCAGAAGTTAAGAAGATACATCTCCCATCCCTTTCTGGAACAGAAGTAGTACAGAGAAGCCAAGGGGGTGGGGCTACTTGTTTCAAAGGGGGTGGGGCTACTTGTTTCAGTGTAATAAAGCCATCTGTGCAAGAGCATAGCAGGGGTATCAGATCCTAGATAGAGGTCATCTAAGACGTGCTTTCATGGCTGAGGACAAAGCTCAGTAGAGTGCTTGCTTGCCTTGCATGCAAAAGATTCAGAGTTCAGTGTCAGTATCACACACACACACACACACACACACACACACACACACACACCACTTAATAATTCTGATATCTGAGGCTGGAAAGATGACTCAACATCCATCTCAGGTAGGTTACTGCTGTCTGTAACTTCAGTTCCAGGGGATCCAATGTTGTCTTCTGGCATCCATGGGTATCAGGCACGTGTATGGTATACATACATACATGCAGGCACTCAAACACACAAAAATGAAGTGAACATTTTTTTCAAGGCATGCTTTTAATGAACTTGTTGTATTAAATAATCAGAAATTCTTGATTTCTGGAAAGTCTGGTTAGTAAACGGAACAAAGTGAGATCAGATAATTAGGCACTTACATGGGAGAACTAGTTCAAAAGCAAACACTGTATTTCCTTCTATAATTAAGATTCTGTTTTGAGCCCTCTTTTCCAAAGAAAGAGATAAGAGGCCAAGTTCTTGACAACAGACAAAAGTGGCTTCTAAAAATCTGCTTTGAAAAGAGGGGAGGGGAGTTACAAAAAAATCTCATTACCCCTTGATACAGCCAGTGGCTGCTCTGTTTTTATGTTGGATGAAAGGACAGATCTTACATACACTTAAACTTTTGAAACTTGTCTCATGAGGCACACTTGCTCTGTCTTGAGACCCACATAACTGAGTCCTTGGACCCCAAAGCTCCCGTACGCGCCACTGGTATAAATTCCTACAGTCACTTTCCCTTCAGATTCTGATTTGCTGGAATCTCTGCCATACCCAGGTCTCACCCCCTATCGTTCTCCCACTGCCCTGATTCTAATCTCTTTATTAAGCAGCCTCTTTGCCTAATTTCCTAAGGCATCACTTACCTGTGACAAGTGGCATATGACATACTTTATGGAAGGTCTGATGCACAGTGAAGATTATATCACAGAACCCTGCACACTATGGTAATATAAAATGTAATAACCTATTTTATGCTGCCTAGTTAAGTGAAAAATGGAAAGAATTTGTATGCACACCCTCATGGTGCTAACTTTACCCATGAGAAGATTTTTTTTTTAAGATTGGAATATGCAGAAGTGTGGCAAGCAGTTAAAGTAGTAAAATCACCATTAATTCTTTTCTTCCCCTCCCTCAGATTTTCCGCCTCTCCTTTGAGATCCTTGTCACTTTCCACACAGAGGCACGGGTGGCCTTCTTCTGTTTCATGCTTTTGGCTTTTGGCTTCCTTTTTTCTGTGGATAAGGGAACGCTGCCTTTGCCCAGCTAAAGGGACTAGGCTGGAGTCTACGGCTTTGCTCTTGGGCACCTGCTAAGCAGAGCTGCCCTTGCGGCTCCTCTAGCTCCGTGGGCTCCATGCTTCACATATATTCAGTGACAATAAACAGTGAGAACACATGACTGCCTGGAACTTATTTCTTTTCCTTTATGGAGCTTCACTTTGGCAACATAGCAACATAGACCGTTATACAGAGCAGCCCTGCATAATTTGGTGGCAGTCAGTGTAGGGAATCTGAATCATCAGAGTTGCAAACAGCCTTTTTTATGAGGAGCAACGGAAATTCAATCCTGTTCTATGTATGGGGGAGAAAGGAGCTGTTCCTGAGAAACTTCATTTTTCTTTGCGAGCAGGTAACCATTTGAGATTCATTTCTTTTTTAGTCATGGTCACTAGGGTAGTCACAGACAAAACTTGTATTCCATGGAAATGCATTTTCTATAGCTAACTCCACTTTATTGCTTTTACTTCTTTTGTCCACAGTTATCTTTTTTTTGAGAGAGAGAGAGAGAGAGAAACAGAGACAGAGAGAGACAGAGAGTCTTATATAACCTAAAGTAGCCTTGAATTCATTATTTTAGCCCACACTGGCATTGAAGTCTCAATCTTACCTCTTCGGTCTCCCAAGTCCTGGGATTATAGATATGTACCAACACACCCAGCTATATTGTATCCTTTTAAAAATCACCCTTAAGTATTTGAAGATCAAGGTGAGCACCCTTGCTGGTTTTTCTTGTTGACTTTATACAACCTAGAATCACCAGAGAAGAAAGAACCTCAAGTGAAATTTTTTTCAATTTTTATTAGATATTTTCTTCATTTACATTTCAAATGCTATCCTGAAAGTCCTCTATACCCTCCCCCCACCCTGCTCCCCTATCCATCCACTCCCACTTCTTGGCCCTGGTCTTCCTCTGTACTGGGCATATAAAGTTTGCAAGACCAAGGGGCCTCTCTTCACAATGATGGCCGACTAGGTCATCTTCTGCTACATATGCAGCTAGAGACACAAGCTCTGTGAAAATTTTTATCAACCAGACTGACCTGTGGCCACATCAGCGATGTCTGGATTAAGGGTTGATGTGGCAGGCTCCAGTCCACTGTGGGCCATTCCTACAAAGGTGAACCTAGGCTATATAAGAAAGCCAGAGGGTAGCAATCCAGTAAGCAGCATGCTTCCATGGCTCTCATCTCCAGGTTCCTGTCTTGAGTTCCCAGCCTGGGAAACACAGGAATGGATCACGACCCAAAATGTAAGCCAAAGCCCTTCCTCTCTGAGTTGTTTTTGGTGGGTGGCTTATCACAGCAAGAGACTGTAACTAGAGCAGCAGTTAGAAGAGAAGTGATTACTGCTAGAAAGGGAAAGAAAAATAGAAAATGACCTATGGAATGAGAGCCCCATGTCACCAGAACTTCCCTTCATTCTTCAGAAAGAGCACAGCCTGCATCTTCTTTGGTGGAACAAAACTGATAAGAAGAAAGAATGCGTGCCTTACCTGCAATGTGTTCTCCAAGAACCCTGAGCTGCTTTCCATTGCAATCTCAACCTCTTTGCTAAATTCTGAGCTTGCAAATGCTTTCATAGAACACACTCAAAGAGAGTTTGTCTGTGCTTTGTACTGTGCACAGGAACATATGTGCATAGAAGAGTGTTGGTCCCCTGCTTTCAATAGCCATAAGCATGCATTAATACTCATACATTTGTTTTAGGAAAAGATTATTGTAGGGCAAGTCACAGGATTTCCTATTCCAAGTTCCTTCCTTAGCACAGCAGTGGATCCCAGGGGACCTAAGCCCTGAATAGCAAACCTGTAGCTCCATGAAGGTCTTGTGGACAACCTCCATGGCATAAAGCAATAGTCCTCACCCTGTGGGTTGTGACCCCTTGGAGAGGTAGAAAATCCCGTTCACATGCTTACCTTCAGAAAACACAGATTTCTACACTATTATTCATAACAGTAGCAAAACTATAGTTAGAAGTAACAAAAAATGTTATCATTGGGGATGACCACAACACGAGGAAATGTATTAAAAGATCATAATATTAGGAAGGTTGAGAACCACTGGATAAATATTACTGTGTGCTGGAGTGGCTCGTAGGTTCCATGGGAACTCAGAATGAAGCATTAATGGTGAATTCACTTAATGCTAGGAATGGTAGTGTGTCTGTAATCCAACTGAGGTTGGGGGAGCTGGATTGAGGCTAGCCTTAGATGTACAGGAAGAGATAGATAAATAGATGGATAGATGGATGGATGGATAGATAGATGATAGATAGATAGATAGATAGATAGATAGATAGATAGATAGATAGCAATAACAATAAGACATTAAGACACGGGGGAGTCAGAGTAAGGAGGGAAGGATAGCAATAACATAAATAGAGATCTTATATATAAAATTCACAAAACAATTTAAAACATAGAAAAGATGAACAGAGATGGAGGGGACAGACAACCAATGACTGGTCCAACTTGAGACCCATCCCATGGGAGAGTGCCAATTCCTGACCCTATTAATGATACTCTGCTATGTTTGAAGACAGAAACCTAGCATAATTGTCTCCTGAGAGACTTCATCCAGCAGTAGATGGAAATTGTTGAAGAGATCCATAGCCAAACATCAGGCAGAACTGGGAGAGTCTTGTTCAAGAGTGGGGCATAGAACTGATCAGCTAGGGAGGTCAATGGTACCAAAAGATCTATAGTGTCAACTAACCTGGGCACACTGGGGCTCAAAGAAACTGACCCACCAACCAGAGAGCACACAGGGGCTGGACCTAGGCCCCATACATATTTATATCAGATATGCAGCTTATTCTTCTTCATGTGGGTCCCCTAACAATTGGAGCAGAGGCTGTCCCTGTCATTGAATATCATTCCCCTATCTGACTGCCTGGTTGGGCGTCGGTGGGAGAGGAGGTGCTTAGTTCTACTGGGACTAGCTATACCAGGGTGGGATGGTACCCAAGGTGGGCTTCCCAGAACGAGAGGAGGTAATGGGAGGAGGGATTTGTAAGGGCAGAACTGGGAGAAGGGGGGAGAGGCTGCAATTGGGGATAACATAAATTAAAAATAATAAGTTATGGAAAGAAAAAAAGAATACCTACTTGTAAAAAGAAAAAATAAACATAGAGAAAAATCTAAAGTTTAAATACGTAAATAACATGGTGGTCTGTACATCCTGACAGCAGGATGGCTTCACGCCCAGCTGTTATGTCTTCCTCACTATGATGGACTGTTTGCCCTGGAATTAGAAAGCAAGATAAACACTTTATCCCCTAAGAACGTGAAAAAGTGGGGAGTTATAGAGGAGGCCACCCAATGTCAACTTCTGACCTCCACATACACGTGCACACATGTGCATCTACATATACACGTGTATATACACATGCATATACACACATATACACAAAAGAAACATACTGCTCTGACGAGGCCATGATTCTTTCTCCCACAGATGACACTGGGCCTGAGATTACTCTGGTCTAGGACCATCTCAGAATCCATGGATAACATACAGTGCTTGCCACCTCTAGTCGTGTGTCTCTGGGCAGAAGTCATAGAACAGAAAAGGAACCTCTAATCTTAGCCATCAGAGTATAAAGTTAAGACTGGTGCCTGATCCACATCTCCATCAATGAGCACACACAGAATCCCTTTCAACGGTTATAACATACAATGAAATATTAGCGCTAATTTCTTTCCAAAAAAACAACATTTGTTGAAGACAGACATGGCTTGAATGGAGTCCAGGACTATGCTGCTATCATTCAGGGAAATCGGTACCACAGATGCTTTCAACACATTGGGTATGAGTCTTGGTCCTTGGAGGGATTTAAGTAGCTAAAGAAGACAGTAAATATAACTCAAGTACAAGTTACCCTTATTGGTCACTAAAGGACCTTTAAAGTACCTCCTAAGATGGGCCCTGATTGTTATGGGAATATCAACACAGAAAATAGATAAAAAATAAGTAGAGAAATGCTTTGTGATCCCAACTTTACCAAATCGGAGGACGTGTCTGAAATGACAAGTATCATAAGCCCTTCCCACATGAAACTAGGGATGAAGAGCAAAGGGTAAGTATGAGAAAACATGGGATGGTATCGTTAAGTTCTATATGGGAAGGGAGGATAGGAACTCATCACAATGGGTGGGAGGAGGCTCCAAGGGCCAAATGAAAGTGTTTACTAAACCTTTGGAAGGAGACATGTGACCCTTTCTCAGCAAGAATATTTGTGTAGAGCAAGATCGGGTGAGAAGATAAATTGAACAGTGCAATTCTAAATAACCATGCTGTCCCAGCACTTTTCACATTCAGTCCTAATAAATCCAAAACCTCTACCACAGCCTCATAGGACTTGTTTTTTTTTTTTTCTTTTCTTATTTTTTTTTTTAATTGTTAGTATTTAGGAAGAAAAAGACATGAGTCCTCTCGAAATCTAGCCATCAAGTAGAAAACCACTGTCAAACAGCTGTTCAATGAAAAGCCCAGTATACATGGGGTCAGATCTAAATACAGGATGATTGTTTGTGGCTGAAAGAGATTTACCTGGGTGGTACTGCTCCCTACACAAGATTCCTTGGTAATTAGGAAACAATGAATCTAGCGGTTACCAAGAGCCCTGGAGAAGTGAGAAGCAGGGAGTGGAAGCAGGTGGTCAAAGGGTACATACACATGGAATGGAAACACTTTGCCATCCATTGCACAATCAATTGAACATAAGCAAAAATAATGCATTTTACATTTTACAACTAGGAGAGGACATTTCAAATGTCCTGCCACAAAAACTGATAAGTAAATGAAGTGATGGGTCAATTAGCTTGATTTGATCATGCAACATTTATACCAATACAACACATTATACCCCATAGATGGGCAATCATGATCTGTTTATCAAACACAGCATTAAAATAATTTAAGATTAAATTTTATCTAAAAAATAACAAAAGAAAAAAGTGAAAGAAAAATAAGACACTAATGGAATAATAACTCTGTCTGACAGACTAGAAGATCCATTTGTAAAAATAAACTCCAGACAGTTCAGGACAGGAACAAAGGAAACCAGAATAGAATTTGACCTGATAAATAGTTCCTGTTTTCACCTTCAATTTCCAAATAACCCTTGCTGCAACAGTTCCGATAATTTCTCCAATGAATGTCTCCTGAAATCAACTAGACTTGAGGAAATGTTATTAGATCCAGGAGGGACAGCTCCATTTTTCTTCATATCCTATGAACTTCTTCCAATGACCAGAGCACCTAAGATATTTTCAGAAAGGCAAGCAGAAGAGAGAAAAGGGTTGGGGGACAGGAAGGAATCAAGAAATGGAAAATATAAGCAACTTGATTAAATATGACTGATATTTCCTACAACATAGAAAAATTATATATATATGTATGTATATGTTTGTGTATATGTATATAAAACTATAACTCCTGCTTACATTCTGTACTTCCACTTGTTTAGGTTTTAGCAACTGTACTTTGCTACAAGATGGCACTAGACACCAGAGCAGGGTATTTTTACTCTCCTCTTCTGGGGATGCTGAGAATCCAAACTCTATCCAAGGAGATCTGGCTTGCTGTGATGCTACTTGATATCTTGTTTTGTTCTCTCTCTCTCTCTCTCTCTCTCTCTCTCTCTCTCTCTCTCTCTCTCTCTTGCCTTGCTTAAAGCAAAGATGTCTGATACGTATCTCTATGTACTAAGACTGATCATTATGGTGAGACAAGCAAAAAGTGATAAAACCTCAGAGTTTGACTCTTTAAAATATGAGTTTACTAAGAGGCTTTACTTAGACCACCAATGAGTAGTAGTGACCATTCTTCTATAAGTGAGGGCTTGGAGTCAAATCCTTGGAGGACACTTTGGATAAACTCAACATGGGCTCTAATCTGGCTCTTTAAGCTCCCAAAGGGGGATTATTTTCCCAAGACTTGATCCATGGTCTCCTTTGAGTGGGTAATGATGTCATGTTTGCTGAGTTCTTTGAACCCACACAGAAGAAAGACAACACACAAGTTGAAGACATTCTTCTCACACTATGCAAGACATAGCTATCATATTTCTGTTCTGCATGTGGAAAGCTGTCCCTCTTGCTTAGCCAGCGCTAGGGAGTCACTGCATAAAGGGACATAGATCCTTTGTGACCCTCCTAAACTGAGTTCTTTACATACTCTTTCCTTCTCTTCTTCATTCTCCACCCTTCTCTCCTCCCTATTCTCTCCCTTCATCCCTTTCTTTATTTCTGGGTTTTTTGTTTTGTTTTAGGTGTTTTGTTTGTTTGCTTGCTTGCTTGCTTGCTTGTGTTGTGTGTGTGTGTATTTTGTCTTGGCAAAGGGGAAAAAGAGAAAAAAGAAATACAAAGAAAACCAAGCAATAATCCACCCTCCTCATAGACACACTCATTGAAAGGGGCTGTTCTGGAATTCACGGAAAGAACCTGATTGAATGATAGCTCCCCATACTTTCATTTGCTATTCTATCAAACAAGGGTTTAAACCATAAGTTCTGCTCTTAACATGCACACTTCGTACACAGATAGCAAAGTAGTATGTTTTGATTGCAAGGAAATCTTTTGATGTTGTTAGGACAGTGTGGTGGAAAGAATGAAAAGCAAGTGTCAGAAGCAAGGGGCAACCCTTGAGAATGCTATGTAGCTCAGTCTTGCCTAGAATTCATGATCTTGCTTCTGCCTCCCAAGGGCTGGCATTGTAAGGTTGCATCACCACACCTAGGTTCTCGTTATGATTTAGCAAAATAACCACATTGCCATAATGTCAACTAAATTCATCATTTCTTTAATCCCCAGGTCATAATTTCTTTTCTATAAAACTAACTTGAAAGATCTTTAAAACTACAATGGAAACCCCAGCTCTTGCAAACAGGGCTTCCCCAGTTGTAATGAAATCCAACCCCTAACTCTTTGATCTGTCTGTCCATTTATTCCAGACTTCTGACTCTAAGAATCCTTAAGTGGTCTTTCCTTTCTCAGATGGCAAACTCTGTCATGCCTCATAATTGAGTGGGCACTCGATAAATGAATGCTATAGTGCTCTGCAAAATAATACACTTCCTATTGGCAGCAAATCCAAGGGAAACTTCCTTAGAAGAAAGGACTGTCAGTTACCACTTAACAAGCCTGAGTTGGCTCCCATAGAAAGAACAAGCAGAATAATAGCAACTTGCTCCCCAACAGCAGCCACATGGCTATCTGGTTGCTGCCTCCAGTCACCTGGCACACTGCTGGTCACACAAAAAGAGCTCAACAAGTCCTTGTTGTCAGATCGAGTCAAAAAGGCACAGGACTGGTGGTATGTAATCCATCACCTGATAGGTGGGCGCCAGCTGGGTTTCTCACAGGCTGGCTGTGCCAGTCTTTGACCTCCTGTGGTCTTTGGCTCTCTTACAGCTGACAAATTTAGCTAGTGTGAGATGCCAGGCTAAGAGCAGGATGCCCAGAGCAAGAACTGGAAGGCTGCTCTGGAACTCTGTTGGGAGATTTGCATTTGCAAGACCCTCATCCTCTCTATGGATGATATCGCCTTCAAACTTTATCCCCAAATGTCCTCTATAATAATCTAGGCCTGAGAGTCAGACTGGACAGGAGAGATTCGGAACTAGACCATACATCAGACTTAGCTGGGAAGCCTGAAGCTGCCGATGGGCAGACCCTGTTTATAATCACTGCTATTCTTAAGAAGGGCATCTGTGTTGACATTCCCACGGAAAGGGCTAGTGTGCAGCGAGGATCAAAATATCTTGCTTTATATTTTTGTAAGGTCTGTTATTCCTTTCACAACATCAGAACAACAAGCATCACTCCTATCGCCAATTGGAAGTTTTTAATTGACCACTTGTTATATGCTAGATGCTATTGTAAGAAATAGTTTAAATCAGATTAATCCTTGTAAGGACTAATAGCCCACTTTCAGATTGGGGGCGGGGAACTGATATAAAAGAGAGTTTAAATAATGCACTAGTTAGCATCAGAATCAGACTTAGAATCCCCAAAAGCCTGCATCCACCCTCTTATGGTTTAACAACTGACTTACACTACCTCTCCATATTCATTCAATGCCAATGATTTTCAGATACCTAGTGGGTGGCCTCCAGATCCTATGCAAAGAAAATCACCTTCTTGATCATATTTATAAATATGCATGTCAGCTCTCATCACCTCTTGACCATAAATTTTAATGGTGTCCTAGACTCTCTGAATAAATAGAGAAGATACCAATCCCTTCCTCGTCTGTATTCCTCCATTTCTCTGGTCTCTCCTCTCAATGTAAATTAACCTATTTTCCTACAATTCCAAACTATCTGCTGTTCCTAAATCGAAACAGTTTTCAGATCTGGCCTCTCCTTTAGTCCCTAGATAAGCCACGTGTGTTCGTTACTTGAATGCCAGTAAATAGACTTTTAAAACAATGAAGCTGTTTGGATAACACCTTCCCAAAGAGCATGGGAGGAGGCAGGTCTGTTCTTCACAGAGCACTAGCTGTGATGCCACACAAACCATACACATAACCATGTAAGGAAACATCAGGTATAGCATGGATGCCCATGTGCGAATCTTGTAAAAGCTCACAGAATGGAGTGATCATGATCAAACCACATACAGACTGGCACAATGACAAAAGTGGTTCTAGCCTTTGCCTACTTATCACATTAATAAGACGTAAACATCCATCTAACCAAGAGAGAGCTCCAAACTAAGTTCTTAAGCCTCTGCAGAACTCAAGCAGCTTGGGGAATGTGCTTGGGGCTTAAGCCTTGAATGATGCACTGGGAGAATGCCTTGGGCTAACGGGTTGAGACCCTGAAGCAGCCATGTAGTTAAGGGAGGATATTCTGCAGGTGGCTTCAGGAGTGATTCTCAAAGCACTTACCCTGACCAACTCAGGGAAAAACTCAGAACCTTCAGCAGCACCCTGTTCAAGCACAAACTCTCAGGCCAGAGCCTGGCACACTATTGAGACTGTCTTTTCAAGTGACTCTGATAGAAGTCGAAGTGTATAATACATTATTATAAATCATCAGGCCCCACACATACAGCCTAGAGAGAAGGTGAAACCTGTGGGGTTTGCTGGCCTCTCACACAATTAAAAAAAGGATAGCAGGGAGGCCCGGGTGTGAGTACCAGAATACAGCAGGAAGGGTCAGCTCTGCTCACTTCTGACTTGCTGAGGCTTCAGTGATCAGCAGGACAACTAGCCAATTGGTCTGAAGATGACTTCTGAGCCCTATATGTACCCATCTAGGCCTTTGAAGAGAGGGACATGACAGAAGAACGTGAACTTTCAAGTTTTCTGTAGGCCCTGCCCTGATTTCAGAAATTGAGTTAAAAAAAAAAATTACATAATTTTTGAAGGGGGGAAAAAAAGTCCCACTTCTCAAACAAAACACACTGGAGTCGTTCTCTAAAAAAATATTTCTTTTGTATATTTTTAGATGTAGAGTAATTTGTTTTTTTTAAGAATCTCATAAGTATACATATTGAAATATGATCATTTCTGCCTCCCCGATCACTGGAATAGGGGTACATATATAGATGTCTTTTAAAGCCCTATTATAACAGGATTTCTGAGGAAGAGGCTGGAGTCTCTGTACTGAGCACAACTTTCCTTACTGTTCTTTAATATACTCCTTCACCACCAGTGTCTCTAGGGTTTCCTTCTCTGATGTTATTCGAACCTACCTTGCATCCCTGGAGTGTCATCTCTGGAAAAGAATCTGGTTGCCAGACCTCTGCTCAAATTCTATCTCCAAGCCTCCCTGTGCTCCATAGTAAACTCCAAAGCTTTAGGGTGAGTCCCTGGGCCACACTAATCCAGTCCCTGCCACTTTCTTTCTTCAGCCCTGCTTCCCACCGCTTCAGCCCCTGAGCCTATTCTGAATCCCTCACACTGTCTTGGACACACAGGGCTTGTGATGGTTTATATTTGCTTGGCCCAGAGAGTGGCACTATTAGGAGGTGTGGCCTTGTTGGAGCAGATATGTCACTGCAGATGTGGGCTTTAAAATCCTCATCCTAGCTGCCTGGAAGCCAGTATTCTCTCAGCAGCCTTCAGATGAAGATGTAGAACTTTCAGTTTCTCCTACACCTTGCCTGCCTGGAGGCTACCATGTTCCTACCTTGATGATAATGGTCTGAACCTCTGAACCTGTAAGCCAGCCCCAATTAAATGTTGTCTTTAAAAGAGTTGCCTTGGTCATGGTGTCTCTTCACAGCAGTGAAACCCTAACTAAGGCAGGGCTCTTGTGTCTTGGTTTCCTCAACAATGTAAGCCCTTCCTTCAGTCGTCCCAGTGTAGCAGTTAAGCTAATACCAGGTTGTGTACAAACTCTCGGTAGATTAGGTCAACATGGGTTGTGTCCTTCTTCTGTGTCACTGGCTGGCAAGTCTTTCCCTAACAGGACAAAAGGTAAATACTTTAGGCTTTATGAGTGACATAGTCTCTGATACATGAGTATATATATGTATCCAAACCTTTAAACTGTATTTAAAAGCTTTTTTATTCATAGACATTTTCAGAGATGTGTGTGTATTGCTACTCATGAGGTCGATCAGAAACCTTCGTTAATAGCACAGCCACCTTTTGAATGCCTCCTGTTGCCAGGGAGACAAAAAGAGCCTCACACAAACAATGAAATGTCAGGGTCTGGGAGTGATGCCCATGCAACTTCTGTCCCTTAATTAGTAAAAGTTAATACCTTAACCCAGACAATGATAAAGAGGCTGAGGCAGGCTGTGACTTACTGAGTGAAAAATGCTGACTAGATCAGCTCAAGTCAAGCACCCGGGGAAGCCTTTTCTTACATCCTTATCCTGCGACCAAGTCAGCTGGGTTTCCCCTGTAATCCTTATTCATTCATTCATTCATTCATTCATTCATTCATCATTGTGATGGTTCAGATGGAATGGACAACCTTTGCATGCTAGGCAAGCAATCCACCACTGAGTAACAGCCTCAGCCACAGCTACAGTCGCATCTCTGTATTCTACAGCATCTGAAACAACTTTGGAACACAGTGCCGCATGTAAAACAGTGCTGTAATTTTCAACATGTCTCTCTTACCTTGACCAGCTCCCATGGCCTCCTCAGCTAAGTATTGACCCATGGCGGTTGCCTTACATAGCATAGAACCCAGCACTGCTCAGTGTGTGTGCTGTTTGGACACACTAGTTCACTCGGTGGATTGTGGAAGTAAATAGCACTACTCACATAGTTACCTGAAGGCCTCTGTTCGTTTGCCCACGTTATCTACTCGAGATTAATTTATTCTCTTAGTTATCAGTTACTCTCTATGTTAATTATATGCATTCGTCCTTTGGAACTTCTTTCAGCCTCTAATAGGTTGGTCTGAAAGAGACCTGCTTCTTGAGGCCACAGATGATTTTGAGTATCATGTGGGTTGTTTCTGATTTCAGTTTACAGGTCAGATGGCAGGCACAGAAAAGGGAGTGGTTTGTTTTTATCCTTTGAAGTTACACAGAGGCAGAGGCAGTCGAATGATAGACCAAAAAAGCCACCAGGTTGAGTGTAGAGCCATAACTTGGCTTACCAACAGTTTATTTATGCTAGAAAGCATAATACATGTTTGTCAAAGTTAAGTCTTATGTGCCGTATCAATGTTTCCCTTGTCGTGTACCTTTCTCTCTCAAGTAAAACATTGAAAACAAGCTTGTGACGTCTCAGTTAACTATGGAGCCTGTTCATATTGACTATTTATTGACTTCACCTATGTCCCCCACCCATTTCATCAGGTGTAAAGTGACTATGAGCTTTTCAAGCCCCAGGGATACGAAAGTTAGACCATCCCCCTCAAACTTGGTCTGTGGACTGGTACTGGCTGTGATCACGTGTTCACCATGCAGTTTCCGCCCATCTCCTACCCTCTGATTATACACAACAGCATCCACAGTGAGCAGCTTTGAAAGACCCCATCTGCATGTGAGATTATCCATCACAATGAGGCTAAATTACACCGATCAAAATGTACCCTGGCTGAGAATTACCCCCAGGGTCTCCTGGGTACATGAGAACATCTCTCCTAGTAGACTGTCCCCAGAGAACTGCTCAAGAGAACCAAGGTGACATTACAATGCCAGAAGGAAGCTAGGACATGGAATCTGAAATCTGTCAACTTTGATTCATTCGAGGTACAGCAACTTATAAAACAGAAGCACATACACACATATTAACAGGTGAAATAATTTGGAAAAATCTGTGGTATACCACAGAAAGCATCTCAACCAAGGCGATGTGTTCAAGAAAACTGAAGTACACTAAGAACAAACCATAAACTTAGGTCCTGTCTGGCACCCACCTCCCTCCAATCTATCCTCTCTGGGAGGGTTGACTTCTTTCCCTCCACAATGCTTATAATTGAACGTTACAAACTATACCAAGAATAAATCTACCGGGGTCCCCTTCCTCCAACCAGAAAAAGGTTAAGCTTTTAATTACAGGCCCTCAAACTATCATTTTGTGCAATTAGCAATTAACTCTAATCGTTGATGAGAGAATGCAGAGCTGCGCTGGCAATTTCCCTCCTCCCCATCCCAGACTCGGTTATTTTAGTCTTGTTCTATTACAGAGGACAAGCCACAACCGCGGGAGCGCTCTTGTTCTTTCTCTCTTTCTCTTTCACACACTCTTACTTAAAGCCACATTTAATTTTTAACAAAATGGCATCTCAGCTTGCCATTGAGATGGGACTCCGAACCCCACAGCAGAACAGCGGAGCTTTCGCACCCCTCCTCTTCATCACTTTCAGGTTGGAAAGAAGAGTCCCCCGGAAGATGCTACCTACCGACCTCACTACATCAGCCCTTCCTAGGGGCTCAGGAGAGGGAGGAAAAGGGTTCCTTGCTGCCCCCCAGACCCCTCAACTGCCAGCCCCATCAAGCCTGGAGGCGGTGGCAAGAGCAGCAATAGTTGCATCAGCGCTCCTAGCCAAGGCGCCAGGAGGGTACAGTAGCAACTGTAGGGAGCTAGGGAGCGCACAGCTGCTGCGGCCGCAGGTTCCCTGGATCAGGAAATTAGGACAGGCACCCGGGATTGGAGGTGAGGACGGTGCGCGAGCCAACCAGCGGCCGCCCCGGGTCCCCCGTGAGCCCCGGGCCAACGCGCGGAGCAGTCGAGCCCCTGGAGCCATCCGGATGGCGGCGGCGACAGCCCCAGCCCCAGCCACTCACGCACGCACGCTGCCACTTGCCCCCGCACCCTCCTCACTGCGCGCGGGAGAGCGGTGCGTGCCTGAGCTGCTGGGCTGAGCTCCCCCGCTGGGGTCCCCGCGCCGCTCGGCCGCGCTCCTGCGGCCGCCCGGGTGGTTGCCCCCAAACCGCTCACTTGAGCTGTCCTCGGTGGCGAACGGGCTCCCCGCCCCCTCCTCCCGCGCCGTTCCCTCCCCTCTCCCTCCCCTTCTCTGCAACGCCTGCATTATTTTCCGCCCGCAGGGTCCGCGCGCACACCGCGGCCGCGGCGGGGGAGGTGACCGGGTGGGTGGTTGGGTGGGTGGCTGGCGGGGAGTAGAGTGTGCAAGTTGCAGGGAAAGGGTGCCCGCTCCTTGCGTGCTCTCCGTGCTCCCGGCTCTTCACTCCTTCCCCCTCCTCCTCGTCTCCTCCCTCCCCGCCCCCACCTCCTTCTTCCTCTCCGAAGGGCTGGTAACTTGTTGTGCGGAGCGAACGGCGACAACGACGGCGCGACGGAGGCACCATCCGGGCGGGCAGCATGGGCACGTCCGCGCGCTGGGCGCTGTGGCTGCTGCTCGCGCTGTGCTGGGCGCCCCGGGACAGCGGCGCCACTGCAAGCGGTGAGTGGGGACGCGCCCCTCCGCACTCGGCCCGAAACAAGCCGAGGCGTCCGCGATCGCCGCGTTCTGGGGGACCCCGGGGCTCCTCTTGCCCATCCCCTCCTAGCAGGCGCCTCTCCACGCTCCTCTCCTGCCTCCCCTCCCCACCCGGGTGGCGCCTCTGAGCTGTCAGAGCCGAGGTTACTGGGAGCCAGGCCCGGGGGACGGTGGGGTTTAGGGTGTCCTAAAGCGTCCCTTGAACTTGTTGTCATTCTTCTGTGTCCCCCTTCTTCCCAGAACCTCTGTTTTACATGGTTTTCACCCCCCATTGACAAGGGCTAGGGGATGTGGGCTTTGGAGCCACTGAACAATGGTTCTGCCTCCTCTGCCAGGCGGGCTGTTAGGACCGTGGCAGAGCACGGGGCCTGGAAGCCCGAGTGCGCCCCTCAGACTTAAGCAGGGTTGAGAGCGCACAGTGGGTGAAGGTGGGCGTCTCCGAGGACACCGGGCGCCAGGTGCCGGCCGAGCCGGGAGTCCTCGCGCTGCCGTGAGCAAGCGCACGTTCGGTGGGCGGCAGCCTGGAGGCCGAGCCATGACAAGTACGCAGCCTGCGCCCGGGACTGAGACTCCCCAGGCGCCGGGCCGTCTCTCGGGCTCCAAGAGTGGCTTTCAACTGGACTGTCCTCCGAGTGCTTTTCTTTCTCCCATCCCCGGGGATTCCGCAGCTACTGCGGCTTTTAAAAACCTCTGGGGTCTCTGAGATAACTGAACGGGGGAGGGGAGTGGGATCAAGACTTAATCAGGTTACTTTGCCGAGCCTCATTCTGGGCAACACTTTCCCCCAGAGAAACTGAGTCCCAGTGTAGTGACTGTAATTAGCCTTTATTCTGCACAATACGGCCCGAAGGTGTGGAGCTGGAGCGTGTGACTGGAGCTTGGGGAGGGCGGGGTGACTACTGTCGAGTCCCAGGGGGTCGGCACACTGGCTTTGGAGCCCTGTGTGTTTCCAGCACCCCATCTTGGGTCACACAACTTTCCAGAGCAGGTGATAAGATGCCTTCCTAACAAGGTCCGCGTCTGATCCTTGGCGGGCCACTGAAGAGGTCTTAGAGGTCTTAAGAGGTGACACCAAAGTGCTTGCTTGCCAACCAGCTCTAGGTAATTAGGGCAGAACGCTGTCCCAGCTCTAAATAGTCCACAATCCACATCTCCTGTCGCCGGGTAGCTTAGAAGGCCCGCCTGCGTGCGGTCACGTGTGTCCTGGAGTGAGAGCGAACTTTCAAGTGTGTGGTCAAGCTGTCTGTCGAGCTATGCTGGGGTGTTTAAGTCTCCCAGCGCCCCTGGGCCTTTGGTTCCGCTGTCCGGAGCGTGAGAAGCTGGGCAGGGCTTTTCTGCCCCATGCGATTGGCTGGTAGCTGGATTGCGTTTAGCTTGGTCACGTGTCTACGCGGAGTTAATTGAGCTGCCCCAGCTGGGTTACCTTTAAGATCAGCCAGGCTCAGAGGGGCCTTTCCCTCTGGCGCTTTCTCCAGCTGCACTCTGAAAAGGGCCCAGGTATCGTGACGCTAGAATCCTTCCTGTGACAAACCTCTGTGCCCAGAGAAGCCCTGCTTAACAGAACATTTCAGACGCTGACATTAATCATTAATGGATGAGTAATGTTAACTTATTAAACCATCTCTCAGAAGAGTGACTTGACTCGGGCTATATATTTTGTAGTATTTCAAAACACGAATGCATAAAATCCATTACTGACTGTGATCCGGGGAGTTGGGAGAAAGGAGTCTCCTTAGCTGCAGAACCTTTTGGATTCTTGGAATGTTTAAAGTGCTAACTTTCCATCAGGTGCTGTTTTTTACGGAGTGGTCGGAAAGCATCCAGACTGCTTCAAGGAGCTAGTCCAACACCAGAAGTTGTTGAGCTGGGATCAGGAAAGTGGGGATAGCCTTTGTTTCTCCTTTACTGCAAGTGGGCTATGGTGGTGCTGTAAAAAGTGGAAGAGAGAACCAGGCACAAACCTAAGCAGCCAGAGTGGGAGAGGCAGTTCTTTCTGAACTACAGCAGACTTGGAGTTGGTTGACCATAAGTGAACCCACAGTAGTGTCCTAAGTTCAAAGTCCCAAAACATGCAGAC
Source organism: Mus musculus (assembly GCF_000001635.26). Lineage (NCBI taxonomy): Eukaryota > Metazoa > Chordata > Mammalia > Rodentia > Muridae > Mus > Mus musculus. Next base: position 27,219,810 of record NC_000085.6, read on the forward strand.
TGATTTTTCTGCCCCAGACCTTCTGTGATTACTCTTTCTCTCCAACCCTTCCCTCTGCCCCCCACCAACACACACACACACACACACACACACACACACACACTAAACTGCCTGACACAGGGGAGGCATGTGTGTATAGAGTTTCTGCAAGGAATTGAAGTGAAGGGACACTAACAAACGAGAGATCGCAAGGACTGATGGCAGAACACATGGGGGTTCTAGGACTCTTGCCTCATATAGATTAAGCCTAGGTATAGATTAAGATACGGTGTGTTGTACAGTCTTCAAAGCCAGAGTTCTGCAAGAGCTCTTCCAATCTGACCAGTGACTCTCACTTCTCTTCCCCTGGGACTGAGAAATACCAGAGTATCTGCAGGTAGGAATCTGAAAGACCAGGAGAGATAATTCCTGGCTTACCAGAGCATCAAGAAAAGGCAGAGACCGTAGCAATCCATGCAGATGAAGGCTTTCTTTTTAAAAAGAGAGTCACAACCCAAGCTTCATGGGCAGCGCATTTCCCAAAGCCCGAAGCAGCTTTTTGCCCAGGTTCATTCTCTTACCAGTACCTCTAGTGCTGTGTCATCTCTACACAATTCTGCTTTTAATGCTTGAGTCTCTAGAGACCTACACTGTGTATATAAAGTTCAAGTTCAGTAGAGCCAACATAGGTTAAGACTTCAGGCTGACCAACTGCACTTGTAAACCTGTGTAAAGGTGGCTCCCTCCATCTTCTAAACAGTGGCAAACCTGATCATCAGATTCCTGCTTCCTAAAATATGAGTAACCTCAGACAGGACTTCCCGGTAGAACTTCTTGTGAAGGTTCTAGAAGAGCTAAAGAGCTGTTGTGACCCCTTTCTGTTCCCTGGACAGTGTCAGAACCATAAAACGTGTGCCTTAAGATGAAGAGCACAGACAGGGCCCCAGGCATATGGCTTCAGGTTTAGATCCCCAAACCCTGACAGTTACCAAATGGCATAGAAAGAGAAAATGTATAGTAACTATTTTCTAGTCTCTCACAGAGTGTCAAGTGGTTCTCAGTGGAGGTAAGATGGAGATGGAGCTGTTCTCATTTCAGGTCCTGGTCTTGATTGGCTTAACTTGACCTTGTTTTGGAAAGCCACTGGCAGGTGCCAGCCTATGAGACATTAAGGACATCACAGAGCCCAAACAGGCCTGAAGTGGTGCTTGTCACATAAAGATCTGGCTTACAACAGAGAGTCTCACTGACTAAGACAGCTGTCCTCCGAAAGGCAGGTGATAGAGTCATCTAACTTGAGATAATCTCAAGAGATGATCACCCAGGACGATCCCCCAGACCACAGCACGCAGATGGCTTTCAAGAAAAATAGAAGCTCTTCTTTGGAGGTTATGACTGAAATGTACTTATTAAAAAGGAAGAATGCAAGACTCTATCCCCTTCTAGCTGAGGAGGGGATAATCTGAGGACTGGTAGCTTTTTCTGAGGTCTCCAAGGCATACTCTAACCCAGTTCTTGGAGAACCTACTTGTAAGTAAAACTGGCTCAATTTTACTCTATTTGTTTTTAATATAAATCTGTATTTTTCTGCTTAGCTCCAGGGTTGGTTTGCAATCATGGCCCTAAACACGGTTAATTCCAGCTAGTTAGATATGCTAACTGTGGTGTAGCTACATGAGAAAGCACCTTAAACTGGACCTGCTTTGCCTTCAGGTGGAGAAAGAACCCTGGATGATTTGGGCCTGTTAGTCATTTTTATGCTCTAAATTAGATCAGTGTTTGTGAAGGGGCCTTGCACTAACTTTTTCTGGTATACATGCTCAGCTTTGTGTGGTAGAAATGCTCGACTTTGTACGGTAGAGATGCACTGTGTGGAGGAGAGAGGGTGTGCCTGAGCCAGCACTTAAGAAGTACATTTAGGGCAAGAAGCTACAACTTGGAAGGGTCAGGCACTCACTAGAATGGCCAATTCTGCCACCACCAACTTGGGGCATCTGGGTTGGCAATTGGCCAGTAGTCTTTAGGTGTTTAAAAAAGTCTTGCCATGGAGGTGAGGGAGTGGGGGGGGGATGCAGTTTGCCAGGAAGTGATGATTGACATTTGAGTGTTCATATGTTATAACCACATTTCCTGCAAAGAATTTAGTGTATACTGTCCTATTCTCTATACCTGCCTCTAATCTTGAATTGTCCTAAGAATGCTTTCTCAAGATATAAATTATTAACTGGCCAGGAGGTTTACCAGGCAGGATATAAAATCCCTTCTGGCTTTAGCATATTAAAGTCTAAGTTGCTAGTGAACTTGAAGTCAGTCTCCTTTGTATATCTGCTCAAGACCACGTGGTAACAGGTCAGCATAGAAGCCAGAAAGCTGCCCACTTGGTGCCATGTTTTTGTAGGAAGTCAAACCAGGAAAGTCAAGATGCAAAAGGAGGTGATCGTAGAAGCTGTGAGGGGAATGAGCAGACCTGGTGCTTCGTAATCACAAAAGCCACTGACATCAGCTGAAGATGTCCCGTGAGCTCCCAAGTGCTGCTTTGATCATCGCTCATAATGTTTCCCTAAAATCACCAGCAACTTAGACTTTAATACGCCAAAGCCAGAAGGGATTTTATCTCTGCCAAATGGTCTTACGAAGGTAAGGATTCAAACAACCATAGTGGCTATGGCCAGCATCCCCAAAGAGCAGTAGTATGTCAAAAGTAAGACCTGGGTCTGACACACCAACCTCCTAACTTGCTCAGATCTTTCATGTGTTTTAGAATCTCTCTCCTGTGGGAGTGTGGCTGACACACTCACTGTGGCAGACAGGTGTGCAACATGCCTTGCTTTTTAATAACTCGCCACACAGATGGGTTAAAAGTACTCTCGTGGGCTCAGAAAGCAGGCACCTTTATAACTTTACCTTTCAAAGATTCTACCAGGCAAAACTTCATTTAGCAGGTCACACTTCACTTGAAGTTTAGACAAGCTGAGAAAATATTTTGACAAAAGTCTATAAGTCAGAACAGCTTTACAGGTTAATTCATTAACCAACTAATACAATCATGGCTGTTGACTAGGACATAGCAAATCTTTGGATTCTGGGTGATAAATCCTCAGTGCACTGGCTCTGGGAAAGGTATGAAAACTTTTGGGAAGTAAGCCAGATCTTCCTTGTTTCTTGGGAAAGAATTTAAAGACCCAGAGGGGCACAGAGGGCCTCCATGGAGAAGTGCAATCTGAACCTGCCCCCTTGGGGGAAGAGGATGGAATCAGATGGACAAATGTAACCAAAACATCAGTGAGAGTGGTCGAAGGCAGGGGACATAAGGGAAGCCCCTTAGAGCCCATAGCTCCTTAGCTCTGCTGTTGTAGCCAGAACAGATGGCGGGTGATCACTGAGAGGAAGAAGTCAGGGCAAGCTGGTAGGGAACTGAGACTCAATTCTAGAGGCAGTTGGAAGCCAGGAAATGATCCTATCCTCGGCCCTTCTGGATATTCTAAGTGGCTTAAATCACTCTCTTAATTTGGATAGAGACAGCAACAGCCCGGAGGCAAAGGGAAGGGTGACTTAAATTTAGACCGAGTGAGAAATGAAGGGTTACCCTTGGCCAAGATTTGATGGCCCAATGGCAGGGGAGAAGGATCCCGGCTCCCTCTGGGCTACTGAGTTAGAATAAGAGGCAAGCCAACTGAGGATAAAACTCAAAGAGAAGAAGGTGGGTTTTAGATCAAACTGCTTTATGTTGCATGTCTGGCAAGCCATCTAGATGAATGTTTCCTATATCATGTGCTCAAAAGCTGTATTTGGGATGTCATCTACATGTCTGTTCTAAAACACTTTCATTTCTCTCCTTTCTGAGCCCAGTGACAGACATGAGGGCTTATGGGGGATTAACAGTGTATTTAGTATTCAATTTCAATTACAACCTTGTAAACAAAGTCTCTTCCATGTTATATGTTGCCTCTGTAACTTCTTGGTCTTCATGCTGATGCCCCTTGGGCTACTCTCCATCTCCAGGCAGATAAGGTACAAAGCCTTTACAATGACTTGGTCAATGTACCCTCATCAAGAAAATCAAGAGACTTAGTCCTTCTAGGAAAAGCTGCTAGGGGAAATCTAGCAACATATTTAAAAGGCTACGATGGAAAGAAGAAAAACGGGCCCTATCTCAACTATAAAGCTATGCTGTGGAGTGTCGTTCTTGAGAAGGAAAACTACTTCATTCTTGATGGATTTAAGCAGACTGTATTAGGCAAATTCTAAGCAAATGGAATATTCTAGAATTATGCAGTCCTGTATGGGTTACTGTTGGGTTTTTTGTGCTTGGTAGGTAGAATGGGATTTAGAGCCAGAGTACCTGAGTTCAGATCTTTGGTAAGCCCAGGGTAATCTTGGGCAAGTCACCATATTTTTCTTTTCCAAAACTGTGGAGAGGAAAAGGGGAAGGGTCATATAGAACCAGTGATTAAAGACATGAGAAGTCTTTAGAGCAGCAACTGGCCAACAATGAAAAGCATTTATTTGCTGTATTTAGGATTCTAAGATAATCCCTATCCAGTATAAATGGAACAACTGTGACAACTGAACTGTAAAATTCATTAGTCTGCATCTCAGAGCCTCTTCCTGGGCACCTTGCTATAGACTTTGCTGCTGACAGCCTCTCATTCCTGTAGGAAAACTTTTTCTTTTTTTGCTGACTCAGAAGTCTGCTTGTCCTAAAAGGAGTTTTAGCCTATGAATAGGATTGGCATTAAACTAGCAAGCAGTAGAGACGAAGTAGACTAAAAATAAATGCCCTTGGTGGCCCTAGATGTGCCAAAGGGAATGGACTGAAGAAAAACCAGTAGATGATAGCACCCTTACCATGTCTGCCAGTGAAGTGAATGCTGGGCCTGGCAGAGTGTGGCAACCCTCTACCCCTCACAGATTCAAGTTCTTCTGAGCCTAATACTCTGATGTCTGGAATACTCAATATTCCAGACATTCAAGCAAGAGGACTCCTGCCAACATTACTCAAAGCCTACAGGGAAATCTGTGGCCCATCCTGAAAGCCAGCTAGGCTATTCACTGTAAGGCCTATGCACTACTTCACTGAAGCTCACACACTGATTTTCCATGTTAACCCTTGCAGAACCAATTAGACAATGGCGAGCTGACTTCTCTGTGCACTCAAACCCTTACACCGCCCCCCACCCCTGCCCCAAGACCCATAAACGGCAGGTCGCAGAGTGAATGTGAAGTGCGTAGGTGAGCAAACCTCCTGGAACATAGATATTTTCTGAAGCCTGGTGCCACCTATTCAAGCGACAACAGAAGCATTTGGGAGAGTGTAGCTATTACTAACTCTAATAGCCACATGAGTGGATAGACACAAGCCAATCCAAATCTCTGGGCTCAAAAGGACAAAGGTATTCCTACTCAATATTAGAGGTAGAGGAAACTTAGAAAGTTTGATCTCTTCACGGAAGAGGAGCCTTTTCATATTCCTAAACTAATACCAAGAGTCTTTCTCATTTGCAGTGGAGGCAGAGCTCCAGGCTCCATGCCTCTCCCCTCTAGCCTGCCCCCACCCCCATTCCTTTAGCCTCAAGCTACTTCCTAGGAACACTGAAGCTTTAAGGAATCCACTGAAAACTGTATTTTACCTCCAGCTTCCCACCTTTCAGAACAGACAGATGCAGGGGTATAGAGTGCCTAGCATTTCCACTCCCAAGGTTCTTTATGGTGTACAGTGGCTTTAGATCAGCTTAACAATTAAAAGAAACCTGGTGATGGATGATTTCATGCCAATTGTTCCCTCTATGTACTGTAAGAGTGAACTTGAGATTTAACGTCCATGGATGAAAATAGACTACAGGTCTACAATCCTATAATCCCCAAAGCTTTGAGAACCAAAAGCTTCTTAACTCATGTGGCGCTTTTGGTTCTGGACCTCTGAGCAGCAGTGGTCTCAGTGGAACATCCGAATGGAAAGGTAGAATCTTTTTGGGACCTGCAGAGAAAATCCTGTAGTATTCCAGGGTGGTGGCTGGGGTCTCTGTGTTCAATTTAGTGGCTGAGCTCTCCCTGCTGTGCATGGAACACAGAAGTGAACAGAAGCAGGGAACACTTCCTACCTAGCAGCAGCCTCTTAAAATGCTCAGGGAACTGGAAATCTGAGCTGCACCAACGCTGTTGATTCTCTTTAGAGGACCTTTATCAAGCCAGCTGGCTTTTCGTCCATCCTTTTCTCCATCATCTTTTAGATAAGCAGAGATGTTTCAGTAACCATTGTCTTCCTCATGTACATTTTTCCTCTTTGATAATGGAATGTCACGTGTGTCATAGTAACATACAACTTTCCGATAAGCAAGCAGAAGCCTTGGTGACATGGACACATGTTAGCAAAGAAAAGCTAGACATTAGATCCCTTTCTGCTTTAGGATATTGGAATGAACAGATGAAAGTGCTATGTCTGTTATAACCCTGTTTTGAGCCAAACCTCCAGGGATTTTAACATAACCTATTACTGTTGATAGCTTGTGTATTACAACTGGATCCAGAGTCCAGAACGACCAGGAACAGTATATTAGCTTTATCAGGTTATATGTTGGGCTTTTAGCTCCAAGACAGCTTGAGGGTCTACAAAATCCATCACATGAGCCTCATTTTTTGAGGATGTCCTCTCCCACAAGCCTAATCCTGGGGCTAAAAATATTTTTTCCAAGTCTCTCTGGAAGTCTGATGGCATGGTTATCATTTCTCCCTGAGTCTCTCTGGAAGTCTGATGGCGTGGTTATCATCCTCACTATATAGATTTCAATGTTAATGGTTTGGGCTCATTTTGACTTTTGCTCTTCAAAAGTAAAGCCTTAGAAGTCACTCTTTTTGCCTTTCCTGTATCCTAACTGCAGGGAGCTATCCTTTCCACATTTGTTTGTTTCATTCTATGTTCTCTGAGTGTAGATCCTTTTTCCTAATGAAGTCCTCTGAGTGGATTCCTGCCATTCCTGTAGTCCTCAAAGCTGAAAGGTTATAGAGCTGTAGCAAATGGCCTCAGGAACATAGACCTCCAGCTCTGAGAACTTGGAGAACATTCCAAGGACTCATGGTGGCAGGAGGAGAGAGGGTGGGGCGAGAGAGAGGGAGGAGGCAGCCAGGTGCCTCACACTTGGCTTCTCCGTTTTGAAACAAACAACTGATGCTCACCTCTTGTTCCCTTTGTAACTCCCTAGTATTTTTTTTATTTGCTAAAATATTTGTAGAACGAATAAACATTATGAAATGGTGGTAGAAAATATCATCAAGTTATATTGCTTGGTAGCCAAGTTCTAGCTAGCTAAACGTTTAAGAGCAGAAAGCTCCATATAGATTTAAAAAGCCATTCTGGAAGGTAGTCACACCTTGGTGTTAATCTTGTCTTGGGCCGAATTTTAAACTCTTTGGGAATTAGCCACAAGTGCAGCATTCTTCCTGACAGCAGGGCGGAGTTGACACCAGGGAGACCAACTAGAGCATTGTGCGGTTCACACAAGTGTTCCAGTCTGTGCTTGCCTCTGCCCTCTCTGTTTCTATGCCAGCATGCCCCAGCTGCAAGTGCTGAGAGGTGGTAGGAAATCGGAAGGCTTTCTGCTTGGAACCACCCTCCCCCCAGCAAATCTGCATGCACCCTGGGAAGAAAGCTGGGTTCTGCAAGTCCAGGCAGTGTATTGAAGAGAGGCCTTTAAGGGACAAGAGCTACATCTTTTATTGCAATCTGCAATCTGGTCTTGTAGAAGGATAGAAGTGCTAATGACTAAAGCACCTGAACAGTCACTGTCCTGGCCATGGAGTACCGCCATGAAAATCTTAGTTCACACCTCTCTAAAGGACATGTCCATAATGAGCCAAAGCCACTGAGCCCAGGCAAGCAGAGTCAGCTCTATGGCTTGCTCTCCTTTTCTTTCGTGGCACCCCGTTGTCTCCTAACCATGCTTTCTTGATGCTTTTGATTTGTTTTGGAGCTGGTTTGTAAATGTATGTTTTCCAAAGGAGGCCTCAGTTTTTAAGATACATGACCATTATCTATCTGTGGTTTCTGCTTGCCACCCTCACAAGTAGTTTACTCTTACCTGGTGATAGCAGAGTCACTCTTGAGTAAAGTGGTGCCTGTAGCCAGGAAATGCTATGAAAGGATTAGGATGGTCTGCATGTTGTTGCCCGCCCCCTCCCCCCCCCACACACAGACAATTTATGCAAAGAAGAGTCTTGAGGCCATTCGATGGCCCCTTGTGTCTCTGATCTAGCTAAGTTCATTAATCCTGGTCTGACTCCATTGGCTAAAGATCACTATTCCAGCCACCATGTCCATTTTTTTTAGAAATAAAAGGGATTTTTAATTACATTTATTTACTCATGTATGTATTTATGTGTATATATGTGTACACATGTGCCATAGCATAGATGAGAGGTCAAAGGGCAATTTACAGGAAGCAGTTCTCTCCAACCCTGTATGAATAAAACTTAATGTCTCAATCTTGGGAGCAAGTGCCACTTCCTGCTGAGCCATCTCACCTCTAGATCATGGAAGCAAAAACTAAAGGGAAGGAAAATGAACTCCCTGTTCTTTTAGAGAGACAGCCATGCATCACATAATGATAGAGATAAGTCCTACACTCTACAGTTCATTGTGCAATTCATTGTTCCTTTACTTAAACACACAGCAGTGGTTGTCTTGGTTACTATCCTATTGCTGTGATGAAACACCATGAGCAAGGCAACTTATAAGAGAAAGTACTTCACTGAGTACTGCTTACATAGGCTTAGTCTATGACCGTCATCATGGGGAGCATAGAAACAGGTAGGCAGGCATGACACTAGAACAAAAGCTGAGAACTGAGAGAGACAGAAACAGAGAAACAGAGAGAGCACTTAGTGTGGACTTTTAAAACTTCCTAATCATCCCCACAGTTGCACCAACCGGGAACCAAACATTAAAATGTATTAGCCTATGGGAGGCCATTCTCACTCAAAACACAATGGTTTGACTTCATACCTGGGTTATAGGGTCTAGTCTATTGCTTCTAGGCTCCCTGCATACAGCATAGTACTTGCACTAAATTTTGTAGACATCCATAACGCAACGGCAGGTATGTGTGTAGCCAGATATATTAAAACATGGAAAAGGCACACACAAATATATCTGCACAAGGTTAACAGGGTATCTCTGTGCAGGATGCTTAGCGTGAGTGGACTTGGCAGAGTTGGCAGTTGCTCTGGGTGAGCCTGTGAGTGAATAAAAAGTGAGATCCAAGGCCTAAGACATTGCTGTCACTTCAGAAACACTGTATCCTTAGTGGGCCTTTGATTTACAGTAAGTTTATAAAAATATTTCTGCTTTCAATAATGAATATTCTTTTTTCTTTTTTCAACATTAAAAAAAATGTTTATTCAGGGTGCACAGCACCAGTGTGACAGTTGGTAGACAAATTTCAGGAGTCATTCCACCGTAGGTTCAAGAGCTTGACCCCAGGTGATCAGACTTGGATAGCAAGTGCCTTTACCCACTGAGCCATCTACCTCACCTTAAAAATATATTAAACTCTAATAACAGCTTAAAACACATGGTGCACAACTATGCAAAAAATTGTCTCTACATGCTCATTCTACAAGCTTTTCTGTATTTATCTTTTTGTGTTTCAAACGTTTCCTAAGAGCAAAGCCACGGTCATACACCTTCTCCTGAGCCTATTGAGTGCCGGGCCTGTTAGTATCGCCCCCTGTGTGCTTGAAACTATCCTCTACAACAGTAAGGCCTTCTGGACTCTCTCCTGAAGGAGGTGACGGGAACTCTCGCTTATGCCCATGGTGCTTTGTATCTTCTTTTCAATCAGAAAAATCTCTATGAACATACCTCCCTATCAGTGAATACATTTGTGTTGGGTGTCCATGTTTGCCGATACATCCCCAAGCTACTTAAAGCCCATAATCTTCTCCTAACCCTTGAATTTTCTCAGAGGTGGTTTCTTTTCTTCTGAAGTTTCCTTTTGCTAGTTCTTCATCTGGGTGTCCTCTATACGCTCACAAGTATGTTGCTCCATTGCAGTTTTATGGTTACCATTGGAGATGGTGACATATTAGCCAAAATATCACCAGCCAACATGTGTCTGGATTTCTTAGAAGCTACGTAATTCCTGTCTGCTTGCATGCCACCAGTTAGAACCTGCTATCTCAGCTGTGGCTCTCTGGGGGAAAGGCTAGAACTCCGATGTTCAGTTTTAGTTTGTTGCCCAGTGAAGGAGTCTGCAACTGTTTTCCACTGTCCCCAAACTCATCCCAGTCTGGCCCCCTAGAAAGACACAGCTTGCTGAGTCTGCAGCTGTTCCTATCCATCGGTCTTGGGGAACTTGTATCTCTAAATTACCATCTATGCATGCATTGATCAATGTCCCTTCTTCCTCCTAGGGAAGAAAGCCAAATGTGATAGCTCCCAGTTTCAGTGCACAAATGGCCGCTGCATTACCCTGCTGTGGAAATGTGATGGAGATGAAGACTGTGCGGATGGCAGCGACGAGAAGAACTGTGGTAAGTCTTTGGCAGTCTTGTTCGTCACCAAGCTTTAGGTCTAGTTTGGACTTATGCATCTGACTTAATGTGCACATGTTCTTCTAGCCTCTGCAAATATATTGAGATTCTGTAAGTAAAACTCACTGGAGTATGACCGTGAATCAGAGTCCAATGAATCTAGACTGGTCTAGAGGAATAGAATTGAATACTTGACATGAGGAAATCACCTTGAATATAGAATGTTGACTACCAAGAGGGATTTCTTTCAAATGACGAGATCTGATTTATCATACCTCAGAAAAATGTGCTGCTGGAAACTGAGAAAGGAAAGAGAGGACCAGACATAGAAGCAGGCAGAAGACTGCATAAAGTAACTTTATAAATACGCAAATGGGGGAATTTGATGGAGGGATGACTTAGTGGTTAAGACTGTCTACAGCTTTTTCAGAAGGCCTGAGTTCATTTCCTACCACCCAGATTGGACAGCTCATAATCTCCCTGCTTTAGGGGATCTGACACCCTTATTTGACATCCATGGGCATCCCCTGTGTATCCACGTGAGGACACACATATGGTATACAATTATGCAGAAATGCACACGTATGCATATAAACAAAATAAATACATCTTTAAATTCACAAATGGCTCTGATCCAAGAATGTAGAAAGCTCTGGACATTACAACATCCCCTAACATTCCAGAGGTTAATTAACTGCTATAAAAATGACAAGACAACAACAGGCATCAAAGATCAGAAAAAGATTCTACTTGTTTGTTTGTTTGTTTACAATACTTGCTTCTACAAAACCATGAGGCAGAGTAGAAACTATTCCCCTTCACAAACGAATGTGACTATAACAGCATACCATTGATCAGAACCTACCAAAAAGGTCATGGTGAGAAAGGCCTGTGTGCATTGGCCCCATAACCTCATGCCATAAAGAATAACTGAGAACTGTATGTCAGCATCACATGGACCTGGATATTTTGTTGAAGTTTACTTATTTACTCTGTTCTGTGATGGAAAAAAAAATCCCAGCACAGTGTTGCAAGGGAAGTGTGACCATTGTCGTTTGCCTTTTGAGAGATGGTGCAGACAATGCTGGAGGAACATGTGTATTCCAGCACGTGGGGATCAGAAGAAAAATAAAGGCCATGTGGGGTTTTATTGACTGTCTTGTTGGTTATTCCTTCAGCGCTTCTTTATTTATCAGCATTAAATTGTCACGGACATTATCCACTCTCAAATTGACCATAGTAGTTGTCAGGTGCCAAAATGAGCCCTCTCCAAAATTGCAGCCATGTACCTACCGGTCAAAGGTTACATGGGGAAGTTGGAAGGTGGCTTCAGAAGTTTTAAGTAAGTGTGTAGTTTTTGCATTTCAGACACACATTCTTATCCCTTCCCTGTTTACCTCCCAGGAGCCAGCAACAAAGCTGCAGACAGATGTGTTTAATTTATCCCACCTCAAGAGATCTTGAAATGTCAAGGCAGCAAGACCCCGGGTGCTTCTGTGCCAGTGCCAGCTCTGAAAGTCCATTCTACAGCTGGGGAAACTTGTCCCCAGTCTCAAGACCAAGGCTAGTTCTCCTGTGCTATCCTTCTCCATTGTGGGCTTTTAATGTAAAGATTTCACTCTGCACCGCAGAACACCGAGTTTCCTGCTACTTCTAGGTTGTTTAAAGTCTATAGTTCTCTCAACTCATCTCTCACTAAGGGGACTTTCAGCTGTTTTATGGTTGTAAGGTGTGAAGCTACCAAAAAGTCATGTATTGAGCAAAGGACATCTTACACCTATTTTTATGCTTCCCATTATAGGAGGTTTTATCATCTAGCTCACCAGAGACACCCGGGTCATCATAGGAACAGTGACTGGACTTTTTTTTAAGTCCTTTCTGCATGAGTACTCTCAACCAGCCACATGGTAGAGGATTTGGGTGGTGGAAATTGGTAAATGAACAGCGAATCAAGATCTCTTGCGGTGGCATAAATTAAATATATCAATAGGTAGATTTGTTGTTGCTGGCTCCCAGGAGGGAAACAGGAAAGGGGTAAGCATTATCAAAAGCAGCCTGAAATGTGTGTCTGGAATGGAAAAACTACACCCTTACTTAAAACTTCTGAAGCCTCCTTCCAACTTCCCCATGTAACCTTTGACGCGACTGTAGTTGCGGTTTTCGCGAGGATCCTTTTTGCACTTGACAGCTACTACGATCAGTTTGAGTGTGGATTTCTTATGCCACTTGCTTCTGCGACTTCCCAGAGTATGTATCCAATGGCTTTCCTCCCCTGTGGAACGCTTTCTATCTGCATGTCAGTATTAATTTGAAGGCTTTTCTTTGCCCCTACAGTGTATGCTCAGAATTGCGAAAGATGATCTCTATGAAGATGTGTCCATATTTATCTTTGCTCTAACTCTTTGTTGCACAGTTGATCTTTCATATCATGACATTTTCTACTTGCAAAATCATCTGCTTTCTTTATGGCCAGTTACCCTGTTTTCACTTTTGCAACTAACAGAGCTGACCACAGGTTGAATTGTAGCATCAAGCCCCATAGCCTGGCCTTGGTTTCCATATGGGCCCAGGAGAACACAGGCCTTGTATAGTATTTGCTGTGTTAACGTTGTATTATGATTTTAAAAATGGGTCAATTTATGAGTTGGCATGGCTTTGCATGGTTCCTTAGCTACGTTCAAGGATATGAATAAGCCCTTAGGATTCATCATAATTTACCAGCCCATGCTGAGTGTTATAAAGTGACTGTCTTCCAAGTGTATAGGCTTAACAAGAAAGGCATAAGAACAAGCCATAGCCTTCAAGGCCTCTACCCAGCTTAAACCACTTGTGCCCAGTGATCTCTTAGAAATTTGCAAAGTATTGTAGGCTTTGACTGATTTACAAACACAAAAAAAAAAATGATGAGAGGGGTTTTTAAAATGGACTTTTGAGTAGAAATTATAGACACATAGGGATGGAGGAATCTAGTCTAAAAAGACAACCACAGTATGTTGGTATCTCATCTAGCTACTTTGGCAAAACTCTTCCAGATTGTGGGACTCCTTCGTGGGTACGGTGATCAAACTGCCTGCTTTGTTTATATTTATTTTCCTAGTCTAATTAATTGGTGGCAAGTTGTAGCGTAACTCTAAGTCTCTAGTAGTAGAATTGATATTTTGCCTTAGGCTATTTGATGGGAGCTGTGAATTATGGGACTTAGTCCTGGCAGCTCCAGTGACTTTTAGTTGGTTGATGTTAAACCAAACTTTGGCTGAAAGCCTAAAATCTCTTTGAATTCCAAGTCCTACCACTTGTTACAAGTGTTATAATTGGCTTAAGCTTGTCTGGTGTGTGAGTTCCTCTACCTCAGTAGACCAGCAAGCGTGGCAATATCCAGTTCTAGAGCATACCTCTGCATTGTGACAATTGTCACTGAAGCAGCCTTGGTTTTCACTGCTGGGACACAAATACTATAGGTAAAGAGGCTTAAATGATAGAAATTTGATTTTAGGATTCTGGGTGTTAGGAAGACCCAAAACAAAGAGACAAATAGAGTGTCTGATAAAAGCCCTCTTTTCTGAAATGCAGAAGGCTGTTTTCTTTCCATGTCCTCCCATGGTAGGAGAGAAAGGAGAAGGAGAGATGGGAGGGTGGCAAACAAGCACTCATGTTTCTAATAAGGGCACCGATCCCATTGGAGAAGGTTCTAGCCTCGCCTCCCTCAGGTCCTCCCTCCTACAACAGAGCTGTAGGGATTTCAAGATGTGAAGATTATGAAGACACACATACTTCATAACAAACAGTTATCCTAGGATCCAGTAGGAAATCTTTTCTATGGTTTGTCTCTTCTGGAGTTCACGTTGAAGTCTGATTTTTGATAGTATTGTGTTGAGAGATGGTAGGGTACTTAGGAAGTGATTAGGTCAGCGAGAGAGAATAAATCCTTTTTCCCTGACCCTGATTAATCACTAAGAGAGTCGCCTAGGAAGCAAGCCACACTCCAAAGCAAGCAGGTGTTGGTGGAATGCTCTCAGGATTCCCAGCTCAGAACCTTGAGTTGAAATAAGTTTCTTTCCTTTATAAATTGTCCACTCTCAAATGTTCTGTTATAGGGACAGAAAATGGTCTTGGAGGAAAAACACCTCAGAGTGTGTGAATGCGTTGGAAGAAATCCATGGTGCTAACATTGTACACAGATGAGATCATTTTAAGATGACCCCTGGGTCATAAGACAATGGACAACCTTTGTCTTTCCTTGACTTTCTCATCCTCTGAGTCTCTCTAATGAATAACTCCCTCCTCTGAAACCTATGAAGAAAAGATGAGCTCCCTAGAGCTCAGCCCTAGAGATGCCAACAATTTGAATATCAGTCAGCTGATTCAGCATTGTTTTTAAAGGGAAACATACTTAAATATGGTTTTTACCTTAATCAGAAAACTGAGGTCTGGGGCAAATGATATTAATTCTAACTCTGAGAATAAACGTTTATAGTAAAGAAGACGTGTGCTGAGTCTGACTTCGTGTGCAAAAACGGCCAGTGTGTTCCTAACAGATGGCAGTGTGACGGGGATCCTGATTGCGAAGACGGTTCTGATGAAAGCCCTGAACAGTGCCGTGAGTGTGCCTTGACTTGCTTTGGACTAGACCTCCTTTGTGCTGTTCTGTCTCCGTTCTAAGTGATGCTTTATCGATTGCTTGACATTCATTTTTCTTTGCCTGCCTGAAACTTGAGGCCAACTGACTTGAAGGTCATTCCAGCTATTAACAGTTACTCCCTCTCCTTTAAAGACTGCTCTCCCTAGTCTAACAAGACTGACATTCTCTTGGGTAGCTTCCTCATTGAATACTTAAGACTGAAGCCAGCAGATTCAATTAAGAACTCCTTGACTAGGTGCATAGATCTCAAATGTCTGACAGGAACTGGATAGATGGTTTCCCTGATCCTGGAAGTAAAATCGAGATGTGAAGGTTTCCTAAGAGACACACATAAGCTTTGAAACAACCAGATTTTTTATACTACGAAAATATGCTATTATTAAAACAGGAAGATGATTAGTAATAGGATAATTTGGTTTTTTTTTAAACAAATGTGTAACCAAAAGCAGGGGCCATAGAGTTTGTTACTGAGTAAGAAAAACTTCATGAAGGTACAAATAATTTCTCTTCTCATAGGCTGATATTCAAGAGCAAGTTTCAAAGCCCCAGAGAAAGGTGTGTTGGAATCACACTGGGATCATTTGGAGGCTAAGATGAGGGCAAGTCTGATGATTCACTGCAGTAGAGGCCTGCTCACACAGAATAAATAGGATTGACATAATCCAAGTTTAGGTTTAGGGTATGATTATGAAAATACCTAAGGTTGGACTTTCATTGTCTAGCAAAGAAGTGAACTGTTTTGTCAATGAGTTAGGGTCCTAGACAGAATCTTCAGCCCCATGTTTCAGTGGTGAATGACATGGTAAAAATCAATAGTCAAGGCATATCCCTGCTTTATGGATACAATGAAAGATGTGAAAAGGGGACTTAGGAAGGAAACTGTTCCATAGTAGGTGTCCTAGAGGTAACGCATCTGACCTTTAATGGAATCAGGATTAGGTGACAATATCTGGTATGCCCACTGATATCCAAACATAAGTAAGGGACTAGGAGTAGGCTAACAAATCAACTTAACCGTGCCAAGTAAAACAAAAGCCAGAACTAAGCGTGCGGCAGAACCTTGAAAGAGTAACCCAGTCAAGGTTCTCAGGTACGCTGCCAGGTGGCCTTGCTTGGCGTAGCTTCTAAGGACGGAGCTGGCGAAGGATCTGCCTGGCTTCCACTACCCAGTGTGCCTGTGTACCTGACCACTGAGCCCCAGGTGTTGCACTTCCAGGCAGCACGGGAGCAGCAACTTTGCACTGACCAGTTTGGAGGCTCTTTTGAGACTGTATGTCATCAACAGATATGAGAACATGCCGCATAAATGAAATCAGCTGTGGCGCCCGTTCTACTCAGTGTATCCCCGTGTCCTGGAGATGCGATGGTGAAAATGATTGTGACAATGGAGAAGATGAAGAAAACTGTGGTAAGAAGACCAGTGTGCAGTGGCATATCCCAGAGACCCTTTTCCTAAAGAAAGGCAGGCAAGGGATGCTAACTTAAGCCTGAAGACCCAGTGCCGCTGACCCACTTTGCAGTGGCTTTGCTGTCTGCTCAATATTTGTCCTTCCTAACCACCATAAAACTGTGAAAGGCCTTTTCCTGCTGATTGGCCATTGCCTGGTATGTCTTCCAGGCAGATAGAAGCAATCAGAGAAGTCATCTTGGTGCTTACATTCAGCATAGTTCAGCATAGTACATTTAGCACAGCCTAGTAAGGTTGCAGCGATGTGGGCTTTTGTCTTTTATGACAGTAACTCATGGGCCTTTCTTACAGTGGCTCAATAAAACTAGAAAGTGATGGGACCAACAGACACATTCCTAGGTTTAGTTAGATTAGCTTCTTGGAATAAGGTACATGAGTATGAGACAAACATTTCCACCAACTGGAATCTATGGCTAAGTTAGCTGAGAAACATGACCTATCATGTTGCCAGCAAATACAAAGCCTACCTGACCTTTGTGTTCTATTACGATGCCTATCTCTGAATGCTAGTGCTGTTTCCTATTCTTTCATGCTTATATTCTTGGAAAGTCTAGAATCAAGTGTTCCATGTTAAAGGCGAGGCCCTGGAGAAAATCTGCGGGTTAAATAAACATGACCCTGACTTCTTTCAAACTACTACCCCTTTAAGACCCCCCCCCTATAACCTGAGTTTGATGAGTTTAATGAGGACAGGCTGCAGTAGTATCCAAGGGAGCTCAGGGTCCTTGCAGGTCAAACACTAGTCTGGCAGGTTCAAGTCATTTTGTGATTGTAATACCACTGCACCTAGTCCAAGGAGTTTCACGTTCAGTCACAGACCTGAGCTTCATACTTTGCCATGGTGAGCCCTGGAGCTGCCATACATTTTCCCTCGAAAATCTACACTTTGCTTCCCAAGAGAGTTGTGGTCTCCTGTCCAATTACCACCAAATTATAACCTTGGTATGTTTGGCAGGAATTTAAATCAAAATCTAAACTGGCTACTGTGAATACCTTGTCATCAATAGCATGCGGGGTTGCTAGGCTATGATTCTAGTCCTAGCAGGAACATTTCCTAAAAATAAAAAATAAAAATTATTAAGTTGGTATTCCTAATGTTTATTTAAAAGACTCAAAAGGAAGGAACCATGTAGAGTGTTCTTTGGTTTGTTTCTTTTTGGAGAGTGCCTTATTTTCCATTATACCTTGCCCATATAGCTGATGTATATTCTCAGCTAGTGATATGACTTCAGCTGACATGCAATAGGTTGGTCTAGGTATAAACGCTGCCTTCCAAAATGAAATACCCAAGGCCAGCTTAAGCTTTTGAACACTGTCCCTTTAAGTGTCAGTTGTGGGTCTCATCTCGAATTAGTTTCGAGCCTTCTACTGTTTTCTTGGTCCTTTATTTCTGCTCTTACACATAGTATGGCTGCATCTTATTTTATACTGTGAAACTGTTTTGTCATATTTCAGAAACTCGTTCTCAATATAACAGCACTGTAGCTTTACAATTAGAAAGCTAAAGTTACTCATCGAAGATGAATATATTTGATTTGGTGATGAGAGGCTTGTATGTTGTCTTTTTGTTTGTATGTTTGTTTTTTTATAAGTGCTGATGTACTTTCAATGGGCATCCTCCCTCTAACAGGCAACATAACATGTAGTGCAGATGAGTTCACTTGCTCCAGTGGCCGCTGCGTCTCCAGAAACTTTGTGTGCAATGGCCAGGATGACTGTGACGATGGCAGTGATGAGCTGGACTGTGCTCCACCAACCTGCGGAGCCCACGAGTTCCAGTGCAGCACCTCTTCCTGCATTCCCCTCAGCTGGGTGTGTGATGATGACGCAGACTGTTCAGACCAATCAGACGAGTCTCTTGAGCAGTGTGGCCGTCAGCCTGTGATACATACCAAATGTCCTACCAGTGAGATCCAGTGTGGCTCTGGCGAGTGCATTCACAAAAAATGGCGGTGTGACGGAGACCCTGACTGCAAGGACGGCAGCGATGAGGTCAACTGCCGTAAGTAACTTTCCAGTTCAATTCCATGCGCCAACCGGAAGCCATTTGGCTGACTTCATTCCATCATTGTTACCTTCTTTCGTAGCTTCTCGAACCTGCCGACCTGACCAGTTTGAATGTGAAGATGGTAGCTGTATCCACGGCAGCAGGCAATGCAATGGCATCCGAGACTGTGTTGATGGCTCTGATGAAGTCAACTGCAAAAACGGTGAGGTTCTTTCTCCATTGTGTTTGGTTAGGCTATTGGCTACTCCTGTCAGAACAGCAGTGGAACTTTTCTCCTGTGTTTGAATTTATAGTCAATCAGTGCCTGGGCCCTGGAAAGTTCAAGTGCAGAAGCGGGGAATGCATAGACATGAGCAAAGTATGTGACCAGGAACAAGACTGCAGAGACTGGAGTGACGAGCCCCTGAAGGAATGCCGTAAGTGAGAGGGAGGCTTGCTCGGGGCCAGAGCTGAGAGGTTCCATTCAGCCCTAATGCTGTTTTGGACACAGCTTAGTTCTCTGTTGAACTCAGAATGAGCTAATTTTTAATAGTTAAGCTTGAAGATAAAGTATTTCAAAGTGGAATTTTAGCCCATGACAAACTAACTCAGGGTTGAGAAACCCCTTAAGATAGCTAAAAGTCATAGCAAAACTTGAGTAAATCCTTAATAACTAACTACCATCCAGCCTGAAATGTATATCTCCCAAACACATAATAAAATCTTTGAAAGGCCATCACCAATAGCCGGAGACTGAATGTGAATAAGACAACTATCAATTAAGAATAAGATGTCGCCAGGCGGTGGTGGTGCATGCCTTTAATCCCAGCACTTGGGAGGCAGAGGCAGGCGGATTTCTGAGTTCGAGGCCAGCCTGGTCTACAGAGTGAGTTCCAGGACAGCCAGGGCTATACAGAGAAACTCTGTCTCAAAAAACAAAACGAACAAACAAACAAACAAAAGCAAAACAAAAGAATAAGATGTCATACTAATTTGGACTCTGGGTTTATAAAACAGAAAACAAAATGACCACTAGGAAATTGGGAGGGAGATGTTTGTGCAGCATCTTCAGAGAGTTGGGTGGAGTGTCATGTTGGATATGATCAAAATACATTGTATCTGTATGTGGAAGTCTCAAAGAATAAATCTAAAACATTGTATTCAAAGCAAATAAATAAGCTATCAGATGACTCTGCTACCCTTTTATTCCAGATATCAACGAATGCCTGGTCAATAATGGTGGCTGTTCCCATATCTGCAAAGACCTAGTTATAGGTTATGAGTGTGATTGTGCAGCTGGGTTTGAACTGATAGATAGGAAAACCTGTGGAGGTGAGTTGAAGCAAAGAGCCTGGCCCCTGGCGGACACGGGAAAGGGCAACATACATCTAGTGAGGCATAGGAAGAACAAGACTAATTCTAATTTCCCTCCTAGATATTGATGAATGCCAAAACCCGGGGATCTGCAGTCAAATTTGTATCAACTTAAAAGGCGGTTACAAGTGTGAATGTAGTCGTGGCTATCAAATGGATCTTGCCACTGGCGTGTGCAAGGCAGTAGGTAAATAGACTTGGGCTGGTGTTGCTCTGGTACCTTTTTGAGTTAGTGATTCTAAAAGGTACAGTTGGTGACTGCAGCAGTCAACCTACACATAAAGTCACACCCCAGAGCAATGCTATTAAACTCTGAGTGCAGCAGGATAGCTGAAAATAAACCATCTTCCCACACATCTGCCTTGGTCCTTCCTTTTGCATAGGATACTGTGAATAGTCACCGTAGTTTCTTCCTTTCTGCTTCTAAAACTGAGCACAATTCAAACAAGTAACTTGTTTATCAGCCACCCTACTTTCGGATGCTGTAACCCCAAGACTGCCTTCCTAAACAGGGTGGAAATACTTGCAGGTCCTAGGGGAGGGGAGGGGTGCCTGGAAATCCAGGCTGGATACTACTGAGATGTTCAGCAGTATCTTTACAAGTGGTCCTCTGTGGAGAGGAGATGACTTAGAGGATCTTGCCTTCGAGCAAAACTAAATCAACCTGGCTTATGTCTTGCAGGCAAAGAGCCGAGTCTGATCTTCACTAATCGAAGAGACATCAGGAAGATTGGCCTAGAGAGAAAGGAATACATCCAACTTGTAGAGCAACTAAGGAACACGGTGGCTCTCGATGCGGACATTGCAGCTCAGAAGCTGTTTTGGGCTGATCTCAGCCAGAAGGCCATCTTCAGGTAACTTCCACTTGCACCCCTGATGTCTGGGAATCTACGTCACTGTCATTAGGTCTGTGGAAAGGATTGGAGTATGCATGGGTCTTCTCTTGTCTGTGACTCCTATCTACCATCTACTTAGCTAGGAGTTTTAAATTCAACACTGATTTATTTTTAGCTATTAAATGATCACCAGAAGTTACCTTGATAATCATTGATCATGATGTAAAAGGTGCCTATGCCTGAATATGACATCAGAATTTCTCCCCTTTTGTGGTTGTGAACTGAATTGTCTTGCTACAAACAGAAATGATAGCAGCAGCTTTCCCTCAGTTGACACCGTAGACCCAAGATGATGGCTACTGAGTTGAATATCTCTTTTCAAATTTTGCTGGGCTTTGAGCTCGTATCTAGAGTTCATATCCACAACTAGATAAGCTAAAGTATTACTAATTTTCCATCCCCAAGCAACATGGCTGAATAATTTCTGTGCTGAGCGATGGGGTTCCTAGAGTCTTTTCAGAGTAAAGTCCTTAAACATTTTGTAAGCAGAAAAGTCCATTTTGCAGGGTCCAATGGTGACAACTTTTAAATCTCTTGTGACCTATTCTGTTTCAGTGCCTCAATTGATGACAAGGTTGGTAGACATTTTAAAATGATCGACAATGTCTATAATCCTGCAGCCATTGCTGTTGATTGGGTGTACAAGACCATCTACTGGACTGATGCGGCTTCTAAGACTATTTCAGTAGCTACCCTAGACGGAGCCAAGAGGAAGTTCCTGTTTAATTCTGACTTGCGAGAGCCTGCCTCCATAGCTGTGGATCCGTTGTCGGGGTTTGTATTCTATGTTTTCCTTCACTTAGCCTTTTTGGGTGCAAGCCACAGAGGTTGAGAGCTTTTCTCAAAAAGAGCTCACTTGTCATAAGAATTCCCAGAAACAGAATTAGCTGGTTCAAGACATCAAGGACAGTGTTCATTGCCTGCCCCCCTTTCTCCTTTACACCCCCCCCATTAATTCTCTTTCTTCCCTGATCTCATGTCTCTATTCCTCTCTCTCTCTCTCTCTCTCTCTCTCTCTCTCTCTCTCTCTCTCTCTCTCTCTCACACACACACACACACACACATACACACACACACACACACAATTTATCTTTATAAAGTCTAGGATCTATAAATTTGTTGGCATCTTTCAGTGCTTAATATGATCACCTACAGTTGCCTCCATTTTCCTGAAAATTACTTCTTCTTCTTCTTCTTCTTCTTCTTCTTCTTCTTCTTCTTCTTCTTCTTCTTCTTCTTCTTCTTCTTCTTCTTCTTCTTCTTCTTCTTCTTCTTCTTCTCTATGGCTAACTAAAATTCCATTGTGTACCTGATAAATTTGAATGAAAATATTCTCTTGAAACCAATCATGATACATAATGAATGTGTACTAATGAAAATAATGCTGTGAGTGACAAAATATGGAGCCTCCCTGGGCAGCTCTTGTATGTGATGGGCCCTCCTCCCAGTCTCACTCCTTCTTAAGCCAGCTGTTTGGTGGCAATAGCAATGCTGTAGATTTCATGTAATACATAAACCTAAAGCCATATCTGAACCCTTTATCCACCCAACTTTCTCTCTCTCTCTCCCTCTCCCTCTCCCTCTCCCTCTCCCTCTCCCTCTCCCTCTCCCTCTCCCTCTCTCTCTCTCTCTCTCTCTCTCTCTCTCTCTCTCTCTCTCTCTCTCTCTGTGTGTGTGTGTGTGTGTGTGTGTGTGTTGGGGGGAGGGTTAGAGGGTGGAGAGACAGAGAGATAGATAGAGAGAGACACTTTACTGGGTTAGTTAGCTGTGGGTGCTCAAATCTAGGACTTGCAGGAAATGGGATTTGCATAACCCTGTCCCCTCAACGGCTTCTATTTAAAAATGCAGATTACGTGAAAGTTCAATTGAGAGGAACAGATTTTTGTCAAAATGTTTCACTGAGGCAGGCTGCTTAGATAGTTGACTGCAGTGATCACAATTGGTCCCTATGAATATCATTAGAACATAATCCCCAAGCTCTTCTTATAGAGCTTACAGTAAAACATCTCCTTCGTGGTTCTGAAAGAATGTGCCTTTGAAAAGGAAATGGTACTTTGGACTGATAGTTACATATCAGATCAACGCAGAATAACATGGCTATGACTTGGAAATTATATTATTGTCTCCGATAGTCCTGAGGAGTAGACCTAGAGCCTCACACATGGTGGGCCAAATGTTCTACCACTGAGCTGTGTCTCCAACCCTTGTGAATTCCGACTGTTAAGTTTAATTCACTCAAAACATAATTAGAGTCTTAAGCATCAGCATTTATCTCAAGAGCCTCAAGCTTAAGGGTTTCCTGATCATTCTTTAAGCTTTTGTTCTAAGGTAAAACTTTATTCCTTCTAATCCATTAAGACACTTCTCTGATTTCACTCTTCCCAGCTTTGTTTACTGGTCAGACTGGGGCGAGCCAGCTAAAATAGAAAAAGCAGGAATGAATGGATTTGATAGACGTCCTCTGGTGACGGAGGACATCCAATGGCCTAATGGAATTACACTCGGTATGTATGTCCTTCCCTGTTACTGACTAGTTAACTACCTTTATAATTTTTAAATGCATGCCCGATATAAATTTGAAATGATTCTTCTAGTCCCACCTATAGCAGAAACTTGGGGAGAAAGTAGCTAAACAAAAATGGCAGACTTAACAAATTATGGGTGCCAGATCACTGGCTTGTCATCCAGTTGATCTAATATGCAACAGAAACTCAGGGAATCTTGGATCTTTGGGGCTCTCATATAGAATACTATAGGCATTGGTGCCTTTGTCTTTCCTGGGTGGTAACTTGTAACTGTTTCCTTCTGAATTATCTTGGAAGAAATACAAAATACAAGCCTCCTCCTCTAATGTAGCAGATTCTGAGTCAATGACTTTGAGAGTCTTAGAAATCCCATTGACCCTCACAGAGGGAATGCAGACACATTTTCTTTTGGTGACTTCACAAGTATTTATAGTGTTCTCATTAAGAGCTCCTGATAGAGAGGAAACCATAAAGTAGAATAGATTCTTTGGGTGTTTTAAATAGAAACCAGAGCAGCAATAGCTCAAATCATGTCAATTCTTTTCCTGCCTAGACCTTGTCAAAAGCCGCCTCTACTGGCTGGATTCCAAGTTGCACATGCTCTCTAGTGTGGACCTGAATGGTCAAGATCGTAGGATAGTGCTCAAGTCTCTGGAGTTCCTAGCTCATCCTCTTGCACTCACCATATTTGAGGTAAGACTCGTGACTCACGTCTATGTGGACACTTGTGAAGCAGTTCTAGAGAAAAGAGCAGTAGACAACTGAGAAACCTTTACCTAAAGCCTGGAATACAATAGACACTAAGTGCTTAAAGCCTGGAATGTACTAGATGCTAAGTCCACAAAGAACTTGAGTCTCTTGCGCCTTGTACTC
Source organism: Mus musculus (assembly GCF_000001635.26). Lineage (NCBI taxonomy): Eukaryota > Metazoa > Chordata > Mammalia > Rodentia > Muridae > Mus > Mus musculus. The sequence goes on from NC_000085.6 coordinate 27,244,078, forward strand.
AGTATTCCAAAGAATCATGCAGTAACCTTGCGCCATTAAATGTCAAGTAAATCATGATAATCTTAGCTTGTGATTTGTGCCAGTCTTGGGTCTACATGCTAATTGTAGGGTTCTGTTTTAGGATCGCGTCTACTGGATAGATGGAGAAAATGAAGCAGTGTACGGTGCCAATAAATTCACTGGGTCAGAGCTGGCCACTCTAGTGAATAATCTCAATGATGCCCAAGACATCATTGTCTACCATGAACTCGTCCAGCCGTCAGGTAACATGGAGGTGCCCACTCCCTAAAGACCATCCTAAAAGAGTATTATGATCCTCAACTTACTACTTACTGGCTCCTTAGCAATTCAACTCACTTTAAAATTGGAACCTTTGTCCTCTTGAACCCTAGGCCCAACTCAACACTTGATGCCTGATATTTCCTTTCAGCCATCTTAAAGAAATGGCTTGAGAGTCAGCTCTTAGCTCCTTCTAACCCCTAGTGGCATAGCTTTCATCTACATCTTTTGGGTCTTCCTTGCTGCACCTGTTGTACCAGTTTCCATGGTAACCTTCAGGCCACAGATACTCCTCAGGATTAGTTTTCTAGGTTTGCTGGAGCAAAATAACACAAATTGGATGCCTTAAACAACAGAAATTTGCTGTCCCACAGTCTGGAAACTAAGAGTATAAAGTCAAGGAGTTGGCAATTTGGTTCCTTTTGGAGACTTGAGGGAAGGCTCTATCCCTCTCTTCTTTACTAGAAGATGGCCATTTCCTTACAGTATCTGTTCACATCTCCTTTTGGTACATGTTTGTACCCATAGTTCATCTTCTGGGAAGGATACTGGACACTTGGGGTTTAGACCTACCCTAATGACCTCTGTCAATACCATATCTGAAACTAAGGCCACATTCTAAGATATTGTCAGTTAGGACTTCAATGTGCAAATTTTATGGAGGGACACAGCCTAATCTATAACACCTTTTCTTCACCATAACACATCTTATATAGGATTTAACAAGTTATCAATTGTATCTAGTCATGTTTTTCTCTTGCCCAGAACACCAGCTTGTCTATCTAATGAGACCCTCACACCTCTCTGGCTGAGTTCCCTTACACTTTGTAGGAGTAAGTCAATATAAAGCCAGGAAATTATGAGTTGTCTCCTTCTTCTGAGTCTTTGCTCTGAGCTTTGGATAAACAGTATGAGCCAGGCCTGGGTTCTTTCTCACCTACTCATGGAAGACATAACTCTTTCTTAGTCTACTTCCAAGAAGCCTCTGAATCAGGTATCTTCAGAGTGTATTTCCAGTACACTGAGTGATACCCATTCGACACCAGTGATACCCATTCTTCTTTGATGTTCGGCTCACTTGAAGAACTGATAGAGTAGACAAACGTAAGCTCCACAGAGACTACAGGTAGTTAACACTACAGTGCTTATTTTAAAGGACTTTTTTTTCCCCCAACTAGGTAAAAACTGGTGTGAAGACGATATGGAGAATGGAGGATGTGAATATCTCTGCCTGCCAGCACCACAGATCAATGACCACTCTCCAAAATATACCTGTTCCTGTCCCAATGGGTACAATCTCGAAGAAAATGGACGAGAGTGTCAAAGTAAGGCTTTCAGCGTTTCAACCACAAGCAAGACATAGAACGAGCACTGCAAGACACCAGCTACAACTTACCTGGATTTTAGAGACTCTGTTGTGGCTAACCTTTAAAATTGATTTCAGAATAAGTGATTAGGTATTACGGTTGTATAGCAGGCATTCATTCTATCTGTGCTTTGGGGCTCACCTGTGACCCATTTCAACATCAGTTGAGTTTAGAGGGGACAAAAATATCAATGTGCCATATGGTAACTTGTCCCCATTGCTCTATAACACCCCCTGAGCTAGTCAATTTTTAGCTAATTAAAGTCTTCCATAGAGAGCTAAACCAGTATATGAAGGCACTTGAGTAAGGAGGCCATGGTTCCAGGATGCTACTAGCCTCAGTAGATGACACAAGTTTAAACTCACGGATAGCCTGAACTTGAATTTTAATAGTTTGTTCTCAGCTTTTGATTAAGGAGCAAACTGAACTTCCTGATTGTAAGCAAGGAGCTCACATAGTGATGTCTTAATTAGCTTCATTATGTAGTACCATAATAAGCACTTAGTGTTCTTAGAAAATAGGTACAAGACCCCCTGGTGTGCACTGCATGCTAGAGTAATTTTGAGAACATTTGTGGACATTTCAGGAGCTTGGGGCTTTCTTGAGAGGGATCCATTTGTCTGAATTTTTCTGAGTTGTCAAATTCCACATGCTGACAGCCCTGCCCAACGTTTCCTAATTTCCGGATTCTTTGCACAAAGCTGGCTATTTCTGTCCATTCAGATATGTCCACTTTACCAGTTAATTCCGCAGTGGGTTGTCTTTATTACCTGGAATTAAAATAACCTTTCAGCATTACTTCTCTGGACTACACAGTCAGCAACTCAGGAACCTTGGCCTTAACCGGGTTCTTGGTTTTTATAATCCAGGTACTTCAACTCCTGTGACTTACAGTGAGACAAAAGATATCAACACAACAGACATTCTACGAACTAGTGGACTGGTTCCTGGAGGTATTGGGTCCAGCACTGCAAACTGTTAATCTCAACTAACTGCCGCTTAAATAATTAGTGCAGCTTTTAACTACTGGTTCTGTCCCAACTGGCTACTTGTGCCTAAAGCCCAAAGATTTAGACCCTGCACATCCTGGATTTCTCTTGACTTATTTAAACCTATAGGTTTAATGTAACTCAAATAATTATAAGCCTAAGTTCTTCTGATATCTAATTATAATGGATACTAGAAATCAATATTAAGTACAAAGGTATAAGGATCTCTACCTAATTCGTAGATGTCTAAGTCTTAATTCAAATCCTTATAGACTGATTACTTGTATGTCCTTGTAGGGATCAATGTGACCACAGCAGTATCAGAAGTCAGTGTTCCCCCAAAAGGGACTTCAGCTGCCTGGGCCATCCTTCCTCTCTGTAAGTAAATTTGCTTCTCATATAGATTTTTATGGACAATTTTAGTTCATCTACAGCCACCTTCCAGTGGTCTCTTTTGCTGTCCTAACACATGTGACACTGAATTCCATTTACCTCCTCACCTACCTGGCACCTACTCTTCAGTGTCATCTTTCCCTTGATGGTGAATATCCATCAGTTATCTACAAGATCTTATGGGCTGTTGAACATGTTAACCTTGCTTATCCCTATTTAGAGGAAGTATCTCCAATAAGGGTTTCATTCCAGTCCCATTTATTGTATATAGTCATTCACAAAGAGGAGAGACGCAAATGGTCAAATGCTTTTTGAATGAGCTGTAGAATTCATGAAGAGTAAATTAAAAGTAGTTAAGTATTTTCAAACTCAGAGAAAAGCATCTCTAAAGCCACTGTCAAGCAGGTGAATTTGAAGGCACTTTGCTTTACTGTCCCCTTCGACTGAGCTTACTGGTTGACCTAACACACCAGAACCACTTGACTAGCATGCCAAAGGCTTCTGTAATTTTTTATGTAGCTGGCCTTGGGTTAGGGCTCAGGACTCTATACTTCCCTGGGTGTACTTCCCCCAACTCCAGTGCAAAGATTCACACAACCACTGGGCTGAATTTATTTCAAAACTTTGTCTCATCTATATTCCAACTTCTAGTTGTCCAAGCTCCCTAAAACATGGAACTGTTGTTAGTGTTAATTCCCATAGATCCATAAACATTAGACTCCATTTAGTCACCTCTGATTTTTTTTTTCAGTGCTCTTAGTGATGGCAGCAGTAGGTGGCTACTTGATGTGGAGGAATTGGCAACATAAAAACATGAAAAGCATGAACTTTGACAATCCTGTGTACTTGAAGACCACTGAAGAGGACCTGTCGATAGACATTGGTAGACACAGCGCTTCTGTAGGACACACATACCCAGCAGTAAGTATACTTTGTCTATATTCACTGGCTTGACATCAGTTGCTTCCAAGGAGACTAGAATCACTAGCTATGGCTACCTGGGCTGGGGAGGAGCATTGAATCCCAGACATTTTATCCAATGACTGCTTGTTAAATACTAAATGTCTGGTCCATGAGAGCAGTCAGTTAATAAGCATTTCACCCACAGAGGAAGGGGAGGTAAGTCCTACCTGGCCTTATTTTAGATGATAGAAATGACATATGAATAGTGTATGAACCAACAAGCTCCTTTGTAAACTTTGATTCCTTGCATACTAATACCTAAAGGTAAATCAGTGTGGACACATGAGAATTGTGGATAGAGGAGTTGACTGAAAGTCAATAGCTTGAGTAAGATTCAATTAGCCAAAAGTAATAAGTGCTTTCCTTGGAGAGGTGCTCCATCCCACCCAGAGAGACAGCTTTCTACAAGAGCAACAACAGCAATCGCTTGTTCTTCCACTAAAAACTCAAGTACATATTTGGCCTCCACTTCAGGACCATGCTGACTGAACCATGATGAACATGAACAGTGTCCTTGCATGATCTCTGGTGGAACAGGGAGTAAGGTTCAGTGCATATCATATATCTTTTCACATTTGTCTTTAAGATTTATAGTCCGTAAACAGAATCAGTCAAAGTTTTTTTCCAACCAAGTAGGTACAAGTTAAATATCCCATATTTAAAATACTTGGTGTCCAAAGTGTTCAGAGGGGCATGGATTTTGAAGTTTTTGCATACATAAGAAGTTTGAACACAAAATCCATTTGTTTTATATACACTTTACATGACATTTTGATGTATGTTCATTTTGACCACAACCAATAATATAAGGTTAGATGTAGAATTTTTCTTTTGTAGTGTCATGGTGATACTCAGAAGATTTCAGACTTGGAATCCCCTTTTGAATTTTAGATTTTCAGCTTGGGGTACATAAAAAAAATAATAATGTTATGTTTCTGACCTCCAACTCTTTTGGTCTTTAAATGGCCTACTCAAAAGCAAAGTCCACTCCGTAGAGTAACCGCCAAGCTCACCTGAACCTTTGTCTTCTCTGCAGATATCAGTTGTAAGCACAGATGATGATCTGGCTTGAGTTCTGAACAAATCTTGGTCTATGAGGTCTACACCAATAACACCCTACTCTGGAATGGTAACAGAGCCAGCGCTGAAGTCTCCTTTCTTCCTCCCATCTGGAAGAACATCAAGATATCTTTTTGTGGATCAAGTTTGAGTACTTGATCATTTTTATATTACTTTTGTAAATATTCTTGGCCACATTCTACTTCAGCTCTGGATGTGGTTACCAAGTATCTGTAACCCTTGAGCCCCTAGACAGTATTGCCATCTCTGGCCAAATATGCACTTTCCCTAGAAAGCCATATTCCAGCAATGAACCTTGTGCTATAGTGACTCCCACCTGTACATACATTGTATAGGCCACCTGTACATATCCCAGAGAACAATCACTATTCTTAAGCACTTTGAAGATATTTCTATGTAAATTATTGTAAACTTTTTCAATGGTTGGGACAATGGCAATAGGATAAAACGGGTTACTAAGATGAAATTGCCAAAAAAAAAAAAAAATTTGTAACTAATTTTGTACGTATGAATGAAATCTTTGACCTCTGTCGAGGTTTGCAAAGACTGACTTCAAACTACTGTACGTTTTTTTCAAGTGCTAAAAAAAAAATTAAACCAAGCAGCTTAACCATGGTTTTGATTATTCCTCTAAGATGAGCTTCTGGGAACAGTATCACCAAATGTCCCAAACATTTAAGCTAGAGTTAGTTCTTGATGTTGTATACCTAAGCCCATAATCGAGCTAGTATCTTGGATGGTATACAACCAAGAACCAGCTAAACAATTAGATACAGTTTAATATTTGTACCTCCAAATCTATCACTTCCTTCCTTCTTTCCTTCCTTCCTTTCTTCCCTTGCTGGCCTCAAGCTTGCAATGCTCCTGCCTCAGCCTCTCAACTTCTAGAATTACATGGCTGCACCACTTCACCCAGCCTATGTAGTTTTATTTTATAAATGACACTGTCTTCCAGAATTCCTTTCTTTAACAGATTTCTTTTTCTTACTTTTTTTCCCCATGATCTAGAAACACATGCCAAGATTCTCATGAGTTTTCTTACTTTGTCATCCATGTTCTTTTTCTATTTGTAGGTCAAAGACAAGTGCCTTCTATGGCATGGGAAAGGGCTTTATTCTTATAAGAGTCTGGCCTGTCTTAACTAGAAGACGGGTAGGAAGGATACTAGGTAGGCAGCGTTGCTGAACAATCTAAGTTGTGGTTCTTAGCCTGTCCCAGGAACAGCAGCATGGGAGGCTAGGAACTTAACAGAAATGAGGATTCTTGGTTCTCACCCCAAACCTACTTAATCAGAAACCCCAGTAATACAGACCAGAAAACAGTTTTCACAAATTCCTCATGTACTTTGAATATAACATAAAGTTCGACAAAATCTATTCTAATGTGGCTTTTTATGGAGGGTGTAACTGTAATGTATTCAAAATTGTCAGTGTGGTGGCATCAAATATGTAGAGATGGTCTTTCTGTGGAGAATTTGTGGAACTTTAGTGTGGAGAACAAAGAAGGAGTTGGAGATGAAAAAGTGGTACTGTGTCAAGGGAAGATTTTTGTGAGTTTTCCATCATGTTGGCCATCACATCCTGACTGAAGTCTCAAGATTCCTGGAAGTGAAGGAAGACACAAAGCTTAAAACTCAGATGAGATGCTCTGACTCCATCGTGAAGTGGTCACTGAAAAAAATGTTGCTGGTTTCTTGGGATGAAAGAACTGAGCCAGCATCTGAAAAAGATCATTTCATTTAAAAACAAAAACAAAAAACCTTGTCTCTTCTGTAAAAATCCAACATTAGGTAGAACTTGCTGTAATTTAAAAGTCACAAAGTCATTTATAAAAAATGAAGTGATTAAATATTGACCGAGTATTGTTGAGTATTGCTAGAGTAGCTAGTTATCTGGTGAGACTGCTAATTGATTCAGTGTATGATAGTTCACACGGGATGAGAACCTTGGCCTTTATCACCCAAACAAGAACTCTCTATGAGATTGGTTGACGTGAGTTGGTTGAGTCTCTGGAGCATCAGTTTTCAACTTCTGGATCGCAACCCCTTTGGGGGTGGGTAGGTCACATAACAGATATGCTGACTAACAGAGATTGCCATTATGATTTATAACAATATCAAATGTATAGTTATGAACTAGTTATGAAATAATCTTATGGTTGAGGGTCACCACAACATGAGGAACTATATTAAAGACTCGTGGCATTAGGAAGGTTGAGAACCACTTCTCTAGGGCTCAATGTATTAGATAACTCACTAAGGGGTAAAATATGAAATATCAAATCCTAAAAAGGATATTTATAATTAAAACAGCCTGTCATGAGGCAACTGTGAGTGGAACATCTGGGAATTTGAGAAGTATCTGCAAAGTATAGAAAAATCAACAGATTTGTGGACCCTGGTAAAGAAGTTCAGCCAAGTCTCAGTGAAAAATGTTAAGAAGTTGATGCAAGCTGCATGCTCCTTGTTAAGATGCAGGCTTTGCATATCACCAGGTCACTTAGAATATTCTAACAGTTACTCTGAAGATGTGTCATGATTTGTGAGCCTTTGGATCTGGGTAAATAGAGGACAAAACTAATTCTTTGAGGCTTTAACTTGGGCACTTGCCTTGATTCCTTTTATTATTGGAAGTCAGATACCCCCTCTCCAAAGTGAGCAGGCAGGTTTTAAACAGCTTAACTACTGACCAGTTATAAGACTCGCTTTTCAGTCATGGATCCTGCAGAAATCTGAGACCCACCCATATCCTAGCTTTTAACTGTCTTCGCTCCACCCTCAAAGATGCTACTGGGCTTCCTGTGCATCGCATTGCTAAAGAGAACTGATTTCCTAGCATTCTTCCCTAGTAAAATCTTTCCCAATAGAACAGTATGTTCCCTTAAACCCAAATGAACATCACGCTACTTTCTTTTACCTGTGGCAAAGCAAACAAATTAAAAAAAAAAAATCATACACCCTTTTGCTTACCTAATTTCAAGAACAAAACAAACAACAAAAAAATGCTACTCCTAGTTCAGATGTTGTGCCCTTCATTTCTAAAGCCGATGTTTTGCCCTCTTTGGAAAGACTGAGAACTGTGGCCTGATTTCGTCCATATTCTAGACTCTTAAGCTTGTCAAATTCCAGAAATGGAAAAAACTCTGCAAGAGAGTCTTGCTTTCAAGGAGAAAGGAAAATGGCTTTGAAAATGAGACAGTCTTTGTGGGTTTTGTCGTTGGTTTTTGTTTGTTTACTTGGTTTTCTCATGTCCAGCACGGAGGTCTCCAGTTCACAAGAGCTTCCTGGGAAGGATAATAATCATGTTTGTAGGAATCTCATTCCCATCGACCTTTACCGATGGAGAGCCAATTGTAATTCTTTTGCCCTAAGGACTAGGGACTCCTAAGTTGAGGGTTGTGATCAGAGGTCCCATCTCTTTACAGTGTCACTTCAATCTGTTTGTGTTTCTGAGCCTGGTTCCTCCAAGACACAGGAATGAAGTGGGGCCACAGATTTAGAATCCATTTAAGTTTCCCTGTTGTGTGTCTGTGTTGACCCTGGGACAAGTGTGAGACAGGAAGAGTGTGGGGAGTCTGGGCTCGGTAGTAACTCTGGGATATTTCAAGGATGGCTTTCTTTTTGACTGTGCTTGGGAGCAAAGTCAGATGGGCAGCTGGGTGTGTGTTTAGAGCTCTACGAATTGTCAATAACACATGCTTCTCTGTCCCAGGGGTCCTAGAGAGGGCAAATTACTAAGCATCTCTGTAGGATGGAGATGATAGGAATTCACTGAGACAATGGCGTGATATAGCAGTGGCATCCAAGAGCTCAGCACAGTGTCTGGCATCTGGTGTGCATGGGCACATGTACTGACTATGACTGTCGGTGTGTGTTGTTATACAGTCCAGGAACTGGTAAGTGCCCTCACCAGCGAGCATGGCAGGTAGCTTCACTCAGTGAGTAGCAAGGGCACTCAGCTCTGAGGATCTCAATTCATACAGGTGAAAATCCTTAAAGGACTCTATGATTTAAACTCTGGAGTCAAAGCTAGTGTGTGTGTCTGTCTTTGCTCCTGCTAAGACATGGAAACAAGTATTGGAACCTCCAGAGTGTTTAAATGGCTATTGAAATTTATAATGGCCCTTCAATTCTTACTATATGCTTAATAGTGTGCTAAATAAGTGCTCTTCTGTCTTTTATTAGAGCTTCTCAGAAACCCTAATAGGCAAGTATTATCTTGATTTTGCAGATGTGAAAGCTAAGACCATGAACCATGTGAGATTCCAAACCAAATAAGCTTGCTGCCATGGTCTAGGGTGAGGGTGCTGTCCTGTGCAAATGTTAAGTTGGATATCACACTGTATATTTGCTGAGTCTCTTTTCCTATAGGTTTGCAGAGCATGTCTGCAGTTTCTCGGTTGTTATAGATTTCCTACCTAACCGGGATGATGATGCACAGAACTCTAAAGCCAGTAGTGTGGCAACAGAATAGCACAGTATAACTCAGTTGAGACATGACTTCAAGACTCGAGACTTGGTAGAATCCTTTTACTTGGCCATCTGAGTAGAAATAGGAGTAGCTTTAAGAAAAAGGCAGATTCTCTAAAGGAATTTGGAGATATGACATCACTCCTGAGCAGAGCATATTAGAAGAAAGCAAACTGCCATACAATAATTTTCAGTTTCCAAGGCAACCAAGTGGAGAACACATCACAGGAGACAGGAAATATGGCTTGTTCATAGAATGATGCTACTGTGACTTCAAAACTGATCTCAAGTATTCTAGAATCTGCTGGGACATTGGGCTGTTTCTCAACTTATGTGTCTACTTGGAGAGAAAAGAATGTCTTTGAACAAAATGGCTAACTTTCACAAAACTGTCTTGCCTCTTTTAAACATTACACTTGATACGAGAAATATGGCTTAAGAACACATGATGTCTCAGAAGGCCCATGCGCACACCAGACCGCTGTCTTAGTACTGTCACTGTTGTAAAGGCACATGTTGGAACACATCCAGTCCTGCTGACCTGTAGATAATTATTTTTCTCTAAATGAACTGTACATTTATCTTAAATAAAAATTTATTTTTGAGATAACTGTTGCAAAGTCTACTTTTTCTAGAGACCTTCTTGGGGGAAACATTGGCTCAAATCTTCCATCTTTTCTCAGCTGAATAACTAAAGATGACACAGTTGGCCTTTAAAGAAAACAACAAGAATCATCCAGACATGAGCTGGTCAGGCTAAGATGACCCTTGTCTTGCCACCCTGAAAAGGACAGTTAGGGTTTCACCATGAGGAACAGTGTCGTAGTCACCTCCTCACCATCCCCCATCCCTATTCTTCTTCCCTTGACTGAAACAAAGTCAGTGCTGTGTTCCAGAAAGACTGTTGGACCAGCTCTTCCTCACAGGTCAGGCCGCACTCGACTGAAGGGATGATGCTCCGAGATGAGAGATAAAACAGACACTGAGAAGCAGGGAATTGCTCCTGAATTCTGAGCTTTCGTCAGTTCTCCGGAGGTCTATTGGAATTGGTTCGTGATAAAGCTAAATCCACATGAGACATATCTAAGAATTGGGCCTTGAGTGTTTGAATTATCCTGGGTGTAAACTGAGTTCAGAAGGAGCTAATTGGAAGATAGGGAAACTCAAAAACAGAAGACAGGAAGGGAGGGAGGAAGAAAGGGAGGGGGACACAGCTGGGGAAGGGAGGGAAGAAAATGAAAAAGAGGAGGGAAGGACTCTTTGAAATTTTGAAGTTCACTCACTCTGGTGAGTTCGTAATGAATGCAGAGGCACAACACATGGGACCGCCCTCCCACCACATGACTACCTTTGGTCACGGTCATACTAATACATTCTTCTGAAAACTATCACAGCCACCACCACGTGTGTCTCAGATAGAGGCAAGTAGATCTAGACTGATCTGATAATGACTACAGCTTTTCTTACACCATCCCTACATCATCATCATTGTCATTGTCGGGTTTTGGTTTGGTTTGGGGGTGGGGCTTGATGTTGTTTTGGTTGGTTAGCTGGTGTTTTGTTTGTTTGTTTGTTTTTCAGTAAACTTAAAATCTTTTACTCATGTTCACCTGGGGACCTGGTTTCTGATCTGCCTCTTTGAATTAATCACCCATTATGAGTGTTCCCTCCTAATTCTCTCCTTGAAACACTAGTATTGGTGACCTTTTCTACATGGAAAAAAAAAGCAAGAAGATTAATTGTCCTGTATTTATTGGCTTTGCAGAAGGTCTCACATGTGACATTGTGCTGATTAAAAAATGCAAGTGCCTGGCTAGAGTTCACCAGTTATACAGCAAGGTCTTTTTAATCAGTTGGAAAGGTAACTTATACCTTAACACCACTTGGGAAGGAGAACTTAACACACCCTTTGGAGTGACTCTGCTCAGTAGACAAGTCAGGTCCTCAGGGTAAGAAAAAGAGAGTTAAGTCTGGATAACTGAGGCTGGGATGTTGAATTCTGGAGCAGAATGTGTTTTAAGCCTTCAGTCCTTATATTTGTTTTCTCTATTTTAAAAGATGATGGTTCAATTATGAGTAGGTGTGTATGTCTATGTGTGAGTGTGTCCATGTAAGTACAGGTACCCATCAAAGCCAGTGGTGTTAGATTCCACTGGAGCTGGAGTTATAGGCAGTTGTGAGCCACCCGACATGGGTGATAGGAACCAAGGTTGGGTCCTCTGCAATAGCAGTTTGTGCTTTTATTTGCTGAGTCATCACTCTATCTCCCCATGCCCACCCCCCGTGATGTTTTCTGAGGTCTAGTTCTTTAAATGAATAGAACCATGGTTTTCTGAGAAAAAATTCTCAGTGGAAGATAGTGTAAGGTAGTTAGCACAGTATTTCTCCCTCGGGCCTCAGGGGAATAGTGGTGATGGTCTTTCAGAGGTTCTGGGACAGTTTCAAGATGGGCAGATACTGGATGGAACATCAATTAGGACAAAATGCAAAACTTGAATGAGCTGGGAGCCAGGAACTGATCCAACACAGGTGGAGACAAGAACTATGAAGGAAAATAAAATAAACCATGGAACACAGAGTGGTCTAATTTAGATAACATTTCTAGGACACTCTCCAGGGAGGTGACTGGAGGAAAACAAAACAAAACAAAACAAAAACAAAAACAGAAACAGATGAAGTGTGGGGCAAGTCTATGAGGGTAGGGGCCAGGTTCTGAGTGAAAAGCATGCATGACTTATCGCAGACAAAGCAAAGTGGCTTTGTTGCCACAGAGGCAAAGGCAAAGAATAGGAGAGAGAGCAACAGGGACCAAGTGCTGTCAACTTCAAGGATGGTGGTTAGAACTCAGGAATATCTAAGCGATGGAATAACACGAGATGGGGTGACACAGCAGAAACACACCCAATTTTAAAACGTTTCCACCGAACGCTTCGTTTGGGAAGCAAACACACAAACAGGGTGTGAGTTAGAGGACTATGACAATAGATCTGGACCAAGTTCATAGGTTTGGTGGGGCAGGTACTCTTCACATTTATTACATGAGGAAGATGTATGTACTGGATACCTCCCTGAATGGATGATGGGGTGTAACACGCCCCTTCATGCAGGCTCCTAGCTCAGCTGTGTCCTCTGCCTGAAGATACCAACCTGACTGCCCCAACTGTCTACAATGCACAAACCACATACATGGAAAAACTACCAATTCTGCAGGCAGTGTGGGAAGAACATGAATGGTGCTGCTCCTGAGCCAAGGATGTTGGAATCTAGAAGAATCTAGTTGTACTAGGAGCAGAGATCATTGCCTTCAGCTCAGAGGCCTCAACATGTCAGTCTGTCCTTTTCTATCTTCCAGGTGAAGTCATTCTAGGGACACATTTGGATTAAGTTTTTTGGAGAACAGAGCCATAGCCAAGCTCCTGGGCACCCACCTGTATATGGGCAATATTTTCTCTTTAATAATACAGTAGCTTTAGACACTCTTTTCTGTACACCAGCTGCTTCTCAGGTCTCTGCTAGCCACTTCGATTTTTAAAAGCTTCAGAGAACCATCAGAACTATTTGCTTGATGAAATGTTAGAATCCTTGCTCTTCTGAGTTAAGGAGGACCCTAAGTCACTGAGCCTTATACCTGATAAAGGAGAACGTGACAGAGCCCTGGTAGAGCAAAGAACCCACTCGGCAGACGTGACAGAGCCCTGGTAGAGCAAAGAACCCACTCGGCAGACTGGCTTCCAGCCACCCACAGTGTAACAATTCTTATCATAAGCCACAAAGTCACTGACAGCTCATGCCCTTGTGATACAAAAAAAAAAAAAAAAAAAGAAAAAAAAAAGAAAAAAAAGAAAAGAAAAAAGAAAAAAAAAGGAGGAGGAGGAAGAGAGACAGAGACAGAGAGAAAGAAATAAATGCAAGAAAGGAAGGAGGAAGACAGAAACAAAAAGAAAGACAGAAAGGAAGACAGAAACAGAGAGTATAATTGTCTCAGAAAATAAGGTCTTCCTAAGATCTAAAATTTGAAGGATTTTATTTAAATATGCTAATATAGGAACTGAGTTTCCAAACTGCCCCTCTGCTAGAATCCAAGTGTTAACAGCTTCTGAAAGAGAAGGCCACTTTCCACACATCAGTCCAGTACCAGTCTCACTCAGAAAAGCAAGCCTGCCTCCCAGTATCTCTGGATCTGGTGACCTCCAGGAAGAGAGTGCAGGACTGAGACTAGAGGCTTCGTGCAGTTCTCCTCGAAGCCTCTCCCCAGCAGCAGACACAACGTCCCCAACACTCTCAACTGTTTCCTCTAGGAAACAGATAAAGATTTCAATGCCTAATTAATAGCATCAATTCATCAGAAGTGGCATACTAGTTTGTGTGCAATCTCAGACTCTTGGAAACCCAGGAAAATTGAGGTGGAACAGTATCTGTTCTTGCCTTGGCAGAAGGCCTGGGAACATAATGTCCCTGGGAAAGGAGATTTCTATATTGCCTTAGAGATGGGAAATCTTAGTACTTACTGGAGAATGTCCCTGAGTTGAGTCAGGGGATTGGGCTAATCCATTGATCCAAAAATCTATTTAAAAAAAAAAAAAATCAGGCAGAGAGTAAGGTGGAACCAAAGTGTAGGGGGTAGAAATTTGTGCCTTGAATAAACAATAAGAATGTGAAATACACAGGTTTGAGTGTGTGTGTGTGTGTGTGTGTGTGTGTGTGTGTGTGTTCCTTCATCAAAATTTACTTTAGTGGCTTTTGATGAAAAGTACAAGAAAACAGCAGTCCTAGAGCTGGGCACATGTGTCAGCACATCAAGGGATGTGCTGTTCCCAGGCAACACATTAACTGAACAACTTTTATCTATAGAGAAGCATAGAGCCCAAGAGAGCATGCAGTCCAAGAAGTTTTGTTCATTTATGGTTCAAGTACCCTTATACATGTAGCTTGAAAGTGATGTCACACAAAGAGTTCAATCATGTTATATATGAAGCAAGGTTCATGATGTGAAGTGTTCTTCTTCTGGTATCATGTTAGAGATCAAGATGTTTCTATTTTGTGTTTGTGAGTTACGGATGCGCAACCTGCAATCTTGACATGATGAAGTACATGGGAGGAAAGGCACAGGTTGTGTACAAGTACCACCATTCAAGGAAACATAGGAGAAACTCTGACATCCATGAAATTTGGTTGGCAGGTGACCAAGCCAGCTCAGTCAGTCAACAGGGTTTCAAGGGAGGGAGTGAGGATTGAAAAAGAAGGAAAACAATTAGACAACACTAGAACATGGCTCCAGCCAGTGCTGAGGCGGGAGCAACTCTATGTCTCTCTAGCCTGCTTTTATATCATTCTAGGTACATCCAAAAACTACGGTCAGTTCTTAGAGCAAAGACAAGGTAGTCAAGCAAAGTAGTAATCAAGGCGATCACACGAGATAGTAATTAAGCAAAGTAGAAAGGCAAAGGGTCACACAAGGTCATAATTAAGTAAAGTAGTCAGCAAAGAGATCACATAAGGTAGGAATTCAGCAAAATAGTAAGAAAAGCCCCATGATCATTGCTTCTAATATTCTTATCTGAGCCTACTTCCTTGTCCAAGCCCAGTGACAAATGCCAAATTCCTAGAAACTGCACCAAAAGCCCTCAACAGACAGGGATCCTGGGACGTATGCTTGGTGTATACTGAGGGATGACTGAAACACAAATTCTCACATTTAATGTCAGTGACTTGGGATCTCCTGCTGTCTCCCTATGAAGTCTAAGGATGTGCACGCCTCAGGCTAGAATGAATATATGAGTTGGGACTCATCCATCTCAATACCTCCATTTTTTCTTTTAGTGTTTCTGTACTCCTAAGATACAATGTATAAGTCCTGAGATGGCACCAAAATGGATAGAGCCAACCACAGAATCAGTATCTTTTGTGACGCATACTGTGGGGGGTCCTGTATATAGGTGTAACAATTGAAAATTTCACAAAACCTCCAATTCTACATTGACAAAACAACATATTTTCATTAAAGGACACAGAAATTAGGGTGGAGCTGAGCTGTTAAGCATCCTCCGTGGCGATCATTGTCCATAGAACCAGAAGGTGCTGTGCAGAATGCTGGAGGAGAACCTTCACAGTCTTACTCAGCTTTGAAGCTTTTGTGCAATAGCATTAACCTACCAGCAAGATATGCCTACCGTGCAATTGGTGGTATGAGTGCTTTGCAGGCGGGGTTGGGGGAAAGGTCACTAACTGCCTTCTGATTGGATTTGAGGACCACTCCACAGGAGGGGACACATCCCTGCTACAGGAAACCCACCCAGACCCCTCTGGCTGGTGAGAGAAATTAACAAATCTAGCTCCAGCAGTGAAATGTTGGCTTTCACTGTGGCTTGGGGGGGGTTGGGGTCTATTTTGATCTTTCAAACTGAACCCTTAACTATAATGTCTGTTTTCATTGTGAAGAAATTACCACACTGGTACTACCATGAGAGTCTGGGCTGAAAGCTGCGAGTTTTGATCTTAGCTGCTTCCTACTTGCCTTACAATTCTGGTAAATTCCTTTCACTTACTGACTCTCCATTTCTCCACCTTCAAACAAGCCAATGATAAACTCTGACTCAGTCACTGCACACAGTTGTTATGAGAACCAGATGGGAAAACAGATGCGCACTATCCAAATGTGAGCTCTCTTTCCCCCCAGAGCTGTTTGAATAAAACACATTTGCCATGTGCACATTTGGCAGGCTCACATCCCAAATAGAGACCGTACTGAAGTTTGATGCCACAGACCTTTGGTTTACAATAAGAATCACAGTGCAGGGTGTTCTGTGGTTAAAATAACGCCACCCACACTGTCAAAGCCAAGACTTTCACACGGGTGCCAGTGAGCCCTATTCTGTAATCCAATAAGTCTTCTAGAGATGTTGACTATGGCTTTCTCCTGGCAACAGTTCTTAGCATTAGCAAGGAATGTGTTCTTTACTAACACACAGGTTTTGTTGGACTCAAAGGGCAGAAGAAAATCATAAAAGATACTCTTAGAAAACTTGTATCTTAGGAGATAATTTCAAGAGCAATTACAGATTTACAGGATGCTGTAGTTTTGATCTTCAAATAAGCCCACGTCACTATTCTTACAATTGGCCTTACTAAGCTTTTTATTTGGCCCTGTCCTATGCTGGCAGCTGATGCAATGCAGGGCAACTTGGTGAGAGCAGCCGTAGCAATCAATCACATATTGCTGTATTATTCCCTTCAATACAATGAACACTGTGGAAGGAATTTCCCTGAACACCATGTCTAGAACAGAAGACCAAGTCCAGATTGTACTTGATCATAGGACAAATCTTCAGAGTTGTAGGCAGCTGGCAACTTTGCAGAGTGGTGTTATGAGTAGGTCCTTTGGATTTCTCAACATCTACGGTTGTTTAAACATACAAAGAAAAGGAAATCCAAGATAGTCCTTGAAAAATCCGACTTCTTTAAAAATGTTCTGGCCTGATTTCATTCTTGGTACTTCATAGAGCACGCGTGAAGCCAGGCTAGATTTGTTCAGCTTCACGAGAAGCTCCAAGCAGGAGGTGCCACTCCTCAGTGTCCATGGTGACAGCCTTCTTATAGCCTTCCCAGGAAGAAAACATTCCTTTCAGTTTCCATCAGAGAGAGTCACGTTCCCTCCTATGTTAACAGATCTCCCCAAGCCTTCCGAAGTTAGCCAAAAGCTTTATCTTCAGCAACATTGGCAATTAGAATATGTTTTCTTCAGTGTCTAGGCTCTCTCCCTACCTACAAGTGCTAGATTCAGTTTCTTGAGCAAATTGTGTAGACACCATCGTTTTTTACACCATGGGTCTGCACATGAGACTGGGGTTCAAAGCCATCCCCAACAAATACTTAAGAAAACAGTAGCATGGTGCTTACCTAATATCTTCCAGAAAATTGAAAGCTATAGGATATTTCTCAAATTATTTCAAGATGCAAACGGTATTTTGATACAAAATTAGATGAAATATTATAAGAAAATAGGCCAATGCACCCCATGATCAAAGACATAAAAATTCTTCAGGTATACATCTCTACTTATTTAATGAGTTATTAAGAAATAAACAATGCAGTCTCTTATTATAAATATGGATTACCTACTATATTTTACTTAGAGTGGAAATAATCTTGTCCTGCTTCTAACACTGATATATTGCTTGCATCCATATCCTTGCTTACACGAATTTATAGGTTATCATCATTTATGAAGGCAAATGAAAAGAATTCCCAAAGAACATGCTGGCAAATCAAATTCAAATGTATAGAGTACATAATCTGCCATGACCAAATCATAATTCCCAAGCTAGTCCAGGAATGCTAAATATTAAGCAATCTAATACGGCATGTCAATGGATTGAGTAAGGAAGAGCTTAGAGAAGGCTTTCTGTAAAAGTCAACTGACAACTAAGTAAAAGCCCTTTGAAATCCAAGATTGTAAGGAAACTTCATTAAAATGGTAAAGAGCAGGAAGGAGAGAGAATGACAGGGAGAACATACAATCTTAAGGGCCAACATGACATTTTTCAAAATTACTGCCATGTGCTTGACATTTCTTTTTTCTAAGACCCTCAATACAATGAAAGTTTAATGCTTACCAAGGATGCCTGTGGCTCGTTCACACTCGCTCTTCATGCTAACCACCTCCTGGACTCAGGCCCCTTATGTGTCTCTAGTCTGCACCACACAGAGTGGCCTTGGGTTGTTGGGTCACTTGGTGCCACAGAGCTCAGACTGTATTTCACCTCCTATTTTGGCCAAAGAGTCAAGGCAAAAGTGTCTATGAGTCACACCACTGACAAGAGATAGGAAGAAAGCCAATGCAACCGAGAATGTGGTCTCCTTATACTTCATCAAATGAGAAAGCTTTTTGAAAAGACACCTCTTTAGTTTTACATTTAAAGAGCCATTTATCTCGTTAGCACAGTTTTTGTCTTATAATTCAAAGTATTTAATAATGACAACAATTTTGCAGTTTTCTTTTAAAAAATATTATTATACACATTTAAACACATGAACGCTTGATTATCTCTCTCACATTATGAACATTTTCCTCGGTAACAGATTTGTCTAAATAATCCTTTTATCACCCAAACATCAGGGCAGGACTGAACCAGGACTATGTTCTACTGTTGGCTTCTGTTTTGTTCCAATTCTCTTAAATACTGAATTGTAAAGGAATATATAGACCTACTCTCATCCACACAGCAAATTGAAAACCTTTTAGATGTCTTTCATAACACAGATCATTCTCTAATCTTGACAGGAATCATCAGCTATACAATCTTAAAGAGACAAACCAGAGACTTTTCATAGATAGTAGGATGAGCAAGCTAGGAATCAACATTGTCCATTAATCTGTTTTTCAAAATCAATCAATCAATCTATCTATCTATCTATCTATCTATCCTATCTATTTGTATGTATGTGTTTGTATGTGAGTTTGTATATGTGTATAAATGGACATGAATGTCTGTGTGTGTATGTGTGTGTGTGCGTGTGTGTGTGTGTGTGTGTGTGTGTGTGTGTGTGTGTGTGTGTGTGTGTGTGTGTATCATTAGTTTTTCGGTCTCTATGGAGACCAAAAGAACATGTCAGATCTCTGGGAACAAAATTTGAGAAAATTCTCATATTTAATTGTAATAAGTCAATCGATGGTATCTAACCAAATAAAAAATAAGGCAAAACAGTAAAATTATATAATTTGGAAAATGGAGTGTGATAGACTATTAGCAATAAAATCAGTAAGAGTTAATGATACTTGTCTCTGTGTAGATACATTTGGGAAGAGGCATGAGTAAGAAAGTAAATGCTGGGTTTCATTGTATCATTGTGGAACCTTTTGACTTTTAAATTGCCTGCTCTAAAAATAGTAACTTTAAAAAAGAAAGCCAGGTGCAAACAGAAGAGAGGGGGCTGCTTTATGCTTTGGCATAAGGAAAATAAAACTGACATTCTAAGAAACCTAATGGCTCTAACTCTACCGTGACAGAGGGGGATGTGTGGGCTGCATGGGCAATACCACAGGCATAAAGACTGGACTCTGGCTTCAGTTTAAACATCTGCACAGCTTTCCAAATACATACCTGGTTCACAGACCGTTATCTCCGTGGTATCCACTCCCTGAGCCAGCCAGGGAGGACATCATCTATCACTGAGGCACTTTTGGATCAGAGGACCAAATATTTGCAAGTAGAAAAGAATGATGGGAAAGATGAGATGGTGTAGGGATGGGGAGAGAATACAGTCATTGGGGAGAAGGTGGGAGGGCCTATGAATTAACTAGTTTATGCCTGTCTGAATTTTGCACTATGCTAAGCATCGCACATACACAATAATGTGACAATCATCATTTCTCATTGGTCCATTTTACCAACAAGAAAGCTGGGAATCTGCAAGAAATCTATCAACTAAAGGTACTCACCAATCAATTGGTGTGTGTGCAGGGCATGGATTTGTACCAAGTATGCATGCTTGTACCAAAGTCTTATGCCATGATAGAATTGAAAAAGAAAATCAGAGACCTTTGTCTCTGAGAGACCTTTCCTTCCATTCCCTGAGCTCATCTATATAGGATCTGATATTATGCCTTACCTTTTTAAACTATGGCAGGACACACATAACATAAAAGGTGTCGTTTTAACCACTTCAAAGGAAGCAATTCAGAGGAACTATTTTAGTTTGGTATCTATTGCTATAATAAAACACCATGATCAAAAACAACTTGGGGAAAGGGGGGGGGGTATATTTTGACTTATAGCTTACAGTCCATCATGAAAGGAAGCCAGGGCAGGAACTCAAGCAGGGCAGACACTTAGAGGCAGAAGCTCAAGGCAGGAACCTGAAGACAACTGAAGCACAGACCATGGAGCAATGCTGCTTACTGGCTTGTCCCCATGGATTGCTCATCATTCTTTCTTATATAACTGAAGCCTCCAAAGCTGGAAAAGATGACTGGTTCATATAAAGGTATAGCCTACTGTAGTTTTAGATTTAAAAAGAACCCAAAACTTTTATGTGCCACTCTGATGGCCTGTAGTTCTCAACCTTCCTAATGCTGCAACCCTATAACACAGTTCTCCTCTTGGTGTGGTGACCCCCCACCCCCCAACCCTAAAATTATTGAGAGAGGCTAAGCTGACTCCATGACAGGATTCAAATTGGCAGTTCAGGAGACTAGGCCTAAATCTCTGTTTCCAAGAACTGGGCAAGTCCAGGCAAGTCCATGCCCTGCCACCTGACCTGAGGCAAGGCCAGTGGGTCAGCAGCAGTTTCCAGACTTACTCAGCAACAGTTGCCATCCCCCCATCCCCCATACCAGCAAAGGTTCTGGAATGTCTCTAGGGATAGAGCCAAAAGATTACAATAGAGGCCACCTACCCTATCCCAGAATTTCCATAATGTTCTTTAAATTGGGCCTGCAAGCTCACTAGGGCACCTCCATCTTGAAAGGTGGTAGACCCCAGCATGCTGGACTTCTGCAAATAAAACACTCTTTGCTTTTGCATACTATTTGAGTCTGGGATATCATTCTTCAGCAAATCGTGGACCCTTAGATTTGGGAGCTCATCTGGGATTCACTGGAGACTGCCCTGACCCAAAGAGTGGAGTGTTTTTCTGACTGGTAAGTTGGCTTTCATCATCTCTGTGTTTCTGTTTCAGATTTAATCTGGAGGCTGAGAGGGACAGGGCAGACAATATTTCGTCACCTGGCCAGGGGCAATGGAGGACACTCCAGACCCCTTACTAGAGGCAGGAGAACTTGCCAGTTCTCATCTGATTTCTGAACCAGGTCTGTGGGCCTCCCCTGAGCAGGGAGGTCTAAGACCGCCTGAGACAGCCTTTTCCCTCCCCACCCCACACCCCTCCCCTGGGAATGTATCTGTCTGTGTGAGTTCTGTTTCTGCTTTTTTGTCCTCTCCTACAAACTTTTCTTTGATTCCTGGGATGGAATAGGCACAAAGCACCCGGTCCTGAGACATTTTAAGGACATTTGCAGAGTCCCGGAAGACTTTGGTCTGGTTGTTCCTCTCCGCAAACTAACTGTCTTCTGCAGGAATGAATGGCCCACCTATAAAGTAGGATGGCCTGAGGAGGGAACTTTCTATATTCCCATCATTTACAGGGTAAAGATTAAGTATATGAGGTCTGGGGTCACCCAGACCAAGTGTCACATATCACCACGTGGCAATATCTGGTTGAGAAGCTCCCTGTTTGGATGAGACCTTTTTTTGTCACCAGCCTCTCTTTCCCCACCCTTCTTCTTCTTAAAAGGTCATCTTCATCCCCCTGCCTCTGCTCCCAGGGAGGATCTCTGTCACCTACCTTATGTTCCTGCTGCTACTGCCACTGCATGTGCCCAGCCAGCACAAGCAGAGGGAAGAGCAGCCCCTGACTCCCCTGACTCCACTTGGAATTCACCTCACATTTGGGCCCATACTACCCAGAAGACAGACTCTACTATGGCCTTACTCCTCCAGGCTACAGGACCCCTAGATGCTCAGGGGAGACAGTTCATGGCATATGTGCTGTTCGCCAGTAATGATCTTTACAATTAAAAGTTGCAGAATACCCCATTTTTAGAAAGACCATCAGCTCTCACAGGTCTTCTAGATTCAATCATGCAGACTCACCTGCCCACCTGGGATGACTGTCAGCAGTTGCTCCAGTTCCTCTTCATGTCAGAGGAGAGAGAGAGGGGGGGGGGATTGTGGGAGCTATCCAGAAATTGGTTCCAGGAACAAATGGGCTGTCCACTCAAGTCCAGGCTGATATTGATGTAGCCTTTCCTTTGAGTTGACATGTCTGGGATTTTTACACTGCTGAGAGTAGGGAAAGTCTCTGGGTCAACCACCAGATTCTGATGGGGGACCTCTGAGAGGCTGCCAGGTGACCCACAAATTTATCTAAGGTCAGCCAGGTGATACAGGGAAAGAATGAGAGCCCGAGGGAACATCTAGAAAGACTTTTTGAAGCCTATAGGACCTACACTCCTTTTGACCCAGAAGCTAGAGCATACCAGTCAGCTGTGAACATGGCTTTTATTAACCAAGCTGCCTCTGACATCCCTTGGAAGCTTCAGCCACTGAATGGCTTTGTAGCCTGCCTCTGGCACCTAAAAGCCAGCCTCTATTTGCCTTTGAATGGCAAGATTTGGAGAAAGGCTTCAATGGACAACTGAGTTGGACATGCCTGACACAAGGATTCAAGAACTCACCCACTATCTTTGACAAGGCACTGCATGAGGACTTGGATGAATACTGGAAGGCCCACCCCCAAATAACTGTGTTCCAGTTCGAAGATGACATCCTGATTGTGGGGCACCTGACCTGGAGACATGCCAGGAGGACACACGAGACCTGCTACAGGAACTGAGTCAACTTGGCTACCGAGTGTCTGCTAAGAAGGTCCAGCTTCGTCAATTTGAGGACACCTATCTGGGGTACATATTCAAGCGGGTGGGGGAGGGGAGGGAAGCCAACGAATGCTGTTAGATGGCAGGAAGCAAACCATCCTTAGCATCCTAGTTCCATCAACCTAAGGAAAGTACAGTAATTTCTGGGGTCTGCCAGGTCTTATAGATTTTGGGTGTCAGGGTTTACTGAGATAACCAAACTGTTATATGAGGCCACTGGGGCAAAAAAGACAAAATAGAATGGACCCCTGAGATGGGACACGGCTTTTAAGACTCTAAGAAGAGCCTTATTGGAGGAGCCACCCTTGACTCTCCTGGACATTCACAAATCTTTCTACCTGTAGGTGGATCAGAGAAAGGGGGTAGCAAAGGGGGTATTAACCTAAACTTTGGGACCTTGGAAAAGACCTGTGGCTTGTTTAAGCAGCCATATCTGATGGCCCAAGGATGGTCAACCTGCTTCTGGATCATAGCTGCACTGATAGTCAAGGATACTGACAAAATAACCATAGATCAGGAACTTATCATCACACACACACCCCATGCTATTGAGGGGACTGTCAAGAATCCACACAGCCAGTGGCTGTCCAACACAGACTGGTGCACTTTCAGGCTCTACTTTTGAATCCCCCTCACATAAGATATAACCCATCATCTGCTCTAAACCCAGCCACCCTGCGACCTGACCCTTCCTCAGATGGGCAGCATGATTGCTGTAGTTCTGGGGCATGAACAGAATAGCCAGACTTGACTGACAGACCCTGGTCAGAAGCAGAATGTGTCAACTTCATGAATAAAAGCAGCTTCATCTAGAATGGAATCAGGTGTGCATGGGCAGCGGTAGTGGACTTGGACTCTGTTATCTGGGGAACTGCCTTGCCACCAGGAACTTACACTCAGAAAGCTGATCTAACAGCTCTAACCCATGTTTTAAAACTGACAAAAGGGGTCACAGCTCATCTCTACATTGGCATAGTACATGGCTCATGTTCATGGGTCCATCTACCAAGAGAGGGGATTATTGACTGCTGAAGGAAAACCCATCAAAAACAGGGAAAGAATACTTGCTTTATTGGAGGCATTATGACTTCCTCTCAAAGTGCCCACAATTCATTGCCCCAGGCATCAGAAAGGGACATCAGAAATAGCCCAAGGGAACAGGCTAGCTGATAAAGCCAAAAGGGAGGCTGCTCAAGCTTCCACTGCCAGCATCCTAGTAGCTTTGCCGCCCCCTGCACTCCCAGTCATCCCTGAATATACTTCTGAAGACAAATGACTTCAGGTAAAATGCCAAGTAGATCTCAGAAGAGACAGATGGTTGCTGACCTCTGAAGGCTGCACCACTCTACTGAAGGAGTTTGCTAAGCAACTCCTTCATCAGATTCATCAAGCTTCCCACCTGGTCACTGAAAACTGAAGGAATTTTGTGCAAAATATTTAACTTAGGACACTTGGTTGATCAGGTAATCTCAGATTATGTCACCTGCCAGGCTGTGAACTCCTCAGGCCCCATCTAGGAGCCTCTCCAGGAATCAGAATCAGGGGTCAATGGTCAGTGGCTAATTGGGAAAGATATTATACAGAAATAAAACCAGGAACTTATGGATATAAGTATTTGCTAGGGTTTTGTTTGTTTGTTTGTTTTGTTTGTTTTGTTTGGTTTTTGGTTTTTTTGAGACAGAGTTTCTCTGTGTAGCCCTGGCTGTCCTGGAACTCACTTTGTAGACCAGGCTGGCCTCGAACTCAGAAATCCTCCTGCCTCTGCCTCCCGAGTGCTGGGATTAAAGGTGTGCACCACCATGCCCGGCTTATTTGCTAGTTTCTATAGATACCTTTTCAGGATGGGTAGATGCCTACCTTCAAAGGAGGAGACTGACTGCCAACATAGTGGCAAAGAAGCTTCTGAAAGACATCATACCTAGATATGTATGTATGGTTTGCCTACCCTGCTTGGGTCTGACAATGGACCAGCATTGACCAACTTAACTCTTGAAACTGGCAGTGACTGGGCATTCTTTCTATTTTATGCCTTATACAGGGCTAGAAATACCCCCTATACTTTAGGTCTCACCTCCTTTGAGATCCTATATGGGAGGCCCCCTCCCATGCTGCCTAACATCCAATCTGATATCTTAGCTGAATATCACCAAAATAAGATTTTAAAATCCTTAGAAGCCCTCCATAGGGTCCAGAAGCAACTCTGGCCTGCCATCTGCCAGGTTTATGAGTCTGCCCCTCCCCCTAACTCCCACTGCTTTGAATCAGGTGACAGGAGTCTGGATAAAGAGACATAACCATAAGACTCTGGAACCTCCCTGGAAAGGACCTCACACCATGATCCTAGCCATGCCTACAGCTGTTAAGATATGCAGGATCAGAGAGTGGATAAACCACTCCCACAATAATGCTGCAATGGTGGATAAACTGGGAGCCCCCTTAGTATCTGGGTACCTCCAGGGGGTGATGCAACAACCTCGTCATCAAGTTCATAGTGGGTGTCAAGCAGGCCAATTGGATCTCCAATTCTTAACTCCTCTCACCCAGGACTTAATGCAGAACTGTTGGATACCGGACAGGGACTCTGTATTGAAAATAAGGTACCTATAGTCTATTCCCATCTCTGCAACCGCACTATAACTCCTATTGTTGCAGGATACATGTTGCCCCCAGAGAAGCTTTGGTGGACTTGTACCTCAGGGCTTACTTCATGCATTTATGGCCTGGTTGTAAGTATGACTGAGGATTTTTATGTTCTAGTATAGCTGGTACACAGAGTGACTTATTACTCAGGGGAGGATGTCTTCAACCAGCTAGCACCTCCAAACAATGGGTTAAAAGGGTGGCCATTTCCGCTGGGCTACTAGGTTCTCTCCTTGGCTTAGAGGTGGCCAGAGCTGCTAGTGTAGGGGCCTCAGCCCTAATACTCCGAGATAAAATGTACAAGGTCCAATGGATGGTGATGGATACAGATATACAGATGGAAAAGTCCATCACAGCCCTGCAGGATTCCCTATCCTCCATGGCAGAAGTAGTCTTACAGAAGAGGCCTAGATTTGCTGTTTCCCAAGCAGGGAGGACTCTGTGCAGACTTAGGCAAGGAATGTTATTTCTATGTTGACCACTTAGAGGTGGTCAAAGACTCCATGGCCTTGGTCAGAAAGAGACAACAAGACAGAAGAATGGAAAGAGAATAGTCTCAGGGTTGGTATAAGTCCCTCATCAACTGGTCTCTTTGCCTGACCACCCTTGTCTCTGCCCTGACCCATCCTCTTATCCTACTGATGTTGGCTTTGACTTATGCAAGGACTTGCATAATCAATTCTTTAGTTGGGTTTGTTAAGGAACAGATTTCCACAGTTCCATTGATGATTCTCAACAACAATACCAGCCCATAGAAAAATACCTCAAAGATTCTCGATGACCCAAAACTGAAGAGGGAGAGGGGATGAGAAAGGCTCCTGACTCCATGAGAGGATTCAAACTGGCAGTTCAGGAGACTAGGCTTAAGTCTCTGTTTCCAAGGACTGGACAAGTCCAGGCAAGTCCAAGTCCTGCCATCTGGCCTGAGGCAAAGACAATGGGTCAGCAGCAGTTTCCAGACTTCCTCAGCAACGATTTCCAAACTTCCTCATCAACAGTTCCGGGGGGAGCACACCCCAGCAATGGTTCTGGAATTTCCCCAGAGATGGAGCCAACAGACTAAGATAGAGGTCACCAACTCAGCCCCAAATCCCCCTAATGTACTTTAAATCAGGTCTGTGAGTTCACTGGGGCGCCTCCATCTTAGACGATGGTAGACCCTAGCATGCTGGACTTCTGCAGAGTAAAATGCTCTTTGCTTTTGGATACTAATTGAGTCTGGGATATACCCATATATTATTTTGCTGCAATTTTGCTATTGTTAGGAATCATACTGTAAATATCTGTTTTCCTATGGTCTTGAATCATAATGTAAATATCTGGGTTTTCCTGTGGTCTTAGGCGACCCCTGTGAAGGAGTCACTCGACACCCAGGTTTAGCACCACTTGCTCTAAGCTACTCTTCTGCCTCTATAAATGTTATAGAAACAACCCTGACTTTGTCAGTATTGAAAGCATTTTAGGACAATCAGCGCCCTTGAAAGGTAGAAGGTTTTCCTTTCTTTTTTTTTTTTTAAGGCATTTTTTATTAGCTATTTTCTTCATTTACATTTCAAATGCTATCCCCAAAGCCCCCTATCTCCTACCCTGCACTTCTCCCCAACCCACCCACTCCTGCTTCCTGGCCCTGGCATTCCCCTGTACTGGAGCATATGATCTTCGCCATACCAAGTGCCTCTCCTCCCATAGATGGGTGACTAGGCCATCTTCTGCTACATATGCAACTAGACACACAGCTCTGGGGGTACTGGTTAGTTCATATTGTTGTTCCTCCTATAGGGTTGCAGACCCCTTTAGCTCCTTGGGTACTTTCTCTAGCTCTTTCATTAGGAGCCCTGTGTTCTATCCAATAAATGACTGTGAGCATCCACTTCTGTATTTGCCAGGCATTTGCATAGCCTCACAAGAGAGAGCTATGTCAGGGTCCTGTCAGCAAAATCTTGCTGCCATATGCAATAGTGTCTGGGTTTGGTGGTTGTATATGGGATGGATCCCCGGATGGGGCAGTCTCTGAATAGTCTTTCCTTCTGTCTCAGCTCTGAACTTTGTCTCTGTAACTCCTTCCATGGGTATTTTGTTCCCCATTCTAAGAAGGAATGAAGTATCCACACTTTGGGGGATTTGGGTTCTAGCACCAGCTAAAACTTAGAGCCAAACAGGTGTGCTTTTGTTTTGCCAGGTCAAAATGAAGATTTCAGATTGGGATTGCCAAGCAATCTTAAAGAACTGTGCTTTTCTAGTTTGGGCAAGAGGTGCTAGGGGAACAAAGAACTGATTACATTCAGTGACACACATGCCAGTGGTAATCCCTCTACCAAAGCCAACCAGGCTGGCAGAGAGAGCAAGAACACTGTGTTATTCTAATGCTCCACCAACTTGACCAGAAACCAAACACGGCAAAGCAAACAGAAACAGACTTGTCAATACAATACTGCCCACAAATGAAGCCCAGCAATACCTGGGACAAGGGGGGAATTTTGGTTCCTATTTCTTTCTTTGTGTCTTTAGCTCACCTAACTCCCCTACATACAAATTTTATCTAGCCTGATTTTTTTTTTTCTAGGACAGTAATGCTCTTTAGGATGGTAAGTGTGATGTCCTCGGGCAGGTAAGTTTCCATAAATGACTCTTCAAATTAATTTTAAACCCTGGACTATTCTCAAGAGAATACTTTTAATGTAAATGTTGAAATGACTCTTTCCCTTTGGAGGGACTAAAGAAGCGACAGTTCTCTGGGAGGAAGATCAGCAAGGAAGACAGTAGAAAGACTACACAATGATCGAGAAGGTATTGTACAGAAAAGCAATCTCAGTTGCATGGAACCAGGCCAAGTGTAGTTTGCTCTTTGTGTCAGCACTGTGCTTCTAATGAAGGTAGCTGTGGTGGTCTGAATGAGAATGGCCCCACAGGCTCTCATAGTTGACTGCTTGGTCGCAGTTGGTATGGAAAGGATTAGGAGGTGCTGGGGGAGGGGGCGCTATTGGAGATACATCACTGCAGACATGTTTGAGCTTTCAAACGCCTCTTGCCATTCCCAGTGGGTGCTTAGCTCCTGCCCTCAGTTCCAGATGTGAGTTCTCTGCTTTTCCTTCCATCATGCCTTAGTTTCTGGATTCTCAGGCTCCAGAACTGAAAGCAGTGTAATGTTCCTTTTGTATGTTGCCTTGGTCTTGATGTTTTATCATAGCAACAGGACACTAAGTAGTAACCAGTAGCAGAACATGCCAGTGCTAGTGAAGAAGAGGGTCCTGGAGACCCCTTCTGATGGGTTTTATATGTTTTATAGAGCACAGTATGATGTGGTGGGAGAAGGTACATCAGCAGGCCCATGCTGAGGTATCCTCCCCTGCATGGCCAAGGTATCAACCATACAACAGGTATCATATAGAATGGAGTTTATTTGGGGGCATGGGAAGGGGAGTTGAGAAGGGAGTAGAGGTAGAGAAAGAAGAGAGGGAGAGAGAGAGAAAGAGGAGACACACACACACAGAGAGAGAGAGAGAGAGAGAGAGAGAGAGAGGCCAAACAGTCCCTTTTTATAGCAAGCTAGGCCCACCTAGCTGTTGCTAAGTAACTCTTGGGCAGAGTGTAGAAGGAATGCCAACATTCTTCCATTTTGAGTTAATTTTTTAAAAAGGAGAAACTAGAGAGAGGTGGTGGTGAAGCAGGAATAGGGTCATTGTGATCTTTAAGTGCTTCCTGCTGACTTTCAGGTCACATGTCTCTGGGAAACCTAGGAAAATGGGATGGGGGTTGTTGGTCCAGTCTTAGGAGAGTTGGCTGTTTCCTGGCTGTCCAGGGTACTATGGAACCATTTGTGGATAGGAAGGAGCAGGTCCAGTAGAAGTGTCTGTGTCTGTGAGAGTAGCCTGGAACATCTGCAAGCTGCTTCTCTGGAGATGTCGTGGGTGTCAATTTTGAGTAAATGCCTGGACTTGGCAAGATGCTGAAACACACAAACACTATATATATAAGTTTTTCTGGTTACTGGCTCGGGGACATGTTATTTTGGGAGAAAGTCTCTATTTTTTTGTTCACAGAAAAGGACACTAGGCTATGGATCCCTTCCAGAGATATGTGGATCAGATATGACAGAGGATACCCCCCTGAAGAACTAGAAAAATTCAAGAGAATATATATATATGATAGATAGATTAGATAGAGATAGATATAGAGATAGAGATATATATTAAAGACAGAAAATAAAGTTAAGTAGATTGGGGAGAAAAACTTTTCTTAGATGTATATTTGAAACCCTTAGGTCTTAGTGGTAACTATGATAATTGATAGTGTAGATTTAGCATGAGAAACACTTTAAGTCTATAGTTAGAAGACAAAGGAAACTTAAAATTTGAACTTGAAATTATAAAAGTTGGATCGTACACTGGGATGTTTATAGTGGCATGGCAAGGAGAGGAAACATGAGGCATTCAGTCACTGGAGACTGAGTTTATATAAGGAAGTAGCTGAAGGCTACACCTGTGAAGGGTTATACCTGAATGTGTGCATCCTATATCATGAAGCCTATGAGCAAGGCAAACCTGTTTGTCTTTTCAATAACAGATCTGATAGTCTTAGCTAATTAATGAATTGACTAATGAGCTAATACAGTGGTGGATTACCTTGGGGTAAGAAGCTAGTTGTCTGTTTTCTAGCTGTCAAGCTTCAGTTAGCTTAGCTGTCAACGTAATCAAATATCTGGGAAGAATAATCTAGATGTTATATATTAATTAAAATGACATAGGATGGTCTATAGTCCACTACCTAGACAATTTTCCCAGGTCCCTGTGGTCTCCATCACAACTCAGGCAGAGGTAGTCTGGCCATCAGGCCCAGATGATGAGAGACTTTTTTTCTGGGGAGGAGGAATGTGGGAGAAATGACTCACTTTGTCTTAGGCAATATGAGACATTTAACTCTCTGTGCCCTCTGTTTGTCCACAATTTAAGCTAAGCCTTGGTAGCAGGCAAGGCAATGAAACAGTGTTTTTTCAGTAGTTATTATAACATCATCTAGGTGCGATTTTGAGTTTTGTGGTTATATTATTATTCCTCTGGGAGAGAGGTTGAGCTAAAAGTTTTTCTGGTTACTGGCTCAGGGGCATGTTATTTTGGGAGAAAGTCTCTATTTTTGTGTTCACAGAAAAGGACATTAGGCTATGGATCCCTTCCAGAGATATATGGATCAGATATGACAGAGGATACCCCCCTGAAGAACTAGAAAAATTCAAGAGAATCAAACAGGACAGGTAAAGATTCCTTGTGCCATCCTTCACATGGCGTAAAGGAAGAGTTTTGATTGGTTATTATTAAAATTGGCTCATAAAAAGGACAGCTGTCTTTCAAATGCTCAAACAAGGAGCAGAATTTTTATCCTTAACTACTCTGTGCACCTTGCACAGATTAGCACAATCCATGCAGATATCTTGATGGTACTTAAATTTGTCTTGAGATTTATATATTGCAAAGTATACAGCTTTGGCGAGATTCATCCGTAAAGATGCTGAACTGACCCAATTGGCCTTCCTGTGTCATGGATTCCAGGTTTTCTTGCTTCATTCAACCTTTCAGACAGATCCAGTCAGAACTTCAGCCAATCCCTGAGCCTTCTAGGCATCAGAGACTGAATAACAATTGCTGGCTTCACTTTCCTAAGGCCTGACCAAATCTCCTAAGTGTCCTGGCCTTCTCTCCCCTTTAAAGATTTGTATTGCCCCTATTCAGTGGGAAGAAGTTATGAGGAGTCATCAGCCCAATTCCCTGGGTTTAGAGTGGACTCTTCTAGTCATTTTATGAATTATAGATATGTTGTCATTTTAAGAGTTACTTTACAAAGTTTGTAGCTTTGGACAGGGAGGGAACTAGAAAGATTAAACTCAGGGACCTTCTACCTTTCCTTTCCTCTTCTCTATCTTTCCTTCTTAGGTAGAGAAAGGGGGCATGGAAGAGAAAAAGAGGGATATAGTAATATCATAGGAAGTAGAGAAGTAGGAATAGGTTATTAAATTTACTCTTAAACAAAACATTGCATAGCCATATCTTACATTGGTAGAAATCTTTATAGTTAATGCAAATTGAAGTTATAATCTTACATTGGAATGTAATTTATAGATTGGTGCAGATTTAAGCTATATCTGTCTTCCCTGAGGTAAGTTCCTTAGGATTGGGTCCTGTGCTGTTTACAACTTAATTTTCTGTCCTAATGTTACCCTACTTTCTATGTCATCTCTCAAGTCTCACAAGGTCTCACTCCCCTTAAGCACATAAAGAAATTGAGGGTTTATCTTATATTAGCTAATTATCTAGCTTGTAAAATGTGATAACTAAATAACAGAAATTTTTGGTGACCTCGGATTGCCTTGAGTAAACTCCATTCTCTTTGCATCACATTAGCCTTCCACCTTATGGGTCCAACCTCAATGATGGCTCTAGAGCACGCGATTGATCTCATAATACTTAACCTCCCCTAAAAGGATTCTGAGCCTTGAAAATGGAGTCCGCCAGACACGGCACTAACAATCGACACAGTTCTTGTAGTTGTAGAAAGTTTTTTTTTTTTTTTTTTTTTTGTATTCTCCTAGGAGGGAGTGTCCCCCACCATACTTACAAGAAATAACTGGAGCACAAGTGGGTGGAGAAGAGATAATAGGGAGAAAAGGGAGCAAAATAAAATAGATATTAGTTATAAATAAAAAAATACCTAAGACAGCTTGAGAATATCGAGAGCCCATAATTCAGTGCAAAGAATCATTTGCTACAAATGATGACACCTGTCAGTCAGGTGTCAGAGAACTTACCTTTCAGCACAGTCACCCACTTGCTCTATGCTTCTTCGTTGCAACCTCTTTTGTAATGCTTTGGGATACTATAGTTAGAGCTCTATGAGAGCTTATACAAACAACGATTGCCTGGGAATTAGGGTTGCACCACCTATGCACTAGAATTGTACACAAATTCAGTACCTGAAAATTAACTTTGTCTTTTAAACAAGTGTTTACCTAAGTACGAAGTGTATGTTCACATGTATGCACACATGCACATGTGTGTTATCTATTGTACTTTTGGTCTTGAGAAGGATCCTATAACAAAGCAGATGTAGACTGTAAGAAACATCATTATCCAGCAATTAAATAATATTGACAGGTCTAATAATAGTTCATCCTCAGTTAATCCTATAATTTGCTCCTGTAGTGTGATGGCTAATCATGTAAAGGCTTGAACCTCTAGCAAGCATCCCTCAGAATCCAGCTTCCTATTGTGAGTGGATACCTAATAAATACTAAGACAACTTATCTATACTATAAAGATTCCAACACAACAGTGTGCTTTATCTGTATTCTGTTGATATATTTATTAATGACAGAATTTTGTTCATGCCACGGACTTTTATATATATTTAAAATGTAGCTTTTATAAAGTGTAGAGCAGAGACTAAAGAAAAGGCAACCCAAAGACTGTCTCACCTGGGGATTCATCCCATATAAAGTTACCAAACCCAGACACTATTGTGGATGCCAAGAAGTGCATGCTGAAACGAGCCTGATATGACTGTCTCCTGAGAGGCCCTGCCAGAGCCTTACAAATACAGAGGTAGACGTTAGCAGCCAACCATTGGACTGAGCACAGGGTTCACATAGAGGAATTAGAGAAAGAACTAAAAGAGTTAAAGAGGTTTGCAACCCCATAGGAGGAACAACAACATCAACCAACCAGACCCCCCAGAGCTCCCAGAGACTAAGCCATCAACAAAAGAGTACACATGGCTCCAGCTACATATTCAGCAGAGGATGGCCTTTTCACGCATTAATGGAAGGAGAGATCCTTGGTCCTATGAAGGCTTGATAGATGCCCCAGTGTAGGGGAATCAAGGGCAGGGAGGTGGGAGTGGGTGGGTGGGTGGAGGAACACCCTCATAGAAGCAGGGGGAGGGAGGATGTTATAGGGTGTTTCCAGGAGGGAGAGAAACTGGGAAAGGGGATAACATTTGACATGTAAATAAAGAAAATATCCAAATAAAATAATATAAAATAAAATGAGGTTTTTCTTGTTGTTGATTTGCTTATGGCAAAAACATCAAAGTTAAGTCTGCATAGGAAATTTAGAGGTTATTGTATCTTAATGTAGAAATAGTCACCATATCCATTTTCATAAATTTCCCATATGTCTAATATCTTGGCATAGTTTACAAAATTTGCCACAGGCATGCCTTAAAAAAAAACAATACTACATTCTTCCCTATGTTGGTAGCTTTTGTTTCTTGAAATTTTTCATAGGAGAAACAACACACACACACATACACACACACACACACACACACACACACACACAAATCTTCATTTTCTGACTATTGAGTCAACAGGGACTCTTTAGTTTGTATAATTTATCTGCATAATGACTATAAAAGAAATATATTCAGATTCTTTTGGGTACAATTAACAAAAAATTAAGACAGTCAAAACCATGAAGAATTTCTTATTCCACTTCATGGAAGTCCAGAAGCAGAGGTTCCCTAAAGTCACAAATCCTATGGTCACCATGGCGTCAGATTCATCCCACTGTATCTGCTTTGACTGCAGCCTTCTCGGCTCTTCTCAGTTGCCTCTCACTTGAGTGTGAGGACATGTCTAAATGACTTTGGGATCAAGTAGATGTAATGATGGGGACTCTCTCTTCCAGTGATCCTAGATTAACAGGATCCTTTAGATCCCACAGCTCCGGTACCCATATTCCTCTGGTTTGTCAAAATTATATCAGATAACTGGATTAAGGCCAATTGCAAGCAAGCGTTGTGGATTACTAAGATTGGCCTTCTCCATCTTCTACCACTGGCACCAAAGAGCATGACTCCTGAATATGGTAATGTGGAAAAAGACATTTTATTAATGGTACTGTGTTTACAAAGAAGGAGAAAGACCTGGTGAGAAGCAAAAACTTCCTATAATGTGGCCACCGTACCCACGGATTTCTCACGCACTAACAAAGGTTTCCTGTGTATGTTTTATGGCTGATCATTATGCTGTGTCTAAGAAGAACATACGGTTAGAAAAGGGTAGACAACATCTGTATTAGTTCATTACTTTCTTATTGCTGCGATAAAACACCATGACTATCAAAGAGTTTAATTTGGCTTATAATTTCAGAGGCATAAGAGTCCATCATTAAGGGAAGGGACAGGCATAATATCAAGCAAGAGACATAGTGATAGGGGCAGGAAGCTGAGGGGTCACATTATCATATATATGATACAGAGAGACTAAACTATGAGTAGAATGAAGTATTGAACTTTTCAAGGCCTACCCCAGTGATGAACTTTCACATGAAAGGCTACACCTTCACATAACCTCTCAAACAGCCTCACAAATTGGAAAGCACATGTTCAAATACCTGTAAGTGACACTACTTACTCAAACAAAAATGGTACTCCCTGGCCATCACAGGTTCATGCCCATTTCATAAAGTAAAACTCATTTAGTCCAGTTGCAAAATCTTCATCGTACTTTACAGTCTCAACAATTACAAGGTCCAAAGTTTTTTCTATGATAGCCTACATTTATCCATGAAGCCCACCCATCTGTTGGGGATAACCCATGTCTCTATCACTACAGACCACTCAGCAGCCAGTGTTAAACCACATCTGTCTCTGCAGCCCACACACCTGTCAGGGTTAACCCTCATCTGTCATTGCAGCCCACCCACCTGTCAGGGTTAGCCCACACCTGTCACTGCAGCTCGCACACCTGTCAGGGCTAACCCTTTTATTAATCAGGGTTCTTTAGAGTCACAGAACTTAGTCTCTATATAATAAAGGAATTTATTGATGACTTACAGTCCCAACAATGGTTCAGTAGCAGCTGTGAATGGAAGTCCAAGGATCTAGCAGTTGCTCAGTCCCACATGGCAAGTAGGTGAAGAGAGAGAGAGAGAGAGAGAGAGAGAGAGAGAGAGAGAGAGAGAGAGAGAGAGAGAGAGAGAGAGAGACACTCCCTACTTCCATTGTCCTTATATGGTCTCCAGCAGAAGGTGTAGCCCAGATTAAAGGTGTGTGTTACCACACCTTTAATCCCAGATGACCTTGATCTCGGAGACCTCCCTGTCTTAATCTTCTGGAATTCATAGCCACTTTGCCACAAGATCTCCATGCCAAGATCCAGGTCAGAAACTTCTATCTCCCAGACTCCAGATTAGGATCACTGGTGAGCCTTCCAATTCTGGATTGTAGTTCATTCCAGATATAGTCAAATTGAGAACCAGAAATAGCCACTACAACCCTCATCTGTCTCTGCGGCCCACACACCTGTCAGGGTTAACCCTCATCTGTCACTGCAGCCCACCCACCTAGCAGGGTTAACCCACATCTGTCACTGCAGCTCGAACACCTTTCAGGGTTAACCCTCATCTCTGTCACTGTAGTCCACACACCTCTCCATGTTAACCTACATCTCTGTCACTGCAGCACACACAACTCTCTGGACTGGTGCATATCTCTCACTGCAGCCCACACACCTTTCAGAGTTAATCCACATATTGTTCACTCTCAACACCCAGTGTACTAGTTGGTTGAATTCCAGTGTGCTCAAACAAAAATACTCAGATGCCTAAATGGCTCAGTAGTAAGAAAGGGTTAGGGCAGACTCCTAGAAAGATAGCTGGCTACAGCATGGAGAGTGCAACGTATTAAAAAATAAACAGGCTGGTTGGGGTGGCGCATGCCTTTAATCCCGGCACTTGGGAGGCAGAAGCAGGTGTATTTCTGATTTCAAGGCCACCCTGGTCTACAGAGTGAGTTCCAGGACAGGCGGTGATAATCACAGAAACCCTGTCTCAAATATATATGTTATATATACATATATATATGTGTGTGTGTGTATGTATATATATATACATATATATATATATATATGTATATATATATGTATATATATAATAAAAAATAAACAGCAGCACCTACTTATCCAAAGGTGGCATGTGCCAAACATATCCTCAAATACCTGCAAACATGGGTAGCATGAATTATACATGCATATTGTTTGCCTTTTCCTATACATATACAGGAAAAAATACATAAATTTAGTAAATATTGGGTGTAAAAAAGATTAATGATAAATATCAATAACAGAACAATTATAATGATAATATATATAGTGTATGTGCGCATGCACATGTGTGTCATGTGTGTTTATGTGTGTGTGTGTGTGTGTGTGTATGTTACGGGTGTCTTGTGCTATACATCTAAGCAAATTCTCTATCCCTGAGCCATACCCCAGGATGCTTCCTTTAACAATGCGCTATAATGAGTTTTATTTTTAAAAAATGAGTTCTTCATAGTAGAGATGTCCATTTAAGATTTTGGTACAAAAAAAAAATGACCTTGAATAACTAAAACTAATAGTGTGAAGATGTGGACCAGACAGACTAACAGCAATGACTAAAAAGCCAAAGAAAATTTGAGCTCAGCATAAGGAAAGAGATGACCCTAAAAGCCTTTACATTTAAAAAGAAAACCAGTGGATGAGTTCATTTGATTCATCATGGTATCATGAGATGATCTTTGTTGTTGCTCAAATTCCCTGGCCTGGGAGACTAAGGATCAGATGAGGAAAAACACAAAGTAGTTAGCCTACGGAAGATGAGCACACGGGGCCCATGAACTAACATGGAGTCCTACAAGAAAAAGAAAAGATAAGAGGAAAAAAATGCCCAGAAATCAAAGCAAAACCTACCTTGAAAAAGAATCTGAAATTTTGTGTCAAAACCATCACATGGATTTTTAGATGATACTATTGAAAGATAAAGTATATTTATCTATGTTCTAGAATAAACTTCCAATCTCACAACCTTCTAGCTATAAGAAAAGGCAATCTTAAAAGCTAAAAAAAAAACAAAAAACAAAAAAACTTACAATGGAAAAAGACATGTTCCTTTCAGAAGTACAACTGAAACAGAAATTATATATATAGTAATATATATAATATTATTATGTTTCTTCTGCTTTTTCTTTGGCTCACTTTTCCCTGTTTTTGCCCTGTTCCAATTCATTGGTTTTTATCTTAGTTTTAATTTACTTTAATTTTTTAATTTTATGTGTAGGGATATTTTTGCCTGCATGTATGTCTCTACACTCTCCCTATGAATGCCAGGGATCCCTCTGGGGCTAGAGTTACAGCTGGTAAGGAGCCACTATGTAGGTGCCAGGGATTGGGCTCAGGTCTTCTGGAAAAGCAACCAGTGCTCTCAACCACTGAGCCATCTCTCCAGCCCTTTTATTTACTTTTAGATGACTGTTTTTAAATTCGAGAGAGCAAGAAAGGGAGAGATCTGAAAGAACCTAATGGGGAAACCCCCACTCAATTCCCGATTCAGAGTGCACCCAAAAAATCACGAAAAGACCGTCTTGATGTAAAGACACGTCCGGACTGATGTGCATCCCCACACAGGAGATAATGGATGTCAGCCACAAGGCTCAAAAGCTAGGGGGTTTTATGGGGTAAAGGGCTTAGGGGTGGGGAATTCAGCATAGCGACACACTATTGGCTTATTCAAACATCAGCAGAAAAATTATATGTACGTGCAGATCAAGGTGTCAGCAGCAAAAAAATACGTGCAGGAATTCTGTGAGTTGGATGTTTATCAATGCTCGCAGAGTATCTGGTCAGTTTGACTCAGTTCAGATAGCCCTGTTATGTCCTCACATTCTTCTTTATCTTTATGGTCAAGCTGTTCCCAGGAATGTTTTAACTACAGGGCGTGCCCAGGTTTGTTTTTCTTTTTTTCTCAGCCCCAGGAAACCTCTAGGCTCACAAACAACCAGCAATTTCTGAGTACTTTATATGACTTACAGGTCTTGAAATTTCATCTTTCTTTCAGATCTGGATATGTTGGGAAGTTCTAGGAGGAGCAGTTGAGAAACCTTAATCAAAATATACTGTACGAAAAAAATCTATTTTCACTAAAAGAGAGAGGAGACATTAAAATGATTCTATAGTTACAATAAAAGCATGGATATAAGGTAAAACAGCACATCACAAAGTAAAATTACACAGTGCAGTATGATTAAAATAGCTTTAAAATGTACATATAAAAGCTGGAACACATAGCTGGGATAACAGTAGTATAGAGTATGATAGGGATCATTTCTACTATGCTGCAGTGATGATTGCTTTTTAAGTAAGAGTTCCTGTGAAATTAAGGAGGTTTTTTTTTTCTTTTTGTGGAGCATGTGTGTGTGTGTGTGTGTGTGTGTGTGTGTGTGTGCGCGTGAATGCATGTGTGTACTTACACATGTGCTACAGCATACATGTGGAAGCCTGAAGACAATTTGGGGAAATTGGTTCTCTCCTTCCACCATTTGGGTTCAGGGGTGAGAACTCAGGTTGTCAGGCTTGTCAGCAACTGCCCTTATCCATTGGGCATCAGTAGCCATCCGTGGGTGTGCGTTATAAAAGATCTTTCTTTTTAATTGAGTAACAAGGGACAGCCATGGTTATAACTTGTAAATAATAATAATAATAATAATAATAATAATAATAGATGCTTACACACAGCACATTTTTTTGCCACCAAAAAAAAATGACCTGAAACTTCTGATACCATGAAGCAAAATATATATTCCATCCATCCTCTATGCTGGGTCCCTCAAGTGTTTGGCCCAGCAATGACAAGGTAAGGAACAACATCTGTACAGTGACCCTTGCTGAATTATAGTTCTGTTTAACTGTGAGGGCAGGCACTGAATCTCATTAGCAGTGGAACACTGACAACGTGGTTCCTTATGTTTAGCAGTTCTAGGACTCTCAGGAGAGATGCATTTCTTTGGCCATACCAAGGACAATGCTCCTTCTGAGCAATCGGTCTGTTTCCATCTTGTACACAGCGTGACTCTGAGAACTGCAAAGTTGCCCTACTCAGATGGCTTCTTCAAGGGAGCCAAATGCACAGCAAGTCACAGCTTCCAGCTGTTTGTGTCCCGTTTACAACCTTGCCATTGCTTTACTCTCGCTCCTGTGTTGAAATGATGGGGTTTGGCTGCGTTTTGTGACATGTGTAAGCTACTTTTTTTTAAACAAACAAACAAAAAAAAAGAAGGTAGCTTATAAAAAAACAAAAAACAAAAACAAACAAACAAAAAACAGGAAGAGGAAAGTTGAACCCCAAATCATGCTGTACAAATTATAAAGTGGGGAGGTAATAGAAGATGATCAGTTAGGAACTAGGACCCAGAGGCTGGGCAGGTAGAAGAGCAAGGAGAATACCCTAATCTGGAGAAGCAGGACCCCTCCCCCCTCCCCCCAACTAAGAGCAGAGCACTACAGAGCATATGGGAAGCACAGAGAACATGGCCATTAGGTGACACGCCTGACTGACGTGCATCCTGTGAGATACAGAAACTGGTGAGATGGAAAAGAATCTTAGAAACAAAAAAGCAGGTGTGTGAGCTAGATGTGGGTCGTCCCTGGCCTTTGTGTGTTTACGAAACACCTTTGTCCTTGTCTCTACTTAGGCGGTCAGTGGCAGAAAGAATGCTATATTGATGTGCTGTGCCTGCCATAAGGTATCATATAAAAGGAAAGTGTGAACAGAAGTGTGAACCTTCAGGAGGCTATCAGTCCAGACTCTAGGTGTGAACTGGGCTGATATGGATAGCCTGCCTTCTCCCTGTATCCTCACATGGCCCTTTTTAGAGTGCCTGTGTCCTGATCTTCCCTTGTGACGTCATTTACCTCGGTTAGCTCTTTAAAGTCTTGTCTGTCAAATGCCACAAGACACAATTCAAAGCAACAATACAACTCCAGCTGGTAAAAGGCCCAAAGCTCTAAAGTCAATAACAGCCAAAATCCTGCACATTGACGGTGGGTTCCAGAAAGTCACCATCTTCAACGACAACAAAAATTCCTCCACAGTGAAATATTAAAAGCCAAAATCCTATAGGGGCACATATAAGAGGTAAATCTAGAGAGGGGGTAACCACACAGAATGACAACAGGAATTCCAGGTAAGAAATGTATCTCTATCACATTCCTTCTGGACCATGAACTGCCATGCAGTCACGATGCTTTAATATCTGCATAATGCTTTTTCATAGGACAATGGACTTTTTAGTTCTTTGCAGACCTCACCCCAAATTTTACCCTCCACTATTTAAAGTATTCAATATTATTTTTGTATAATTTTCCCTGTTAAGTATTTCATCTTCATTGTCATTTCCAAGATTATAGATACATACATACAGTAAGACTCGAGGAGGATTTTAATTTACTTTATAAGTCTTTTTGAAAATTTGACTCAGTGAAAGTACTTTATTATGATGGTGACTTTTTGTTGTGTAAGGACAGGATCTCACTATAGCTCAGCATGGCCTGGAATTGCTATATAATACAGAGGTGTCAGATCCCTTGAGACTGCAGTTATAGAAGCTTGTGAGCTGGCATATGGATAGTGTGAATCAAACCTGGGTCCTCTGGAAGAGCAATCAGTGCTCTTAACCACTGAGCCAGCTCCCAGCTGTTTGACTTGGATAATCGTCGTCTGTCTTCCAGATTGTCTTCTGTAGACTCCTGACTATCGGGCTGATAATAGCTAAGTCTTCCTTTAGTAAGTGTTGTAGTGGGAATCAAATTCAGGACTTCGTAAATTCTAAGCACAAGCATGTGTTTCTCTTTGAATTCCCTGACTATGCTTCAGAAGGTGATTATAGATTCTGCTGAGCAGCATCATAACCTCTTCAACTGAAAACACGCCACCAGTTGAGATTCATGTGGGTTGCTTATTCTCAATAATCTCTACAGGAAAATGCTGCTGCTTTTTATGTGACCTTAATTAACATTGGATAAACAGTTCGAGGTTGAGCCCCTCTTCCTCTCTAACCTGAGCTTTTGTTTATCTTTGGCAGCTGTGTCTCTTCATGAGATATCATTTCTGACAATATCCCCAAGCAGTTATGCACATGGGAAGGAAATGGCACTTTCTTTGTAACAGGATGGATTACTTCCTGTTATAGATCCAAATGGAAATTCTTTCCTTCATAAGGAGGAGCATCCTTGACACTTTAAACTACCTATTGAATAACTCCTTTCCAGTAGTAACTGTGATAATACAATCGAATCACCTCAATATCTGGTCCATTTAGATTAGCAAGTAAATTCTTTTCCTGCCATTATACTAATCACTCTGGGCAGACCTTTGCCTTTCTGTAATACCCTGTTTATGCATCAGCTCATGAGCTAATTACTATTCCTAACCATAATGTCATTAAAGATTCAGCTGATTG
Source organism: Mus musculus (assembly GCF_000001635.26). Taxonomy (NCBI): domain Eukaryota; kingdom Metazoa; phylum Chordata; class Mammalia; order Rodentia; family Muridae; genus Mus; species Mus musculus. The sequence goes on from NC_000085.6 coordinate 27,285,949, forward strand.
ACACTGCCCCCTATTATTCGAAATGAGTGTTTTCTCTTCAGATAAGTGTAGCTGGACTCTGTTACCATGTGGGTTTCTTTTTTCCCACCCTTCCATAACCTATCACTATAGGAGGGAGGGAGGGGGAGAGGGGGAGAGGGGGAGAGGGGGAGAGGGGGAGAGGGGGAGAGGGGGAGAGGGAGAGAGGAGGGGGAGAGGGGGAGGGGGAGGGGGGAGGGGGAGAGGGAGGGGGAGGGGGAGGGGGAGAGGGAGAGAGAGGGAGGGGGAGGGAGGGGGAGGGAGAGGGAGGGAGAGGGAGAGGGAGAGGGAGAGGGAGAGGGAGAGGGAGAGGGAGAGGGAGAGGGAGAGGGAGAGGGAGAGGGAGAGGGAGAGGGAGAGGGAGAGGGAGAGGGAGAGGGAGAGGGAGAGGGAGAGGGAGAGGGAGAGGGAGGAGAGGAGAAGCTGAGGAGGTTTGCAGCCCCATGGAGGGAGCAACACTGTCAACAGGCCAGATCCCCCTGGAATTCTCAGGGACTGGACCACCAACCAAAGAGTACACATGGAGGGACCCATGGCACTGGCCACATATGTAGCAGAGGATGACCTTGTTGGACATCAGTGGGAGGAGAGGCCCTTGGGCCTGAGGGTGTTTGATGCCCCAGTGTAGGAGAATGCCAGGGCAGAAAGATGGAAGTGGGTGGGTGGGGGAGCACCATCATAAAGGTAGGTAGAGTGGGGGCATGGGATAGGGAGTTTCCGAAGGGGAGAACTAGAAGGGGGAAAACATTTGAAATTTAAAAAAAAAGAAAATATCCAATAAAATTTTTTAAAAAGTAATTTCTTCTTGTTTCTTCTGTGTTTGTAGCTGGTCTTTGTTACTTTGTGGATTCTTTTTCCCACCCTTTATCTTCTCCTCCAGTTTCACTCCCTATCATTAGATGGGAAAGAAAGAAGGATAGAGGGACAGAGAAAGATATAGAGATCCCTAAATCTAATTTCTTTCCTTTCCTTTCTTCTTGAGCACAACTACTAACAAACCACAATCAACCCCCATGAGTGACCAACAACTTTGCCTACCAGGTATCTAGCATTTATATACCCTGTGAAAAGTTCCCAGAATTCCTAGCATCACACAATTGCAGAAACTATCTGCAGCTGGCAAGAACACACCACTGCCAAGGCACAAGGCAAGTCATAGTCAGCTATTAAGGAAACAACCTCATATTCCCACACCTGGGATTGAAATAACAACATATTCTTATATTTCTGTGGTTTAAAAAACAAAACAAAACAAAACAAAACTCCAGAATTCTCACTACAAATAAGAATCTTATATACACAGAAGTTGGAACCAGATCCAACTCTAGAAGGCTTATGCTTAAGAACAAGTAACTGGACCGTTTTGTTCAATTCCTTCGCTTGTATTTCTTTAAGGGACTTATTTGTTTTCTCTTTAAGAGTTTCTACCTTTTTGCCCGTGTTTTCCTGTATTTCTTTAAGGTAGTTATTTTTATCCTCCTTAAAGGCCTCTATCTTGGTATAAGTGAAAGAGCTGTATGAAAGAAAGTTTCTGAAGAAAGAAATCAAAGGTGACCTCAGAATATGAAAAGATCTCCTATGCTCATGGAGCAGTAGGATTAACATTGTAAAGCTGGACATCTTTCCAAAGGCAATCTACAGATTCAACACAATCCCCATTAAAAATCAAACGCAATCCTTCACAGAGATAAAAAGAGCAATTCTCAACTTCATTTGGAATAACAAAAAACCCAGGATAGCAAAAACAATTCTCAACAATAAAAGAACTTCTCAGGGAATCACCATCCCTGAGCTAAAATACACTACAGAGCAATAGTGGTAAAAAACACATGGTATTGGTACAAAGAAAGGTCAACCAATGGAATAGAATTGAAGACCCAGAAATAAACCCATAATTGATCTTTGACACAGAAGCTAAAAGCATAGAGTGGAAAAATAGAAAGCATCATCAGCAAATGGTACTGGTCTAACTGGCGGTCTGCATATAGAAGAATATAAATAGATCCATACTTATAACCTTATACAAAGCTCAAACAGAAAACCAGATACACTGAAACTAATAGGAGAAAAAGTGGGGAACTTGGACACAAACTCAGTGGACAGTCCCACGGTCTGAAAAAAGAAATCGAAGAAGATCTCAGAAGATGGATCTCCCATGCTCATGGATGGGCAGGATTAACATAGTCAAAATGGCCATCTTGCCTAAAGCAATCTACAGATTCAATGCAATCCCCATCAAAATTCCAACTCAATTCTTCACAGAGTTAGAAAGGGCAATTTGCAAATTCATCTGGAATAACAAAAAACCTAGGATAGCAAAAAACTATTCTTAACAATAAAAGAACCTCTGGTGGAATCACCATGCCTGAACTCAAGCTGTACAACAAAGCAATTGTGATTTAAAACTGCATGGTACTGGTATAGCGACAGACAGGTAGATCAATGGAATAGAATTGAAGACCCATAAATGAACCCACACACCTGTAGTCACTTGATCTTTGACAAGGGAGCTAAAACCATCCGGTGAAAAAAAGAGCATTTTCAACAAATGGTGCTGGCTCAACTGGCAGTTATTGTGTAGAAGAATGCGAATTGTACAAAGCTCAAGTCTAAGTGGATCAAGGAATTCCACATAAAACCAGAGACACTGAAACTTATAGAGGAGAAAGTGGAGAAAAACCTTGAAGATACGGGCACAGGGGAAAAATTCCTGAACAGAACAGAAATGGCTGTGCTGTAAGATCGAGAATTGACAAATGGGACCTCATAAAATTGCAAGGCTTCAGTAAGGCAAAGGACACTGTAAATAGACCAAAAGGCAACCAACAGGTTGGGAAAAGATCTTTACCAATCCTTAATCTGATAGGGGGTTAATATCCAATATATAGAGAGAACTCAAGAAGTTGGACTCCAGAAAACTAAACAACTCTGTTTTTAAAAATGGGGCACAGAGCTAAACAAAGAATTCTCAACTGAGGAATACTGAAAGGCTGAGAAGCACCTAAAAAATTTGTTCAACATTCTTAATCATCAGAGAAATGCAAATCAAAGCAACCCTGAGATTCCACCTCACACCAGTCAGAATGGCTAAGATAAAAAATTCAGGTGACAGCAGATGATAGCGAGAATGTGGAGAAAGAACACTCCTCCATTGCTGGTGGAATTGCAAGCTGGTACAACCACTCTGGAAATCATTTTGGCGGATCCTCAGACAATTGGACATAGTACTACTGTAAGATTCAGCATTACCTATCCTGGGCATATACCCAGAAGATGTTCCAACTTGTAATAATGACACATGCTCCACTATGTTCATAGCAGCCCTATTTATAATAGCCAGATGCTGGAAAGAACCCAGATGTCCCTCAACAGAAGAATGGATACAAAAAATGTGGTACATTTACACAATGGAGTACTACTCAGCTTTTATAAACAATGAATTTATGAAATCTTAGGCAAATGGATGGATCTGGAGGATATCATGCTGAGTGAGGTAACCCAATCACAAAAGAACTCACATGATATGCACTCACTGATAAGTGCATATTTGCCCAGAAACCTAGAATACCCAAGATACAATTTCCAAAACACATGAAACTCAAGAAGAAGGAAGACCAGAGTGTGAATACTTCTTTGCTTCTTAGAACGGGGAACAAAATACTCATGGAAGGAGTTACAGAGACAAAGTTTTGAGCAGAGCCTGAAGGAATGACCATCCAGAGACTGCCCTACTTGGGGATCCACCACATAAACAAACACCAAACCCAGTCACTAGGCAGATGCCAACAAGAGCCTGCTGACAGGAGCCTGATATAGCTGTCTCCTGTGAGGCTCTGCCAGTGCCTGGCAAATACAGAAGTGGATGCTCACAGTCATCCATTAGATGAAGGAGCACAAGGTCTTCAATGAAACAGCCAGATAAATACCCAGGGAGCTGAAGGATCTGAAGCCCTATAGGAGGAACATCAATATGAACTAACCTGTACCCCCCAAGCTCCTTGGAACTATACCACCAATCAAAGAAAACACATGGAACTTGTGGTTCTAGCTATATATGTAGCAGAAGAAGGGGATCATTTCTTAATCAAACCACCACCCTGTCTCTACCCTGACTATATAGACATTTCTTTATTGTTCACATTTTGTATAGTTCCAAAGCTAGAAAGAGCCTTATGTACCAAACACCATAACATTCTCATTTTATAGTGAGGAGGCACCATCCTGGAATAGAAAGTCATTTGGTAGATTGAGGATATACCTGATTTTTTTATTGCCTGTCATTTGCATTTTTCTGACACCAATTTTTCTGGGTGCAAAAATTTTATGCATATAAATGGGGCTTATTATATGCCAGCATGAGATATGTCTGATATTTATAGAGAGAACTGCTACAGTATGCTTTTCTATAGGATTCATTTAAATGGCATTAAAATAAAAATCTCACTAAAATTAGTCCATAATCTCTTTTAGAGTGGATCACTTGTAAATCATAAAAATTCAAGAGTCTTGCTCTTCTACCCATTCTAGACCCTATCAGTCCCAGTCATCTCTTTGTGCATTTAGAGAGCCTCAGTCTATACCTCTGAGCTAGAATCATTGGAGGTTCCAGTAGGTGAGAGTGTTATAAACTCTCTGCCATGCAATGCAGTCACTAAGTGTGCAAGCTGGTTTTATGCCAAAATGACACATGCCACGTTTGGGAAGATAGAACCTCAATTAAGAAAATGCCTCACCAGGTTGGCCTGTAGACAAGCTGTGGTTGGTTTTCTTAATAAGTAATTGATATGAGAGGACCTACATTTCAGATGGTCCTGGACCTGGAGGTCCATAAGAAAGCAGTCTAAGGTAACCTTAGGGAAAGACACTGTAATCAGCCCCTCTCCACAGTCTCTGCTTCAGTTGCTGCCTCCAAGTTCCTTCCCCAACTTCCTTCAAAGAGAGTTGTAATCTGGCAGTTGATTTCGGTCATGATCTTTTAGCACAACAATAGAAAACCTAACTACAACATTAAGACATGCTTACACATACTGGTTTTGTCTGCTGATTCTGGGATCTCTAACAGATGATTGCTGGAAGGATTCAGAACCACGTAGCATTTTTGTGTAGTCTGGACATGAAAGAGGCTGTGGATCTAGGCAAATCTGTTGTAAGAAACTTCATTCTATTTGTATTTAATTGATCACACTTTTGTGAACTTATTCTACAGACATTCACAGAGGCACATACAGGAAAATACAGAAAGTTGTCTGTAGCTGTGTTACCTATTAAAAAAAAAGCCAGACAGTTCTTAGTTCTCACTATATTGAGCATATTCTTAAATATCACAGGAGCTACAGAAAACAAGGATTCTATCAATAGGAACCTTAACATAAATATGCTAGGGCAGAACGATGTGTCATAGGGTTGTGTATAAAGAAATAGGTGGAGGGCTGGAGAGACGACTTGGAAGTTCAGAGAGTCTGCTGCTCTGCCACGGGACTAGAGTTCAGTTCCCAGCACCCACATAAGGAACTCATAATTGCCTGTAACTCCAGCTGCACAAAATTTAACACCTTCTTCTGACCTCTATGGACACTCACACACAAGTGGCACACATTCATATAGACACAAACACATAATAAAAAAGAAATCAAATAAACCGTCACACATGGTACTGCATGCCTTTAATCCCAGCACTCTGGAGGCAAAGGCAAGTAGGTCTCCATGAGTTCAAGGCCAGCTTGGTCTACAAAGTGAGCTTCAGAAAAGTTAGTACTACATCAAGAGAACCTTTCCCTAAATAAATAAATAAAATGATAAAATGAACCCCTAAAACCAAATAGAAGAAAAAGATATTGACATGTGATTGAGTATGCAAAGGTCAGCAAACTATAGCCAAAGGATCAAATACAGCCTACTACCTGTTTTTGTATACTATAAATAGTGTGTGTGTGTGTATGTAGTCACCTATCCATATATAAATATACATATGTATAGATTACCAGATTATTTAGGTATGATATGTATGAATAATATATAGATATTACTTATAGTACTGTATATGTACTTATGAATATTGAAACACATATATTCATGTTAACTGCTTTTATTTTGAAGTTAACAATTGTACTGCCAACTACACCACATGTCTAGCCCATTTGTCTGTACTTTTTTAAGTCTTACATTTACATTGACAAGCCATTATATAAATGGATGAGACAAAAGATGTTATTTTGATAGATGTATATATATATATACTGTAGAATGACCAGTTCAGGGCAATTATCATGTTTATCATCTTAAATAGTTACCATTTCCTTGGGGGCTTATCATCTGAAGTATTTCACATTTCCTCTTTCTTAGCTGTCGAGAAACATGCAGGACACTAATGAGTATGGTCAACTTGAGGTACTCTGTGCCCTGTCCATATCTAACATTATATCATCTAGTGGCTGGGAAGAAATCAATAGAACAAGCTCAAAAGACTAACACAATTTCGTGGAAAATTCATGGGATTCCAATTTCATTGTCTATAAGTCTTCTCAGAACACAGACACTCCATATTGTTTAGCTACTACCACGCATCTCTGCTTGAGGTGGAGGGTTGTGACACATATTTAGGTCCACAGGCAGCAGAGTATCTGTCATCCTGCTTTCCACTGAACAAGGTCACAGCGAGAGGAGTGTGTAGAGCACGGGATATTTGCAGTTTTCTTAAGATAAAGACGAGAGGACGAATTATCTTCCACATGTGCATTTTTAAGTTTTGTAAAGTGGATAAATGCTACCCAATGTAAAAACATAGATAATTAATTTACTAATGGCTTTATTAAATTGTTTATGTAATGATGCAATAAATGCCTGTGCCGTCTGCTCAGAATAAGACTGACTGTGTACTGATGTGGTATTCTGTTACCGGCAACACCATCCTGGAGAGTGTCAGGAGTCAGGGCACTAAGCAAGCATGTGTCTGCTATATTTATTATTTTATGGGGAAAAAAAAGCTAAAAACAACCACTTCTGTCCTGAAGTATGCAAGCATTAGGACGTGGAATGCCATTCTTCCTTCTAACAGAGAAGTACAAATATGTAAGAATGTGTTGTTTTCACAGTAACTCAGAATTTCATGGTCCAGAAAGGAAGACTTTCTTGTGCTTGTGTGGCCCAGGCTGCACCTGTACTGGCTTCCTCAGATCTAGGATTAACAAAACTTTCCTATGAGAAAAGATCTTAAAATTTTGCCTCACAGTAACTAGGAGGAAGTCATGGGACAAAGCAGAGACAAAGCACTTCGGGATCAGAACTGTTGATGTAGCCCAAACGAAAACAATGTAACTTGATGTCATGAGTGAACATGGAGCATTGTGCCTACAACTGAGTGTTGTAAGGCGTCCAGCACACCCTCCAACCTCACCCTGTAACCCCCAGAAGTCTCATCGAATTTCTGTTACCTTTATTTGCACATTGTATATAAGGATGAATGTGGACGCACACTAATGCATTCTGCCTTTCCCACACGCACGACCTCAGTCTGATCTCACTGACCCTAGGCATAACAACAATGCAGACACAGGACAAACTGCTTACTAGTGTGGAGCCCATTATTATGTTATGTTAGTTATGTTTCTACTGCTGTGGTGAAATACCAGGAGCAAGACAACAGATAAAACAGAAGGGTTTCCCTTCTGGTCAGCACCAGCTCCGGGCCACCTTGGGCAAGAACTTGGTGGACTGTCCCACAGTCCCCAGAGGACTCTCCACGCCGCAAGTGCCCTAGCATGCCCAGGATCTTAGGATCACTGGTGAGTGGAACACAACATCTGTTCCAAAACAATCATGATGGGCCTGTGCCAGCAGGAGCGAGGACACTGGAGCCCTGCCTGACCAGCAGCTGGGGTTCCTTCTGATTGGTTCTGGTATACCTTGGTTTCGAACATAGTGGACAGCCCCACCGTCCCCACAGGAGAAACCACTTCCAGGCACTATAACACACCCAGGATCTTAGGATTCCAGGAGCCCAGGACACCAGGATCTCAGGGTCTCAGAAGAAGCTTAACTGCCAAGAACTCGGACACACCCAGAATCTCAGGTTTACAGGATCCAGAATCACAGGATCACAGAGAAAGCTGAACTCTGAGGAGTCATGAATCAACTGGGATTACAGCAAGGACAGGCTCCAATCACATATATTGAGGGCAGCGAGCACTTGAGATAATCAGATGGCAGGGAGCAAGCATAAGAACAGAAGCAACAGAAACCAAGGTTACTTGGCATCATCAGAACCAGACTCTCCCATCGTAGCAAGTCCCGGATAGACCATCACACCAGAAAAGCAAGATATGGATCTAAAATCACTTCTCATGATGATGATGGAGGACTTTAAGAAGGAAAATATAACTCCCTTAAAGAAATACAGGAAAACACATCCAATCAGGTGAAAGAATTGAACAAAACCATCCAGGATCTAAAAATGGAAGTAGAAACAATAAGGAAATCACAAAGGGAGATCACTCTGAAAGTAGAAACCCTAGAAAAGAAGTCAGGAGCCATTGATGCAAGCATAACTAACAGAATACAAGAGATAGCAGAGAGAATCTCAGGTGCAGAAGATACCATAGAAAACATGGACACAACAAAGAAAATGTGAAATGCAAAAAGATCCTAACACAAAACATGCAGGAAATCTAGGACACAATGAGAAGACCAAACCTAAGGATAATAGGTATAGACAAGAAGGAAGATTTCCAACTTAAAGGGCCAGTAAATATCTTCAACAAAACTATAGAAAAAAAACTTCCCCAACCTAAAGAAAGATACCCATGAACATACAAGAAGCCTACAGAACTACACATAGTTTGGACCAGAAAAGAAAATCCTCCCATCACATAATAATCAAAAAACCAAATGCACAAAACAAAGATAAAATATTAAAAGCAGTAAGGGAAAAAGGTCAAGTAACATATAAAGGCAGACCTATCAGAATTACACCTGATGGAGAAACTAAGGTATTCTATGAGAAAAATATACCACCAATTGAAGAAAACACATGGTGACACTTGTGGCTCTAGCTGTATATGTAGTAGATGATGGCCTAGTCAGTTATCAGTGAGAGGAGAGGCCCTTGGTCCTGTGAAGGCTCTATGCCCCAGTATAGGGGAATGCCAAGGCCAGGAATGGGAGTGGGTGGGTTGGGAAGCAGGGTGGGTGGGGAGGGGATAGGGGATTTTTGGAGGGGAAACTAGGAAAGGGGATAACATTGGAAATGTAAATAAAGAAAATATCTAATTTTTAAAAATTATTTTAAAAAAAAAGGAAAAAAAAAGTTAGGCTTTGTTTACTTGAAAACAAAAGAATCTTGTCCCAAATGCTACATAAACATGGTAACATTAGAACATTGTGTTAAAATGCTTCTCACAACTTAAAAATCAATAGCCATATACCGAGGGTACAGAGTTCCACAGATAATACACAACAATCTTGTTTCCTGATGAATATGGTTAAAATTATCAACTTGAAAGAGTCTAGACTTACCCAGAAGACAGGCATCTGGGTCTGTCGATGAGGATTACTTAGACCTGGGTTCAATGAGGTCAGCCTTCTTCCCAGGCAGTTGAGTTCCCAGATTGACTAAAAAGGAGAAGAACTGAGTGTATACTCTTCTCTGCATCCTGACTGGTGACACAATGTGACAAACATTGTCAGCTCATGCTTCCATGGCTTGATATCTGTACCCTCAAACTCTGAGACACAATAAACTCTTCAGTTTCTTTTGTCAAAAATAAAATTAAATTAAATTAAATTAAATTAAATTAAATTAAACAGAAGGGTTTAATTTGCTTACAGTTCCAAGGGATGAGAGTTCCATCATACAGGGAAACATGACAGCAAGCAGCAGACATGGCTGCTGGGGCAGAAACTGAGAACCCACATCTCCAATGGCAAGCAGAAAGCAGTGAGTGTATGCATGGAAGGGAAGGTACCCAGTGACAGGCATCCTCCAGCAAGACCACACTTCCTAATTCTTCCCAACAATATCACCAACTGGAAATGGGGTCTTCAAATGCTGGAGTGCATGGGATATATCTCAGTCTAATGCACCACACTACCAGGAGGAATCTCGGGCCAGGAGGAAGCTGGAGAAGGGAAGGAAATATCAGATCATGGTTTGGGGCTTTTAGATCTGAAGATCCAAGAAGACTGAGGAGGAACCTAATTTAATGGGATCTCCAGACAGCAGATAGAAAGCTGACTGCAGCTAGCCTGAGTGTTCCCAAATCTCAACCATGGTCTAAGGCCAAAGAAGCAGAGAGAGGGAGAAAAGGTTGGAGTGTGGGCTCCCCTCAGGCTAAGTGAACTTCTTTTGATCTTCTTACTTTCTGGTGATCACAGGAAACTTACAACTTCCCACTGCAACACACACAGCTGTCACTGCTAACCCACATCTGTCACTGAAGGACACCCACATGTCAGGGAAAACCCACATCTGTCACTGCAGCCCATCCAGCTGTCAGAGTTAACCCATATCACTGTCACCCTAACCACTGTACCCCACTGAAGTGGCTGAACTCCAATGTGTTCAAAGAAAATTAACCAGATCCCACGGGACCTAACAGTCACAAAGAGCAAAAATAGGCAAGAGTTAGGGCAGGTTCCTGGTGAAAGAAAGCTGACGAGGGCAACTTATTAAAAAATAAATAAATAGCAGTCCCTACTTATCCACAGATGACATGTGCCAAACCAGTCCTCAAATGCCTGAAACCATGGATAGCATGATTCATACATACACACATTCTTTGGCTTTTCCTATACATATGCAGAAAAATAGGATATGTTTAATTTAAAAATTGGGTATAATAAGAGATAATAATTATAAATACAATACAAATAACAGAACAATTATGATATATACATATGATATATATATATATATATATATATATATATATATATATATATATACAGAGAGAGAGAGAGAGAGAGAGAGAGAGAGAGAGAGAGAGAGTCTGTGCCTTAGTTAGGGTTTTCTGCTGTGAACAGACACCATGACCAAAGCATAGACAACATTTAAACAGGTTCAGAGGTTCATCCCATTATTATCAAGGTGGGAGCATGGCAGAGTTCAAGCAGGCATAGTGTAGGCAGAGCTGAGAGTTCTATATCTTCATCTGAAGGCTACTAGAAGACTGATGTCCAAGCAGATAGGATGAGGGTTTAAAAGCTCAAGTCCACAGAGGCACGCCTACTCCAAGGCCACACTCCCAAATAGTTCAATCATTGGTCTAGGCATACTCACACCACCACATTCCACTCCCTGGCCCCCATAGGCTTGTTCAAACATATGAGTCTATGGGGACCATACCTAAACTTAGCGTAATGCAAAATATATTTAATTCAACTTCAAAAGTCCCAATAGTCTATAGCAGTCTTAACAATGTTAAAAGTCTCTTCTGAGATTTGTCCAATCACTTAACTGTAATCCCCCAAAACAAGACAGGAAACTAGCTGGGCAAACTCCAAACTCTGCATCTCCATGTCTAATGTCAAAGTAGTCTTCAGATCTCCAACTCCCTCTTATCTTTGTTGACTGCAACAAATTTCTTTCTCCAGGGATGGTTCCACTCCCTATTAGCATCTTGCCTTGGCAGGTAACCCATGGTCTGACATCTTTAGCATCTTGGGATCTCCAAAGCAACTTAACTTTACAGCATCTTGTTCCAATAGCAGGGGTCTATAGACAATCTTCAGGGAGTCTCTAAAGGGATTACATCACGTCTGCTCTGCCATTTGTAGCACTCTGGGCTCTGGTTGACCACGGCCACAGGAAACGGGTTCCTGGGTGGGAGACTGGAGCTGTAAGGGAGGAAATGGCAAGAGAAGAAACGAGACCAAGACAGATTTCTGATCAAGGCCCAGTGTTTACTAAGAGTCTGCGCTTATAAAGGGGGAGGTCCATCCTTTGACACACCAGGCTTCTTGATGCTTTGTTGCCATGCCTGTAGCAATTAGTCAGCTAGCGCTGTTAGCAGTAGGTTGTCAGTTGCCAAGTTGTCAGCTATCTCAGGAATATCTCAAGAAGACAGGTTCAGCCTCTCAGCGGGTAGCAGCGTCTTGGAGAAGAGCAGCACAGGTGACAGAAAAATAGATGGAAGACTCCACCCTAGGTGATCTCATTCACAGTGGCAGAATAGGTCTGAGTCAGCCTGCTCAAGGCTGGGGGAGGTTACAGATGACTCCATTGTATTGTGGCTGCTATTCCTGATGGTCATCTCATAGTACTGGCATCTCTAATATGCTGGGGTTTCTCGTTGCAACCAGGCTTCCCCAATAGCCTCTCATAGGCTCCCTTTATGGTGTCAATCCTCAACTTTTTTGCACGGCCCCTTTAGTCCTGGGCCTTCAACTGCAATTGAGGCTGCATCTTCACCAATGGCCTTCTATGGCTTTTCACAGTAGCAAGTCTCAGCTGCTCTTCATGACCCCTTCATGCCTTCAATACCAGTACCACCTAGGTGACTCATAAGGTACAAGCATGGCTATCTCTGGGACACAGTTTCTTTGTGCTCTCAGAAAATAATTCACAGAAGATTTCCCCTCAGTGATGCTGGTCTCTCTTTAATTATCACTAATTTCTTAATCTCTAGCTAGCCAGCATCAATTGTCCCAGTAATATCCTTCTCTTCTTGACTATAAAGCCAGAGACACATGGCCAAAGCTGCCAAAGTTCTGCTACTTGCAGGAGCTGGAACATACTCCCTTGCCTTATGACATCATCAAGAGCTTTTTGTTTTCCAAATCCTTCACGCTGCCTAGCTTGGCTGTCCTGGAACTTGCTCTACAGATTGACCTTGAACTCAGAGATCTGCATGGCTGTGTCTCCTGAATGTTGGGATTAAAGGTATGTAATACCATGCCTAGATTTAAGCATTTCTCTACTTGGAACTTTCTCTGTTCCAGGCTGGCCTTGAACTCAAGAGATCTGCTTGCCTCTGTCTCCTGGGATTAAAGGTGTGTGACACCAAGCCTGAACCTAATCTTAGCTAGGTAGGATCTTGCCCCAAAATCACTACTCTCTTAATTCAATTTAATGTCCTTGAACACAGAGTTTGGCTGCATTTCACTTTCTGGTGTCCTTTAATACTGAAACCGTATATTTATCCTTTCTAGCTTGCTATGCTTGTTCAAAACACTCCTCATAAGACTTAACCAGAGAACAAAATCTATGCTGGGCTTTTTGAGACTTCCTTTGCCAATGCAAGTAATATAAATCTTTTTACCTTAGCCTCAGGTATTCTCTTCAGATAAGAGCAAAAAGCAGCCACATTCTTCACCAAAATGCCACAAAACAGTCTCTAGGCCATGTACTGATATTTTTCTCCACTGAAACCTCTTGGGCTAGGTCTGAACAGTTCAAATCACTCTCAGCAGCAAAGTCTTCCATATTCCTACTAGGATAGCCCATTAAGACCACTTAAAGTATTCCACTGCTTTCCAAATCCAAATTCCCAAAATCCCCATTCTTTCAAATAAAAGCCTGATCAGGTCTATCACAGCAATACCCCACTCCTGGTACCAACTATTATCTTAGGGTTTTACTGCTATGATGATACACCATGACCAAGGCAGCTCATAGCCAACATTTAATTGAGGCTAGGTTACAGGTTCAGAGGTTCAATCCATTATCATCAAGGTGGGAGCATGGAAATGTCCAGGAAGACATGGTATAGGCAGAGCTGAGAGTTCTATATCTTCATCTGAAAGCTGATAGGAGAAGATTGACTTCCAGGCAGCTAGGGTTAAGATTTTAAAACCTAAGCCCACCATGACACACTTCCTCCAACAAGGCCACACCTACTCCAACAAGGTCACACCTCCAATAGTTCCACTCCCCAGACTAGACACATGTTATATGCACAGAAGTTGGAACCAGATCCAACTCTAGAAGGCTTGTGCTTAAGAAAGAGTAACTGCCAGCTTTTAAGTAAAAGATTAAAGCTCAGAAAGTTCTAGTTATAGCACTCAAGGTTGCTCAGTCCAGGGGGAAGACTGAAGAGCAGATGATGCCCCATAGGCATGTCCTGTAACCCACAGCCGAGTTGACGTTTTAGGTTCTTGACCCTTCCAAAGCTAGTAGAGAAAAGCTGACTATAAGCACAAGAATCTTAGTAACTGACCCACAGTCAAAGAAGGGGGAGGGGCTCATGGGTAAGATGACGGTTAATGGGGAAGAGGTGACATATCCAAAGTGGAGAGCTACAAATGTCTTAAAGACCTTAAAGTTCACCTGCTTGAGTTTTAGTTAAAAACTAACAGCTTGGAGGTCAACTCAGTGTCACAGGATCTTGTCATAGACTCCATCCCTCCTGTTTGTTATACATGAGAGGTCATGATAGGTAAGATAGTCATAAGAGAGGCCATTTTCCTTTCAGCATCATTCTGTGGACTGTCCTCCAATGTGATTAGCTCTGTCCCCGGTTAGATACTGATGGGCTGAAGGCCTATGATTGATGCCATTGACTGCTCAGCCTCAGCACCAGGCTAGCTCCACTAAGTGGGTGGCTCTGATTTAGTGATATTGCACTTGTTGATGGGAACGAAACACCATCAAAAGCCTGAAGCAGAAATAAAAGTCAATCACTTCCATTTCCAGAAACAAACTAGGAAAAGACAGGTCATATACTAAAGCATACCCGCATGCACGTGCACGAACTCACACACACGTACACGCACACGCACACGCGCGCGCGCGCGCGTACACGCACACACACACACACACACACACACACACACACACACACACACACAGCCTCCTTACCCTTCCCAAGCAATAAATATCTTTCTGCCAGGAAAGCTTTATGTGGGAGGGCCACAGCACAAGGTCAGATTCAACCCTGAGCATCAGGGGTAAAGAGAAGCTGGTAAGCAGGTCGAGAAAGTAGATACCACCTGCAACGCTCAGTGACCTTGGCTGCTTCTCTGAGATTCAGTTCCCTTGTCTACAAACACCAGCCAGAATCATAATGATCCTTTCACAAGTTGTAAAGAAGATATACTATGATTCTGATAACATGGAAAATGCCTTTAAAAACAAACAGCGGCCATTACTGTCATTTAAGAGAAATAATATTTTAAGATAAGCCATTTGGTCAATGAGTATTTACCTTGTTCTTTGCACCAGGCAATTGCACATGAATTACATCATTGGATTCCCATATCTACTTTATAGTATCGATTTTATTTTCCTGGCTTAGACAGGTAGAACTATTAGCCCAAAGTCTTTTGGCCATAGTTGTCACGCTGGCCTTGTTTTCCTCCAAGGCTTCTAGATGACAGGTTTAATTAACCCTGTTTTGATGGCCCAGGCTAGGGCATTTTTAAAGGAACATTGTTGTTTTTCTAGGCTTCTGAGACTTTGTTGTTACATGGCTAGTCTTTTGAAGACAGTATAGGTATTACATATATTTAATTCTCTCAAAGGTATTAGACATGCATTTACATTAGACTCAACTCTCCTTACAAGCAAAATTCTAGTTTCAAAATATTTAAGAGAATTTTACAAGTCCTTTGCCCTTGGACCAGGGTAGAATCAAGACTAATATTTAGACTATGCATCTGTCTTTCTACTGACAGGTAGGAAGGCAGGCAGATAGACTGTAATAGACAGACTGATGGATAGACTGATTAGTTAGGGCTCTTCAGAGAAACAAAGTTAATATAATGAATGACATACACATACCTACGTTTATTAGATCTAGCACATATGCTTAAGGAGACTAAATTCCACCAACTGTTTCCCTGCAAGCAACAGACCACGTTATTCATGTAGTTCTAGTCAAGTCCAACTCTAAGAACAAACTTAGTAATGCAAATCCTAGACCAAAAAACCAAAGACCACCCATGTCCCAGCTCATTAGACAAGCAGGAAGAGGAAGGAACCAATTCCTCCTTTTATTTTTGTTCCATTCAGGCCTTTGATAGAGAGATAAGCTCACCCACCCTGGGGAGGAAAATTCACAGTATTGCATTCACTTATTCAAAGGTTAACCTCATTTGGAAGTAGTCTAATAGGTACATCCAGAAATGATGTTTAATCTGGTTACTTCATAGCACAGTGAAACTAATGTAAAACAAAATTAACCACTATAACAGCTATAAAATGTTGAGGTCCTACATATATAAATATATAAACTCACTAGGTTCCTCTGTGTGTGTGTTTGTGTTGCATGTATCTGCTGTTTATCTTTCTTTTTTGACATCAGTTATCACATAGACTTGAGATCATATCCTATGGTAAGAAGGACCACAAACACTCATTACTTCTTTGTGTGGCCAATATATGTCCTTGTAACTTCTATTAGGAACACCTTTCTGTTTCCTTCCGTATTCTATAGCTAACTCTTCTTCATTTCCTATGAATAATTGAAGTTACTGAAGTCTTGGCCTTGCAAATCCAGCTAAAACCTTGCCAAATCCAGCTAACTCCCTTGAAGGGAGTAACTAACAAAATGTTTTTGTAATCATCATACTGGGATACAAAAATAAATAACTCCCCAAAGAAGCCATGTTTTGAATGTGTTTCTGGGATTAGAGTTCTTGTTTACAACCATTATAGTCTTCTACTTCCCACTAATGCTCTTGGGGGATTGTGAACGGCAACAATTTGAGAAAGTAAAGCAGAGGCCAGGCAGAATGAAATAGGAAATGACGTTTCTTAGTTACTGTTCTATTCTTGCAAGGAGACACTACAACCAAGGAAACTTATAAAGGAAGCATTTAATTGGGGGCTTGCTTAAAGTTTTAGTTTGTGACCATCATTGCAAGAAACAGACAGGCATGGTGCTGAAGCAGTAGCAGAGAGCGGCACATCCTGATCTACAGGCAGCAGGAAGAGAGAAACGCTGGTTCTGGCATGGACTTTTGAAACATCAAAGCCCACCTCCCAATGACACACTTCCTCTAGCAAGGCCACATCTCCTAAACCTTTTAATCTTCTTCCAATAATTCCACTCCCTAGTCACTAAGCAATCAAAAATATGAGCCTATGGAGGCCATTCACATTCAAACCACCACATTCCATTCACAGACCCTTTAGGCTTGTCGCCATATCATAATGCCAAATTAATTTAGTCCAACTTAAAGTCTCCATGGTCTTTTCCAGTCTCAACACTGTTTAAAATTCCAAAATTGAAAGTCTCTTCAGAGACTCAAGGCAATCACTTAACTGTAACTTCCTGCAAAATCAACATCAATAAGCAGATCACATACTTTCAAAAATACAATGGCACAGAATATATATTACCATTCCGAAAGGGAAGAAAGTATGCATAGTGAGTAAATACTGGACCAAAGAAAGAGCAAATATCAGTGTAGTAGACTTCAGATTCTATACCTTCATGTCTGATGTAAGAGCTCTTATGTAAGGAAGAGGGCACTTCCCTTCCATCTTTGCTGACTTTAACACACTTTTCTCTCTTAGGGTGGTTCTACTTCCTGTTAGCAGCTCTCCTTGGTAGGTATCCCATGACTCTGGCATTCCCAGCAACTTTGGATCTTCAAGGCAAATCAGGCTTCCCTTTCACAGCTTCACACAGTGGTCTTTCCAGCCCCCCATGGAAGAAGTCTCCTGATATATGCCTAGCCTCATGAGCTTTCTTTTAACTATAGAGAAATATTCCACAAGCCCTTTACTCTTGTATACTTCTTGACTCTAAAGCCAGAACCACATAGCCAAAGCTGCCAAGTTCTTCTGCTTGCTAGGATTAGAACCCTCCCCTCTTCTTAAATGACATTCTATAAGCTTTCCATTATTGACGGTTTTCTTTGTTACTTAAGCTTTCCTTTCATTCCTTTTCCTAAGTTGGAAGCTTAGCTGGATGGGGTAATGCCCCCCAACCCCCTGCCAGGCCACCACTCCCTTTATTCCATTTAGCATCAGGCTTTTCTTTAAACTTGTCATCTCCTTGGACACAAGACTTGGCTATCCTATCCCATTACCTGCTGCTCATTTTCTTCTCAGAGTGTATATTGTATATTTTTCTTTATCCCATTTGCTCCTTTTCATTGTAGATCTTCATAAGAGTGATCACTAATACCATGACACAGTCAACACTACGTGGTCTTGAAATCTCCTTGACCATTAGTGCAAAATGTTTCAACTTAGCTTCAGGAAGATTTTTTAGGCCAAGGAGATAGACCAATGATACTCTGTGCCAAAATATCACAGGAATAATCTTGAATATTCTTCTCCTCTGAAGCTTCTTGCATTCTGCTCCAACAGTTACACATTGCTCTCTGTACTACATCTCCCATGTTTCTACTAGAATGGCCCATTAAGCCTCACTTAAGACATTTCACCACAAATCTCAAAGGCTTCCTTCCATATTCCTCCAAACAACAGCATGATATGGCTTGTTATCAATAACTCAATTCTGGTACCAACTTTTGTCTTACTGTTTTATTCCTGTGAGAAGACACTATGACCAAGGTAACCTATAAAAGGAAGCATTTATCTGGGTATGTGCTTACAGTTTTAAAGGGTTAGTCCATGACCACCATCATGGTGAGAAGCAGACAGACATGGTGTTAGACAGTGGCTGAAAGCTTTATATTCTTATTTGGAAACAGCAGGGGTTGGGAGAGAGACTGAGCCAGGCATGCGGTATTGAAACCTCAAAGCCCACTCCTAGCAACATAACTACTTTCAACAAGGCCATATTTACTCCTACAAGGCCATACCTTCATATCCTTCTCAAACAGTTCCACTCCCTGGTGAGCATGAACCTATTGGAATCGTTCTCATTCAGAGTACCACATGACTTGTATTCCTAAGATAATTCAAATAGTATATCTTATGCCATGCATATTTTACCACATGGGCGAAAAACAAACAACAAGACCCTCAAGATGCTACAAAATGAATGGCAATTACTATAGGTTGATCATTTTAATCTGAAAAGTATAAAACTGTAAAATGTACAGCTTTTACAAATAAAAAGTCCCATACCACAAAACTTTGTTTCATGCATATAATTAATGTTTAAGTTATACAGAATTTTCTTCAGGCTATATGTATCAGCTATAGGTGAACTAGAAATGAATTTCATGTCTGCTCATGAGTATTGTTTGTATATAGCTTCCATTCACAAGCTTTCTAATTATGTATATGCAAGTATTTCAAAATCTGACACCAACCATTATATGTAAAGATGCTCATCCTGTACTTGTGTTATAATTTTTCCAAGTCTTGGTAGTGCCACCAGAAATGGAATTAACACTGTCCTTGAGCCACTGTAATAATTACACAGTGGGAAATTATAACAGAGGGAAAGGACCTAGTCTAGTGTGAGGCCTTCTATGGGGCTCTGCTTGTGGTCATCTCTGTGTTTTTACCTAACACTAATAGTCCCATTGATTTACACTTCAATATTTGTTGTTGCTAAGGCAGGTAGATGTGTGGTTCACTTGATTTTATTCCACATTTAGTCTATTTGTTTTTAAAGCTGCCATTTTAAGTGCAGTTTTACCATCTCTAACACCTGGAGCCAATGGGAAATTGGTGTTTGGGGAACTATCTTTAATAGGTACAAGAGGCAGACTCACTTGGCACAAGTTACTTAACTCTCAGTGAGGAGATACACACTGTAATCTGAAAAACCAAAGCAGACATTAATTGGGGTCACCTTTCATTTTTCAGGGTTCATAGAGTCAGGAGAAGAATGACGACTGTTATGGGGCTGAGGAGATGATTCAGTGGGTAAGGGTACTGTCCGGGTTAGTTTGCTCTTGTTGTGTACAGTGGGTAAGGGTACTGTCCGGGTTAGTTTGCTCTTGTGTTTTGACTTGCCGCAAGGTAGAGTCATTTGTGAAAAGCCAACCATAAGTAAGAAAATGCCTCCATTGAGACAGCCTGTAGTCAGGCCTATGTGGTCCTACTAAGTGCTGGATGTGGAAGGTCCTGCCCACTGTGAGTAGCACCTCCTATGGCCAGGTGCTCTTGAAGTGTGTAAGAAAGCAGGCAGAGTGATCAATAAGGAACAAGCCAGTAAGCAGTGTTCCTCTACATCTTCTATCTCAGTTCCTGCCTCCAGGTTCCTGCCTTCAGTTCTTACCATGACTTCCCTGATGATGGACTAAAACTCTAGGATTAATCCACTTTTCCCCAACTTGCATTTGGTCATGCTGTTTTGTTACCAAAATAGAAGCCCAGGCTTAGACGCTTTCCTAAAGACCTGAGCTTGGTCCCCAGATCCACATAGTGAAAGGAGAGAACAAACTCCCACAAGTTGTCCTCTAACCTCTCAATGTGTGTGTGTGTGTGTGTGTGTGTGTGTGTGTGTGTGTGTAAAACAATAATTAAAAATAAGAGGTCATGAATTTAGAGGGAGTAGGGTTGGGAACATACAACGGAGTTGCAGGAAGGAGGGCAGCTGAGAATGATATGTAAATACAGCGCTCTCAAAAAAGATTTTTAATTTAAATTTCAAAATAAAAAAGAGGCTATTTTACAATTTAAAAGAATGACCATTATAATCACATCATTATAATTGTTTGTGTGTGTGTGTGTATATATATATATATATATACATATATATATATATATATATATATATATACACATACAATATATATATATTTATATATATAAAGTTATACTGCTTTTAAATCCAGAGCAGGGAACATAAAGGTTAATCCCACAAATACACAACTTCTAAAGGGTACAGGAATTTCCCTTCACATGCTGGTGGGTTAAATGCAGAGCTAAGGCTGGGTGGAGAAAGTAAACAGTGAAGTAGGAGTGAGAGAAAGAAGATAAAAGCAAAAGCGAGCAGACCAGACAAGATCAAAGAAAATATGACCAAGACAGACAGACAGACAGACACAAGACACAGAGAAAATGAGGAGCACGAATGACATGGCACAAAATAAGCTTCTGGTTATGAGGCAATTTCAAGAGTCCTTTGCTTTCGTCACACTCTATGACCATTTCTCCTGGGCTCGGCACTGATGACTACACAATCCTGTTGCTGTCCATGTGTTCCATGCTCCAGAGACAGGATTATCCACTTAAGTACTCTAGGCAGAAAGGTAGAGATAATCAAGCCCTCTCTGCCCCTGACCACCACTGCCAGGTTCTACAGATGCTGTGTGACTCTGACTGCTTATTCTACTGGTTCACACCATGCTCTCCTTACACCTCATATAAGAACCATGGCCTTCTCTCAGGAAATGAAGCAAGAATTCACAAATTAGACTGAAAGAAACTTAAAAGTTTCTGCACAGAAGACGAAATAATTAGCTGATCAAAGTGACAGTCTGCAGACCGTGGTCTTTGCTAGCTATTAATTTGACAAGGACTTACTATCTAGAATATATATTTTTAGAAATACCTAAAAATAGTAGACAGAATGCTCCAAATCATCTAATTAATCAATTAATTGACAGATAAATGAACAGTTTTAATAAGAACCACAAATGGATAAACAATCCATCAAAAATATTGCTCAGCACCATTATCTATCAGGAAAGAATGCATACCAAACTATACTGAGACTCTAACTTTCACCAGTAAGAATGGCTACAGCCAAACAATGAATATTTGTGAGCATGCAGGGGTAAGGAACTCTTATATGCTGGATGTATAAAGTAAATTAGTGTGTCCACTACGAAAACCTGTAAGGAGGTTTCCAAAACAATAAAAACAGAACTATCATATGATCAACCTGTATGATTCCTGCAAACATATACCTAAAGGAATCCATATCAGCATACAACATAGATATGCACATGTATGCTTAGCTACAGTAGCAAAGCAGCGAAACCTGGGTAGATGGCTATCAACAGATGAAGGGATAAAGAGAACATGTCACGCATAATGGGATGTTAACCAGTCACAAAAAGGAATGAAAAGACGTCTTCGCAGGTAATATGGTAAATGGATAGGACCAGAGATCATCAAGTTAGGCCAAGAAATCTGGGAAGACACATATTTTGTCTCACCTTCAAAATGTATATTTAAGTTGTGTGTATATACGTGTGTGTGTGTGTGTGTGTGTGTGTGTGTGTGTGTAAAACAAATAAAAGAGTTTACTTGGTGAGAATAAGGGTCAATAGAAGGAATTAAGAGAGAGCAATAGAGGTTAAAGGAGCAAAAAATGCTATAAACATATAAAATTATAATGATGAAACCCATCATTCTATGAATAAATAACAAAATAGTAGCAAAAATGCTGCCTTCTAAATCAGTACAGAATCCCCATGTTTCATCTCTCCCCACTGAGAGTTTTAATTCTCCCCTAGACTTGGGAAGTGAGATTCAACAAGGGATTTTCTAGGTTAGGTCAGTCTGTATGTCTCTGATTATCTTGACTATGTTAATTGAAGTGACTAAACCTGCCCACAGTGGGTAGCACCCTTCCTTAGCAAGGGAATTCTGAATTGTCTAAGAGAGGAGAGAGTAAGCTAAGCACTAACACAGACACATTAATTCATTGCTTTTTGGTCTTGACTGTGCATGTGATGTGACCAGTTGCTTTAAGTTCTGATTAATTGGTTTTTTTTACTTATCATTATCATGTATTGATAAGTAACAGTTAAAGTGCATTTGCAGAGGTCACAGGACAACTTTGAGTAGTCAATTCCTTCCTTCCACATATTCTGGGATCTGAACTTAGGTAATCATGCCCAGTGCCTTTACCAGCTCTAAGCTTCTTCTGTACCAGTTAATAAAAAATCATTTAAGCAGCATAAACACCACATCGGGCAATTTATAACATACATTGTACTTCCTTGGTGTCAATAAACACAGTGTAAGCTGAAAATACCACAAAATGACAGAGTATTTAACACTTTACATCTTAATTTAATCACCGAGTATACCATGACGTATTGGATGTTTCTCTTCAAGATCGTGTGGTTGACATGGAGCTGTGGCTCAATGCTGTTCCAAGAGAGTATCAGCCCCTATATTGATGGAGACACTTGAAATTAAAAAATCCAGAGTACAGCTCATATCAAATGCATGATGCATTTACATGGTTATATTCAGAACACAAAAAAAGTTGAGATTCTGTCTTGGGACAATCTGCGATATAGCAGAGTTTTTCTTCTTCAAGAAATATCAGATCAGGTTCAATGAACCGTTTTAGGGAAGGAAGCAAAGCAATTTCTAGCACTGGGTCAGAGAAAGCAAAGATCACAAAGAAAATGACTCGGAGCAGTGAACACCTGAGCCAGACTGGTGGCAGCTGCTGGGCTCTGGGGATTGTGTGACAGGAAAGAGTCTGCACAGCAGAGGAAATAACCAGCCAAGAGAAGAAACAGGCTACAGAACACACTGTTGTGGATAGCCCTGGAGCTAATTATGTTTGATGTTAATTCTGCTCTCCTGTGAGTGGTTGTGAACTAGGAATGAGTCAGCACTCAGGTGATTTCCTGTAAACCTGCTTCCCACCTTAATTTGTAAAATAAAGGAGAGTTGATGATTGAGCAGATAAAAGAGAAGGTGGAGCAGAAGGAGGGAAGAGGAAGGAGGAAACGGAAGAGGGAGAGGATGCAGAGGAGGAGGAGGAAGAAGGAGAAAAGTGGAGCAGAAGCACATGGCCTGGAGAAACTGCAAGTTCTAAGGGGTCTCATAAGCTGTGGAAGATGGTAGTGTAGTGGTAGATCTGCCCAATCTAGGCTCGCAGCATGTAATCATATGAACTGTGTTGTGTTTTCATTGCTGGGGAATATTTGGGAAGAGATTTACCGCAAAAAACACACATCTTCCATCTATACATCTGACAGGAATTTGTTTTAAAAACACAAAGAACTCCAAACAGTAAAGTCTGAAATTCCCTCCCAAGCTAGCCGATCCAATCAGTAAATTGACACATGAACCAACAGATAGTTCACAAAAGTAGTAATTCTGACCGTCAGTAAGAACCTGGAAAATGTTCAACAACCTTAGTCATCATGAAAATGGAAATCAAATTTCACTGAGGTCAAATTTCTCACCCCAGTCAGAAGAACTGTTATCACAAACACCAGAGATGATGTTACAATGAACACCAAGAAGGATGGAAAGGTAAGGAGCCCTTGTACATTGTTGGTAAGATAGCAGCAGCCTTTGCGAGTGGTTCTAGAGAAATTGCTACCTCCTGAGTGTGGCTGAAACAGAAGTCCTCCCTCATCTCAAAGAGCTATATGTATGCTGGACATCAGTCATTCAAATGGGGATTTCATAGGCTCACTTCAACAGATGTAAGACAGTGAGAAAACGGGCAAGTACTGACATTACTGAACCCAACCATATCACTAAGAACAAAACTGGTCATGGTGAGGGGGAGACTGCTAGGCAAGGGAAAATGGCTGCCCTCAGTGCAGCATGTTCTGTGCACACAGAGC
Organism: Mus musculus; assembly: GCF_000001635.26. NCBI lineage: Eukaryota > Metazoa > Chordata > Mammalia > Rodentia > Muridae > Mus > Mus musculus. The sequence goes on from NC_000085.6 coordinate 27,310,327, forward strand.
CCACAGGTAACTTGGAAAGCTTTCTAATGAGCTTCTAGAAGTAAACTTTGATGGTGGTGGTAGGGTACACAGATGATAATGAAAATATCAAAAGACAGACCAGAAGGGATTTGTTCGACTTCCTCTTATCATTAGTTGATACAAGTGCAATTGTTTTCTCTGGGGACCAGTTGCCTTCAAAGACATTGCCATAGGAGACAATTTTCTACCACAGAATAGAAAGTTGCCCCAAACTTTAAGTTCGAGTTCTTAGTGGGAGGTCTGAGGACAGTGTGACAGCATGAACTCCTTTGCCCACCTCACTGTTCTACCAAGCCCCATGAGCTGCATGCTCATTTTGACATCATTTCTCTGTAAGGAAGTGCTGATGACTTTGGTCTGAACTGCTTTAATTTACATCCTGGAACACACAGGGAGCACTTTGCTGACAATTAAGTCTATCACAGCCCTCAGGAGACAGCATGGAGAAGGAAGTGGGAAATTTGAGCTAGCTTCCTTCAAAGCTCTTCTATTTCCAGCCCCATGTCACCGCTGGCTGAAAATCAAACCCAGACGGAAACCGAAGGTCAACAATGGAAGTGCACAGAGAGATGTAATTCCCATCCTATCCCCCAAGCTGAGAGAGCAATGGTACCTGGCTGGTTCCTCACCGTCAAATAGGATGCATGCATAAGTCTCACTTGCTAGATTTCAGCTTCCAAACTACTTTCCCTGTCCTTATTCCTTCACTTGACCATCAGTGTAGCCCACAATATTAGGAACTGCCTCCTCTACTTAGCCTAAGAGGCACGAGGCTCAAACAACTTGCATGATGTACCCAGGTCTCACACCCAGAAAAATAAGACATTATTTAGAGGTAGGTTTTCTGATTTGAAGTCCTCTTGGTACAATTAATTGGCCAGTCTTCATAAAGATTTAATACACACTGTTGGTGGGATAAATAGAATGACGGACAGAGAAGTGATGTATTTCGAAGCAAACACAATACGAAAAGCATAAATTAACTTTAATATTTGATAGAGCCAAGGAATATCTGCATATCTAAATTAACTCATTAGAAATGGACTTCAAACCAGAAAACCCAAATGGGAATTTGCTAGTTGCTCTTTCCCACAGTTGGCATTTGTCAGGAACTGACTTCTGAGTTGTCCCCGAGGAAGTGTGACATGGAGATTATGACTCTGGAAATGGACCAAGGAGATGACTCAGCCCATAAAGTGCTTGCCCTGTACGCAGGAGGACCTGAGTTTGTAAGGTACCTGCCTTGGGATCATAACCACCTGAATTTGATCCCAGAAAAGATACTGAAAAGCACCCAGGCATTGTGGTACATGGTCAAAATCCCTGCTCCAGTACTGTGAAGAATAGCTTTGGGGGTTTTCTAGCCAGCTAGTCTAGACTTCTGTTGGACTTCTGAGCCAGCCAGCCTAGACCACTGTTGGGAGCAGAACACGGAGGTCCTTGTACTCACAGATCTCCAGAGAACCCAGAAATGTTAAGCACACAGGATTGTCTTTCCAATGAAAAAGATGGGAAAAAACTGTTCTTCCATCCAGAAATCTGAGAATTGGAAGTTATGAAGAGCCTAGTGATCCACGTTATCTGCTGGGCCAGGCCACATCAAGCTCCTCTAACCGTGACGAGAGATACCTGGTAATCTAAATGATTTTTATAGCCAGAGGCTCCCTTAAGCTCCCACAACCAGGACAAAGGGGTCCCTGAAGATTACTTGGTAAATTCTAGGTCAAGTGAGAAATACTATCTTTAAAAAAGAAGACAGACTGAACTTGAGGACGACACTCAAAAATTTTTTTCTACACAATACAAAGGCACACACATACACACGCACACATGCACAGGTGCATGCACACACATATCCCTCTGGGAGTAAATACCCTAACTTTCAATTGACCCCACTGACCACTTACTAGCGATGCATCCAAGTGGAAAGTGTTTATGGCTTGTCCATGAAAGGAATTGTGTACAACCTACACAGTCAGTTAACCATTTTAAATATCAGCTATATATTATGTAATTAAAGTTGTGCTGGAGGCTGGGGACACTATCGTGCTCAGTATACAGATGCAGTAGATCTGTAGCATGTGTCAGCCTCTGGATCTCATCACCCACACTGCAAGACTAAATAAAGAAGATTGAAGCTGGCCATGCTGCTGCACACTTGTAACTCCAGCACTTGGGATGCCGAGCCAGTTCAGCTACAAAGCAATAATACTTTCTCCAGTAAGTAAACGAGTAAATAATGTTGCTCCTATCTGAGCTTTTCCCTTTCCTAATATCCACTTCCAGATCATTTCTTGTTCAGTGTGGATGTAAGTGTGGTCCTTACTAAATCTGAGCAATAACCACAAGTCACCCCTTGCAAATCAGACACTATGTCACGCACTAGCTACAACCCAAGGACACCGTGAAACTCCGAGGGCACATGAGGATCAACCATTGCGCAAGCCAGCAGCAGACCAATGTTCTCACTGAGCAGCAAATGTACATCATGTGCCACAGCATGCAAAGTGCCGGAACGTCGATGACACTTGAGAAGGTGGCTGTGGTGACTAATTGTGACTCTTGCTCTATAGCGAACACCAAACATCTATTGGCTATAAAAGGAAGTTATTGGTGATTGCTCTTGTCAATCTGCCAGGACTTAGAATCATCTGGGAGGCACACCTGCAAGTGTGTTTCCAGAGAGGATAAAGTGAAGATGGGATCTCAAAGTGGGATTTCATCTTCTAGGAGGTGAGCCAATATAAGAATGTCTCAGCAGTCTGCATATGCCTGCCTTGCTCTTTATGAGTATATCTGTCTATCATTGCATCAGCTGCTTATCTGTCTGTCACTGCACTTGGCACACTCCACCCACATCAGCTGCAGACTCCCTGTGCCTTCCAACGTGGGCTCAGCACGAATGACTCTCCAGGGATCTTCCAGGCTTACAGAGAGGCAGGGTGGCACTGCAGAGGATTCCAGCTTTGTGGATGGAGCAGCTACCATGTTCCCCAACCCTCCAGCATGTTGACAACCATTGTTGCGCTTGTGAAAACAAATCTCAGAATACTATATACTATATATACCTCCTATCATTCTGTGCCTCTGGAGGACCCTGTCTGATACAACATGATACAATATAACCGGAATGCCTGTGTTCACATTATAGCTAAGTCACTTGTGGAGAGACTCCAGGTGACTTGTTTAATCTCCCCATGCCACAGTTGTTCTCCTGGAACCTGAGGGTAGCTTTAGAACCTCGCTCGGACAGTCTCTAAGTAAGCTAATGTAAATGAGTCTTTGAAGAGTACCTGAAACTTAATAAGCACTGTGCAGCTGCTTGCTTTTACTATTAGGAAAATAAGAGATAAGTTTAGGCTAAACTATTGGTGAAATGTAGAATATAAGTATTTTTAGGATGATGATGATGGTGGTGGTGGTGGTGATGATGATGGTGGTGTTTTGTTTTACTTTTAACATATGTAATATTTGCGGGGTTTTATATTGGCATAGCTTTTTACTGAGTAATTTGGCAATATGCTGAGAACTTTTAAAACACTTTCACATTTATCTGTCCTACTCAAAGAATATAAATGACAGATACACAAGCATAAGGAGGCGATGAAGAGTAGGAAAAAACTTTCTTGTTCAAAGACCCAATAAATAAATCTTTAAAGGAAAAAAAAATCAGAACCCCCTGAAGGCAACAAACATTGTTTTTATTATTTTACAGATTTCTTACTCATGTTCCTTCTTAATTTTCTCTTCGCTGCTGTCTTAGAGCTATAAGCAAAGTCAAAAGGAAAGGAAAGGGTCTGCACATTCATTAGGAAATATCAAACTCTTGACTTGATGATGATTTTATTTTATTTTTGAGAACCCTAGATATTCTATTTTAAAAAAACTAAAAAGAAAATTTTTTTCAATTTGATAAGATGACTTAATCCAGGATAAATTAATAGAACACTGATAAGTCTTCCCTCTTCGAGCAATAAGCACCTAGTTATGAAATATGGATAGTATTTATAATAGCAAACAATGGTAAAGAAATGCAGCAAAGCAGGCTTAGTACCATTACAAATAAATCTATGCAATCTGTATGACCTGGCCAAGAACCATAAACCAGACCTGCTCAAATGGAAAAAAAAAAAAAAACAAACCTATTCTAAGCGGTGTCTGTCACTATACTTACATCTGACGAGGGCAAAGAACAGGAGTGGGCTTGGTATCGTTGGATAACAATGCAGAAGATGGATGACCTGATACTTCACTCAGTCATCCAGCGAGGCTCCACGCTACTCCTCAGTCACAATCTAGATCTGGCCTGCGTTCTCGTACAGCTTGACAGTAATAACCTAAGCCAAGATGGTATGAAAACGTAATGCATGAGGGTTGGTGTAAGTTAGGTTGATCTTCAGTGTCATCTCCACCCACACCATCACGTGACATGTAGAAATGGGCCTGAGAAGGTATAATTTGCTCAACAAGTTCACACAGCGGTCAGTGAGAACCAACTGCAATCAGGGTTCAGTTCTCCCGACTTCCTCCACATGCGTTTCTGCCTTTCGGATAATAGCCAGAGGCTTTTCACTATGTTTTGACAGAGGGTTTTTGTGTATATTGTGTGTGTGTGTGTGTGTGTGTGTGTGTGTGTGTGTGTGTGTCTGAGAGAGAGAGAGAGAGAGAGAGAGAGAGAGAGAGAGAGTTGTACGTGTGTGTTAAATACTTATATGTGTAAGTTTTTTGCCTGCATGCACGCATGTACATAGTGGGTATGCCTGATGCTTTCAGAAGTCAGAAGAGGGTGTTGGATCATCAGGAGCTGGAGTCACAGATGGTTTCAAGACACCACATGCAGAGAAGAAACTACACCCAAGTCTTCTGCAAGAGCAACAAATGCTATGCCTTCTCTCCAGCCTATTTTAAGATGTTTTTACAGTACAAATTTTACACATGCAAAAAAATAATAATCCTGAGCATTGTCATGGTGCTGGTATTTTATTAATTAATATTTTGCAATAATCATGGAACATATAAATAAGAGACTGTCAGGCTACTTATTAAGAACATGTAAATAGCATGATGGTACAATGCCTTTAATCCTAACAGTGGGGAGACAGAGGCAAGTACATCTCTGTGAGTTCAAGGCCATCTTGATCTATATAGTGAGTTCCATGATAGCCAAGGGCTACATAGAGAAAACCTGTCTCAGAAAAGAACAAAAACAAAAAATGAACGTTTAAAACAAAAAATGAACTTGTAAACATAGGTGTAGATCTATACGTGGAAAATAATAAAATGCTAATTGCCATTGAGATATAGCGGCAGCTATAAAATTTTCCACTTACCATCAACCAGTCTGTTTAAATTGCGTATGTATGATAAATATATGGAATTATATATTTAGATGTATTTATGCACTCATTTGTATAAAACTATATAGGTATAAATATCACTAAAATGTACATAATTTATAAACGAGTGTATACCTGTGTGTATTTACACACACTTACATACACATATAGAAAGACATGTTTTCGGATGAAGGCTTAAGGAGCTAATAAGTATTTTGGTGTTAAAATCTGAGGCAGATACAGCTCAGCATGATGATTGGTTAAGGTCCGAAAGCTTGGGGTGAATAAATTCATAGCATCCTTAAGCACCTGTATGCATGTGGCCCCCACTTACAGAGGCACGCACACACATACACACATTATTAAGATATAAATCTTTGAGGGGGATGAGGGACAGCAGGATGACTCAGCGCTAAAAGTGATTGCCAAGCCGAGATGACACTTGTGTTCAGTTCCTACAAGCCACCGTAGAAGAAGAGAACCAATTCCAAAACATTGTCCTCTGATCTGCACATGCGTGTGTCATGGCCCATGAGTGCCCAAATTCACAATCATTCATAAACGCACACACACACACGTTTTTAAAGCATGTGTGCGCGTGCGCGCGCGTGTGTGTGTGTGTGTGTGTGTGTGTGTGTGTGTGTGTGTGTATGCTTAGTATCAAGTAATGCACATTTCTAAACTTCTAGAGTAATTTAAGTATAATTTAAGCATCTACTAGAGCCATACAAGTAACTCAAAAAACTCTTATCTAAACAAGGTGATGGACATTCTAAATGGGGAAGTCAGTGCCCAGTCGGAGGAGGACACTGGCTGGCAAGGGTTTCCTTTCAAAACCTCACTGCAAAGTCTTCCTTGCTTCTCCTTTTTCTAATAGCATAGAATATGGACTCAGTAATCTTGCATCATCATGAGAAGCCATGCACTTACTTGGAGCAAACCCGGATGAGCAGGGATCCTCGGCGGCAGCCTTAGCAGTGTCTCTCGCCCCAGACTGCCAGTTGGTATGCATCCCATCTCAGGAGGAAATGATGGTTAAATACCAAAACATCTTCCAGTGTCAGCCCCACATGGAACCCTCAAGAACAGGTACAAGTTCTCTTTAAATTATTTTGACGCAGTCATAGTTTTGATGTCCTTACGTAAGTAGGCAGTAAGGTGAACTTTTGCCAAATTCATTTTAGAAGAAATCGAAGGTAAAAAATTATAAGGGCAAGGAAAACTGTGACCTTTCTCAAAAGAATGATACTTATTATTAGTCACCAGCCTTTTAGCAGCACCCAGCCCTGAGTTGTACACTCATAGTTGCTATGCCAACTGTAATCTTCTCCCATTCATGAACCCTTTGTTGACAATGTGCTAACCCAGTTTTTCTTTGATCTTTCAGTCCAGTTTACTGACCTCTCCCATAGTTATCTAACATCAGCTGACTGCAATAAAATGTAAGCTGCATCAAGGTAAGAACAATATAGCCATAAATACATTTGTTTAAGCTGTTACTTTTACGTGTCAGGTGTGTGCCCCTCCCACACTGAAAATTCATCCACTCGGGACCAGCCATTCTGTTCTAATTCCGTGAACCACCCTTGAAGTAAAAAAAAAAAAAAAAAAAAAAAAAACCCAGCATTTTATGACATCTCATTCTAGAGTAAATTCTATGCAGGGGAGTTGCAGAATACAATCTAGTTGTCATTAGTCTTTTGTCTTCTTTTCCCTTCGCCACGTTTACTAATCCTTGAAAGGTTTTCAGGGAACCGTTTCATTCCAGTGTTCTTCACCTACCATCTGTTCCAGCACATTCCTTATAGTCTTACTAGGTTTCACAGATGCCGCTTTTTAACTCGGCAAATCTCCTTGGGAGCATCATCTGGCTCCCATCACCCTACTCCAGGGAGCCCCTGTCATCACAGTAATGCCTGCATGGGAGCAGATGTTCCTCATTCTCTGCCATATTTCCCTGCTGCAGTAGAATTCAGAATGCAAATTTTGAGATATAGTGGGGGGAAAAAAAACCAACCACCACCAATAACACACACACACACACACACACACACAAAAACAACCTCAGGGGCAAAAGTGTTTTCTTCAACTCCTTTCTGTTCTTCCAAAGTCTAGGACAGAGAGCACCTTTTTGTTCAGAGTAGAGGCCACCTACAAAGGTCAGGAGTGAAGGAAGAGCCAAGAAGAGTTAGATGCAAATCAGTGTCCAATTATAAAAGGTCAATCTGGTTTCAAGGTCAACAGGTAGGGGTTATTCTTTAATAGGAAATAATCAAGGCTCAGATTATGGAGAAAAAATATTTTTAAATGTACATGATGCTAGGTGGTGACTACACATATAACAGTAAACGGAGCTCAGAACTATTCCATGAAATCATTATCAGTGAAGGCAATTAACTTAGACATCAGACCCCCATTATTTTAATGCTAGGTTCTGATTAGTTAAGTGAAAAACTAACACTGAGATAGAATCAGTAGGTTGGGGGAGGGGGCAAGTGTACTGACCTGGAGTTAGAGAGGGTTCTAAAAAGATTTAATACTAACTAGCACGTCTACGGGGCCTTGAACAAGTCCTCAGTTCTAGGTGACACCTGTGCTTCCTTAGCTATAAAGTGATCAGTGGGACTAGATGGCTTCAGCAAAAAGCTTAATTATCTACTATCATGTCATGTGTTCTAGTTATGTGATAAAAACACTCTGATCAAAAACAATGTTGGGGAGGGAAAGATGTCTTTGGCTTACACTTAGCAGTCACAGCCCATCATTGGAGAAAGCCAAGGAAGGAAACAGGCAAACTTGCTATTTCACACAGCATTACCTCTAATCCAGGAACTCACTTCACTCCGAAATAAGTACAGCAGGAACAATGGAGGATGCTGCTAGCTAACTGACTCCTAGGCTTCTGCTTACCTTTTTCCATACAGCCTAAGGAATGGCACCACCTACAGTAGGCTGGGTCCTCCTACATCAATTAATAATCAAGACAAGACAATCCCCCATAGATATAATCATAGGCCAATCTGACCTGAGAAATCCCCCATGGGTAACTCTAAGCTGAGCCAGGTTGACAGTTAAAGCTAATTGGGGAAGCCCACTTAGAGAATATCTTCAAAATGGAATGATTGAAGTAATTATGTCAATATACTGAAATGCCTTCAAAATATATAGTTACCTGGAAAAGCAGCAGTGTATTGTGTCCTGTGATTTGTGCTAATGGTGAGCTGACAATATAATGATGAGCAGATGTTCAAATATTCCTGGAAAAAATGATGGCCAGAAAACAATAAGAGTGTTTTTGCTTCCTTGGAGGTAACCTGACAGCTAGAGGCTGTGGTGGGAGAATGGATTATTTCCACTATAATGAATCTTTGTAGCTGCTGAAGTTTTAAGATGAGTCCCTATGAGCTAAAATCAGAACAAATTGGATTGCAAAGTGAATTCCCTATTCAGAACAAACCTCTTCCTGTTCTGTAACTCCCCTGCTCCCTTGCTTTTTGTCAACATCCTTGCTTACATGTACCGCCAATAAGGTGCAATGGACTCCTCCTGTGGGACCCCTCCCTCCCTTCTCCTATTTCCACCTCAGCATTTGAAATTGTTCCGAAAGATGATAAAAACCCTCTCCATAGAAAGAAGTTGGACACATATAAAGAAGACCTTACAAACTTCTTGCATTCACTTCTGGGATTCTATTTTGAAACCTGTCTTTAATCTTTTAAAGCATTGGTTCTCAACCTGTGGGTCATGACCTCTTTGGGGGAAGGAGGCTAAGTAACCCTTTCACAGGAGTCACCTAACACCATCAGGAAACACAGATGTTAACATTAGGATTCATAACAGCAGCAAAATTTTATGGTTGGGGTTCACCACAACGTGAGGAATTAAAGGGTCACAGCATGAGGACTATCCTTTTAAAGAAAAGAGGAGAGAAGGAAAAGAAGGGGGGAAAAGTTAGAAAGTGAAATGGTGGTCCAGACCGGACTCCAGTGCAGTGTTGTTAGGGAGAATCACATGGATGCATTCAGCTGTGTGAGTGGACTTAAGCTGAGATGCTTGCTGTCCTGAAGATTCTATGACTTCTATGAAGATTCTACAATTCTATGGTCTTGCTACTATTCCATTAGTACATATTGCCTAGAAAGTCAGTATGGTTTTTGATTGGATGGAAGGCCTGCTTCACAGGGAGGAATGCTATGCTTTGTACTGTAATCCTGGTCAAAAGCCCACGGCTGGGAATGGTTATTGGCCCGGGAATAGAACCTGCTCTTGTTATTTTGCCTAAATGGTCATGGTGTCAAATTGCCTTCCAAATATTTATGCATAGACCCATAGACCCATGGCAAAAGTTTCTGTAGGGGAGAGCAGTCAACAGCGAGGCATATAACTGTTCAAAGTACTGAGAATAAGAGAGGGGGTACTCAGCTCTATGTAGGATAACTAAGCAATCACACCAGCACCAAGCAAGGCTCAGGGAACATCTTAGAAAAGGAAGAATGCAAATTGAAAGGCTAAGGAGGTGTGCTTGAAATGCCGCCTTCTGGACCTGGCATGACTGACTATCGCAATCAGGAACTCATAACAGCTGTGGTTACCCATATGAGATCTACATAAGATCAAGCCAGGCAAAACTGTAGCATAGACTGAGGAGACAATCTCCAGGCCCCACCCCTTACTGAAGAGCTGTTGGCAGTGGGTAGCTGCCAAGGAAGGGCAACTTAAATCTTTTTGGAGAATGTGTCCACTGAGCCATTTCCCATGATCTATGAGATTTCTCTTTCTTATACACATATAGGCAGCATTAACTGTATTGGGTATGGTAATTCTAATGAGAAATGTCCCCCTTAGACTCACTAAGTGAGCAGTTGGTGCCATTGCTTGGGGAGGAGATGAATAAGATACAGTCTAGTTGGAAGAAGTGTGTGCGGGGGGGGGGGGGGGTTGGCTTTGAGAGTAGGTAGCCTCCTCTTATACTTTGCTCTTTCATGCTAAGGGTTGGAGTGGTCTCCCAGCTTCCTCCTCTGGCCTCTGTACACCCCTGTTCTTCTTTCCGTTATGTATCCTCACTGTGGAACCACAAGGCCAAATAAATGCTTCTATTCAGTTGCCTTGGTTATGGTAGCTCATCAGAGCAATGGGAGGGTACCTAATACAGTAAATAATAATATAAAAAGAAAAGAAAGAAGTGACATTGGAAGGGGCCAGGTTGGGGGGACAAAGAAAGGGGAAATGGAAGAGTAGGGTATGATCATGTTCCATTGCATATTTCTACGCAAGTCTTAAAAGTAAAGAGAAGCTCCAGAGCGATAGTGGCATAAAGTTTGTGGGAGTGACCAACCGATATCTGATTCAAGTTAAGGCCCATTCCATGAAATGGAACCCATCCCCAACACTGCTCTTTGCCTAGGAACCTGAGACTGTACAGGCCAGGGACCTAGGGGAAACCCATATACTACTGCTTTGCTAAAAGGATGTGGCAATAAAATGAGTCCTAACAACATTCTGCTACATCCATAGATCTGTGTCTTGCTTCGCCATCATCACAGAAGCTTCCTCCCACAGTAGATGGGAACAAATTCAAAGACCGATGTCCAAACAATTCGCAGAGAGAGAGAGAGAGATACAAGGGATGTCTCCATCAATCCCCCCCGCCCGCCCCCACAACAAGGCCTTAGGGAGCTCTGCAGAAGAGGGGGCAGAAAGATTGCAAGAGCCAGAGGAGATGGACACCAAAGAATCAAGGTCTTCTAGCTACAAGACTGGAGCCCATATGAATTCACAGAGACTGTGGCAGCATGCACAGAGCCTATGCGGACCTGCACCACATGGGGTCCTAGAGCTGAAAGCCTTGGGCACATGCCCTCATCCCTATCATAGATGCTCTCTCCAATTGATAGGCACTTGCAAAGGAAAACTTAGTTTTCTCTAAGGGAGACTCATAGGAGAAACAAACCAGTCCTAAGGCTAGGCCCCATGCCCAGCAGTAGATGGCCAACACAAAACTATCTCAATGGTCTTGTCAGAGGTTCTTTGTCTCAAAATGTTAAGTCGGGGCTTTTTTTTTTTTTTTTTTTTTTTTTAAACCTTACAGCAGGTCCTCTGTGAATGTACTATGGCTTCTGGTCTTGAGGTTTTATATGATTCTCTCTCTCTCTCTCTCTCTCTCTCTCTCTCTCTCTCTCTCTCTCTCTCTCTGTGTATGTGTGTGTGTGTGTGTGTGTGTAGATGTTCATGTGTCTCTGGGTCTATATGTGTTTCTTGTTCTTTTTCTCCTGCTCTTTTTCTTCTTGGTCACTGTGTCATACTCTGATTTGTTTGATTTATTTTTATTTTCTTATCATTTCTTAGATGCTTATTTTTTCCCCCTTAGGGAAAGACAGAAAGGGTGTGAATTTGAATGGGAGGGTAAGTGGGAAGAAACTGGGAGGAGTGGGGAAGGGGAAACCATAATCAGAATATATTGTATGAAAAAAAATCTATTTTCAATAAAAAGAAAATTCTAGAGGATCTAAACAAGGGACCCTAAACTGACTAGTCACAAAGTAAGCTCTCTGCTGTCATTACTTTCCACTGTGGGTTTTCTGGGGACAGGGGGCTTCAATCTCAAATTTTAAGGAATGAAGACAGGGGCACTCATGGGCTCTAGCTAATTCGGTTGATTTTATCTCACTCGGCACACATACCCTAAGAACTTCCCCAGGGCAAGGCTGACCGACATTTTTATTAGCAATAATCTCTGCCTTCTTTTGATTATCTGGAGATTTAAGACCACATAATCACCCTCCACGTCAGAGGGGGTGGGGAGAGACTGAACTGGCTAAGAGGCCCAAATCCCTCCTAACGCTTGCTTCTTCCCTATCAGCAAGATTAGAGCTCTCAAGTCTCTCTGCCACTAGTATTCAGATCTGGCAGGCTAGCCTGGACTTTTTCAGGACAGAAGGAAGAGCAGCTTTGAGGGTAATGCCTAGGGCCCCAGTTTGCTGGCCTCTCTAAAACAGTGCAGGGCAGTGTACTCTCCAGGGGCCATAGACAGGCAGGAGAGATAGGCCAGGAAACTGACTCCCACCACCATGCTGAAACAGAGCAACGAGAGGAGATGGTCCTTGAGCTACAAGCCCTGGAGTACCCCAGAGACTGAGGATGTGCCCAACACTGGGAGCAACCAACACCGCAGGAGCATCTGCTCCTTGGGAGCCCGCACTGGCTCTCAGGCCAGCATCGCACCACAATGGACCGAGGGCAACTACAATTACTACATTGAGGAAGATGAGGACTGCGGGGAGGAGGGGGAGGACTGGAAGGATGATCTTGCCGAAGAGAATCAGAAGGCGGAGTGCCTCACAAGCCTCCTGGATGGCCACAACGATACTCCAGCCCAAATGTCCACGCTGAAAGTGAACGTAGGCGGCCACAGCTATCTGCTGGAATGCTGTGAGCTGGCCAACTACCCCAAAACGCGCCTGGGTCGCCTGGCCACCTCCACCACTCGCAGAGGCCAGCTGGGCCTGTGTGATGACTACGAGGCACAGACAGACGAGTACTTCTTTGACCGTGACCCAGCGGTCTTCCAGCTCATCTACAACTTCTACACATCCGGGGTGTTGCTGGTGCGAGACGAGCTGTGTCCACGCAGCTTTCTCGAGGAGCTGGGCTACTGGGGAGTGAGGCTCAAATACACGCCACGCTGCTGTCGCATCTGCTTCGAGGAGCGGAGGGATGAACTGAGCGAGCAACTGAAGATCCAAAGGGAGCTGCGCGCGCAGGCGCAGGCCGAGGAGGCCGAGGAGCTCTTTCGGGACATGCGCTTCTATGGACCACAACGTCAACGCCTCTGGAACCTCATGGAGAAGCCCTTTTCCTCTGTGGCCGCCAAGGCCATGGGGGTGGCCACCAACCTCTTCGTGCTCATCTCCGTGGTGGCCCTGGCGCTCAACACGGTGGAGGAGATGCAGCACCAGGCGGAGCAGGGCACAGGTGGTGGGGACCCCAGGCCCATCTTGGAGCACGTGGAGATGCTGTGCGTGGCTTTCTTCACTCTGGAGTTCCTGCTGCGCCTCGCCTCCACCCCTAACCTGCAGCGCTTTGCACGCAGCGCCCTCAACCTAGTGGACCTGGTGGCCATTCTGCCTTTCTACCTGCAGCTGCTGCTCGAGTGCTTCACGAGCGAGGACCAGAGGCACAACAAGGACTCCCCACGAGAACACGACCTGGAGACCGTGGGCCGAGTGGGCAAGGTAGGCCAGGTGCTGCGCATCATGCGCCTCATGCGCATCTTCCGAATCCTCAAGCTGGCTCGCCACTCCACAGGGCTGCGGGCCTTTGGCTTCACCCTGCGCCAGTGCTACCAGCAGGTGGGCTGCCTGATGCTCTTCATCACTATGGGCATCTTCTCCTTCTCTGCAGCTGTCTACTCGGTGGAGCACGACGTGCCTGGTACCAACTTCACCAGCATCCTCCATGCCTGGTGGTGGGCCGCGGTGAGTAACATGGCACTTGGGTTTCTGCATTCTTTCTATCAGCAAAACACACTCTGTGATCTCCCATGTCCCCACCCCCCAGTTCTTTAAGTTATCAGCCTTATCAAGCTTGTCTCTTGATCTTTCCTGGTCTTGCTAAAGGATAGCACACCCCTTCACCACATGGTTGCCTCTAACCAAACCTGGGTGGATATTATAAGGTTGGAACAACATCAAGATTGTAGTTTACTAACTGAAGTTTACATGGTCCTAAATTTTCTTAAAATCCAGATTTGATCATAAAATCCTTGACAGAGAGCTGGTTAGGTGTTGCACGAATCCTGTCCTCCCTGCGCTGGGAAGAGAGGAAGACCAGCAATCCAAGGCCAGTGTTGGCCAGATAGCCCACATGTTAGAGGCCAGCTTGGGTTACTGAGACCCTATCTCAAAACACACACACACACACACACACACACACACACACAAAACAACAACAAAAATTGAAAAGTGAAAAAAAAATTTGACAGGCAGAATTTAAGAAAAGTGAGAAATGATTAATGTTTTGTGCATATAGTAGGCTCGTCAATGCTCAGTCACCCCTTATTGGACACTTAGTATGCTAAGAAGTTTATAAAACTGATTTCATGTAAACATAAACACATGGCTGTGGTCACTATTTCTTTTTAATAGGACAAGAAGTAGCATCATTTTTTTTGTTTTTTGTTTTTTGTTTTCGAGACAGGATTTCTCTGTATATCCCTGACTGTCCTGGAACTCACTTTGTAGACCAGGCTGACCTCGAACTCAGAAATCCGCCTGCCTCTGCCTCCCAAGTGCTTGGGGGGGGGGGTGTAACTTTTGGCTGAGCCATGCTAATCCTGAGAACTGACTGCCTTTTGTTCTAGCTCAGTCTGAGGGTGGATGGATGCATCTAAAATGGAAACTACTTCTAACTGCCCTACAGTCCTTTCAGGATAGAGTGGCCTATTTTATAAGCAGAGAAAGTAGGCACACTGCTGGAGGTTGCACACGTGGGGATAAAATATGTCTGCCCTGCTTGAACTCTCATGACCTTTCCTTGTGTCAGGTTCTTCCACTGTGTCTTGCAAGCTTTAGGCCTTTGTCGCACCTTGCCTAAACAGATTGTTAATATCCTAGTTATTCTTATCTTGCTTCGAGTACTTGACTCTTTTTATATATACTAACCAGATCATCTTCAAAGCAGATGACAAAGCCTTTAAAGACATTAAGCAAAAATTGAAAGAGCAGTTATTTACAACATCATTGAGAATAGCACATAGCATCAACACATAGTCTGGTATAATATGTTGAGATAAACTAACCCCAGGGCTACTGACAGAGCAGTCTATCACGATTAGACTCGGAAAGGGCCAGCCTCCAATATTCCAACAATTAACCATGATTCTGGGTAAGTAGCATGAGATTTCATCCCATTGCTCGCTTTCCTCATTCCCATGTCTCTAGGACAGGAAGTTGGACTTGATGTTCCCTACAGTGCAGTGATCTTCCTTACTTTCCAAGCTGAAAGTCAGTTGAACTTTCCTCAATGACAGGCGGTATCTGGCTCTCCTGGACAGGCTTGTCAACGGCTGCTGCTCTGATCGTTCCATCTGATATCCTGAGAGATGAAAGGTCATCCCCATAGTAGATAAACCATGTGACAGATGGAGTTCCCAGAGGATGATTTGTCCCCAGCAAATGACATTTACTTTGAAGGTGCGGGAAAGTAAACAGTGAATCCCCATGCTGATGCTATAATACAGAGTCTTAAAGCCAGAGTTCGCTTCCTTCAGAGATCTTAAAAGGCTGTTGTGTATAGGCAGCGGTATTATGGGACCTTCAACTAGTTTTAACCTACAGTATTTATGCCATGTTAACTATACTAATATAGATATTTTTATTAGACTTGTTAAAACCGAATTATTTTACCTTTAAAAATAGTTCTGATGTTCATGCCCTTTGGTCCCTTAATTTCCTGTACTGATTAATGAAAACTGAAGGGTTTGGTTTTTTGATTTTTTTGTTTTTTGTTTTTTGTTTTTTGTTTTTTTTTTGTTTGTTTGTTTTTTTTTGTTTTGGTTAAGGAGTTTATTTTATTCAAAATCAGTGCTTTTTTAAAGATAAAATTTACAACAAAAAAACACCATTTTTTTCTACCTGTTAAATAGTTTACCTACTATTGTTTTAACAAATGTGAGGCGTTTGAGGGTGTAGAGCTCCTGTCTTTATCAAACACTATTTTCACACACTAAATCTCCTATATGCTGACTTCCCCATTTACCAACCTTACCACATACCAATGATCTTTAGCCACTTTCTTCTTGAATGTCTACACGACAAATCTTCATAAGGTACACAGGTGACTGATAACTTGTGATTTCTGCCTGCGCAGATGTAAGAGCACAGAAGGAACAATTTTCTTGATTATTCTAGGACCCGTGCATTCCTCAGAACTGATGCTATGAACTCAGCTCTTCTTGGGGCTTTGGTTATCTTGCCTGTTGTGTACTTGTGCATTGCATTATCAAGAGCAAGGAGGACAGAACAGCATGAAATGATATACACAAAGTGTCCTGCTGCTTACGTGTAGCTATAAAGTGAGAGGATGTGGACTGTTAGGCTCCGTGTTTGTATAACCCACAAAGGCCCATCTTCTTCACTGAGGGTCTGCAGTGTGCCGGGTCATAGCCTAAACAGCAAGCACCAAGTGATGCCCAGGGAGGTATCTTTGCATTATGGTGCTTGCACTTTAGTGCAGATAGAAACATAATAATTTCTGATATCAGTGAGGGAAACCATATGAGAGAGCAAGAGCGAGAGCAGTTGGGATGGTAGAGTCCCTCTTGGGGGGTAGAGCAGAAACATCAATTTGGAGATGAGATGGCATTGAGGTCAAATATGAACCATGAGAAGAAATTCACTTAAATCCACATGACTAGACAGACTGAGAATCTGAGAAGTGGAATTTTGACATGCTAATTAAAAAATGTAAATTAAAAACAAAGAAGTGGGATCTTAAAAGTGACTGGCCCACAAGTATTTTATTAATCATATATAAATTAAATACAACTCCAAAATGCGCAGACATTTCTTTACTTATAAATAATATATATTACAAGTTATTACTGCCATAGCAATGATGTATCATAACCGGTGCCAACACTCAGTGACTTCAGACATCAAGCATTCATTTAGCGCATGAGTATAAAATTGAGCTCCTTAATATAGGTGTGGTAATACATACTTTTCATCCTAGCATTTAGGAGACAAAGCCAGGCTGATCTCTGAGAGATGGGAGCAAGTCTGGCCTACATAGCAAGTTCCAAGTCAGCCAGGACTACACAGTGTGATCTTGTCTCAGGATAAAGAAATCAATGCTGATGAGTAGCTAGTGTGAACGGTTTAAGCTAGAAGCTCTTTTCTTCTGGTGACACTCGCCCTCCTGTCTGACTGTCAAGCTGGGTGAAAGGCTGTATGAAGATGGGATGAGGTAACTGGCCTACATGTCCTTCCTACTTCAACAGGCCTGTCTCTAGGCTGTGACAAAGGTCAGGCGAGAGAGAGAGCATGAACCTAACTACGCACACACTCTACCGTATCACTTCTGTTCATATTTGCTCAACTTGTTGGGCTGTAGATTATCAATATCGCTCAACCCAAAGCAAGTCACATGGCCATACTCAGGCAAGGGTGAGGGCAAGTCAGCCCAGGATAGGAAAGCCCTGTGAGATTAATAGAAAATGCCTTGGTAATAGAGCGATACTATAAGTTAGGTCCAATCATACAATCATTCCACTGTCATATATTGCTGCTCAGATTATAGTCATACACCCACACATCAAACTGTCAAGATGGAGTCAAAAGACACATGCTAGATATTTTCTTTTCCTTTTCTTTTTTTCTTTGACACAGGGTCTCACGGTGTAATTCTGGCTGTCCTAGAACTCGCTAACAGACCAGGGTGGCCTTGAACTCCTGGTTCAAGATCTACCTGCCTCTGCCTCCCAAATGCTAGAATTAAAGGTCTGAGCTCCCACTTCTGGCTGTGCTGATAGTCTCTTACGCTACTCCAGAGCTGTGTTCCTTGTACCTCATAATGAAACACAGATTCTCCAATCCATTCTATGCATGTTTGTCCCTTAACTGAACGTATAGAACTCCCAAGCTGATCTGCTTTTAATATCGTCCCTCTTTCTAGTGCCAAGAATCTGTCAACCCTCTGTAATTCAACTCAGGGTTTTAAGAGGAATAAGTCACTTCTGTTATTATAAAGAGTTTTTAATTATTGGACAGATCTTATAGCTGTAAGAACAAATCCCCCATGGAGCCTTAGGTCTGCAATTGCTCATGTAGTAGTATGTAAGATAGACCCCTCTCATCTGTCAAATGCTGGTTATTTGTGAACACTAATGTAATAAAAAAAAACACACATGTAACATACTAGCTTATAGTAAGTAATTAATAAATAGAACCTACTGTGTCTAACTAGCTGATGTGGTATTACACGTAAGCAATAACCTCTGATTCCAGATCTATTTTAGAGGAAATTAATACAGAACTCACCCCTTCTCTACCAGGGCCTGGTGGGGGCGCGGTGTTGTGAGACACACAGAAGGACAAGTTTCTGACCCTGCAGATCAACAGGCCATGCCTGGAGTAGTGCCAATGATTGGGAGGGGTGTGTGTGTCAGAATTGCCCAACAGTGAGTAAATGAATCCTTTGGGTCAACAATAGCTCTGTGCTAACATCAGCTTCCTGAATGGGTTTGCTTTCAAGTAAAAAGGCCAGTTGGACCTTCAACCAACCATTCCCTTTGGACTCTTCCAGATCAACTTAATGTTGTAGGAGTCAAAGAGAAAACCACGGCATAAACTCCTCACTTTGAAAACTCTCCCAAAAGGAAACTTACCTTAATCTGAGGCACCAGATAATAGAGATAGCTCTCATCTTTGTTATCCTAAATGATAGTATCGTTATCTTGAAAGTAGTTGGTCCTTACAGGATCACTGAAATTTATTTTAATTGGCTGCTTAGAAGAGATGCATGTGAAGTGAGTTAGGTTACAGTTGGGAAAATGGAAATCAAAGTGGGCAGATGCTGTGAGGAAAAAGATACACAGTTATTAGGAGGTAGAAGAAAAAATGTAACAAATGGAGAGAATAACCATTGTCCTTAGAACAGGAAGAACAAATGGGAGACGGTAGTGCTATCAGACTTGGACACACAGGGGAGGGCCATGTGTAGTCATTGCAGATTTATAGGGTGGCACTGTGAGGCAGATGCTGGGAGTCTTGGGAGTTTGAAAGTATCTGAGCCAGATGCTGCTGCTGGTGGTGGTGGTGGTGGTGGTGGTGGTGGTGGTGGTGGTGGTGGTGGTGGTGGTGGTGGTAGAGGAAACCAGAATCAACAACAGAGACCCTCATATGTCCTTCCTAACCTCCCAGTCCCCATGCCTCTGCTCTGAAAAATGATCAGGAAGGAGAACTGGGAAATACAGCCCATAGAAACCTAGTTGCAGAATTCCAGAAAGTGTTGAAGTTCTAACTGCTTCAGAACCAGTCATAAATGAAGCAACAGCTCAAAGACACTGTGGTTTGTTATCTTAGGGACCCCTGCTTTAGGAGTGGGCCCCTTTTGTGTCTCTGAAGCATGGTCCTCTTTTTCAAGATGACTTTCTGTGGAATGTGATTGAGTAGTAAAGGAACGGAGAGCATCAGACAAGCGGGAGATGCATAGGGCATCTTTACTGTCTGCCTTTTTTGTAGGTAGATTGATAGACCTCCGACTTTTATTCATAGATTTGCCTTAGCTCAGGCCAACCTCCTCCTTACTGTACCATCTCAAGTCATGGTATAAATGTGGCACACAGTAATGTCCAAATGGGAGTTAATGTTTAGTGTTGATCTCATTCTTCATAATGCTTTGAGGAATTGCCCCAGAATGGTTGCATTCAGTATTTCTGAGGAAGGCAACTGACAACCAAATTAATTATCAGGATGTGTGCAGGCACTCTTACCCATCTGAGTTGTTTCTTTAGATTATAATCCTCAAGAGGAATATTTGTTGCAACAGCAGCATGGATAAGTAACCTTTGAAGGACAATATCAACTCTTGAGTAGCGTTTTAGGAAGAAAAACAGTGAGGCTTTTACTGCCTCTACTTCTTTGGGAAAACCAGAAGGGTACTAATTAGTTCTCTTGATTACCTTTATTGCTTCCATCATCCTTCCTGGATGCATGAACTACTAGCTGCCAAGGCATTTTATCTATACCACATACTTCATGAGGGAGACAAGCATGGCTTGTTGATGGACAAATTCAAGTGTGATATTCCTGTTTTGGGGGAAATCCTGATCCTTTACTGAATGGTGCTCTGGCTTTGTTGATTAGTGACCATGCTCTGAGTCTTGAAACCCAAAACTAGGGTACATCTGTGAGTTCTCAGTAGAATGGTCGGCTTCCAGGATAAGACTGGCTAGATATTTGCTAGATATTTGGATGACTTGTAGACACTTTTGGTCACATTTCCAAACTCATCTTCTACTAATGGGAAAAGTCGCTCTGTGAGGTCATCTGGGTCAGTCTGGGTCTTCAGTCTTCTATGGAATCTATAGAAACTTCCCTAAACCAAGAAATCTCAAATCCTACCCCAGGAGCAAGGGAAGAGAACAAGGTTACAACCAGAGATAGTGGCACATGCCTTTAATCCAAGTACTTTAATCCAAGGCAGAGGCAGGCATATTTCTGTGAGTTCTAAGCCAGCCTGGTCCATATAGTGAGTTCCAAAACAGCCAGAGATACATAGTGAGATCCTGTCTCTAAGGGAAAAAAAAAAGAACATGGTTACATATTAAATCATTGAATCAAATTATTTACAAAGCAGATAGCAAAACAACTCTACATTTTGAACATATTCTTGGGAACCAGACTCTCATAGCCTCCTAGTAGAAGAGGTCTCTTCTCTGAAACTAGAAACCCAAGATACTTCAAATTTTTCAAACCTGACTATGCATAACAGATATTTGTTCTTATTTAAGACAAATACATTTGCTTTTGACTTTTCCCTCCAAGTTCAGCCAAGAAACAAAAATAAGAATGATGTAATGATATCATCATCTCAAAAAGAAAAGAAGAAAAGAAACAAAATGAAAGGGTCTTGATAATTTATGGGAAACAAAACTCAAAGAAAGTAAGGTTGGGGGTGAAGCTGGGCCAGGGTGGGAATTTATCAAAAGCTTGACAACAACACTTTGTCTTAATCACTTCCTTTCCTCTCTCTCCTCCTAGCCGCTTCCCAACACACGTACTGCTAAACCCTTGTGTATCTGACTGGATGCAAGGGCAAGGCCTTCTCCTTTGTAGCTGTATCTTATTCTAAATCCGCTCCTTCCTATCACTCGTCCCAGTAACCAAACTCTCTTCAGTGGTCTCTATGAAGACTCGGTTGACTGGCCATCTTGGAGTGTACGTAATAGTGAGAGATGAAAACCACAGCTAAGCTCACGAGAAACCTCGAGAGAGGTGTGGCTCTGGTATGGCCAGCCAAAAAAGACACATATGCAGACACATAGGCACACATACAGACATGGAAATGAAGCGAGGTGTAACGTGGCCTCTGCTGCTCTTTATGTCCTTATCCAGAGTGTGGGGAAAGAATATTCTCTAGCAAAAATCTCCCTCATCCTGTATTTACCCAAAGTCTGAAGGAGCCTATTTGTACAGCCTCTGGGTCTCGTAGACACAAAAGAGGTCAAGTTCCTGACAGAGTGTATGCTCCATAAGTGTTTGTGTTTGCTTCTCTTGAGCTGGGGCCAGCTTCCAGACAGGGTCCCTCAGGTCTCTCTCATGAATGAGTCCCTACAGCCTGTCAGTAAACACACCTGTGGATTCCTATTACAATCACAGAAGGTGGGTACTATCACTCTCTCTATTATATGTCGAAAGTAAAAACTGAGCAAGAGAGAATTGAGCTCCGTTGCCCAAAACCCACACAAATGTGAAGTCGGTTTAGACCAGAGATGTCAGCTATGGTCCTTATTTCTTTAACCCTGTCTAGGCTGCCCTGCCTCTGCCATGTTTGCTTGTGTTCTACAGCTGGGGGGGGGGGGGCACTTCTCTTGTCAGGGATGGAGCAGTGCCCCTTGGGGCTTGTAGAGGCATACCTTTCCCTGTCTGTGGGCCAGATGGGTCTGTGGCACTTTGCCACTGGCTTCGCCCAGCTGACTCCTCTCTCCATTTCATTCTAATCAATCAGCCACATTTGAAGGTTCAGACTAACCTTTATATTCTTAGCACAAAAGATGCTTACATCTCTGAGCCAGAGGAGGCCATCTCAGGGTGGCAAGGGAGTGACTTTGTATAATTACTGCCACCTGTTGGAAGTTCAGGACAAACATCACCCAAACGTGGAGCAGCAAGCAGGCTCAGAGTTAGGCAACAGGAAGGTTTTACCGCTGCAAGCAACAGCCAGCCCTGCTAAAGAGGTTTCTAGTGACTTAATCTAGGGACCAATGGAAGCACATGAGGCGTAGAAATAGTCCCCTGGGGTCTTCGCCAGGCTTTGGCTCAGGCTGTACTAAGTGGTAACTAGTCCTGCGGGGATCTGCATTTTAAACAGGAAGCTTGTTAACTGAAATAAATCTCTAATTAGTGGGATTTAAAACAGAGTGACAAGAATGAAGAGAGGAGTTTCATGAAGGATGAATATAGTTCTATTCTATGAGGTCTTCTGAGGGCCCTCATGTGTGTTTCTCTACATGTGCCAAATTAAAGGGCCTCCGTTGAAAAGCCAGTTGAACAACACAACAGCTCTGGGCGTGTTATAGTTATGCCTTTTAAAGAGGAGGGGAGCATAGGAGAGGTAGTCAGCATCCTGGGTGCCTGACACAGTGCCCACTGCTTTGTATTGACTTCTGCAGTCCATCTTTACCAGAACCCTGAGAGATGGTCCCAGCATCTAAGTGTATGTCCGCCAGCTGGGAAGGGTCAGTCTGGACTTGAACACTGATCTGCTTGCTTCAAAGCTCCAGCTTTTTCTCAGGCATTCATAATGAAGGTGAATCCAGGGAACCCCCCTGTCCTAACACAGTCCTGACACCAACTGGCAGAGGCGTGCCAACAAGACAACTACTGCATACTTTCCGTGCTAGGAATTCAGCATATGTTACATCAGTGCTGTTCCTACAGCTCCTTAAGGCTGCTCCTTAAGGTTCCTACAGCTCCTTAAGGTTCCTACAGCTCCTTAAGGTCTTTCCCTGTGCTGCATATACAAACACTGGCGTGCCACGGTCAGGATTTGAACCAGCCTTTTAGCTCCATGGCTTGTATTCCTTGCATGGCACAGTCCTGCAGGCAGCTCTGAAAACTGCCTCCGTGGGAGCTCTTAGCAATTCCCATGTGCACCGACAGGGTGGTGGGGCTCTTTACCACAGGCTCCTCTTCCACTCCCTTCTCGGGCTAACCGTTCTGTACTGCTTCCTTTTAGGTAAGCATCTCCACCGTGGGCTATGGAGACATGTACCCGGAGACCCACCTGGGCAGGCTTTTTGCCTTCCTCTGCATCGCTTTTGGCATTATTCTCAATGGGATGCCCATTTCCATCCTCTACAACAAGTTCTCCGATTACTACAGCAAGCTCAAAGCTTACGAGTACACCGCCATCCGGAGGGAACGAGGAAAGGTCAACTTTATGCAGAGAGCCACAAAGAAAATGGCTGAATGTTTATCTGAAAGTCATGCACAGTCCACCACA
This sequence comes from Mus musculus, assembly GCF_000001635.26. NCBI lineage: Eukaryota > Metazoa > Chordata > Mammalia > Rodentia > Muridae > Mus > Mus musculus. Next base: position 27,333,909 of record NC_000085.6, read on the forward strand.
AGGCAAGAGAATTAAGGCTTCATTAGGACACAAGGATGGTTGAACCCATGAATTTCAAAGCTTCATTGCTTCTTTTAAAATTATGGTCCCCTCCTGGCAACAGAGGGGCATGTGATGCCAACACACACAAAGAGCATTCTGTTCAAAGTTCTAACTCTGGGAATGATCATTTCAGCCCAAACTCAAAATGCCTCACATCGCACTTTAGCTAGATGTATGATGTCAGTACTGGAAATGGCTCTGAGGAAGCAACATCTTAGATTTCTCTTATAGATTCTCATGGCATCTAGCTTGATGCATATATTTAGATTTGAATTGCAGGAAGACGTTTCCCCCTAGTTCAAACCAGGAGGAGGGGCCCTTAATTTTCCAGAGAATGGAGCGTCACACCAGGAGCTGCATAAGTTTTGGAGTCAGATCAACCACTCAGCCAGTATCCCAGATCTACCAGCTAGATGGTGTGTAAGAACTTACTTTAACCCTTTGAGCCTTGGTCTCTTCGATTGGGAAATGTACAAAGTCTTAAGGATGAGTGTTGGGGTTGAAGATAACCCCAGTAGCTTCTAGCATTGCAAATTACTAGATGTCAGTAATGCTACTAGATGTTGATGAACCTCTGTCTAGAATTACTATGGGAACCCAAACTTGGTCCATGAAATTTTTCTGTATGTGTGAATATCTCCCTCCCTTGAAAGAAGCACCCACTGTCCTCTCACTTAACTCAGACTTCCATTCTTTATTTCCCAGAAGAGAGGTGGAAGAGTAAAACCTCCTTCACAACACTTGCTGAATGGCAAGCCCTGGAAGACCTCTTTAGACTGAGGGTTGGGAACCAGTGCCCCTTGGGCCATTTCTCTCCTTGAAACCTTTCTTTTAATTCCTTTCTGGGTCCACAGGGCTCCTGTAAATTGAAGTTGAAATTGAAGGCTCATTTGCACAGAGCACTCAGAGATTTGCTCCCATAACTGGAGCTTGTGATGTTATAGAATTCTTTTGGGGTATAACTGCCCCATCTGGATCATATATAAGAGTAATTGTGCTACTGACAGTGGCAAATGTTAGGAACTATGCATCTAGTCTGTAACTTCGTTTAACCCTCAGTGCACCCCTAAGTTAGATGCTGTGGTTGTTCTAGTTAAGGAGAAATGGAGGCTTAGAGAGGTTAAGCGATCCAGCTACACTCGCCTAGCCACTAAAATAGTGAGACTGGGCTTTAAGCCAAGGTTCATCTGAGGCACAAGACTGTTGGGAGTCTAAATGTATGACTTTCCTACATTATGACAAAGCACCTGAAGGGTGGACAAAGTGGACTCTTCTAAGATTACTCAATCTAGGAGGTCACAGCCTTGGTGCTGGTTAGTTCTCGTCAATATGATACAACCTAGAGTCACTTGGGAAGTGGGAACCTCCATTGAGAGATTGCTCTGATCAGAATGTCCTGTGACCATGGCTGTGTCTGTGAGAAATTATCTTGACTGATGATTGCAAAGAATCCTGGCTTGATGATAAGCACTAGCACTTATAGATGATTATTGTTTGAGGGCCTAGCCCACTGTGGGCAGTGACATCATCCCTAGCAAGTGAGCCTACGCTATATAAGAAAGTTAGATGAATGTGAGCCAGGGAACAAGCCAGAGAGTGAGCCAGTAAGCATCATTCCTCCATGGCTTCTGCTTCATGCTCTTGCCCTGATTTCTCTTAATGATGAATTTCAACCAAGAAATGTAAGATGAAATATGCCCTCTCTTGCCCTTTGTTGCTTTTGGTCATGGTATTTCAGGGCAACAACAAATCAGAAGAGTGTCTTACTCTGTGACAGAATTCTATGGATTGAGCAATATAAATAGTGTTTGTATCCCTCAGCTCTGGAGGCTAGAACTTCAAGATCAAGACACAGGCAGTTGTGTTGTAGGTTCAAACTGCTCTCTGCAGTCAAGATGGTGCCTTTTTGGTGCATTCTACAGAGAAGATTGTATCCTAAAAGCATAAGGCAAGCTCACTGAACGCTGACTCAAAGTATCGTATAAGGGCCTTGATCCCATAGTTCATGAAGGAACAGCCTCATAGCTTAATCAGCCCTGAACACTTCAGCTCTTTATATGCCACGGTGACAACACACCTGACTTACAGAGAGCCCTACTCAAGCCAAAAGCACAGAGTCAAACTTGAATTTTAGATAAGCAGCGATTTTTGATAGAAATATGGCTCAAATATTGCATAGAATATACTCCTAAAATTCAAATCTATCTACAAGTCTGGCATTTTGCTTTGTTAAATCTGATAATCCTATACTATTGTTTTTTTAGAGACAAAGTTTCCCCAAGCCCTAAAACCAAACCCAAACAGCACACCCTTCAGCCAAGAGAGTCTTCTCTTTCCTCTTGCCAAGTAAAGAGAGGAGGAATTTTGAACCAGTTTCCTTGCCAGAAGTAATCATGTGAACTCAGTCAGCTCACATATCCACATAACACAGTCAACAAGGCAGCTGCCCTTCCATCCATCCCCAGCTCTCTAGCACTTCAACTCCAGGGATGGATTTGATGATGAAGTGAAACTTCTGGGCTATCACGAGGTATAGGGACCAGGGAAGACCTAATGATCATAACACTCACTCTGATCTGGACAAGAGAGCTGACTTAGAACTGCAAGGCAGAAGAAATTCCCCGAGAAACAGGAGTGGAGGCACATGGGGTGTGGGGGGAGGCACTGATAACAAAGCTGGAACCTTCCAGGTTCCTGGGATGGGACCTAGTCAACAGCAAGAGGCCTCCTCCCAGTCTTACTGACCACATCTGTTCAGACAGCTGTACACTGCCTCCCCCAGGGAGTAAGAACAGCAGGCAGAATACAATTAACACACACAAAAAGAACATTTTGTGAGCTTCACTGTGTCCCAGGCGTAGGAACATTATTTAATGTAATACTTCAGTTGCGTTATCAAGGTTTCCCTGGTCACTCACAAAGGCTTAGTCACAATGAGCTTACTCTTGATTTTAAAGCTGATTCTGCAATGTACTCCACATTGTGGAGTCATATGAAGTTGACACATTCATCAAACATGATTGAATATTGGCAGTTTCATCTGGTATGACCTAATAGTTATGTGGTTACAATTTCTCTCAACTTGTTCCCACATTGTTAACATGGAAATAATAATGGTGTTTTCCTCACAATTTTGATGGCTATTAAATGACATTGTGCATATTTAAAACTTTAGCATCCTGGCACATGTTATGTATTAAATAAAAATTGGTCCTCCTCTTTCTCTTTATTTCTGTTTTTTTTTTTTTTTGCTGTACAAAAAAAAAAAAAAAAAAAAACTGCTCCAACTGAGTCAAAGTCCTCTGTCATCAAGGAGAAGAGTGCTCTGCAGAGCTCAGTGATTGACCTAACTCAGACATCAGGGAATGAAGAGAGGACAGACACACAGACATGTACAGAAAGCTAGGCTCAGGTGGACCAAGCACTGCAATGGAGACACAGCAGCCGAAAACTGAACGCATTTCTTTTACACATCTGAATTGAGGTGGCAGGTTTACTGTATATAGCGGAACAAGGAGGAAGCAGGTTTAGCTACTCATAAACCTACCTAGAAGGTTTATGAGAGAGCAGTCTTAGGCTGTAAAGATCCAGCAGGAAGCTGTGGTTGAAACTTCCTATATACGCTGTCAACATTCACACAAATGTTTCATAGGGAAAGGCTTTGCCTATCTGATGGGACCATGCGCATGTCAGATAATAAGCATACACAGAGAAGGCTCTAAGCAGTGGTTTCCACTTCCTAATGCAACCCTTTAATACATTTCTCCATGTTGTGCTGACCCCCAACCATAGGATTACTTTTGTTGCTACTTCATAACTGTAATTTTGCATCTGTGAGGAATCGTAATGTAAATATCTTATATACAGGATATCCGATTTGCGACCCCTCAAATGGTCATGACCCACAGGTTGAAAATAGCTGCTCTGAATGATGCAGCTTTTGAATCTTCACCACCCAGGGCTGTACATGAGGTCCCAGGCCAATGTGTTCAAAAGGACTTGTAGTGATGAAGACATTGAGCCATGCCCGATACCATGACTGTTAGCTAGACCACAGCTGTTGCTTCCTTTTCATGGGAAAAAGTGACATGTTTGCAAGAAACCTTTAACTAAAATTAAAAGAAACTTTATCACCAACAAAAACAAACCACAGAACATTATTCCAAACAAGTTAGATCAAGGAAAATGGATTTAAATAGTATTGGCCTCTAAGCAGTGGTGACTTGGCCAATCTGAACGAGATGAATGTGGTGCCTCAGCCCAGCATCCTTCCCTCCCTCCCCACTCCCACCCCCACCCCCGTTCTCTGTTGACATTTCTAATATATTTACGATGCCACACCTAGCTGTGTGGCCACAGAGGTCTGTCTCCAGGAATGTTAGGCAGATTCTGAGCCTTCTGCCAGGATACCAGAGATGGGAGGGGAAAAGCTGAGTCCCCACAGCCATGGTTCTACTTAGCAGCTCTCTAGTTTGGTGACAGCATTCACAGGTCCCTGGCAGAGCCCTTCCCTCCTGCTGTCCTAAAGGCTAGGAGTGGAAGAGTCCCCTCATGGTTGCTTGTCCTCTAGTGTTTAATTACTCTTGCTTGGTTTCTTTCATCTCTGTAAAGAGAATGTTTATTAAACTCACTCCAGTTGTCCCCTTGGACCTGTCAGCATTTTCTAGCTGATTGATGTACTGAGTGCATTTCAAGAAAAATATAGTTTGTATTTCCCAAATTGCCAGCAAAACAATTGTGTGTGTGTGTGTGTGTGTGTGTGTGTGTGTGTGTGTTGATAGTCCTACCTCCCCAGGTTATCATTCCAGGCAATGAAACCCAGCTCTCTACTTTAGAGACCAAGAGGCACATCCGGAACATAGATGATCAGGGCACCTCAAAGCACTAAGTGGTTTAGCCCTCCTGTCCAAAGCTCCCAGCTCTGCCCTCTGCAGAGCAGTTTTTTCAATTATTCAGTCCACTGGGTCCACTTCATAAGCCATTCCACTCATACGAATAGAGTTTCATGCATATATGATATGCATAGGACCAGCTGGAATATTTGCAACTAGGAACAGAAGCTCTGATCCTCTCGGGGGAACATCAAAAAATCATTTTGTCCCAGTTCCTACCTGATTTGCCTTGTTCTGTAGGTTGATTGTCTCTGCAGACAAATGCCAGCAGAGTTTCCCACGCTTGCCTTTCCCTGTGTCCAGGTCAGACATTGTTGACCAGTTGCAGTTCACAAAGCTTTCATGAGCTGTCTAGCAGCCGATATTGTCTCAGGATATATTTGCTGTCTGATATGTTCTCAGACTTTAAAAAAATAGGAAAAGGGACTACAAATAAGTCAGTTATCTCCTGGTGCCCTCCTCTTCCTCCTCCTCCTCCTCCTCCTTCTCCTCCTTTTCTCAGAAAAACTACATGGACTCTGCTCCTGTTATCCTTCATTCTTGTAAGTTTTAGAAAATGACCCTAGGGAGATTTCAGCCTTCCTTTCTGTGGGGTTGATAAAGAAAGTATTTGGCACAATATCTATCCTATGCAAGCTGGGTATAATGGCACACGCCTGTAATCCCAGCACTCAGGGGGTTGACACAGAAGACTTCGGAGTTTTATGTTACTCTGAGCTACATAAAAACATAATGTGTGTGCTTGTGCACATGCATGTGCAAGCGTGAGCTTGTGTGCCCATGTGTAAGTCATCTGACAACACATATAGGATATGTGCAGAAGGAAACAGCCACTGGGCCTGGCTTGAACATTTGAAACCTCAAAGCCTATATCCCCAGTGACACACTTCCTCCAACAAGGCCACACCTCCTAATTCCTATCAAGTAACTTCACCCCCCCTGAGGATCAATTATTCAAATCTGTGAACATGTGGGAGCATGTCTATTCAAGTCACTACAGAGAGACAGAAAAAGCAACATATTACAGGGCACCATCCAGTTAAGAGTTTACAACCTTCAACAGAAATGGACTGGAGCAGCCTGATTGAGAGAGAAATCAAAGGTAGCGTCAAGTCAGGGCTCACAAATATCCAACAGAAATCAATGAGGAAGCAGAGGCAGTCTGCTGGGTCCCTGGGTGAGGAGTTCTCTAGCTTGGCATGAACTTTCCACTCTCTCTTCCCACTGTGAACATTTTTATGGCATGGAGTAAATGCTAGTCACCTGTGTGAGAAATGGTTCACCTTCAAGGACATACTGTTTTTAATGCCCTTATTAGTTACTCTTTTCCCTCTCCCTGTTACATAGACACGGACCCAGCCTGCTCAGCATGGGGGTTTTCAAGGTAACAAAGGAGAGCCTTCTGTATTTCAAGGGGGGGGGGTCACTTTTAACACACTATGGCATATGACAATTTATCAATATAATTTACAGGAAAGGATCCAGGGCTCTTAGGCATGCTAAGAGAGCTCTTTAGTAACCGAGCCACATATTCAGCCCTGTATCTAGGTTTTGTGAGTGTGAGAACAAAAGCCACGATGGAACAACCACTAGAACCGAGCCTGAGTAGAACCTCAGGCCAGCCTTGTGAGACATACAGTGTAAATGAGAAACCTACCTGGCCTGGGAAGGTACTACCCTTCAGAAGCCATTTCTTTCTTCGGTGATAGCCTAAGTCATTTTAATGGCCCTCCATTCTGTACCTGGATGCATCTTGATGCTATCTTTGCACATCAAAAGTGGCTGAATCTTCTCTGTCTCACAACAGAGAAATGGCCTGAAATACTGTGCTGTAAATGTTCATGGTCCCCAATTCATAGTCTCTTAACAGAGCTAGGTGATAATGCTGCTTAAAAGGTTGCAGTGAGATAGTGTCTTCCAGACATGCCTGGAATGCTACACACATGAAATCTAAACGGCATGGTTGCCTAAACAAAACCTGCATAACATGCCAATGGAGGTGGGAGAAATTTCACGAGGTCCCACCCCTAAATGAAGAATTCCAGGCATTCAGTGGCTGCCAAGAGAAGAAGAATCTATAATATCTAGGAGTAAGGCTCCTAATTGTTTATCCAATCCCAGTGTTTGGCCCTGAACATATCTACATGTAAGCAATACTAAATGGTAAGGTACCCAGTGTCCATCAGATGACCACCATTTTTCCAGGTTGCCTGCCAGTGAATACATCTGTCTTAGGGTTTTACTGCTATGAACAGACACCATGACCAAGGCAAGTCTTATTAAAAAAAAAAAAAAAAAGGACATTTAATTGGGGCTGGCTTACAGGTTCAGAGGTTCAGTCCATTATCATCAAGGTGGGGACATGGCAGTATCCAGGCAGGCATGGCGCAGGAGGAGCTGAGAGTTCTATGTCTTCATCCAAAGGCTGGTAGTGGAAGACTGCCTTCCAGGCAACTAGGGTAAGGATCTTATACCCATACCCACAGTGACACACCCATTCCAACCAGGTCACACCCATTCCAACAAGGCCACACCTTCCGATGGTGCCACTCCCTGGCCCAAGGATATACAAACCATCACAACATCTAACAACACATATAAGATACCAGAGCATCCAGATTCATGGCCATCTTCCTTCCTATACATCACTGTCACTGCTGCAGTGCAGTTCTTAAAAAGGTTCAGTAAGGAAGATAGCACTATCCGTTTCCAGCAATGGAAATGGACACTAAGGATATATGCAATATACCCAAGGTTCCAGAGGCAAGAGCACGCTTGAAGGAGGAAGCTGAGTGTGAACTAAACCTAAGTCATGTGCTTTTCATGCTGCCTCCACAGCTGCTTGACAAATGCCACCAGAATCTGGTAGTTCAACATGAAACAAAACCGCTCCCTTGTTCTATCACCTACAGCTGTTTGGGATCAATTTATTGAGAAGGGAGAGAAAACTGGGTTCCCCTAGGCCAACGCCTCTTGAAAATAAAACTTGGCATTCAAGAAGAGGGCTCTGTTTTTGTACCAGCTTCATGATCCAGTTCTGAGGAATTGTTCCCTCCTTCCTCCATTTTTTTTTCAAGGTCTCTGAGCTCACCTGTCAATTATTTCGATTTCATAAGTAGCAGGAGACAAGGGGCTAGGGCCAAGTTTCCTGGCCTGATCCATCCCCTAGAGATACAGAGTCCAAACAGAAGGAGGGAGAGAAGCCAGACACGATGGACCCATCACCTGACCTCCACACTTCCCAGTTTTCTCCAGGCCATTTATTTCATTAAAGTACAGATGCTCAAGGGAAACTCGGGAGTGGGGACAATTTCGTTTTTTTCCTGTGCCTTGGAAATTAAAATTCCTTCCAAAACATAATTTGCTTTGTTCTTTGAAAAAGCTAAAGAGAGGAAAAAAGGGGTCAGAGGAGTACGAATAATAAAATGAGAAGCAAGGAGGATGAGAGGGAGGGTAGAATAAAGAAAAGATGCACAGAAGAAGTGAGAGAGTAAGATGGGGAAGGAGGAAGAAAAAAGAAATGGGAAAGCACTGAGTCAGATCCCGTGTCTTCATTTTGTCAGCACAACATGAAACATTTGTCTGCTTTTAAAAGATCAGTTGGTCCAGTTTGTGAATTGTCAATACACTGTATAATAGTTTGTATATGTTCAGCCCAGGGAATGGCACTATTAGAAGGTGTGGCCTTGATGGCATAGGTGTGTCACTGTGGGTGTGGGCTTTAAGACCCTCATCCTTGCTGCCCTAGCAAGTATTCTGCTAGCAGCCTTTAGATGAAGATGTAGAAATATCAGCTCCAGCTGTATTATGCCTGCCTGGATGCCACCAAGTTCCCACCTTGATGATAATGGACTGAACCTCTGAGCCAGCCCCAGTTAAATATTGTCCTTATAAGAGTTGCTTCAATAGCTGAGCGTGGTGGCGCATGCCTTTAATCCCAGCACTCGGGAGGCTGAGGCAGGCGGATTTCTGAGTTCGAGGCCAGCCTGGTCTACAAAGTGAGTTCCAGGACAGCCAGGGCTACACAGAGAAACCCTGTCTCCAAAAAAAAAAAAAAAAAAAAAAAAAAAAAAAAAAGAGTTGCCTCGGTCATGGTGTCTGTTCACAGCAGTAAAATCCTAACTAAGACACACTGTCAAAGGTATTTTGTGGAATTTTTTCCTTGTACCCCACTAGTACCCACCCCCAGAAAAGTCTCAAACCCAAACGTATACAAATGTAATTTGTACCTATGATACATTTTGAGATGACACAGAGTAGTGAGAAGCCTGCCTGACGTGCGTTCAGAAAGCAGTCTTAGCACTTGGTTCTCACACAACAAATTCTTCTCGATAGCCATATAAGGGCCAAGCCTTGTTCTGGCACTGGCTTGAGGTGAACAAAATCCCCTGCCTTTGCAGAGTCTCCGTTCTAGGGGAATAAATAGCCAGGGGAAGGTGCAACATCTCAGTGGTCAGCACAATAGCCGAAAAGAGGTGACATATTAGGGTGGATCCCAAGTTCAAACGAGAGAACCAGGGTAGGCTTCCCATTGGAGGGTGACTCGGAAAAGAGAAGCTAATTCTGCAGATGCCTTGGGGACAAGAGGAAACACCAAATATTTCTCTCGGATACCCTATGGGAGAACATAAGCATGCGCAGCCAGAGAGTAGCCCTTGAAAGGAAGATTTGCAGCCAGTTGTGCTTCATGGGTCATAATCCTCGCACATCTGCGACTGTGGAGGGAGGAAAGCCTCCAGGCCACTTAGTTACAGAACAAAACCCTGACCACCACCTCCCCAAAGAGATTTATTCCATTCAGGAGTGGCCTCATGGCCCCAGTTTATCCAGGAGCAATGCAAGGGTGTGGGGAAGGGTAAGAAAAAAGTTCCTGGTATACTCAGAATTATCACGTTCAGAGGTTGCCAGGGGGTGAACTGGAAGACACAGAAGAGATGGTCAGAAACTAGGGCATTTGCAACCAACTTGATTGGTTATTGTCCCTGGATGGTACAATCTAAGGCCAGATAGAGAGTGGGTGTCTAAAGTAGGGAAACAGGCAAAAGCATCAAAAATGAGGTTGGAGACAAAGGGTACTGCAATGACATCTTGGTAGACGTGATAATCCCTAAGTAGTACAAAGGTGTTGGTTGATGAGGCTCCCAAAGAGCCAGCGCGTACTCTACAGGAAATTAGAGGGCGGATGTGGGGATCAGCAGATGATTGTGACTGGTGACTGGGCATGGGGATCTGATAACTTGTCTTTCAGCTTGGCTTGGAACTGTAAGGAAGGAAGGATCACAAAATGACCTGGAAGCGTCAAGAAGGCATTAGGAAGATGCCTACTTTACTCCAGGCTGAGTAGGCAGAAGCCTCTGGATAAAATATCACCGTTTCCAGAGAGGACTACAAGATACAAGAGGGGAAAACTCACAGTGGGGAGCCAGGAAGAGTTACGGGCCATTGGCATTTCACTAGAGAACACACCTAGTATGCACCAGACAGGTGGTCAGAAGGTGCTACGTGCCTACAAGACAAAGAAGCACTCCACAAAATGAAAGCTTGTCCCATCCAGTAGTGCCTTCTTTTAGAACATCAATACAAGCCTAGTGGTGGTGGTACACACCTTTAATTTCAGCACTTGAGAGGCAGAGGCATATGAAATCTCTCTGAGTTCAAGACCAGCCTGGCCTTGAACAAAGCAAGTTCCAGGATGGCTAGGGATATACAGAGAAACCCTGTCTTGGGGCAATTGGGGGGCTGGTGTAGAAAATTAACACAAACAGGTAGTGAGGACATTCAGCATGAAAGGGCAAGGTGGGGGTGCAGTGATTGACATTCCAGAGAAGGGTTGTAGAATGTGGAACATATAAGGAGTTGTTGCTAGGGGGGGATGTGGAATGAGAACCTGCAACCTGAGTGATTCTACAGTGGACCAGGCTTCTGATGGAACTATTACAAGCATGAAGAAGAGGTGGTGAGATGGTCCTGCTGACCCCAGGGCAGATGGCATTGACAAAGCTGTATGTGGAAGGTAGGAGAGACATGGATACATCTCAACAGAGCCCATGATGGGTACAGAACACTGAGACACTAGGGACAAGGTTTCTGAAGTACCACATGCCTGATGTTCCTTCTCTGCCCTGGAGGAGACCAGAAGATGAAAAGCTTTCTGCGGACCTTCCAATCTCCTCTTGAATCGTGCCACATCCTGCAGATGTCCCTAGGCAGGACCCTTAACCTTGCTAAGCCTGTTTGTCAACTCCTATGTAAGTCCAGTGAGACTCATTTCTCAGGATTAGACAATGTCTGCCTGACATCTAGAAGCAACTAGGTGCTTGCTACTGTGAGAGCCACAGCCTATGGCTTAGTTCTGTTTCTTTCTTACCATGAGACTTGGACTGGTTATTTAACCCTATGGAGCTTCAATTCCCTCATAAATATGATGGGAAAACCATAATGTGTAATAGGGCTCTTGAACGAAATCTTTGGAAAGAAAATATAACAAGCTGGAAGCTTTACTTTTTCCCTGTTGGAGGAGACTCAAAACATTGAGTTTTCTCTCTCTAGTGATGTCTATGCCAATCATCAGGCTCTTGCTCTGCCTCCACACTTCCTTGTTTTAGCAAAACTCAGGAGTTCCTTTAAGAAGAAGCTTCAAAGCTCCACCTCTGGCCTTTGGGAGTCTGGAGGACCTAGCTTCAGGGTGAGATCCCGCTCAACTAAAAGACAACAGGGGCTGGAATTTGGAATGACATTAAACTATGTGTAGCCCAAGTCTAAGGAAAGGGACTGGACGCTGTGAGAAAAGGGGAAAGGAGGCCTGCCTGGCTTCCACAAAGGCATACCTACATAGCGCTCTGGGACAGAGCAGGCAATGCGCAGGATTGAGTTGGGTGTGGCACACACGTGTGACCCCAGCATATGGAAGGCCAAGGCAAGCAGATTGCAAACCTGGGTTATATGTCAAGACCCTGGATACAGGGGTGGGTAGAGGGATCTAGAGGTGGGAGGTGTCCCTGAAGAGTGCAAGTCTTGGCTTCTACCCAGTCCTATCAGGTTAGTGACTGCTTCAGTACCAACAGGTGACATCATATGCACAGAAAGTGTTTTTACCCCTTTCCCTTTCTCGCTTTTGGTTCAGTGTAACAGGCCACCTGTTCCAAGGCACAAGGAGATAACTACAGGGTCACTGTGGCCCTCTACCTGGGTATCCCTGGAGGTCATTTGCCCTTTCTGTCCCATGGAATGACAGCTGCCTGCAGTGAAACTGCATTGCCACTGTGGGTAGCTGGGTTGAAGTCATCTGTCATGCGGGGCTTCTGTTTACCAGCGACTTCCTAATTCCCTAGCCCCCAAACATCAAACCCTTGCTGTTCCCTCAAGTCCGTGTAATTGAGGGCCAGTCATTCAGGCCAGCTCTTAGGTCCAGCCTGTCCTCTGTGTTCTTTAGTCTATGACTGCATGAACACCCATCATGATTCACGATACAGAGACATGCCACAGGTCTTCCCTGACATGCTCTCAAATCCCTCTGCAACTATGACCTTAAGTAAGTTGTCTCTGTCTTAGTATGATCTCACAGGCAGCGATGCAAAATTAATACAATCCCTATCAAATATGGATGGCTTTAAAACAGGTCGACTTGTCCACCTACAAAATGGAAGGAGATGACTCTCAGCAAAGGTCAAATGTGAGGAGAAAATGTTGTACAAACTGCAGAATACGGTGCAAGCATAAAATTATGACAATGAAAATGATGTATAAATCTATACATAAAATCCTTAGCATACTTATAGCCTGGCTGGGAGCAAAGAGAGGATAAATAACAGAGTATCTTCCCATTAACAGGCACTCTGCCAGGAAGGTCAAGTGAAGTCATTAATGTTTGTCTAACTTCTGACTTGGGTCCAGATTCCCCTTTCCTCCTAAGAAGCCTAATCTACCCTGAAGCTGCCCTCTGGGCCAGAAGCAACCAGAGGCCTCTCTGCCCTCAGCTGTGCATGGCAGAGATAGATCAGAGACAAGAGAACCAAGCAGAAGACCCCTCAGGAGCATTTGACAACTTCCTTTCTATAGGATTCGAAGAGGCCAAAAGTGCCTACAGGCATGGGATAGAGTGCTAAGAAACAGGATGACTGGACAGGCAAGAGAAGAAAACCCAGGTTCCCTTTGATACTTCTGAGGGTTTGCATGTGGATACCAATCTCCATGTTAGAGATTAATGGGGCAAAGCAATGCACAGCTGCAAAGAACCACATAAGAACCACAGTTTGAGGTTCAGGATGGGGTTGTACTGTGTTCTCTGCAAGCACATCGAGTCCTCTCTGGATCTATGAATACCATTCATTTGGAGAAAGGGTCTTGGAAGGTGGTCCCAATTAAAATGAGGTCATTAGTATGAGTCCTAATCTCATATACCTGTGCTCCTAAGAAATACGAAATTTTTCCCTAGGGCTTAAGGCATACCTGGGAAGAATGATACATGAAAATGAAGGCAGGAGATCAGTTGACAGGTCTATGGACCAAAGAATAGCAAGGATTATCAACAAGTTCCCAGAAGCCAGAGAGAATCAGAGAAACATCTGACTCTGTCCCCAGAAGCATTCAACACCACTAAACATGATCTAGGACTTACTACATCAGAAATGAAAGACAACTTTCTGTTGTTTAAGACATTCAACCTGTGGTCCTTGTTATAGCCGTCACAACAATAAATACAAGGTAAGTACAACAATAAGTACAAGAACATTGGGTACCATGAGCACAAAGCCATATGGATCGAACAACTGATTTGAACCTCTGCACCACCACCTCCAACCACCCCCTTACCTTATTAGGCCACCATTTCTTCACCTATTAAATAAGAGATCTCTCCATAGCTTATGGCCATCAAGAATCAAGCCAAGTAACAAACTCAGGCATCTAGTTACAACGCCTGTATTGGGTTTCAAACCTGAGACAATCCAAATGGCTGAGGCATGAATTTAACATATCAAAGCAGACTTGTCTGCCAGTGTCTCCTAGCTTATTACAGGGCCCTCCAGTCTGCTACCTCTACCCTAAACTTCTCCAGCCCAAGGGCTGGGCTCCCACTTCCCCAGCTGCCCTTCCCCCTGTAATCCAACCTTCTTGGTTACCTGGTCTTTTCATCTGCCCTCTTTTGGGCCTTCTGGCTGCTGCACCTGGTTCTCCTCTCTCTCCTCTCCCAAGTCTTCTCACAGGGCTCAGGGTCCTGACCACTCTGGACTCTCCCAGCAGCCCCTGCTTCTGGCTATGCTCTCCCTTTTATCCACGATAAACTTTCTCCTTTACCATACCTAGGGGCAATCATGTTTCCTTTTTATTTCGTTTTCTCAGTCAGCCTGTCTTCTAGCACGCACTCAGCAGTGGTGATGGGCTTACGATTACCAGAGGTGAGAGCTTATCTCAAATTCCTTGATCCCCTTTAAACCACTCCAGCCCTCACAAGACAAGCAGAAGGACCTTTGTCCTGTCAGGCTGTGGGGATACCTAATATAATACTGTAGAAAAAGAAACTTTAACATACACTCGGATTGCTGAACAAATTCAACAGCTTTAAACTCTATGTTTATCTCACAGTTGTGTAGAGGAGAAATTTGAGGGGTGTGGATAGATTCTTTGCTTAGGCTCTCGTGTCTGAGGCAAAGTTAAGATTAACTGGGTTTTACCTGGTGGTTTTATATGGACCCGTTGCTTCCTCTGGAGCCACTCCGGTTCCTGGGAAAATCCAGTTCCTTGCAGTCATTGAAGTGAAAGTTCTCTGCTCTTAACTACTCTCACGTACTACAGCGGAGAAGTGTTGTGTATCAAACTCCCGTACATCTTGGATCTTCCTGACTTCTGCTACTGACTGCTCTTAAAGGGCTCTTGAGATTAGACTAGCCTGCCTGGAGAATCTCCATGGGCTGTGTGGTAAACTAATGGTAATTGGAAACACTTATTCAAAGGCAGACTGGAAGAAGGCATGGTGACTCAAGTGCAATCTCACCTCTCAACAGGCTGAGACAGGAGGATTGTCAGGAGTTCCCAGTCAAGCTACATAGTAAATTCTAGGCCAGCCTAGGTTACAAGACACTGAGACACTGTGTCAACAAGAAACAATAGCAAAATACAAAAGACATAAGAGCCCAAGAGACAATAGCTAAGAAGACATTAGACTATGAAGATGAGCATGTAGTATATTATGATGGAGTTTTATTCTAAGAAAGAGAAACAGGGCTCAATTCTGAATAAAGAAAACTGGACATTTATAGCTAGCAACAGTAGGTACGAGGTCACTGAGACAGTCACCAAAGTCCTAAGATTCTGGCTGAGCCGATCCAACAGGATACTTGCTCAGACGTCATCTGGAGGTAGGAGAAGAAGAATCTGGTCAGATATGGAGAGTGATCAGGTATCAAGGCTAAACTCACGCAGCAGGGTTTCACTTAGTTGGGTGGCAAGAGGTGAGGCTTCATTAAGCTGAGACTATGTCACATGAGACAGTTACCCAGAAGTGACGGTCACAGTCTGCTTGCTCCATGGGTTCTATTCCTGGCTCCACCAGTGAGCAGGTGAGAAGCCCTGTGCACAGTCCGTCATCTTTCTGAGCTACAAATTGCTTTTAATTCAAATAGTCTGCCCATGCATATCTTCTTAACTCCCATATGATCTTGTCTTTTCGATGTGTGTGTGTGTGTGTGTATGTGTGTGTGTGTGTGTGTGTGTGTGTGTGTGTGTGTGTGTTTTAAATGAGGTCTGCAACCAAAGGCAGGGCTACTGGCCCTTAATGGAAATAAGATTGGCTGGGAAAGTTAAAAAAAAAAAAAAAAAAAAAAAGGCAAGTGGCTTGGGGTGGGCTCCTCCTGGAGATTTCGATTCCCAGGAACTCCAAGAAAAGAGAATAGAGTATAAGAATGTGTCCTTCTGGAATGGAACATTCGGGGAAGGGAAGGGAAGCCTTCTGTTTGCATTGAAAGTCTTTCAAGGGTGGACCGTGGTGGAGGGAGTAGAAGCTGAACTGAAGTGAGTGCACTCCAGGCCTCCAAGTCACACAATTTCAGTTCTGTATGTTTGCCTCTTAATGGTGTCTTTAAGAGTAAATGGAGGACACAAGCTATTAGATGTATTTCTACAGAATCCAAACACTGGGTTCCAGGGGCACGGCTCTCTGGGCTATGCCTGTCTGGCGCCAAGTATAGGCTCTCTGTCCCCAAGACCAATGGAGGGAATTCATCTCTTTGTCTAAGTACCCCATGGAGATGAGTAGGAGTCCGCATATATTAATATAGTGTATGTGTTATTAGAGCATGCAAAAAATTTAGGTAATGTAAAATTTATCTCATTCAATACAGCCTGATATTGCACAATTAATTCCATTGGCTGTCATAACCTTGATGTACAAATTTCTCTTCTCGGATTTCAAATTCTTACAGTTAAAATATGCTGGGAAGAAACGTGAGAAGAAAACCTTGAAATAAGCAAAGGTATTATGAACATTCTTTTATTTTTAATTTTATCATTATTATTATCATTATTATTATTATTATTATTATTATGGGAGTGTGCTTGCGTATGTGCGCAGGATGTGCGTTTGAGGGCACACACATGCCACATCATGAATGTGGAGGTCAGAGAACAACTTTGTGAAGGAGTTTGTTCTCTCCTTCCAGCTCTGTGTGGGCTCCAGGCATCAAACATGGGTCATCAACTTTGTATGGCAAGTGCCTTTAGTCCGGGCCTCAGACTTCCTTTACACACAATGCAAGGTATTTACAAGAGTCTTCAAAGTTATCCAGCTCTAAAGAGGTCTGTACCTTTCCCCATCTATGACTAATGTGCAACCATACAGAGAATCTGATAGGATGTAGCAATGCATACTAGAAGCCTAACCTTTTGTTTGAAGAAGGCTTAGTAGATTGCTATTGCCCCTTAAATACTGCAGTTTTGTGGTCATTAGCAGGTATTTGTAAAGGTTCTCTCACAAACCCTTTTTATGACAAGAAAGCACAGGTAGTCATCCCACTCTTTGGAGGGAAAATATTTACTTCCCTTCAAGGAAAATAAAGGCAGTCTGGGAATCCAGAGGCACAGAGACAGAGAAAGGACATAGCTATTGAGGAAGATGATGACCTGTTTCAAGTGTGGGAGTGAGAGCATTTACACAGAACCTTTGCCAGGAATACAAGGCTAAACCAAACCAAACCAAACCAAACCAAATCAAACCAAACAAACAAACAAAACTACCATCAGAAACACTGAACTGTAAAACAAAGTTCAGTTGGGGAAGCCATTTTCTTGAATATTTCATTGCTTTGGCACGGTCTTGCTATGTAGCCCAGGCCAGCCTTGAACTCTTGATTCCATGTTTCAGCCTACTGAATGCTGGGATTATCAGTGTACATTACCATGGCTGCATCTTTCTTATTTTAAATCCAGACTTCTAACCTAACCTAGCTAGAACATTAGCCATCATGATAAAAACTAATCATTAAGTACATTAGGTGGGTCCGGGGTATTTCTTTAATAGATGTAGAAGATCTAAACATCTGCACCATGATGTTAAAATTTTAACTCAAACTTCCAACTTCTTTAGTCTCCGTTCTCCAGAGGGACAGAACCAATAGATGTACACATAATTATAGGAGGATGTATTCGATTCGTTTATAACATCGAAGGCTAAATAGCCCTACAATGCCTGACTGCTGGCTGGGGAGCTGGGGAACTGAGCAAGTTTGGTCTCAGTAGAAATCTCAGAACAAAGGGGATCATGGCACAGCCCCAGATGAAGGCTGGATGCCCGTGAGCATCTTAGCAAGTGGCTGGCGAAAGCCCACAGTCAAGCCGGAAGAGAGTAGAATCTGATGTCCACAGGGATGAGGTTCACAGAGATGAGCAGGGTGCTCAGTGCGTATCCACTCGAGAGAGAGCTTAGTATATGTTGACTCAGGCCTCCCCTTCCTGCTTTTATTCCCCATTGTTCTCTAGCCTTTTGAACCATAGCACCGACATTCAGAGTGGGTCTTCCCCACCCAACTCACTGACTCACATGCTTGTCTCCTCTGAGAAAACACCCTCGCAGTCACACGCAGGGGTGTGCTTTGCCAAGTTTTTTAGGCATTTCTCAATGCAATGAGTTAACAACAAGGATTAATCATCGTGACAGCATTTCTGTGTAAGCCTGGAGATCCTGTCAGAGGAAAGGAGCCTAAAGAATTAATTAGGTGGTAGCTTTTATATCACATGACTCATCTAAAGCTAAATAAACATAGTTGCAGTTTGTCGAACTGTGAATAAATTGATCTCTGATATTGCTAGTGTTAGTTAGTTAGTTTTTGGTATGTATGTATGTATGTATGTATGTATGTATGTATGTATGTATGTATGTATGTATTTGAGACAGGGTTTCTCTATGTAGCCCTGGCTGTCCTGAAGCTAGTTCTGTAGACTAGGATGGCCTAGAACTCACAGAGATCCTCCTGCCTCTGCCTCCTAATGCTGGGAAGTGTAACTTGTAAGCAGGTCCTCTTCTGGACAAGCCTCCACGTGCTGCCGCTTTAAGTGATTGTTAATGTTTCCGCACTGGAGAGCCTTACCCCAGAACTCTTCTTGGTTGTTGCAAGTAACAAACCTCTCTCTGCTTTCAACTCCGGTTGTGTGTATGGGCTTTGTACTAGCCAAAGACTGAACCCATCACAGTCAGTCACATTATGAATGCCTTCCATGCATTAGTAATTGTCTGCTTAGACCTAGACATTTATAAAGGCATTTACTGTAGTCTATTCATAATTTCGAAGCCCAATTCCATAAATGAAAGAATTTCTTTAGCCATCTCCTCACCTAAGAGTACCCATGCCTGTGTGCACAGCTCTGAATTCAAAGTAGCGAGATCAAGTCCTGTTTCAAACCACTCTATGTGAGTTAAAAGGAATTTACTCTAGCAAATAATTATTAACAAGAAACTCTCAAATTCTTTGTTTAAAATATTTCAGCTTTTGACACAACAAATATTATTTCTAATGACGTACTGCAATACATTGCAATTGCACTTCAGTATGCGGTTTCAACACTCTCACTTTGTTCTTTTCTTATTTCTTCATATATATACATATATATATACATATACATATATATATATATACATATATATATACATATATATATATTTACTTATTCACTTTGCGTCCCACTCACTGCCCTGCTCCCGGTCGTGCCTCAAACAGTCCTTCCCCCATCCCTTCTCCCCTTCTCCTCTGAGTGAATGGAGGCCCCCTGGGTATCCATCCCCCCACCCAGTTTTTTTTCCTTAATTGCTTTGGCTGAACCACTAACTTCCTTAACTCAGCCACATATTGCATCGACTGTATGTCTTTATTTAATTTTCTTCATTTATCTTTTATCTGTGCAGCACATGCACAGCCATCTCTCCAGCCCCAACATGTGCTTTCATTTAAGCTTTAAAATCTGTCTATATTTCACTAGAAAACTGGTTAAATCATACTTTTGTTTTAAGTAGTATGCTGGGGGTGGGGGTAGGTTAGTGGTAAATGACATGCCTAGTATGTATACCACAGCCTTAGGCGCAACATCCAGGACAATAATGATGTTTAAATTTTGTTTCTGATGCAATGACATAGATACAATTTACAGTTTACCACCATAGCTCGTGCTGTCAGTATAAATGCACAAATAGCTCACATTCTGTCATCAATACACGGGGAACATCAGTTGAGTTAAAGCAACCCATTGCCATTGCCATTAACTCGAAACTCTCAATTGCTAAATAAGAAAACCCAAAATACCCAGCCCACACACAGTCACACAATAACGTATTAAGAAACATAATAATTAAAGTGTAAATTAGTCCTTGCCAGGCACAGTGGCACACACCTTTAATCTCAGTACTTGGGAGACAGAGAGACCCTGTCTTAAGAAGAAGGAAAAGAAGGAGGATGAGGAAGAGGAAGTGAGCTCAACAAAAACAATAAATGCGTGGTTTTTTTTAGGAGTGCACTTCGAGTGGGAGCAAAAGGATGAGTTTTATTCTCTTCCCTCCTTTTGCCTATCACAAGAACAACCTTGATAGGCTTCCATATGTGTCAGCTTTACGTCAACTTGACACAAACTACAGTCTTGAAAAGAGTGACTCTCTATAGAGGAAGTGCCTCCAAAAGATTTGTCTCTAAGCACGTCTGTACTGCATATTCTTGATTAGTGCTCAGTGTGGGAGGGCCCAGTCCATTTTGTCAGGTGGTCCTAGATGATGTACGAAAGCGGTTAAGAAAGCCATAGGACCCGGCATAGTCTCACAAGAGACAGCTACATCTGGGTCCTTTCGATAAAATCTTGCTAGTGTATGCAATGGTGTCAGCGTTTGGAAGCTGATTATGGGGTGGATCCCTGGATATGGCAGTCTCTACATGGTCCATCCTCTCGTCTCAGCTCCAAACTTTGTCTCTGTAACTCATTCCATGGGTGTTTTGTTCCCAATTCTAAGGAGGGGCATAGTGTCCACACTTCAGTCTTCATTCTTCTTGAGTTTCATGTGTTTAGCAAATTGTATCTTATATCTTGGGTATCCTAGGTTTTGGGTTAATATCCACTTATCAGTGAGTACATATTGTGTGAGTTCCTTTGTGAATGTGTTACCTCACTCAGGATGATGCCCTCCAGGTCCATCCATTTGGCTAGAAATTTCATAACTTCATTCTTTTTAATAGCTGAGTAGTACTCCATTGTGTAAATGTACCACATTTTCTGTATCCATTCCTCTGTTGAGGGGCATCTGGGTTCTTTCCAGCTTCTGGCTATTATAAATAAGGCTGCTATGAACATAGTGGAGCATGTGTCCTTCTTACCGGTTGGGACATCTTCTGGATATATGCCCAGGAGAGGTATTGCTGGATCCTCCGGTAGTACTATGTCCAATTTTCTGAGGAACCGCCAGACTGATTTCCAGAGTGGTTGTACAAGCCTGCAATCCCACCAACAATGGAGGAGTGTTCCTCTTTCTCCACATCCTCGCCAGCATCTACTGTAACCTGAATTTTTGATCTTAGCCATTCTGACTGGTGTGAGGTGGAATCTGAGGGTTGTTTTGATTTGCATTTCCCTGATGATTAAGGATGTTGAACATTTTTTCAGGTGCTTCTCAGCCATTCGGTATTCCTCACGTGAGAATTCTTTGTTCAAAAAAAAAAAAAAAAAAGAAAGAAAAAAAAAAAGAAAGAAAGCCATAGGAATGGGCCAGTGAGCAGCACCTCTCCAGCTTCCTACCATGACTTTCTTGGTGAGGGAGTGGGAACTGAGGATTGAAAGAAAAATCAACAATTTTCTTCCCAAGTTGCTTTTGGTCATGATGCTTAACACATGACCACTGACATCCTAACTAAGCCACTTTGATCTTACGCTTCTGACCTTTAATGCTGTGAGAAAATATGTTTCTATAGTCTAAGCACAGAAGCTGTAGTGATTTGTTGCAGCAGCGTCAGTAGAGCAACATAACCAAAAGCAGCCACAGCTTTTACTCTACAAGCTTGAAGCATACTTAAATTTTCTTGAGGAAGTGGCTCTTAAGGGAGAAGAGATGAGACACAATGGTATAAAGATTTTAAGGGGAATAATAGTACAGAAAGGGTTAAATTGTGATGGGGGAGAATAGGGTGAAGGAAAAAATAGGGGGAGAGATAAATAAAGATAAAATATCTTCTTAAAAAGTTACATGGAAACCTGCCTACTACATCTATATGTGTATGTATATACATATATGCATAAACACACACACATACACACACAGAGCTAAAATGGACATACCCTCTAACATGGCAACAATGCTCCTACTGGACACCACAGGCTCAACATGGAAAGCTCAGCACCAGGAATGGATTACCCTTTTTGGATTATTGACCAGTGAGGTCTGATATACCGCTAATAAGACAGGCTGCCTTAGTTAGGGTTCCACTACTGTGACAAGACACCATGACCATGGCAATTCTTTTTTTTTTTTTTTTTTTTTTAATGGTTAAAATAAAAACAGTGACACACCAAACACTGGCAAATGTTCACAGTGACTGAATTTTTTATAAATTGTGGGTGGGGATGTAAAATGTCCCAGCCACCTGTAATGGCAACTTTTGGTTGTCAACTTGACTTCATCTGAAATGAAGTAAAACCCAAGCTGATGGGTACACCTGTGAGATCTTTTTTCTTTTGAAGTGGGAAGTGGGAAGTCCCACTTTTAATCCAGGTTTTCCAAGGTGGGAAGACCAACCTGTAATCTAGATCATTTGAGATGGAAAGGTCCACCTTTAATCTGGCTACGCCTTCCCTTGGCAGCCTATAGAAAGAACATGGAAAAGGGAAACTTTTGCTCTTTGCTTGCTTGCCCTTGCTCTCACTGGCAAGCTCATTCCTTCACTGGCTTTCTAGGTCTTCGGGATTCCAGTGTCTACTGAAGACCAGCCGAGATGCCCATCTTCATGAACTGAAAAACTACTGGATTCCTGGACCAGTAGACAGCCATTGTTGGGCTAGCTAGACCACAGCCTGGAAGACACTCTAATAAATCCCCCTTTTATGTCTCTGAAGAGATTTGCTATCTGTTCAGGTCTCCTAATTCACCTTCCTAGAAAACAGTTCAGCTGTTTTGTATGAAACAAAACATAGCACACTGTGGGTACTGAAGGGGGGCAAAGGAAGGAGGGGGAGGGAGGATAGCCCACGTTCAGCCAGAGTTCCTCCTATGCTCTGGGCAGGCAGGCGCAGGAGGGCTGCCAGACGCTTTCCACTTGGACCCTGGTGGGCATGTAAGCCACTGACCCCACTCGACAGGGGTGGTGGTGGTGGTGGTGGTAGAAAAGGGACAGCCCCTGACCTGGGGCCCCGGGCGCGACACCCTGTAGCACTGGGGTTATGGGAGTGAGGGTTGAGTGAGAGAGGTTCCCACGCAGGCGAGAGTAAGTGCAGCGGGCCTTGATGAACAGAGTCAGTCTATGGTTTTAGAGCTTTATTATAAAGGCAGGGAGAATGAGAAAAGGTGGAAAGAGAGAGAGAGACTGGCCATGGCCAAGAGGGAGACCGGCCATGACCAAGAGGAGAGAAGGGGGAAAAGGAGAGAGAAGAAAAGTCTAGAGTAAGAGGAAGTAAGAGGTTAGAGAGAGAAAGGAGAGGAGGGGAGGGGAGGGGAGGGGAGGGGAGGGGAGGGGAGGGGAGGGGAGGGGAGGGGAGAACAAGTAGAGAGAGAGAGAGAGAGAGAGGAGAGGAGAGAGGAGAGTAAGTGTAAGGGGAGTAAGAGCAAGAGAGCAAGAGCGACCATGGCAATTCTTATAAGGGACAACATTTAATTGAGGCTTGCTTAAGGGTTCAGAGGTTCAGTCCATTATCATCACGGTGGGAAGTATGGCAGTGTTCAGGCAGGTATGGTGCTGGAGGAGCTGAGAGTTCTAACTCTTGTTCTGAAGGCAGCTAAGAGAAGACTGACTTCCAAGAAGCTAGGAAGAAGGTCTCAAAGCCCACCCCCACAGTAGCACACTTCCTTCAACAAGGCCACACTTTCTCCAAAAAGACCACACCTCCTAATAATGCCACTCCCTGGGCCAACCATATTCAAACCACCACACACGCTATTGTCAATGTTATTGGTTATCCTCCAGACCTTGGAAAACTCTACTGCTGAAGATACCATGTGTACTTAAGTCATAGAATATGAAAAGATAAAGCTGATACTGATATATGCATTTCACCTCTACTGGCTGGCTTTCACACTGCTGAAATGTGTTAAGCATTCTACTGCATAATAAAAATAATTGTCATCTTTATCTAGATGTGAACACAGGGAGTTACAATAACAACTAGCTTGATAATGCATGCCGACTGGTACAATAGTGGTATGTACATCATAGGAGTAACTAACCACTTTCTGATTGGATTTAATTCATGTTCTATAAGATGAAAACATACCTGGCACTATTGTTGGGACAAATGCTTGTGACTAGGACAGGTCATAGGTTCTAGAAGAGATCCTATTAGTGTTACTTTGACAGATGAACATAGTATTAATGGCTTATCAAACACCCACAAATTAATGCATATCCTGGCCCTCATCAGAGAAGCTTCTATTTGTAGTAGATGGTGATAAACAAAGAACCCATATGTGGCTGAGGTGCAGAAAATAAGAGACTGTGAAATGAATGCTTAGACCTAAATAGGACAAGCCCAGGGATCATTGTGAAAGAGGGGTAGAAAGAGTGTAAGAGCCAGTGGTGGTAAGTTACTACACAGAAATCAGAAACAGTGCCCTTCAGATTCAACAGGGTAACTGTACTTATGAACTCACAGTGGTTATGGTGGCATGCATAGGACTTGTGCAAGCTCAAGCCAGACAAAATTCCAATATGGAGAGAGAAATTGGATATGAAGTCCCACCCATAGCTGAGGAGCTACTGGTAATTGTTAGCTGCTAGGAGAGGGAGAGTTAGTTTTCTTTCAGAGTGTTGCCCCTGGTAAGTCAACATTTTTCCAAGAAATGACCACACATCCAAGAATAGCACAAACTAGACATGAATGTGTGTGTGTGTGTGTGTGTGTGTGTGTGTGTGTGTGTATGGTATGTTTAAAGAGAATCAAAAGTTGAAGGGAATTGTAGGCTTAGATTTTTCAAAACCCATTTTAAGTTCTTAAATGATTCAACCTCTCTTCTAGCCCACTGACTAGAGGTTGCAGGAAAAGATGGTTAATAGGACAAGGGACATGTGGACCTGGTTAGACGTAGTTCTTTGGGGGTGATTCCAATTTTTGTTATCAGGATATCAGCAGTCCAGTTCAAAACATCTAACTTGAATCAGTAGCAGCAGTCCAGATCAGTCAGCAAACCCCAAACACGAATCAGTAACAGTGGTTTGATCCAGAAGAAACCACAAGGCTCTGCCAAATTGACACAAGTAGATGGAAGTAGCAAGAAGCAGGCAGGATTCCACGAGGCACACTTCTCTCCATGATGTCACAAGTGAAGATCAGTAAAGACCAGCAAAGCATTGCAAGGTGAACCGATTTAAAAGCACTGGGAAAAGACCAGAGATATGTTGCAAGGAACCAATACAAGAACATTCTTTCACTGTCTGTGGGGTTTTATTTTTATTCTTTCTAAACATCAGACACCTTCTCAAGTGTCTGATCCAGTAAAATATCATGTATCCTCTCACAAGACAGCGTCCAGAAAAACATAACATGACACAACTGAATCCCCAAAGATACCAGAAATTTATACTTCAGGGAAGGAGGGTGGATCTGGGCATATTTGAGGAGAGAGGTGAATATGATCAAAACATATTTTACAAATTTCTCAAAAATAAAAAATTAGTGTGCAGAAATGTAAGAGACCTGGGCATTCTCTCTATAATAGGTACATCTAAATACTCTCTAAATATTACAGCACATATATTCTAAAAATAGAGATGATATTATGTAAAATTATAGGATATATTATCACAGGTACAAAATTTGATAGTTTTGTATCATAATTCAAGTAACATATCAACATCATGTACATATGAAAATGCCTCCAATTATGTGGTTTGATTGTTTTGTCAAGAGACAAAATATAGTATAGTATCTTTTTATCTAAGGCAGCTCCTTTCCATTGAATTTTTTAAAAAGTGACACATTTGATTTGACAGCTGCCTTATAATGTCATTTAGCCTATTGTACTGTTATGGCTCCTGTTGTTATTATTGTAAGAGAATGAACATATGACAGAAGCAACTTAAGGGAGGAGAATTTAGTTCTGCTCCCAGTTTCTGTCCATCTTGGCAGGGAATGCATGACAGCTGGAGCTTGGAACACAGCTCGTTCACATCTCAGTGGATCAGGAAGAAGAGGCAGATCAAGAAGCAGGGATGAGCTACAACTGTCAAAGCCTACCTCTAGTAGCCCATGTCCACCAGCTAGCCCTAAGGTCCAGAGATTCTAAAATAGCTTCCCAAAGTAATGTCACTGGCTGGATCAAGAGAAGCACATTAGCCCTTGCCGGACATTTACATTCTATCCATAACACCAACTTCTGTCTCACATATATTTTTCATAAATTGGAAATTGAATCTGGAGATGAGATTCAGGCTAAACACCTTTGGCAAAAAGAATTTTATGTGTGGTGTATACCTTAAATATAGTGAAAGAACATCGGGTTAGCAGATATTCAGTGTCTAGTCATCCTGGAATAGGGATATTAGCTTTACTTAGCTAAAGGTCTCTCCTGCAATGGTATACTCTGCTTTGAAACTTGTATGAAATTGGAGAAGTGATCCTTTGACATAAAACAACCTATTTCCCAGCAGAATTTTATTTTATACACTGATAATCCTTCCCTGAATTATGACATTGATGTAAGAGTTCTTGTAATTACCAAAGCCAAGAGTTTAAAATTAAAGGAAGAAAAAGAAGAGAAGAAGGGGGAGGAGGAGGAAGAGGAAGAGGAAGAGGAAGAGGAAGAGGAGGAGACTTCTATACTTGAGGAAAAAAATCTGAGTTTTTTTTTTAATTGACAGCAATGAGGAGTAGGGAGTTTGACTCAAAGGTAGAGCACATGTGTCTTACTGTGCACAAGTCCCTGTGTTCAATCTGTAGCAATGAAAATAAAGAGTGAACTGGAGCTAAGGCTTTCAAGACCTTATTTTGGAATCTGGATGAATAATTTTATTTCATTTTCTAACCCCACCCCCACCCCAACTCCTCCACACATCAGTCCTTTCCCAAGGTATTGAGAGCTGGCCTTAGTCCCAGCAGGCAAGAGAGACAGAACAAAGAGCATTTTCCAAGAAGAAATACTGAAGGGACTATTTCAAATGTTATTTGGTTATATGAAAACATAAATCTTGCCAAACAGTGGTAGTAGAAAATCCTAAATCATTGCTAAAATGAGTGAAAAAATGTTTTCATAATAAAAATAATCTGTGCACAAGCTCATGGTACAACCCATTCCCCCCATACAAATTACTTACTAATTGAAAAAAGGAGAGAAGGGGCTTTAAACTAGTGGTGGCAGATCCTCCTTAATTAAGTAGTCCAAGTTAATGTCACTAACATTAGAGCAATTAAAAGCAAGTGCCACTTAAAACACTGAAGAACTGTGCTATTGTTGCCCACATTATAAACTAGTCATTATCAGGCAAATTCAAGCTTATGCACATTCTAAAGTAACTAGCCTCGATTCCTCCTGGGTCAAGCACAGCAGAGTTGGAGATGAAATTCAGATCGCTTTTCCTAGCATGTGGAAGGCCTGGGGCTTGATCCCCAGCGATAAAAGCGAGGGTGGGAGGGAAATAGAGAGGGGGAAAGGCAGGTAGGCAAAGAGATGAGAAAGAGCTCTTCCAGATTAGAGACTGAAAAAAACATGGTGGTCTCTTCAGCCCACACAAAAAAATGTAGATCCCCCGTAGCTAAAGATGATGACATTAGACAAGAGTCATTAGAAAGTAATAAAGGCTCTGGAGAAATGTCTCTGTGATTAAGAGCACTTGCTCTTCCAGAGGACCTGAGTTTGGTTTCTAACACCCACATGGCACCTCACAACTATCTGTGACTCTAGTTTCAGGGAATCTTATGCCTCTGGCCTCTCTAGACCCTTCAACTCACTTGCACATATCCACATGCAGATGTACACACCTACACTTAATTTTAAAAGAAATAAAGCATTTCCGTGATATATCTTGTGGTGGTTTGAATATGCTTGGCCCACAGGAAGTGGCATTGCTAGGAGATGTGACCTTTTTGGAGTAGGTGTGGCCATGTTAGATGAAGTGTGTCACTGTGGGGGTGGACTTTGAGGTCCTGTGCTCAAGCTCCACCCAGTGCAGAGGAGACCTTCTTCCTGGCTGCCTATAGTAGACAGCCTTCTTGTGGATGCCTTCAGATCAAGGTATAGAACTCTCAGCTCCTCCAGTACCATGTCTTGCTTCCCACCATAATGATAATGGACTGATTCTCCGAAACTATAAGCCAGCCCCAATTAAATGTGCTGCCCTTTATAAGAGATGCCTTGGTCATGGTGGTCTCTTCACAGCAATGAAACCTTAACTAACACATCTCCCCTCACTTTTCTACCCTGTGAGGGGTCAACAAGACGATGACTTCTACAATGAAGAAACAAGTTCTACAGAACCTGATGGCAGCTCAATCCTCGATTTCTCCGCCTCCAGAAAGATGAGTGCTTTCTGCCATTTAGAAGCTTCCTGTCCAGGATACGTTGCTATAGCAGACTGAATGGAGACAATAGAAGACATCACAACCAAATGCAAAGCATGATTCTTGTCAGGACTCCTGAAGCAGAGAGGAAAGTAGCAATATAACAGAGTAGTGCCACACAGTTATCCTGCCTGTAGAATAGGAGGGCAGAACAGTTATTCCTATAGAAGGGGCTCCAAATGGGGCTCTATTGATTAGATAAACAGAACTAAAAGATAGATTACAGGGTAGGGAATAAGACCATAAACACAGTGGGAGCCAAACCAACTATAGACATAATGATGTAGAAAAGAAGCAAGCAGACAACACTAAAAACAAGAGGAAGACAAGGCTAATCTCCATGGGGATGGACAGTTACTACATCATTGAGAGAGAAACTAATGACATAAAGGTAATCCAACAGTCCCATAAGTGGTACTTATGGAAACTGGAAAATTCCATATAGAGAGAGATAGCAGAAAATGTACAAAACACGGAAATATATAAGGTCATCTTTAACTCAATGGGGCAAGCCAGAAGCAAGGAAATTTTGGATATAGCCTACTTAGCCACTGAAAATTAAAAGCTTCACTTGCAGACAGGAGAAAAGCCCCTGCAGAGGCTGAACGTTTAGCCAGGCTCCAGACTTCTCTACTGTATAGTTTTAATACTAGAACACAAGAAAGCTGTCTTACGAAGTTCTAAGGAAAAGAAAGTATGACTTGGTGAGATCATACCGAGCCAGGGGGAGTGCTTCAAATTCAAAATGTATATTTTAATAAATGAAAGAATCAGCAAGCACAGTGCCAATATCCAGTAATCGGAAATCAGTAGCCAGCTAATTTACAAAGAATGCAAAAGAAAACTCAGGAGCGTACACACAAAAACAAGACTAAGTACTAAGTCAAATTCAGTGAGTGTCAAGCTAATACTAGACAGAAATGGGAATGAAGGCTGTAGACAGAATGCAGTGGTCAAATCTGTGACAGCAAATATACAGTGATAGTCAACACATGTATGTGCATCTGCGTGTGTAAACACACAGACATACAGAAGCTAGCATAACAAAACCAGAGATCTGGAGAAGGAGAAAGACAAATGCGTATTGAAATGCCATATTCCTGTAAGATAAAGGCGACTGACATCGACTTATAAAATCCGCTGAAGGAGGGGGGTGAGAGGGAGTAGGAGAGGGGGAAGATGGTGGATGTGATAGAAATACACTGTGTGTGTGATGTGTGTGAAAATGTCATAATGAAGTCATAAGATATGCTAACAAAATGCTTTTATAAGCTCCGGTGCCAATGTTTCTCACAATTACCTTTTTAAGCATAAATAATCTTTCTCTTGTAGATTAAAAAAATAATATTCTGAAGTTCAATTGTTCCTTTTTTCTGTATTTCTATTTTTCTTCTAAAACAATCCCATAGAACAGGATGCTTTTAAAAAAAAAAAACACAAAATCACTGCCATTCAATCTACCTTGCTTCAAATAGAATGTGTTTATAAGGAAGTGTTTGGACAAGCTGGGTGTAGTGGTGCATGCCTGTAATCTTAGCATTTGGGAGGCTGAGGTAGGAGGATCTTGAATTCAAGAATAGCATGGATACATAGCAAATTTGAAGCCAGTCTGTATTCCAAACTAAGACTATATTAAATGAATGAATGAATGAATGAATGAATGAATAAATAAATAAATAAGAGTTAAAATAATATTAATTGTAAACTATTTCTGGGTGTCATATTCTGAGTAAATATTTTTAAGCCCTGACCTTTGTGCTACTCTTCGTTACGTGCACTCTCCATAAAAACCATTATTTTTTTTCACTAAAACAACAAAAAGGATTTTTCTTTAAAAGAGAAAAATACCTGGAAATATTTGGGATAAGATGTTAACCACGGGAAATCAGAATGGGGCAAGTATTCATGGTTATTGTTTACAGTCTTCTAACCAACTTTGTTTCATTTCAATTTGTTTTATTCTTTGCTTTGTTTTGTTGAGACAGCGCCTCGCTGTTCAGCTCTGGCTGCTCTGACTCACTTTCTAGACCGTTTGGACCTTGATGTCAGATCTGCCTTCCTCTACCTCCTGAATGCTAATATTCTAAGCATGCCCCTCCATACATACCTGGTGTGTGTGTGTGTGTGTGTGTGTGTGTGTGTGTGTGTGTGTGAGAGAGAGAGAGAGAGAGAGAGAGAGAGAGAGAGAGAGAGAGAGAGAGAGAGAGAGAGAGAGATTAAAGATGTAGCTCATCGGCAGAGGATTTGCCCAGGGTGTAGGAGATCTTTGTTCAAGCGCCAGTATCATACAAGGGATAAAAAGAAAAACAACCTGAACACCCCCAAGTTAATTTCCATCTCCAGCATTTGTTCAGGAGAAGATGACTAGCCCCACGGACCCGCACTTGGGCAGGCATACTTCACGAAGTGCTGCACAGAGCATCACCATTTTAATTTTGCTTTTGGTTTCAGGGTCCCGACACAACTTTCTGATCATAAATTGACTTCGTGTGCAGTTTCCCTACAGGGAGAAGACGAACAGATGTTAAGCATGCAGGGGCGAGACCCCGTTTGTCTTGTTCACTGCTATCGCCACAGCATCCGGTACTCAGCAGACGTACTGTGATTCTTTAACTAGAGACTGAACCTTAACACCAATCAGTAAACTGCCATACTGGGTAACTGACTGGGCCCTGGGAACCTGGTACTCCAGCCCCATCCCCCCTCTCTGAAAGATTGACCCTCTCTGTTTGGTGACAGGATTATGACTCACAGTTTACAAAGCTGCCAGCCCAGGAACTTTCCTGACACAGCCAAGGTCACGTCCCCCTGGAGCAGGGATTGCTCTGAAAGCTGAAAAGCCTCTGAAGGTTTTCTTTTTGTCTCATTTCTCAAACTGCTGGGCAGGGCACCAACTGCCAGGGTTACTTTGTGTGTACTTGTTTATATAAGATAGGATAATTTATTTTTTTTTAATTTAGCTTCTCTTTACTACCATTTCTGCCTTAGATAAGATTTTTAAAAAAGATATTTTTAGAATGCTTTTCTTGATTTTTAGTATATTTGAATCTCGTAGAGTAGGTAAGTTTTAATTTTGCTATTTCAGAGTCAAAATTGAGAATTATGAGAAGACTCCAGCAAGGTGTTTTGTTTTTATTTTTATTTAATTTTATTTTTTTAATTTGGAAGTTGGGAAAGTGAGTGTGGGCTGAAAAGGGAGAGAGAGAGAGAGAGAGAGAGAGAGAGAGAGAGAGAGAGAGAGAGAACATGACAGCTATTTGAGTTAATGTTGTAGGAGTGGCATTGTCTGAAAAAAGAGTATAAGCTTCGTGTTTTCAGGTAGCGGCTACCACACACAATGAGTCTCCGAGGGCAGAAGGATACAGGGTGTGTGTGGCTTGGAGTCTAAGCAATGAAGTTTAAAGTAGGATTAAAGATCAGATGAGGAACCACTAAAAAGATCTCCTTGGGTCCCCTGGCTGGGGAGAGTGTCCATCAGATGCCAGTATTGGGCCTATCAGAGCCTGTGGCAATGGCACTGGCCACCAACTACCTAGAACCAGGCTCCATCCATCCATCATCTGGTACCAGGTACACTAAGGATTCTTACATTTGTTATTTTGTAGCAATCCACAGAGCCCTGATAATGCTAACCAGGTTGAACTTGCCCAGAAAAACCATCTTCTTACAGTATTGCTGAAAATCATTTCCAGGATAAGGACACACCTGTATGTGTGGCCAAGAGCAGAAGAGATGTGTTACATGGATCGTTTGTGGTTGCTTTTTCCTCTCTAGGTTTGCAAAGAGGCCCCTTGGTATTGCAAAATTTATATGCCCCAATACAGTGGAATGCCAGGGCCAAGAAGCAGGAGTGGGTGGGTAGGGGAGCAGGGCAGAGGGAGAGTATAGGGAACTTTCGGGATAGCATTTGAAATGTATATAAAGAAAATATCTAATAAAAATAAATAAATAAAATTTTAAAAATGTCAATGGTAACATCCTGGGCCACTCCTGTGCCGCCCAGCTGGCCAGGACCATACCTGAGTCCTGCTAAAGTTCATAGTAAGACAGCAGGAGAAGTCAGCCAAGAGGGCAGAGATGAACTCCAAGGCTGAACAGGCCAGAGTAAAGGACAGAAAACTAAGGAGCATGCCAACATGTCCCACGTTGATGATGTCGCTTCTCAGGTGCACACAGCTGTGACCATGCACAGAGTGACGCAGAGTCCAGCACAAGTCACTAAAGCTCTCTATGAGGCTCTGAGTGCCCTGGATCTACAGAAGGTGTCTGCAGCGATGCACAGCAGACAGGACAGAATCTGGAAACGCACACATCAGTGCTGGAGATTCTGTGAACTTGGCCACCATGACTGACCATCCCTCAAGAGCAGGTAGACAGCCTCTTGGTTCAAGTCAGTGAAGAAAGTGGTCAGCGCAGCCAGCTTCCAGATGCTGTCTGTCTCTGCTGTGGGCAAAAAGCTCTGTGTAGCCAGGCAGACCAGATGTCTCAGGGTTGGGCTGCCCTGAGAAATTAGTGTGGCCTGGGTAGGTGCTGCCTCCCCTGCCCGCTGACATACAGCAGTCTTCTTCCTTACCTCCGTGTTTGTCTTCCCCTGACCCTGCAAACTTGTCCTGGCTCATTCTGACACGCCGGGTCAGGTGCCTCAGAACTTATTCTTAGATGGACCATTGGTAGCATCCTGGTGTTAAAATTGCACAAATGTGGGTGACTTCTGTGACTCCAGGCCACAGCTGCAAAAAAGCTCTGCCTTGGCCTCTGCCTATTTTACAACATATTTACAAGCTTAAAAAAAAAAAAGCAATTTAAGTCATTGATTACATGTGAATATCATTATGTAAATATTAGGGCTTTGCTTGTCAATTGGTGGTGAACCGGGAGTTGCTTCAGGGTCTTGAGAGCAGAAATGTAATGCTCTGATTTATTTGTAAAAGGATTATTCATGAGGCTAATTAAAATTAAAGTGTGTGGATCACAGAAGAGGGGAAGGAGAGAGAAGGGGGGGGGGGAGGAGGGAAAAAGAGGAATGCCCATCAGCAGGAAAATGGCCGCTACACCAGTTGCCTGGGAAGGATTTTAGTGTGGTTTTAATGAATAGGGAGAAAGCATATTATATTCTATTTTAATAAGACAAGTAACCAGTCAGAGAAGAAAGGAGAGAAGACAGATAAATAAAGACATGCTGTGTATCTTCTTAGAAAGCAGCTATGATCTGCCCCGGCCTGCATCTTTTTGCCACATGTCTTTGCGTGTGCCCCCATACACAGTGACATGAAGTGGTCTGTAGAAAAGTGAGCAGTGGCTCAGAAAACCTAATGACAGGTCTGTGGTCAACAGACTCAGGGACACAAGCTGGCCTACATTATGCACATAGAATTTTTAAATAATATTTTTTCTTCCTAATATAATTTACATAATGATTTCTCACATAATTAATGATAAAAATTCTTCAAACTTATTAAATCTGATGTGAAATTCTATTTCCGAGAGTTTATTTTAAATAGGAGAGGGAGTATGGCATAGGCCAAGCCCAAATCTGCCTGCTTTCTTTTTTTGAGACTTCATCAGTAACCAGTGGAATTTTTAAAATGCCACAACACACACATACACAGACACACTTCTAGACAACATGCTGATAAGGACAGCAATTACATTGATCAGTTCTAAATTACCAGCATTAAGCTACCAACAGGAAGACAAGCCCATTTTTCTCTCTCCTCTTCCCCTCCAGTCCCCAGAAGCCAGAGATGGGAGATGAGTTTGCCCGAGGTGACACAGAAGTAGTTAACTGGAGGTCCTCTGGAGCCAGTGTTTCACATAAGCTGTCACAAGGCGAAAACAGGGCCACCGGTCAGAATGGTTCCTTGAACTTCACCAGCGAAGGTGTCAATGAAGAGAAATGAGGATCAATGGCTCAGCCAATGCATTTACCTCTCGCCTTCCACTGTGATGCTCAATCGGTCCTGTAAATCCTCCTGATCATGAATGGATGATGACTCGGTTAAGCTCCACAACTATGGACCAATGTCACATCCCCACATTTTACAAGAAGGTTTTGGAATGTCACCAACAGTCTCACTGGTGTACAGTGCTTCCCTCACAAACGCCTTCGGAAACACTCTTACTCCATTTTGAAAAGTCTGAGGGAGAACCATCATGCTTCCCCTGGCTTTATCTAGTGGAAAAGGGAAGGGGTTAAAGCGGCTTGCCTAAGGTCACAGAGTCAGCAGGTAACAAAGGGGAGAGCAGAATCTAAGAACAACCCCCTTTTGAGTGACGGAACTATGCAGCTTCCTGGCTTGACAGTCCGGAGGCTTGGTTTTATTCTGTCCTGAAGGACAGCTGGAACAAGATTTGGGAGGTGAAGAGCTAACGGTATAGATAGATGATGCCCAAGAACAGGATTTGGGGTATCAGGGGTATGACAAAAGTTTTAGACTCCTCTCAGTCAAGGACAAGGCATGTCACCAGAGATGGAGAGGAACTCACATGGCAGTACAGCCTTTCAAACCTGAGAGGTCCTCACACCAATGAGGAAAAGCAGAGAAAGAAGCAGCATGGACTGGGCATGATGCAACATGCCTTTAATCCCAGCACTACAGGCAGAAGGCAGAGGCAGATGGATCTGTGAGTTCATGGCCAACCTGGTCTATATGCCAAGATCCAGACCAACCAGGGCTTACACAGTAAGAGCCTCTTCAAGGGGGAGGGCATTGAAAGAGAGAATAAACACTGGATAAAATAATTTTTAATGGGTCAGCAATTAGTAGTTAAGGTCTGTACATCCCAGAGTTCCTGTAGGGCTAAGTATCCTGTGGAAAATGTGACCTACTGGAGAGTTGAATAGGAAATGGTAAGAGGATGCGATCCTGGTTGGAAATCCACAGACTAAACGGTGATAGGGAAGGACATTTGGCAAAGGACAGGGAGAAGGAAATATATGATCTCTGCACCAGTATGCTTTTATCAAAGGGCTCCAGAAAATATTATTTATAGTGGAATCGATATAAAGATTGAAGGAAGATTAGAAAAGAACCCCAGTTTCTCTAAGTAGAGCAGGCTTCTAGAAGCATTTGAAATTGAAAATCTGTTGGGGGGAAAAATCAGATTTTGGCAAGATTATACAGATGAAAATGGTAAGGTTATATGGAATTTGCAACACCAATTGTTTCTGTTTTTTTCCCATTATGTATGTGCAGAATATTTGATGACAATTAACAGACTCATGGATGCAGTAATACATACATGGTGTACTAGCATCTGAAACACTGAGGCAGGAGCATCCCAGTTTGAGGCTAGTCTGGAGTTGCATAAATGAGACTCCATCTTAAAAAGAGGGAATGGGGGAAGGGAGGAAGGAGATGCTAACGAAGACTGGCTGTAGGCACAACGAAGTTTACAGAGGAAAAACATTACTAGATTTAAAAAATAGTGAGACAATTGCTGTGTAATCAAAACTCTAGGCTGGAGTGCTTGGCGAGTGGTTGGCCATTCAGAATGGAAAGTGATCTTTAGGAGATGGCAGGGATTCAAAAAAAAAAAAAAAAAAACCAGCCATGGAAAAGACCAACAAGATGAATGGACTGACAGAATGATGCAGGATACTGGACATCCTTTTATTTTTTATTCATCTTTTCCCACACAATTTATCCTGATCATATTTTCCCCTCCCCCAGCTCCTCCCAGATCCCACCTGCCTTTGTGCCTGCCTTCATGTTCTTTCTTACACTAGTGAAACAAACAAAAACCAAAAGTCAAAACAAATGACAAAAACCATTAAAGGCAAAAAAAAAAAAAAAAAAAAACCACCAAAAGCACACAAACAAAAAGGAATTCCTTTTACATTGGTCAACGTCTGGGCATGGAGCCTGCCCTGGAACGTAGTTGGTATGCCCAGTGGGCACTCCATTGGAGAAAACTGATTTTTCCTTTCTTAGCTATCAACTCTGACTAGTTCTTGTTTGTGGTGGGAGTTCATGTTCATTTCCATTTCTTAGTGCTGGGATTTTGTCTGGTTTAAACTTGTGCAATTTTTATGTGTGCTGTCACTGTGTCTGTGAGTTCATATGTATATCAGCCTTGTTGTGTCTGGAAGATGCTGTTTGTTGGATGAGTAAGCATCAAAGATGTGTAGACAAGCATCCATCACCTCACGCTCTTGCAATCTTTCCTCCTCTTCTGCCACCCAGATATCTGAACCTTGAGGGAAGAGGATTTGATGAAGAAATCCCAATTAGGACTCAGTTCTCCAAAGTCTCTCACCCCCTGCTCACGTGGACATCCTTTTATGTTGGACCAAATAGGAGTAAGTTGGCTAGCAGTATAAACAGCTAAATGTGGAGCTTGCTGGACTTGCCAAAATAGTGTTGGTTGAAGTACCATGACAAGTTGCTGGGAGAGGAAGGTTCCCTAGTTGATGGTTTTTGGCTTGGTCTTGATAAACAAAACAAAACAAAACAAACAAACTGAAACTTGACAAATCCAAGAAAAAAGTAGTGTCTTAAATCTGGCTTATGAAAGTGGATGGCAAGGGTATCTGAAAGCATGTCGGCTTCGTGACAATAGCTGTGTTCTCACAGACGGAATGCAGAGACTATAAAATAGGAAAGCATGACACGAGGTATTGTTCTTTCCCTTCCCAAAGAGAATGGATTGGTAAACAGTTACTAGCACACTACTACATAGAAAACTGGTATATTTAGTTAGGACTCTTGAGTAAGGCTCAAAGTAGTTTAAGATAAACAACATCCTACCCCAGCAATTTGTTCCTCCAAGTAACTTGCTAATGATAACCTTTTTTTAGAGACCGTTACTGGACTAAACCAAGAATAACTGTTCATTGTCACTGGGCAGTCAACAAGCTAAAAGCTCTTCTTAACTCCCTAAATTGCAAGCTGTAACCATAAACAAAATTCAAGGCTTCCCAGGTCATCCTGACCTTACAATTCCTAGCCAGTCAGCCACAACAAGCTCATGCAGTGTTGCTACCCTAAAAGGAATGCGCATTTCAAGTAGTCAGTGATGGCAGAAAGCAATGCCCTTTATCATTTGATGATGAAGTAGGGTCCTACCTACTGTTAGCTGAGTTTCTGGCCATTTTTAGCATGGAATTTTCTGAATCCTACTCTGTCCTTCTCTTTTCATACTGCTGCCAGGTAAAAGGTTCTTGGTTTGTGTTTTCCCAGAGGAAAGAATTCAGCAGAGAGATAGCGACAGTTTAAGCAGAGGTTTACTTAGCAAAGCTAAAGAACAATCCAAACAGCGCAGGAATGGGTTCACTGGGGGGGTTGGCAGCAGTGCAAGAAGTTGGCTTGTTTTCAGAGGCTTTAATGACTACACCCGAGGTGGATGGGATGGCCACTTGGGCTAAGATCGCCTTTTCCTCTCCAGTTACAGTAGAAAGACTTTCCTTCCTCTCATGGACCTCTTTAAAGGCTCATACCAAGTGGTCATCACCAAATGTCTGAACTGAAGAGATGACTCTGTAGTTAAAAGTATACACTGCTCTTGCAGAAGACCTCAGTCCAGTTGCCAGCACCCACACGGTATCCACAGCACCACCCAGGGTATCTGACACTTCTGGCTTCTGTGGGTATCTGTGCGTGTGTACACACACACTCTTAAAATATTAAGTCTTAAAGAAAACCTCTCTGCTAATAAGGAGTAAGTATAATAAGTTAAGCTGGCTGATACATGAGATAAAACATCATGACCAAGACAACTTAGAAAATAAAGTATATAGCTGGGCTTATTTTTTCAGAGGGTTAGAGTCATGCCAGAGCCGAGGTGTGGCAGCAGGAACATCTGAGAGGTTGCATCTTGATGGGCAAGTAGGCACCAGAGAGAGGCACAGTAGGGTTGGTGGAAGTCCTTTGATCCCTCGGAGCTCACCCCCTAGTGACTTTCCTCCTAATCCTTCCCAAACAGCTCCACCAAACAGGTGGCCAAAGGATTAAACATATGAGCCTATGAGAGCCATTGCAATTCAAACCATCAGAGCTGACCCATGTGGGAAAGACCCTGAGGATTTTTTCCCCCTGTACCAAGTCCCTAAAGGGGTTGGCCAATGTAGAGTCTGGGTGAAGATGAGGCATTCTCCCCACATCTGCACAGGAGACCCCTTTTGTCCTTTTCATGTATTCCCAGTGACCTACTTTCACTGCATCATAATAAGTTTGGTCTAGTTCAGTGTTGGAGGAGGGACACTTAAACAGTCCAGAGAAGCTTCAAAGCCAGTGGGACCCACAGAGCCCACTGTACTCACTGAGTGGAGTTCCAGTGTTAGCTTCATCTGGCTCTAGAGCTGCTTAGAAATTTTGTTGTGCGGTAACTCCTTCAGAAAACACACAGATTCTTTTGTTTTTTGTTTGTTCTATTTGTTTTTTGTTTTTTCGAGACAGGGTTTCTCTGTATAGCCCTGGCTGTCCTGGAACTCACTTTGTAGACCAGGCTGGCCTCAAACTCAGAAATCCGCCTGCCTCTGCCTCCCGAGTGCTGGGATTAAAGGTGTGCGCCACCACGCCCGGCTTGAACACACAGATTCTTAAAGCCAACAGAAAGCCTTTATAGCCAGAGGCTGCATGGGGAACTTGCCCAAATCTTGCAGGTCTGAGCCGTACTGTTCTTGGCCTATTAAGCACAAAAGACCATATCCTGGATTGAATCACTTCGGTTAACAAGAACAGTTAGCAAGAAATGGAAGCACTAAAGCCAAAAGGCAAGGCTAGTATGTTTAGAGACTTTCCTAGCTCCAATCTGGGATCACTGACAGCCTTTCTTCCTGTCTTGGCAGGTAGACTAGATCTTTGTTCTTGCTTTGGCCGGTACTGCTGCTCACATGCTCGGTTCCAAGGCCTGAACAGGGTCAGTTATGCTAAGGTCTGGGACCAGTTGCAGTTTAAACACTAAAGACTGGAATTTTGTGTTTTTGAAAAAAAAATTGGTGAACTTCACTAAGGATAATTTAGAATTGTTGTGGCCACTTTTGGGATCTTTCCCTTAGATAAAATAGTCATTTACTAGATCGCCCTTGAGAAAATAGAATATAAAATCTCCACAAACCATGGGATGCATCATTTAATTGGCATATAAAGGTTTCTAGAAGAATTATACTCCAATTCTCTCTATAAGAATTTTAATAATGTGCTAATAAATTCCAGACTAAAATCAGATTAGATGCAGTAGGCACCCTCACTTATCCTCCATTTACTACTACTGCCTATTTTGAATACACTAACAGTGTTGATGCTTTCTTCATGAACTTCTTCACACCAAATGCCATTTTAAGGTAATGAGCTTGAGGTATTAAATAAAGCAGAGCTGGAACCTTCGTCTCAAGACAAATTCTGAGCCATGGTACGGTATTTTTCAGACCTGAAAAAAAGGTCAAACTAAATATTTGAAATGGGAAGTTCTTTGTGTGTAAAGCTCCAGGAATCCCTGATTCTACCAATCTGTCTATTTGATAGTCCTTGATTTAGACAGGAGTTGTCCCACCAGGCTTCGTGGTGATTCTATGCAACATGTCTCCAAGGATGGATCAATAAGAGGTAGAAAAGCAGGAAAATAAATCTTAAGAATGTTCTTCGATTTTTTTTTTCTTTAAGAATAAACAGCCCAGTCTTCAAACACAGTCACCCAATCTGCTATGCATTTAGAAGAATATATCAACAACACGGGTCTTATTGGCTGAGCTGATGAAGTGGTCTTGTCATTCCATGTTGTTAATGGACTACATACAGAGATAAGTGATTCA
Source organism: Mus musculus (assembly GCF_000001635.26). Taxonomy (NCBI): domain Eukaryota; kingdom Metazoa; phylum Chordata; class Mammalia; order Rodentia; family Muridae; genus Mus; species Mus musculus. The sequence continues at coordinate 27,373,812 of NC_000085.6, forward strand.
AGAAAGATCTGTTAGAATGGGAAGCGACTCTCCCCTGTCCCCTGATAAAATGACAACATTTAGCAGAGCATTTCAAGAGGATGTTAGGACAGACAAGGAATCACTGTCAAGCAAATTAATGGCTCTGTATTTACAACTGTTCCAAGATATTTGTTCTAATTTTTCTTTCTTTTGTGTGTGTGGTCCAATGTGCACACAATTATTTGTTTATGTAGGAGCAAATGTATGTGGATTCACGTATGTATGTATGTATGTATGTATGCACATGGAGACCCAAGACTGAACTCAGGGGTTTTTGTCCATCATTCTTCACCAAGGCAGGGTCTCTCAGCTGAACCAGAAGTTGCTGATAATCTAATCTGCCTAGCCAGCTAACGCTGGAAATCCTTGACTCTGCCTCTAAGCACTGGAACTGCAGCTGGGCTGCTGTTTCCACTCAGTATTTATATGGGTCCTGGGGATCTGAACTGTAGTTCTTACATTTTTGTGATGAGGATCCTAACCACACAGTCATATCCCAGCCCATTCGCTCTGGCTTTAAAAGACTTTTAGATTAGACTTCTTGGGATGAAGACATTTGTTTGTACTGCCAACAGAAAGGGCATTGAATAAAGGATTATCTGTTAAAAACCGAGCTTAGACAAGGACTTACTCTATAAAAGATTTAAATAACAAGAGTAATATTGTTCCTTGTGCTGTTCTGTAATGGTACTCCCTACCCTGCCCATTAAAAATAAAAATCAAAACAAAAGCAGGGACCAAAAAATGGAAGTTTGCAAGATATCTTGTAGTTGAAAGTAGAAGTTAGTCCAAGATATGCGTGGGTGTGGACGTCTGTGCGTAAGTGTATGTGGCTGTGGTCAGAAGGTAATATGTTTTCTTCTATTGCTCTCCAGCAGTTTTTTGTTTGTTTGTTTGTTTCTGTGAGAGATCACCAACTGGCTAAAATAGCTGTCCAGTGAGCAGCAGAGACCCGCCCCCCCCCCCCCCGCCCCGTGTCTGGCTCTGCCTCACACATTGAGTAGGTACTGAAGATCTGAACTCGGGTCCCTACGCTTGTAAAGCTAGGCAGTTTACCAACTAAGTCATCTCCCCAGCCCTCGTTATTCCAAGAGTTCCCACTGTATGCTAACATCCTATTGGCAAAGGGACCAGCTGAGCCAAATGGACTGCAACGGGCTCAGGTTTTTCTTTCCTTAATTGCTTTGGCTGAAGCACGACTTCTTTAACTTGGCCCCATTTTGCATTGACTGTATGCTTTCATTTAACTTTCTTCCTTTATCTTTTATGTGCATATATGTCTGTGCATCATGAGCCTGCAGTGCACTCAGAGGCCAAAAAAAAGGGCATTGGATCTCCTGGAAGTGGAGTTACAGATAGTTATGAGCCACCACATGGGTACTGGAAATTAAACCACCAGGAAACTTCTTAATAATCTCTCTGCTTAATAAAGAGGAGCTATGTGCTTTTATTAGAAACAACGTGGTATTTTATATCACTAACTCAGAGACTGTAGTCTTGAACCTGAGACCTGGGCAGTCTTGTCCACGTATTCTACCTAACTGAGAAAGGACAATCAGTTGACCTGGTCAAGTGATTAAGTCTCAAATGTGGGGGCTGGGGGAGGGTTTGCCATGGGGGTATGTTCCACTCATGCTATCACCCTCTTATTAGTCATATTGAAAACCATTCTTGAGTTGTGTGCTGTGAAGAGGCGTACATGTTTACTAGGAGTCACCAGCTCATGGGATGGAATCCTTGGGACATGAGCAACAGAAATCCCCTGAGAGGAAGAAAAGCAGCAGTGACCACAGAAATGCTTAATTTCCCTGAGAGAATGACCACGAGTGAGGCAGTCAGAGAACTTTCTGGAGGCCATAGTCTGGTAAGTCCTTACCTCAAACACCTGAGGTAATATAACCAAACCTGAAAATAGCTTCCTTCCTCAGAAATGCAAGCTCCACCTGCAAACAAAATTCAAGGTTTCCCAGGCCAGCATGAACCTTCAAATTCCTGGCCAATGAGAAGTGAGCGCATAAACTCATGGAGCAGGGCTACCTGGAGAGAAATGTAAACTTTGCCAGTCATGACAAGAAATAGCATGTTTTATCTTTGTTGCTCCATAAGCCGGCACTCACCTCTGTGCGGAGTTTCTTACAACCTTGTGGTCCAACTCTCTTGGGTTGTTCTATATATTTTTTTCTTGGTGCATGAATTAAACTTCTTCCTGATTTTATTTTTGACAAACTGAGAACTGACTGCAAGTTAAATCTGACTTCAAGCGCAGTTGGACTGGGGTTTAAATAACACTACATAGACTTGGCTATCCCCACCCCCATTTCCTCCATTGTGCCTTCTTTCCCATTGGCTACATGCAATAGTAACTCAAAGCTTGCATCACACTGTTATTGGAACATGGTGGACAAAGAGCCCATGTTCTTCAACAGTTTGGGCAGGAGCTTCAGGTACATTCTCACCTCTGGGCACAGAGAATCAGGGACGTGAAGGGGATGATCAAGAAAAATCATGTTCTTTTGGATGCTGGGAAACCAAAACCAAGTGCATTTACTCTGTGAAAAAGACCAAGGCATTATAATTCAGGCAAACAAGTATCATCTGGGGATGATGGACTCAACAGGCAGAATATCAAGTTAAGACATTTAACAGCTATGTTCTATTTAATTACTCCTGGAGTAATAGTATTCAGTTCTTCATACTATACTTCCCATGAGATTTTAAGTCACCAAGTGAAGACTGTCCTCAGACCAGGTCAGAAAATCAGGAACTGTAGCCTGGAGTCTCAGAGCCTAAAGCTCTCAAGTCCATTTACTCTATGTAACTGAGAAAACCGAATCAGTCGATATGTTCATGAATAGCAGGTTACTGACCTGTGTTACCACTGAATAGCTAAGACTATTGATGAACAGTCTGTCCACAGGAAGGCAAGGCCAGCTAGGAAGAGAAGGCAGAGCTTCTCTTTCACATTTGTTTTTAGGTGAGGGTTTTGTTATATAGTCTTGGCTAGCCTGGAACTTACTATTTTGATCAGAAGAGACTCAAACATACCAATCCTCCTTCCACTGCCTTCCAAGTTTTGGGATCATGGGCATTTATTTCCACACCCAGACTTCAGAGCCCCTCTTTCTAAACCAGAATATGGCCTGAGACATAAACACCACAATAACAAGAGGGTATTTATTTTTTTAAGTTAGCGTGTCTATTGCTGTGATGAAACACTGTGACCAAAAGCAACTTGGGCTTACTTTCCATAAACTTCCAGATCACAGTCCACCATCAAAGCGGGTAAAAGGAATTCAAGGCAAGAACCTGGAGGCAGGAGCTGATGCAGAGGTCATAGGCTATTCTTCACTGGTGTGCTCAGCCTGCTTCCTTGTAGAACCCAGGACCACCAGCCCAGTGCTAGCAGCACCCACAATGGGCTGAACCTTCCCACATCAGTCACTAAGAAAATGTCTTAGTGACTTGTCTGCAGCCCAATCTCAGATGACTCTAGACTGTGTCAAGTTGACATAAAAACAAGCCAGCACAAGCAAGCCCATGGTTTAGTGGCTTGAAGGAAGCAAATATATTCCTTTGCCTTCCTTTTCTTTAAGAAATATGAATGAAAAATATTCACCACAAGCTGGGCATGGTGATGCATGCCTTTAATCCTAGCAATCTGGAGGCAGAGGCAGGCAGATCTCTGTGAATTTCAAGGCCAGCCTGGTTTCCATAGTGAGTCCCAGGATTGCCAAGACTATCAAATCTATATCTCAAAAAACAAAACAAAACAAAACAACACAAAACAAACAAGCAAACAAACAAAAAATACACAACCAACTTCCCAGCCATGTTATGTTGAGGGATGGCTTTCGAGATCCTCCAGTCACAAGGATAGCACATATTCTCCTGGTTCTTCCAGTCCCAGACCTCATACAGTAGTATTCACTCTAAAGCACTATCTGCTCAAGTCCAATATGGGGCTCTCAGAAGTACTGCCTTAGCATGGAGAGGCTGAGAATGAATTCCCAGACAGCAGAAGTGAGAATGAAGGTGGAAGACACAAGGACCTTCTTAGCTGAGTAGTAGAAAGGACTTTCTGAAGGGTCGGGGGCCCCTCAGGAGACAGAGAACAAACCCTCTCTACTCAGAGACAGATATTCACATAGCCAAGAAGCAAGGCCACCAGATGACATGTAAATCGTTCCAGCGTAGCTCTAACCTGACTGTATCAGGAGAAAATAATTTCACGTAAGGAGCCTTTAAAGAACTGTGTTCTTGCCATGGATATTTCTCAGCAATAAATCCCACGGGAGCACTGCCTGCATGATGTTATTTAGGACAGTTAAGGGAGATTTTGGAATTACTGCAATGCCATTTAAATTCATTATCTAATGCTAATTAAAATGATCTGTTTCTCTGTCACCGAGGAAAATCTTGTTAGGGAAACTGATGAGCTGCAGCGGGTTGTTAGTGAGCTGGGAACACACGATCACAGAACTGCCTGTTGAACACACGGGAGGGAGGACTACCCTGCACCTGGCCTTGGTGAGAAGACCCGCATTTAAAGAACACTGCCCAGCACAGCAGAGCTGCCTCTGGTTCTCTAAGCCAGTGCCTTTGGGTCCAGCTACCCAGCCTCTCTGGAGGGCTAGACCCATGGTTTTCAACCTTGAAGCCACAGCAAATTCATCAAGCATATTTCAATATTCCAGATACGGATCCCCACCCCAGGCAATTACAGAAGAATCCCTGATAAATAAGCTAAGCTCTTTAGAGGAGTTCCAGATGCGGGTGGGACGGACGCCTCGTGCATGGAGAGGACTCTGCGATCTCCCCATTTCTAGACTGAACGATGGAAAGCCACTGGCTTCTTTCATTCCCTTCTTTTCGGTTCTGGCACTGGCTGTGATACTTAAGCTCAATTGGATTTGGAATCGTCATCTGGGACCCTCACTTCTGGGTAGGTTTGTGAATGGTTTTCCAGGGCGGTTTAACTGAGAAGACTCAAGCGCCATCCTACTGGGTGGAGTCCTAGATGGAACACAAGGGGCAAAGGAGAGCTTCGGCTCAGCAGCACCCCGTCATCTTCCCTTCCATGGTGGAGTAACCAATCGAACTGAGCCATGGTAAAATCTCCCTTCCTCAAGTTGCTATAGTCAGGATTTTTTATTTTATTTTATTTTATTTTATTTTATTTTATTTTATTTTATTTTTTTTGTCATGGAAAGAGAAACAAGCACCCTGGCTGTCAGTCCAACTGACCCACACTCCCATTAGTATCTGCTAAGCACCAACTGTCTGTCTTGGTCATCTTTGCACATCTGTGGTCCTCAATGCGCATTGCATGCATGAATAGTGCGGAGGTTAGCGACTCAATTTGCAGCTTTCTGTTTAGCCATTTTGCTGTGCTTATTTTATTCATCAGAACAAGAAAAATGAGCTATAAAATGTCAATAACAAGAGAGTCTTTGTTACTGACAGAGCGTTTTGGACAGCAGGCTTACATGAGGGAGGAGTTACTTCTTATTGTATATTGTCTCAGCATTCACTAGCACCATAGAAATGTCAGTTCTTAGATTTCAAACCAAATCTGTGCAATGAGAAACTGTTTGGGCAGGATACAGAACTCTTTTTAGTGAGTCCTCCATAGATTCAAGAAGCACTACTCTAAGGATTTGAGAAGGAGGCCACCCAAGGAAAGTCCAGCAGAACCAAGAAGCTGCCAGGGACCTGGACTTCCCTTTGCTCACCATTTTCATGGCCACATAAGAACCTTGTGCACAGGTTCACCAGGGCAGCGGTTGGGATCCAGCGATCACAAGCTGGTCTAAGGGAGTAGAATAGAGAGCACACATTCTACTTTAGCATGACTGTGTCAGAGCACAGCACCGCTTCTCACATCACACTGCAAACATAAAAACCTTCAAAGAACAGCAAAAACAAGGCACATCTTGTTTTGTTTTGTTTTCTGTGAAGAAAGTAGAAAATGACTGATGGTTGGATACTGAACTACCCAGTTCAAGATCAAGGTTCTAAAAATGAAAAAAAAAATGCAGTAGTGGTGTGTGTGTGTGTGAGAGAGAGAAAGAGAGAGGTTTACACACACACCACACATATGTACCCATGCACACATATATACATGCAAAAACAGGCATAGATACACACACACACACACACACACACACACACAGATTCAAAATGAAAAAAGGAAAAGCAATCAAGGGACTGTTTGTGGTATTATCCAGCAATGCCAATAAGAAAAGCAAGCCTATGTGCACAACCTAAGCATGCAGACCACTGTAAGCTCGTCATGCATGGTATCTTGTTTCTTCACAGTCCTATGGGGAATTGTTACTCTCATTTTATAGAGGAGCAAAGTGGAGCTTAAAGAGGTTGTCCAGGTGTTTGCTTTTTGTTGCTATGCAACAAAAACTCTGCAGGAAGGAGGAAAGGGTTTATTTGGCTTAAGTACATTACAGTCAGTAATGTCAGAGCAGGAACTCAAGCAGAGACCATGGAGGAATACTGCTTACTGGCTTGTTCTGCCACTTTTCTTATAAAGCCCGGGCCCATCTGACCAAGGCTGGCACAGCTCACAGTGGTCTTGGCCCTCTTGAATTAGGATGCTGACTAGTTTATGTCAACTTGACCCAGCTAGAGTCATCTGAGAGAAGGGGACCTCAACTGAGAAAAATAAAAGGCATTTTCTTACTTATCAACTGACACAGGATGGCTCAGCCCACTAGAGGTGGTACCACCCCTCAGCTGGTGGTGTTCGATGCTATAAGAAAACAGGATGAGCAAGCCACGAGGAACAAGCCAGTAAGCAAGTCTTCATGGCTTCTGTATTAAGTTCTGCCTCCAGGCTCTGCTGTTTGCCCACCTCCAGTTTGACTTGCATTGCCTTCCTTAGATGAACTATGACTTGGGATGTATGAACCAAATAAACCCTTCCCTCCCAAGTTGTCTTTGGTCATGCTTTCATCACGGCCAATGGTAATGCCAAATAAGACAGTTAGCAATTAAAATAAGTCTCACAGACAGGCTGAAAAGCCAGTCTAATGGAGACAATCCCTCAATTGAGATATCCTTGAAATTTTGTTTCATGTTGGCTAAAACCAACCAGCACAACATATGTCCATGAATGGAGAGTAACTGAAAGCATCAAATGAATGAATTGAAGAATGTCGTCTTCAAGCATGCATTCTTAGTCTCAAAGCTGTGACTTGCTGTTTCCTGACCACAGCACACTTACAGAGGAAGTCTGACTCCACATCTGAACATATTAGACAGATATGATTGGGGCAACTTGGTTGAGTCCTGGTGGGGATTCTAGAGTTCCATCTGTTCTGCCATGATTCAGCTACTGATGTGTCACGCAGAAACCATGGCTACAAGGATATGGTCTGAAAACTACCTGATATATCTCAAGGTCTGCTTCTTATGGTGGACAGAGTGAAGACCCAGACAGTTTGGATAGCTCAGCCTAAGTTGCATGCTTAAGTGTTGGGCAAGAGCACCTAGAACGCTTGTCTACTCCCAGATCTTACATTGCACCACAACACCACCTTGACTCTTAAGCCAGTCTTTTATCAAGTTGTCTCCCACCTTTTCCCCAGAATAGGGTTATTAAAAGGATTTACAGGATAGGATAGAATTACAGCAGGTATTACCCCTTATACGGAAAAGTCAGAAAATTTCTCCCACTGTAGCCCAGGAAGGTGGGTAGGTATTCCTCCCCTCAGCCTCGTCAGTGAAGCCTCTGCCTTGTACAGATCCTGCCTGCCCTTACCTCATACTGCGCCACTGGCTAAGTCACTGGCATACACACAGAAGGCAAGAGGCCGAGAAGGAAGCCAGCGCGTGGCATTAGCTCCATGAAACATGAAATACAATTCGTCTCTAGACAGCTATGGCCATAGGTAATGAAGCCCACATGCCCACCGAAGCAAAACCTGAACATTTTAAGTCACCTACCAAATATTTGCATAGTTTACATAATAGATAATGTAAATGCTATGCAAATAATTACCTTTATACCATTTAAATAGCAAAAAGGTCTATACATGCTCAGCACACATTGTGCGTGTATGTATGTGTGTACATGCCTATGCAGATATAAATGACAGGAGTGGAGACCAGAGATCACTATCAGGTGCATCCTCAATCGTTCCACCTTGTCTGACGTAGGGCTTCTTGCTACATAAGAACTCATCAACTTGATAAAACTAGTTGGCCCACAAGCCCAGGATCCTTCTGTCTTCATCCCACACCCCACTCTTAGCACTGTGATTTGTGTGTTGGCACACTCAGCTCTTTATATGGATGGTGGGGGATCTGAACTCAGGCCCTCATGCTTGTGTGGCAAGCATTTCACCAACTGAGCTACCTTCCAGGTCCTGTCCAAAACATTAAAACACATTTTTTTCTGAAGCTGGGGATGTAGCTCAGTTGGCAGTGTTTGCCAGGCATGCATTCAAAAAGCATGCTTTTCCTATTTGGAAAACAGTTATCAGCTGGCTAGTAGTCCTGGATCTGTGCCCTGAAACTGTAAACAGGGTATTGTGATCATGCCTGTAATTTCAGTACTTGGGAAGTGGAGGCAGGAGGATTAGAAGTTACAGGCTAGCCAGAGATATGTGCTACAGACTCAAAACTATTTTTGATCTTGGGTTGGCTGAATCTACGTATACAGAGATAAAAGCAACCATTCAAAAAGCCCCAGGGAGGGCTAAGGAACTGTATGTAGGCACACACACACTTGTTTTTCTTTCATTTTTATTGCTGACTGACTTAAATATGGGCTGCAAACTTATTCCTCCCCACTTGCTGGGACTTGGTGTCTTCTTTTTTTTTTTATTGTATTTCTAGTCTTGGCCTTAAACAGCTTCTCTAGAAAGATATTTTAAGTTGCTCCTCATTTTCATAGAATATCAGTTTGCTTTTTGCCCACTTGAGTGCTGAAACAAATGTTCCCTGCATGGTATGTGTTTTTCTTGATTCAAACAGACCTATACATTAAATTGTATACAGGCAAAGTTCCATGACTTAGTTTTCTAATGAGAAGAGTCTTGCTCCTCAATTATAATATACCAAGGAACAAATTTCAACTGAGCAAGAAGCGTTAATGTTCATCGTTGTGGGGGTCTGAATAAGAACGGTCCCCACAGTCTTTGAATGTCTGGCTTCTACCTGAAGGACTGTTGAGAAAGGATTAGGAGGTGTGGCCTTGCTGGGGGAGGTGTGGCCTTGTTAGAAGTGCTGGGCTTAGAAGTTTCAAAACCCCAACCAGGTCCAGTCTCGCTCTTTCTGTTGCGTGCTTGTGGATCATATGTAAGCTCTCAGCTACTGTTCCAGCTCCATGCCTGCCTGTTGCTATGCCTCCTGCTATGACGATCATAGACTAACCTTCTGAAATGGCAATGAAGCCCCCAATTAAACGCTTCCTCTTATAGGCTGCCTTGTCATGGTGTTTCATGTTAGCCACAGAGCAGCAACTAGGACACTCAGGAACTGAAATGTCACCCTTAAACGTTTTCTTCAAAACAAATTTAAACACGATCTGAATGCAAGAAAATGGCTATCCATAGAATACCCATGCCTGCAGTGCCGAGGACACCACAATAGCAGTGGGCAGCCTGCTTTCTCTATTTGGCAATCAGCTATTGCCTGGCTACTACCTTTTACCGGGGCCAAATGTTGTCTGGGTTTGGTTGAACCAACAGGTGGAAAAATAACATAATTACACCTAAAGCATCAAACATACAAACAACAAAACACAGCACTATAATGCGAGAAAAAGCATACATCCTTATATAAACATACAATGATTTGCATGTAACTTATTAAAAAATAAGCAGGAAGACATAGTAAGTTAAAAGGACACACTTGATTGAAATCACACACACAAACGTAATGAAGGTCCTAGAAGAAGATGACAAATTTAGATCAACCTGGGTAAATTCTGCAGGCCAACTCATCTTAGGTGTTTCCTATGCTATTGGATAGCTAACGCTTACAGTTCTACACACCATCTTTTTTTTTTTTTTAGAATTATTTTTTTTATTAGGTATTTTCCTCATTTACATTTCCAATGCTATCCCAAAAGTCCCCAATACACTCCCCCCCCACACACTCCCCTACCCACCCACTCCCACTTTTTGGCCCTGGCGTTCCCCTGTACTGGGGCATATAAAGTTTGCATGTCCAATGAGCCTCTCTTTCCAGTGATGGCCGACTAGGCCATCTTTTGATACATATGCAGCTAGAGTCAAGAGCTCCGGGGTACTGGTTAGTTCATAATGTTGTTCCACCTATAGGGTTGCAGATCCCTTTAGCTCCTTGGATACTTTCTCTAGCTCCTCCATTGGGGGCCCTGTGATCCATCCATTAGCTGACTGTGAGCATCCACTTCTGTGTTTGCTAGGCCCCGGCATAGTCTCACAAGAGACAGCTATATCAGGGTCCTATCAGCACAATCTTACTAGTGTATGCAATGGTGTCAGTGTTTGGAAGCTGATTATGGGATGGATCACCGGATATGGCAGTCTCTAGATGGTCCATCCTTTCTTCACAGCTCCAAACTTTATCTCTGTAACTCTTTCCATGGGTGTTTTGTTCCCAATTCTAAGAAGGGGCACAGTGTCCACACTTTGGTCTTCGTTCTTGAGTTTCATGCGTTTAACAAATTCTACACATCATCTTAATCCCCACTTTTCTTTTCATTGGTTTTCTATATAATTATATACTTTACATTCTGATCCCAGCTTCTCTCCTTCCTCTCCTTCCATTATCTCCTCCCACCACGCGCCCACATCCTCCTGCCCTCCTTTTCTTCATAGAAAAATGGAGGCCTCCCATGGATATCAAACCACTTGGCCTATCAATTTGCAGTAGGGGTAGGTATGTTTTCTACTGAGGCTAGACAAGGCAGCCCGGTTATATCACCCACTTTTCAAATAGCTACGACTCCCTTAGGAAGACCGATGACAAATATTCAGGCAGACATTGCTCGAGCAAGCTCTTGAATGGGGCCAATCTGGATCCTTCTGCCAGACAGTAGAGATTTTGTTTCTGTCTGTTTTTTTTTTTCCATCTTTCCTTTAAATCTCTAACCTACAACCTTGTAATATGGGTCTAAAATAAGCCTAGCAACACGTGACTACCTAATGTTTTGCAAGGCACCTTTGCACACACACACAGCCTCTACGAGCCTGACACAGCATCCTGAGGGCTTTCAGGCATAACTTCTACCTTCACAGGGATGAGTGGAGTGCTCTGGGGATGAACCCTTGCCCGCATTCTTGGTCAGAATCAGGGCAACACTGCACTATCAGATCTTCTGAGGACTTAAGTAAGCAGATGGCTTCAAGCAGGTGGTTTTTGCTTTATAGGATCAAGATCACCTGCTGGCCAGTAGGTAGACCCCTATGGTAGCCCTCTCCAAAATAAAAACCCATGGCATTTCTGCTACAAAACCAAGACCAAGGGTTATCCCTGCCTTGTCTCTTGACTGATTCAAACTTGACCTCTGGAGGCTAAGACAAGAGACTGGAAGGCCCCACTTCTCTTCTGTACCTTCACCTAGGTGACCTCATCTTACCCCCATTTTCCCCCCCTGCAAACAGCCTCCCTTTCTAACAAGTCTTGCACTATGACATCTACATAATAGGGTTGATAGACTTCACAAGAAGGTGTTGTGACAAGCAACAGCTCAAGGTGCTATTTCTATCAAGATCATTTGCATTTCAAAAGGATTTTTATTTGGGTTCAGAGTTCCTCCAGGCTTCCTAACCCACAGGCAGAAGGGACTGGAGGGAAGTGCAGATATTCTTACCCCAGACAATAGCTGAAGCAGTGAATACCTAGCTCCAGTGACTCCTGTGTGCAGGAAAGGGGAGGCAGAAATGTTCTGCCTCCAAAGGCTAGAGAGTTCATTTCACTTTCAAGTCACAAGTTTCAGAGTTGTCACGGGGCCTTTAGAATAATTTCCAAATTCCAGTGATCCTTTGTGTAGGAAGCCTGGCTATGAACCACCCAACTGGGCTAGATCCAGTTCTAAGCGCTTCACATACACAAACTCATCAAATCTTCACAAAGACGAGGGGAGGAGGTGTTGTGCTACTTTCATTCCATCAGTGAGCAAACTGAAGCTGAAGTTGTGCAAACTTCCCACAGTCCACCAAACCGCAGGGCTAGGCTTCAAATCACTTGCTCCAGGCTGGCGCTCCCAGACAGTATTTTTTTATTGCCTCTCACTTCACCTGGTTTTTGTCTTCCAAAAGCAGTGGGTTCTGTGTGCCAGTGTTTCAGAAGCCATGCCATCTCACCATGCTAACTGACAAGAAGGAGGAGGACTGAGCAAACCAGACTGCTGCAGAGAAGGCGAGGAAGGGCAGCATTCTGGGCTTTATACCCCCTGAGCCCAACTCTGTCGTCTTATGTATCACCAAGAAATGAGCTACCTGTCAAGTATCGGCCATGTTCATGTATCACTGCTAAGATGCAACTGAAAGATTTGCAATTCTCAAGTGTGCAGAATGGAAGTGATGGAGTATGGCAATATTTATGCAAGCAGTCTGCAGTTCAGGGTCCAAGTAGCCTGGGATTCAGAGGAGAGAGCATCTTTCACTGTTTTGCTCACCTAAGCTGGAGAACTCAAATGCTCTACATTCTGATTGGATGCTCTCACTTAAGCAGAGTACTTTGGTCTGTTAACCATTTTTCCCCTCAAGAATCAACTGTGATTTGGGGGACATGAGGTCATGATTGGGGCAGGTCATAAATGGCCTCCTCTTTCTCACCTACGATGATGATGATAGTGATGATGGTAATCAACTGCTGGCAAGGTACCAGATGGACCATATGTCTCCAGAAGGCTGTTATTTCCAGCAGATCCATATGTAGACTTGGCTTAGATACTGAAATGCAAATGGCAGAATGATTGATTGATCTAGTAACAAGACCAAAACTCCTACCTGGTCAAATGCTTCCAAAGAGCACATTCCTGCTCTGTGATGCTGGTCTCTAAGAGTCCATCCACCACTGCCTGTTATAGAAGAAGCAACACCACGTCATCTGTATCCACTAGCAGATACATGGATAGGGCTGGCAACATGAGCCTTAAGTGCAAGACAAGTTCTACTTAAAAGGAGAGTCTGTTTTCAAGCATCTGGAAGTGATTTAAAATATCGAAATTATTCATTATGCTTAATTGTAGTCATTAAGAGCGCAAAGTCAGATGATTCTCACGACCTTACCAGACCGTTATCACCCCCCACCCAAGTACTCAACACACGAGGCATCAAGAGATAGTCATGTCTTCTCTGGATGTAATTAAGAACAGAACACGGGCTAACATTACTCACTCCCACACCTCTGATGCTCTATCAATCTATCCACGGGCTTACAAACGTGCTGACTTGTGGGGTAAGTGAGTGGGACATTTTTCTTTTTATGAAAGACTCTAAAGCATGATTCCTTGACAGCTCTGGGAGAGAGGGCATCAGGAGGACACTGTGTGGAGTACAGCGTGTTTGCAGGCTGGAGTGCAGAGTAGCTACTTTGTGCTACCCATAAAACGCAGACTAGACAAACAGCACAAGGCATCTTCTGGGTGGGACCACTCACTCATGTGAAAAATCTTAAGCATTCATCCAGACACAGTGCTTTGCTCCAGGCAAAGGTCCTAGAAACATAACAGGGATGGCAAGGGAGGAGAAGGCAAACATAGGAAAGCTGGGATCAGGTGGACTGGGATCACTGGGGGAGAAGCCGCAGCACCCAGGGAGCTTAGTGTGTTTATGTATCAGTTCAGTTTACAGCTGAACAAGGAGGCAGGTTAGTCTAATCTCCGTAGGAGCAATCTCCGGGGCAGGCTTTGGAACTTCTATGGGGCTGAGACAGTAAGATCACTGACCTGGCCACACCCATGTCAACAATACACTCGCTTTCACTCCCCACAACATAGGCTAAGGGACTTGGAGCACCTTGGTGATGTCTCAAATTTAGAAGGAAATGGGAGAGAGCATGGTGTGACCTGTCTCCCTGGCTAAGCACCATCACAAAGTTAAGAGGCCAAGCTTTGCTTTTTCTTTCTTGGGCTGCTGGTACCAGAACTCGCAGGTCCTGCGTGCCAGGCAACTTCTCTGCCATGGAGCTGCACTGCAAGCCCCAAGTGGGTGGTAGGGCTGTTCAGTTCACTGTAATTGGCTCCATATAAACTGATGCTCTAAGACATCATGTTCTTTTACTCTTTTTCCATTTTTGCCTGGGCTGGCTTCAAATTCAAGACCCTCCTGCAAGGTCCCCAAGTGCGGGGATTACAGGTAAGCTCGTACAAGCAGCCTTCCTCGTGTTCTGCTCACCATTATTCTCAAGGAATGCATACACCTCTGCAAAGTTCAACTTAAAAGGTTTTCACTCATTTAGTGTGTATGTGGTCATGTTACAATGCATATGGAGGTCACGAGACAATCTGGGGGAGTTGGTTCTCCCCTTCCACCACGTGGATCCCAGTCAACAAACTCAGGTTGTCAGGTTTGGTTTCAAGTACACACTGAGACATTTTGCCTGCCCAAGATTTACTCTCAGAAGAGATTAGCTTGCTCTAATTAAAATTCAATCTTTTATAAAATTTTACGGAAAATATAAAAAAAAATGCTAACTCCTGTCTTGAGTTTGGTCATGCAAGAAACTGTCCTTGGGCTGGAGAGATGGCTCAGAGGGTAAGAGTACTGACTGCTCTTCCAGAGGTCATGAGTTCAAATCCCAGCAACCACATGGTGGCTTACAGCCATCTGTAATGAGATCTGATGCCCTCTTCTGGTGTGTTTGAAGATAGCTACAGTTTACTTATAATAAACAAACAAACAAACAAATAGAAACTGTGTCCTCAGCTGGATGTGGTGGCCCACATCTTTAATCGCAGCACCAGGGAGACAGAGGCAGGCAGATCTCTGTGAGTTTGAGGCCAGTTTGGTCTACACAATAAATTTCAAAACAGTCAGAGCTACATAGCAAGATCCTGCCTTAAAAAACAAAAAATAAACATGCTCTTTATTGTGTATTTGAATATATACGTTTTAGGTACTCGGGACTTCATACTACATGTTTAGAAATTCACCAGAGCTAAGAACTCAAGTCATTATGGAGAGCGTGAATTAGAACTACAGAGGAAACAGCTGCTTTTTCTACAAGCTGCACAAAAGCACCTTTCAAGTTATGTACGTGTTTTTCACTTTTAAAGATTAAACATGTTAGCACCCGACTCTCATCTCTCTAAACGGTCCTTTATACGGAGAACGAAAACTCGAGTCATGGTATGTTAGCCACACAGAAGCAAATCAAACTGTCTTTCCCCACTCTCCTCCTCACTCCATGCCTAGAGGATCCAGCCAACAGTGGCAGGTGTCATGCCTGGGAAAGGGCTTACTACACCCCAGCACGAGAGGGCAGGAGAGTCCTAGAAGCTGCATTAGTAGTCCTGGAACCTTAAGTTGGGACAGGTAAGGCACAGACAATTCCTCAGAGGGTCAGATGGCCGCCTTAGTATATATCAGACATGCAGAGCAGCAAGGACAGGCCTCTGTACTAAAAACGCCTGCTACACAAGTTCTCATGGTCTACAGATCTCCAGTTTTGCCGCTGAAAGCCAGCTGTATTTTTAAAGTCCAAACATACTACCTACACTCAATCCTCTACAGTTCCCCCTTTTAGTCACACTATGGGCTCTGACTATTTTAGGGATTGTTCATGGGACAATGTCCTCATTCTCCTTGGAAGGTATTTACCCTGAAGGCCCAAATACAAAGATCAGACTTTCCCAGCAACGCTGACTTCAAGCGAGGACCCATCATCTCCTGATTCCTCTAGCACACTTCCCTCCATGTGCTGGACTGACCAGAGCAGCTTCCAAACAAACCTGATGGAACTCAGTCTGCACGGCAGCTGAGGAAGCAGCTGTCCCCAGTGCAGGCTGCCCTGGCCACAGGCTTCCCGGAGTTCAGACCACTTTCCTGCTCCACTATACACACTCTGTTTGAACTTCATGTCCTTAATTCTTTTGTTATAACATCCCTCTAAAGTTCACCTACACCAGGAAACCTTCTCAGATCATAGCTGTCTCCTTTCCTAAATTAAGCCATTCAACCACAGAGCACACACCTGGGCCCACAGATCACTGCCATACTGTGTAGTACTCAGTCTCACAGATCAGACAGTTGACATTAAACCAAAGGTCTCTTTTAGAAACAATTTTATATAAATAGGTCCTTTAACAAATGCATGCACAGAGCGTCCAGTTGTGAGTATGAGAGATTCCACCTTCTCCTCTGGGAAGCGGGTTCCCGCTTGCTCATCCTGCTGCCTACGCAGTCAGCTTCTCAAGCAGGGTCTGGATGCCTCTGCTGCTGCTTTTGTTTTTTTCCAAGGTAGGAATCAGGGGTTTCAGTCCACCTTTGACTTTGTTTACAACTTCTTGGTCACAACTCTGAAGAAGGCTGGAAGGAGGAAAAAGATTAAAAGATTAAATTTCACACAAGCCCTGAATCTACAACACAACCCATATTGACAGGGTAACCAATCCATTGTTGAGTCACCTCCTGTACAGTATATTATACAGATTTTTAAACATTTACAAGATGAGGGTCACCAAGATGACTCAACAGGTGGAACCCATATGGTCCAAGAGGAAAACGGAATAAAGCAACTTGCTTCCTGGCTCATCTGTGTGCTGTGGCATGTATGTGTATATAGATACCCACTAAAGGAACAAAGAAATGTAGTTTAAAAGAATTAAAATTCACCAAATGAGAGTAGTCCACATTCTGAAACGATGAAATGCTTTATAACCCCGTGGGTGGAGACCCGGAGGTAAGACTCCATCGATGGTGATTATCTTCTGACTTACTTGCATCCTGCCTTAACATGGTTTGGCAGGCATGGGTGGTGGTCTAGGCTCCTATCTTTGAATGTTTGGATCCCATTTGGCAGAACTGTTTGGGAAGGATCAGGAGGTAGAGCCTTTGGGGTGGCCTTTGTGGTTTCAAAAGCCCGTATTACACTCAGTCTTGCCCACCCTGTCTTTTACCTGTGACTACATGTGAGTTCTCAGCTACTTCTCCAGCACGCTGCCTGCTTGCATGCTGCCATGCTCCCTGCCATGATGGGCATGGACTTACCTTCTAAAACTGTGAGCAACCCTCTTCCCCAAAAAACCTTTTATTAGTTGTCTTGTGATGGCTCGCGCTCTCACTCTCGCTCTCTCTCTCTCTCTTCCTCTCTCTCTCTCCTCTCTCTCTATCCCTCCCTCCCACCCACTCTTCCTCTCCACAGCAATAAACATCGACTAAGACAGCAATCTTATCCTGGTGACAATCTCAAAAGCAGAGGCCACATGGTTCACTCATTACGGACACAGATGGCTCCATAGATGAACTCGCCCTAGTGAACAGGTGTGGCAGACAAAGCATGGGAGGAAAGCAGACCTTGGTGACCCTGTCACTGAGCTCTACACCTATAACATACTATGCTGTGGAAGTGGAAGGCCTTCACCTTAGAACGTCCCTGATTTGGCCAGAAACTGCCTTCTGTCAGTAACTCAAGAGCATGGTAATTGTCTTAGACTCAGTTTTCTTTAACAACAGAATTCATCTTCTCCTTCAGGTTGTTTGCTTTTGGTTGGAGAACTGAATCCAGGATCTCACCACGGACTATGTAGTTTATGGCTGCATTCTGCTGCCAAGCTGAGCTATACTCAGGCTCAACCCACTCACACACTAAGCCCACATTCAGCCACTGAGATAACAGTTCCCAGAAGGATGTTTTTTTGTTTTGTTTTGTTTTGTTTTTTTAAACTAGACACTGATACTTAGTAAATACTCAATGAGAACCACTACACAGGGCTGGGTCACAGGCACCTGACTGCATGCCACCAGGCCCAAATCTCCTTTTCTCTCCCAAGTTCTTTAGGACTACATTTAAATGTTGCCCTCTGAAATATATTCTATAAGGAGATCACCTGGCATTTTCAAGAGCCCCTGGTCCCAGTAACTTTCATTTATATCAATAACGAGGAAGCTGTGTTAAAAGTACTAGGCAGCATCCTACAGCTCACAGGAGATGACAACAGCTACTAGTAGAGTGCCCTGTAGTGGACCTGTCACTCAGCGTCCTTATGTTAGCAACCTGGCTAAACAGCCACTGTATTACATGGTATACATAAGTAAGTCATACACAGACACAGTGAAAGGCACTATATATGCCTTGTTTTCTCAAAGCAACTTTAAGATTATTAACTTTTTGCTTTACAACCAAGAAAAACCAGAAAAGCTCAATGACTTTGCAAACCATGCAACAGGCAGGGCTCGAGGCCCAGGCAGACTAAGGCCTGTTTTCCTAGCTGCTAAAGAACTCTACAGTGTTATTCCTTAGCCAGCATACAAGGCTTTTTCCTTTCTACCCAAAATGTTCCTTCAGTAACCTAATAGCAACTGTGAACAAACAACATTAAATAGTCCCAAAAGAAAACACAAATTCTAACTAAAATGTAAACAGGCAGGGAAATTTGGCAAACAAATTCTACTCAACTGTCCAGCAAACATGAAGACTACCTTTGAAGCCACACAACAGTTGAACTTCTGTTTAGAACCTTAAACACTATGTATCTCCATATAGTTCCAGGCAAAGCTCCACAAGAAGCACACTGGATCATTCGTATGTCTGATCTACCCAAGGGAGTGCTGACTGATAAGCAAACTTTACCCATTAATTTCATAGCATCACTGAAATTTCCACTTGGTTGGGCAGAATGAAAGCATGTGTCAGTAGGCGTTAACATTCCAAAGGCCTGGTAAGGAAATGCAAGTCAAAAAAGTTCCTGTTGCAGCTAATGGGTTCTGACTCCTTAACATCCCCTCAAATATTAACTCATTTTACTAAGAAACAGACAGCTGAATATACATGTAATAACATACAATCAAATAAAATGACTGGTTTAAAAATGAATTCTCATGTATCTACAGTAGATCAAATCATATACTAGAATACTGAGCCTAGTTTACAAGTTACAGTAAGGCTAGACAGCAAGTTCCACATATAAGGTGGAAGCTTCAAACCGGTAAAAAAAAAAAGCTTCTCACTGTCGGTACATGTGCTGGCTAGTATTGTCAACTTGAAAAGGAAATCTCAAATGAAGAATTGCCTCCAACAGACTGGCCATGGGTCGCTTTCTTGTTAATTGATGTAGGAGGGCTCAGCAAACTGTGACAAGTGCCATCCCCAGCAAACTGTGACAAGTGCCATCCCCAGTAGGTGGTCTTAGTCCAGGCAAGAAAAGCAGCTGCAGGTGAACCTGGGAGCAAACTAGCAAGGAATCGGCATCTGCCCACAGTCTCAGCCCATGCCTTAAACTTTGCCTTGGCTTTGCTCAGTGATGGATTCTGATCCAGGAGTTCTAAGATAAAATAAGCTCCCCAAGGCTGATCTTGGCTAGTTTTGTATAAATGAGAAGCAAACCAGGATAGCAACACAGCAGAAAACCAGTAACAGCACACAGATATTATAAAATGAACATTTTAAACAATGATCCATACATTATAAACTCAACATAACCAATTCCAGAGAGCAGTCTATAACTTGGCCTCCATTTCCATATCATCAACTTCTTGTACTTTAACAAATCTCTATCAATCTGGAAATCACTAAAGACAACAAAATAAACTATAAAGTTAGGCTTGGCTTAAACAGCTCTGTGACAGTTTCCACAGGCATGCATCTTACTCATTAAGAAAAAAATATAACTACATTTTGGTCAAATCTACAAATGTAGTAAAACTGTAAACATAAATTTCTGTGACCCCTGACACCCAAAGATGACACTTAAATCTGAGGACTGAAGAGCTGTATTTGCTTAAAGAAAAGTTTAGGGCTGGCGAGATGGCTCAGTGGGTAAGAGCACTGACTGCTCTTCCAAAGGTCCTGAGTTCAAATCCCAGCAACCACATGGTGGCTCACAACCACCCGTAATGAGATCTGACACCCTCTTCTGGTGTGCCTGATGACAGCTATAGTGTACTTACATAAAATAAATAAATCTTTAAAAAAAGAAAGAAAAGTTTAAGTCGCATCTGTTTACTGTTTTTTGTGCGAGCACACAAAGCTCCTTGCCTCAGCCTGAGAGTATGGGTAAGAGGACAACTTGCAGGAGGAGTTAGTTCTCTCTTTGTATCATGTGGGGCCTGGAGATGCAACTCTGGTAGTCAAGCTTACTGGCAAATGCCTTTGTCTCACCGCCTCTACAAGTACTTTTTCATATTTGTCTAGACTAAGAGTGATGGAGTAATCCCACATTATTGGGAATAAACTCGAGAAAAAGAAAGAAATGAAATAAGTGTCTGTGTGTGTTGCATGACACAGCTACCAACCTGGAAAGAATAATGGCACCTCGGTTGATGCTGGCCCAGGACTTGAGGTTCTTCATACCAACACGCTCTACAAGGGTTTTTGCAAAACAACCTGCAAAGTAGACTGATACTTAGTGGGCGCCACATGCATATCCCCTTAAGTTAATATAAACACTAAAATTCTAGTATAGATCGAGCACTGTGTTAATAAAGCCAAGTTTCTTAACTCTGATGCAACTTCTAAACTATCTTTTAGCAATAATTACCCAAGAAAAACAAATTATTTTTAAAAAGCTTATTTGATCACATCTGTACTTTTGTAATATTTAATGATTTAACCTTGACCAGCAAGTAAATGTTTGACAATATCACTTTACCTGTAGCCAAAATTAGTTCCTACAGAAAAAAAAAATTAACTAGAAGGGACCAGTAACATGGCTAGTGACTAAAGAATGAACATTTTGGCTTACTCGTGGCAATTTCTTTCTACAATGATTTCGTAGCCACCATAGCCTGTTGTCCCAGCTCTGGAGGCTGAGGCAAGAAGACTGCCATGGGTTTCAGGCTATGTGATTCCTCCATCCCAAACACCGTTCATCTGTAACTCTCTTTCCAAGGCCTTAGCCTGTTGTTCCCTGTACCCTCTAGGTGCAGCTCATTCTCAGCCAGTGACTGGGGTTTGGGAAGGAAAGGGTGACCTATGCTGATGGCAACAATCTCACGTAGGTACTGTGTACATATAATAATTCAAAGACACGCATGGAGCACACTTAGCTCTTGTGGTAAACAAGGACAGCTAGTGAGGCTGTTTGCTTTCCAAAGGTGATAAAAACAACATGTTCTCCATGGTGTGCATTTCTAGATGCTGCCAGTCCCCCATTAAGGGTAGAATCTAAGTCTTCTGTTGAATCTGGGTGGTCTCATTGCCTGGACCAACAGAACAGGGTAGAAGTGAGATGAGATGACATCTAAGGACTAATCCTGAGGCCTAAGCATACGTGGGCTGTTTCCTTGGGACGCTCAATCTAAGCACCAACACCCGGGGCTGAGGACCTCAACTCAGACTCCTAGAAACTATGTATGGCTGGAGCTTGTTATTATTATATACCTAATATTCCCAGGTGGGATGAGATGTGGAAACAGGGCCCCTAGGAGCACAGGGGCCAGCTAGCCCAGCATATGGAGTGACAGATCACAAAAGACAAGCTCTGTCTCAAACAAGGTACACTGACAACTGAAGCTGTCCTCTGCACTCTACACATGTGCCACGACATGCTATGTCCATAGTCATACACATACATGCCATAAATAAAAGAATAAAAATAAATAAAAAACAATTAACCACCATGATGTGTGCAGGCCCAAGCAGTCTAGGACGAGGAAGTGCGGCTAACACTGGCGGCCCTGTGGTAGGATGAGGAAGTGCAGCTAACACTGGCAGCCCTGTGGCTGGGCCAGCAACACTGTGTAAACTCCAGTGCCCAACAAGGAGCCTTGAGAGGTAGGGAGAAACAAGCTCCACTAAAGCCGAAATCCTGCTCAGTGAACCACTAAGCCGAGGGAGCTTGTCACACAGCAATACATAACCCGGATAACAGACACTTATTCGTGCTTGAAACAACAACCACTCCAAGCCCACCAGCCATGGTTTAGGGCTTTTGGTGTCTTAATTATAAAAAAATCATTAGAAAAATGTTTGGAAATTGGTAACTTGTCAAACTCACCTAAACAGAGCATCAATGTTTCCAATAATGAAATTGCGGCAGAAACCAGTCCCAGGTCTTTATGTGACAGTACCACCCTCCGCCCTCCACTGGAAACTGTCTCCAAAAACAAATCCATGACCTCAGCTCAAAGCTTTTCCAGCCACCGTAACAGCTCATGGTATTTGCATGGTAGGCAAGCAGTCTACTAGTGAGCTGTAGCCAGCCCTTGACATTTAATCATTACTTACTTATTCACAGGCACGATTTCCACATACTTGGCAAATAGTACCTGAACCTAAATGGTCAGTATAAAGTCAAGGAATGCAAAAACTCCATGTAACACACACACAAAAGATAAGCTGCACAGCCTACCTTCCTTTCCGCTTTCTTTCATCTTTTTATCTTGCTCTAGTAACCATTTGAGAACCAGATGTCCTGCAGGATGCTCAGCAACATGAAGCTACAAGAGAACCCGACACGTTATTGCAGAAGCTAGTAAATATCTCTGGTCCCTGAGCCTATCTTTACCCCACGTGTAGACACAGATGTGGTTACGTTTCAGTTTTAAGAAATCTTAACCCAGGATGCCCATCATATACCTAGGGTGCAACAAGCAGCAAAGTAGAAGATCATAGCCCCTACAAGGTAGTGCAGAAATTAGTTTGTTTGAATAGCAACATACAATGCTCATCTAAAAAATCAGGTAATCTGTCCACTCTTCCCATGGCAACATTGTTCTAAGATACAAAGAAATCTCTGGGGAGAATGCTACATGGCGTTTAAATATTATTCTCTACAGTGACCTAATCAGCAGGCCAAGAAAACATTCTGCAGCTTGCTTGCTGGCCCTACCAACTGTTCCCACAGTAACAGTGGTCTCCCTTCATTTAGGATGAGAACCAATGAGCACTATTTCCATAGAGAGCAGTATTTCATCACATTCATCTGTCTGCTCCAGGAAGGCAGGGGTCTGAGCTTCAGCTGACAGTCCACTTGTCTCTTCCAATCCACGTTGTCAAAAGCATGCCACATGTCAGACATCAGACACTCAATACCAGAATCAAGTGCGGGTGGGGATTAACACTGCTGAGTGCCAGACTAGACCCATGGCTAAAGGGAATTAGACATGGAATGAATAACTGTGCTGTGAAAAAGATTCTAACTACTTACTCAACAGGTAGCCCCAACTTGTTTCCTCTAAAGGCTCCACTGTGGTCTCCGGGGCTACATCCTCAAGGCTTTAAGTAACCCTCGCCATCCAGTCACTCTTGCTAGACTGGTGTGGACGCAGGTGTGCCTCAGACCAATTTTCGCTAATGACATGGCAGGAAAGCCTGGCTAGAGATGGTCTTCCCTGACAAGAAAAGGCCTCCTTGCTCTTGCTTTCCTTCCTGCCTGAGAGCCTGATGTGAGCAAGTGCTGCGGCTATGGAAGCTGGCCTGAACTAGAACACACAGGGAAAGAGGGCAGGGCAAAGGAGCCCAACAGGGGAGGCTGACTGCCCTGTGCAGCACACAGCCTTTGTACTGTGACGACTCAGTGCTGCTACCACAAGGCATTCCATTATGTGTAGTTTACTGTCACCAGAACTACATCACTAGTTTAAAGTCCCTTGGACGGAACTAAAATGCAGCTGTTAGCATTCAGCTAACATAAAGGTGTGCATAAAAGTGACACGTACACTTCTGTCCAATGGATTCCAAACTCGAAGGGCAGGGACTGTCATTTCATCTATCGAGTATCTCTTTAAGCATTCCTGACAGATTTATTGCCTTTTCGATTAATGAATGAAAGGCTTAACTTGAACAGCTTATTTTATATCCTTGAGCAATGCCAGCGATCATAATGAAAGGCTATTCTATTTAGCACATAAAGGCTTTTGTGAGACTAACTGACAGTAGAGGTCAAAGATCCAAATAAATAAATAAATAAAATAAAATAAAATTGGTGGTTGCCTGTAACCAGCTGCTAGTTCAGAGCTCCCGGGTCTTACAAGGCAGCACAGGACAAAGGCAGTCCGATCGATCGGCGGCCCCTGCCTTCTGCTTGTGGCCGGCTGATTTGCAAACACGAGTCTTGAGCTCCCAATGCTCCCCTCCTCAGAGCTGCGGTATGGCTCCCTGCAGCCCACGCTCTTCTCCACCATTCTTGACTGAGCTGCTAACCCTTCAGGGCCCAGTGTAGCCTTTTCCAATTCCAGGAAGGCTACCTGGGGACATGCTGTTCTTATACAACCCCTTAGAATCCACAGTTGTCCTTCAGTTTTTGTTTCTATGTTAACTTAAATAATTACTTTCCTTAAATTGCATGTCTTCCGAAAGCTTTGGGGTGCAGCAGAGGACGGTGTTGCCTGCGGTACAGCACTAACAAGGCACACACAATCAGTGAACTTCAGATGCAACGTAGAATCACACCATGCCCATGTAACTACAAACAAGAAGGAACAACTGTTCTGTCTGAGACAGCCTCACCCAGCTCAGTCAGGCCCTCCACTTCATGTGTAGGAGAATGACCTTGAACTCCTATTTCTCCTACCTCAATCTCTCAAGTCTAAAGCCTAGGTTTGTGGTTATGCACCCGGCTGAGTGAGTCTTTTTTAATGAGTCAAACAAAATTAGGGAAGACTTCAAGGAGAACTATGGGCACTGGAATGCATTAGGCTTTGAATGGATGGAGCACAGGACAAACAGCACTTCACACCACAGGAAGCAGCTGCCACAGCAAGCATGGACTACTCTGGAAAGGTAGTGAAGGGGCAATCACAGATAACCATAAGTCATAGCACATGTCTGTAGGCACTACAGGATCTCTGCATTCTGGGGAAGACAAGTGCTACCACCGGCACTCTGAGTTACCGTTTTTAAATGTACTACTGGCATGACTGTTGACCCTCTGCAGAATCCACATCTGGAGATACTATAGGCCCTGGGGCTCTCCTACTATAATCACAGTACATCACCTCTCCGTCCTTGCCACCAGGATGCAGTTCTGCTGCTGCCAAACTGGCGATGGCATCCATAGCAGGCTGAACATCTCCAGTAGCAGATCCCAGCATGTCAGACACCAGCACACATGCAGACTTATCCAGCACCACCTCTTGAGTGTGTCCTTGCAGGTAGCTCAGCAAAGCTGGAGAGATGGACTCCAAGAGCTCACGCCGGCGGATTGCAGTGTCCTTCTTGCTGTCGGAATATGTTGAGTGAGGTGGTAAGCTAAGTGACCAGTCTTGTTATCACAAACCTCCAGGAGCTTATCATAACCCAGGGCACTATCTCCTGTAACTGTCAGTCCTGCCGAGCATGTGGACAGTGAGTGAGTCAAGGGCAGACTAGGTGTCATCTTTCCATCCCCAGGATCTGAACACTATCTGGCATGGAGCAAGACTTCAATAAAGGAAGCTGCTTTCTACACCACAGTCACAAACGAGTAACCAACCATTCCCAATCCTGCCAATCTTCAACCAAGTAGTGGCAAGTCATCATGTGAGACAGGACGTGTTCAGAGTACTTTATAGATGCTCTCAGGACATTTAAGTATAAGATACTGACAACTCTGAAAGTAAAGTAAAACAAAAAGCAAACTATTCACTTGAATGCCTACTGTGTGCCAGGTTCAGCTGTGTTCTTTCAGCCAGATACTGCCATTTCCTTCAAAGTAAGCTCTTGAGACTATGGAATTCACTAAGAAGTCTTAGGGAAATGGAGGGAGAGAGGGAGGCATCTAGAGGATTTCTTGGAGTCATGAGCTGGCCTTCACCTGTGCGCGTTGCCATCACCCTTCTGCAGAAGCTCGATGAGCTCGGGCACCGTGTGGGCGGGGTCTCTGGGGCTCATCAAGTACAAGAGGACTTTCCTTCCGTATTTGTCATTAACTATGCTGGGCAAGGAACTGATGATTTCCTAGATAATGGAAACAAAAACGTCCACTGTTTATTATATTCCCAGAGTTCCGCTGAGATTTGATGGGGATGAAGAACACACCCTGGGTATTTTCCTCACTCCACTCACATCACTTGTGACGTCAATTCTGACATGTCTTATCAAAGCACAAAGAATTACTTTCAGAACTGTTCATTCTCTGCTGTGGTGGCCATTATTGAACAATCTGTTTGAACTAACTGATCAAACCCAAGGACTTTTTAAAGTTAGAAGAGCTACCTCCACTCATTGTGAGTATGGGTCAGGCCGCTATTACTAAGGACAGCACCTACTGCGATCTGAGTGGACAGTCAATCTGCAGGAGACTTAATGTAGCATGAGCCTTGATGAAGCACGGACCTCAGAACCTCCCTGCTGAGCCAGGAGACAGGAAGCTGCTCTGCTAATCACAAAGAGTATGAAGGCTTAGCTAGGTTGCTTATTCATAGCAAAAGAAGGCTGTTTACTGCAGTAAAAAATACACACAGGGAGATGAGAAAATAATCTAGCAAGAAGATGCCCACCATCCTGAATTGACATCAGCATTGCCAGTAGTTAGAACTAAAGTGATACTGCTCCCCACTCCCCCCCCCAAATGCCTAAGGAAATCATCACAGAAAGTCACTGAATTCCTTTATCCTACTTTATTTTAGAGACAAGTTCTTGCTGGGCGGTGGTGGCGCATGCCTTTAATCCCAGCTCTTGGGAGGCAGAGGCAGGCAGATTTCTGAGTTCGAGGCCAGCCTGGTCTACAAGGCTGAGAGTTCCAGGACAGCCAGGGCTATACAGAGAAACCCTGTCTCAAAACAAACAAACAAACAAAACAAAAAACAAAAAAAAAAAGAGAGAGAGAGAGAGACAAGTTCTTGCTAGGTAGCCTGGAAAGGCCTTGAACTGAATGCTAGGGTTACCAGCATGAGCCACCACACCCTCAACTGTTAACAGAGAAAATGCAAAGGGAATCCATCATGACTTGTCACAACACTGTTTCCAAAGACATTGTTTCCAAAGCCACACACAACTGAGCAGAAGTTACCTGAAGCCACAGACAGTACTAGCTTACTTGCTAAGTTTATAGGTCAGGATTAGAAGCAGTGATCCGACTAGACCCGAATGTGACTCCAAATCTGTCAGATCCAAAGAAAGCACACCCCTCCTCTGAAAGGAAGACCTTCTCTTAACATGATACATACTCAGGTCTGCTTCTAGTTTTGTTTTAAGATTTATTTACTTATTCTATGTATATGAGTACACTGTATCTGTCTTCAGACAGAACACAAGAGGGCATCAGATCCCATTGCAGATGGTTGTGAGCCACCATGTGGTTGCTGGGAACTGAACTCAGGACCTCAGGAAGAGCAGTCAGTGTTTGTAACCTCCCAGCCATCTCTTCAGCCCCGGTTTTTTTGGTTTTTTTTTTTTTTTTCAAGAATTAAAAAGTATCTGTATTGTGTATGGGTATTTTGTCTGCATGTATGTCTGTGCAAAAGATGCATACAGTGCCTGCAGAAGCCAGAAGAGGGTGTCGGATCCACTGGCATTAGAGCACTGTGAGCTGGGTACTGAACCTGGGCTCTGGAACAGCAGCCAATGCTCTTGAGCACTGCTCCAGTCCCCAGTCTGCTCTTAAAAAACAGACAGACAGACAGACAGACAGATAGACAACAAAAATACCTCTTTATTACTAAGTTAGTGTTTTAGTACAAAGGATTGAACTAAAAAGTCAGTCATCAACCACAGCATCACAATACAGCAAAACTTAGAATCATGTGTTGATGATAAAATCCCCCAAAGTAGCATTATCTGTGCTTTTGATAATGAGATATTTAATGATCCAAAGTCAGGGAAGCTTTTGTATGTCCTCAGTGCACCTGAACTCTTTTTCATGGCATAATAAGGAAAGGTAAGAGGCACCAAGATAAGGAATGGCCTCCCTGACAGGTCCCACACATAAGAACCACTCTAAGGGCACTGCCAGGATGAACAACTTCTGTAACTGACATGTCAGGTCCTTGCTCTGACCAAGCAGGTCTTTGCCTAGGCTCCTTGGCATTCTTAAGAGGTGAATGGTTCAAAGCAAAGATGCACACAGGCAATGGAGTTAAAGTGGTCACACAGTTTCCATGAGGACAGAAACAGGACAAGCAACAGAAACCTGAGACCTGAACCTGCCACCTTCCTGGTCAGAGCACAGGTGTCCGCACAGCCCGGGAGGCTTCTGCCTCACGTTCCGCGGGGGTCACCTTGAGAGTGTGGAACA
Organism: Mus musculus; assembly: GCF_000001635.26. Taxonomy (NCBI): domain Eukaryota; kingdom Metazoa; phylum Chordata; class Mammalia; order Rodentia; family Muridae; genus Mus; species Mus musculus. The sequence goes on from NC_000085.6 coordinate 27,402,100, forward strand.
CAGAGGCCAGCAGCTTCTGGAACGGGCGAGAGCCACAGAGCCTCTGAGGCGGCGCCATTTCCGGCTCAGGACAACCTGCCACCTTCCTGGTGAGAGCACAGGGGTCCACCCGGCCCGAGAGGCTTCTGCCTCACGTTCCGTGGGGGCCACCTTGGTTCCGGGACTCCGCGGCGGGCAGTCTGCAGGCCAAAGCAACACAGCTTCTGGGAAAAATCCTGTTTTGGCCCTTCATCTTCGGCCAGGAGGAGGTCCAAACACCAGATAACTGTGCACCTCCCTGAAAGAGGAGAGCTTGCCTGCAGAGACTGCTCTGACCACTGAAACTCAGGGAAGAGAGCTAGTCTCCCTGGTCTGCTGATATAGTGTAACAAAATCACCAGAGGAACAATCTCTAAACAGAGACAACTATAACAACTAACTCCAGAGATTACCAGATGGCGAAAGGTAAACGTAAGAATCTTACTAACAGAAACCAGGACTACTCACCATCATCAGAACCCAGCACTCCCACTTCGCCCAGTCCAGGGCACCCCAACACACCTGAAAAGCTAGACCTGGATTTAAAAGCATATCTCATGATGATGGTAGAGGACATCAAGAAGGACTTAAATAACTCACTTAAAGAAATACAGAACACTGCTAAACAAGTAGAAGACATTAAAGAGGAAACACAAAAATCCCTTAAAGAATTGCAGGAAAACATAACCAAACAGGTGATGGAATTGAATAAAACCATCCAAGACCTAAAAAGGGAAGTAGACACAATAAAGAAAACCCAAAGTGAGGCAACAGTGGAGATAGAAACACTAGGAAAGAGATCTGGAACCATAGATGCGAGCATCAGCAACAGAATACAAGAAATGGAAGAGAGAATCTCAGGTGCAGAAGATTCCATAGAGAACATCGGCACAACAATCAAAGAAAATGGAAAATGCAAAAAGATCCTAACTCAAAACATCCAGGAAATCCAGGACACAATGAGGAGTGGATGAGAATGAAGATTTTCAACTCAAAGGACCAGCAAACATCTTCAACAAGATTATTGAAGAAAACTTCCCAAATCTAAAGAAAGAGATACCCATGAACATACAAGAAGCCTACAGAACTCCAAATAGACTGGACCAGAAAAGAAATTCCTCCCGACACATAATAATCAGAACAACAAATACACTAAATAAAGATAGAATACTAAAAGCAGTAAGGGAAAAAGGTCAAGTAACATATAAAGCGCAAGCCTATCAGAATTACACCAGATTTTTCACCAGAGACTATGAAAGCCAGAAGAGCCTGGACAGATGTTATACAGACACTAAGAGAACACAAATTCCAGCCCAGGCTACTATACCCAGCCAAACTCTCAATTACCATAGATGGAGAAACCAAAGTATTCCACGACAAAACTAAATTCACCCATTATCTCTCCACAATCCAGCCCTTCAAAGGATAATAACAGAAAAAAACCAATACAAGGACGGGAACCACGCCCCTAGAAAAAACAAGAAGATAATCCCTCAACAAAACTAAAAGAAGACAGCCACAAGAACAGAATGCCAACTTTAACAACAAAATAACAGGAAGCAACAATTACTTTTCCTTAATATCTCTTAATATCAATGGGCTCAACTCCCCAATAAAAAGACATAGACTAACAGACTGGCTACACAAACAGGACCCAACATTCTGCTGCTTACAGGAAACCCATCTCAGGGGAAAAAGACAGACACTACCTCAGAGTGAAAGGCTGGAAAACAATTTTCCAAGCAAATGGGCTGAAGAAACAAGCTGGAGTAGCCATTTTAATATCGGATAAAATCGACTTCCAACCCAAAGTTATTAAAAAAGACAAGGAGGGACACTTCATACTCATCAAAGGTAAAATCCTCCAAGAGGAACTCTCAATTCTGAATATCTACGCTCCAAATGCAAGGGCAGCCACATTCATTAAAGACACTTTAGTAAAGCTCAAAGCACACGTTGCACCTCACACAATAATAGTGGGAGACTTCAACACACCACTTTCATCAATGGACAGATCGTGGAAACAGAAACTAAACAGGGACACAGTGAAACTAACAGAAGTTATGAAACAAATGGACCTGACAGATATCTACAGAACATTTTATCCTAAAACAAAAGGATATACCTTCTTCTCAGGACCTCACGGGACCTTCTCCAAAATTGACCATATAATTGGTCACAAAACAGGCCTCAACAGATACAAAAATATTGAAATTGTCCCATGTATCCTATCAGACCACCATGGCTTAAGACTGATCTTCAATAACAGCATAAATAATGGAAAGCCAACATTCACGTGGAAACTGAACAACACTCTTCTCAATGATACCTTGGTCAAGGAAGGAATAAAGAAAGAAATTAAAGACTTTTTAGAGTTTAATGAAAATGAAGCCACAACGTACCCAAACCTATGGGACACAATGAAAGCATTTCTAAGAGGGAAACTCATAGCTCTGAGTGCCTCCAAGAAGAAACGGGAGAGAGCACATACTAGCAGCTTGACAACACATCTAAAAGCTCTAGAAAAAAAGGAAGCAAATTCACCCAAGAGGAGTAGACGGCAGGAAATAATCAAACTCAGGGGTGAAATCAACCAAGTGGAAACAAGAAGAACTATTCAAAGAATTAACCAAACGAGGAGTTGGTTCTTTGAGAAAATCAACAAGATAGATAAACCCTTAGCTAGACTCACTAAAGGGCACAGGGACAAAATCCTAATTAACAAAATCAGAAATGAAAAGGGAGACATAACAACAGATCCTGAAGAAATCCAAAACACCATCAGATCCTTCTACAAAAGGCTATACTCAACAAAACTGGAAAACCTGGACGAAATGGACAAATTTCTGGACAGATACCAGGTACCAAAGTTGAATCAGGATCAAGTTGACCATCTAAACAGTCCCATATCACCTAAAGAAATAGAAGCAGTTATCAATAGTCTCCCAGCCAAAAAAAGCCCAGGACCAGACGGGTTTAGTTCAGAGTTCTATCAGACCTTCAGAGAAGATCTAATTCCAGTTCTGCACAAACTATTTCACAAAATAGAAGTAGAAGGTACTCTACCCAACTCATTTTATGAAGCCACTATTACTGATACCTAAACCACATAAAGACCCAACAAAGATAGAGAACTTCAGACCAATTTCTCTTATGAATATCGATGCAAAAATCCTCAATAAAATTCTCGCTAACCGAATCCAAGAACACATTAAAGCAATCATCCATCCTGACCAAGTAGGTTTTATTCCAGGGATGCAGGGATGGTTTAATATACGAAAATCCATCAATGTAATCCATTATATAAACAAACTCAAAGACAAAAACCACATGATCATCTCGTTAGATGCAGAAAAAGCATTTGACAAGATCCAACACCCATTCATGATAAAAGTTTTGGAAAGATCAGGAATTCAAGGCCCATACCTAAACATGATAAAAGCAATCTACAGCAAACCAGTAGCCAACATCAAAGTAAATGGAGAGAAGCTGGAAGCAATCCCACTAAAATCAGGGACTAGACAAGGCTGCCCACTTTCTCCCTACCTTTTCAACATAGTACTTGAAGTATTAGCCAGAGCAATTCGACAACAAAAGGAGATCAAGGGGATACAAATTGGAAAAGAGGAAGTCAAAATATCACTTTTTGCAGATGATATGATAGTATATATAAGTGACCCTAAAAATTCTACCAGAGAACTCCTAAACCTGATAAACAGCTTCGGTGAAGTAGCTGGATATAAAATAAACTCAAACAAGTCAATGGCCTTTCTCTATACAAAGAATAAACAGGCTGAGAAAGAAATTAGGGAAACAACACCCTTCTCAATAGTCACAAATAATATAAAATATCTTGGTGTGACTCTAACTAAGGAAGTGAAAGATCTGTATGATAAAAACTTCAAATCTCTGAAGAAAGAAATTAAAGAAGATCTCAGAAGATGGAAAGATCTCCCATGCTCATGGATTGGCAGGATCAACATTGTAAAAATGGCTATCTTGCCAAAAGCAATCTACAGATTCAATGCAATCCCCATCAAAATTCCAACTCAATTCTTCAACGAATTAGAAGCAGCAATTTGCAAATTCATCTGGAATAACAAAAAACTTAGGATAGCAAAAAGTCTTCTCAAGGATAAAAGAACCTCTGGTGGAATCACCATGCCTGACCTAAAGCTTTACTACAGAGCAATTGTGATAAAAACTGCATGGTACTGGTATAGAGACAGACCAGTTGACCAATGGAATAGAATTGAAGACCCAGAAATGAACCCACACACCTATGGTCACTTGATCTTCGACAAGGAAGCTAAAACCATCCAGTGGAAGAAAGACAGCATTTTCAACAATTGGTGCTGGCACAACTGGTTGTTATCATGTAGAAGAATGCGCATCGATCCATACTTATCTCCTTGTACTAAGGTCAAATCTAAGTGGATCAAGGAACTTCACATAAAACCAGAGACACTGAAACTTATAGAGGAGAATGTGGGGAAAAGCCTTGAAGATATGGGCACAGGGGAAAAATTCCTGAACAGAACAGCAATGGCTTGTGCTGTAAGATCGAGAATTGACAAATGGGACCTAATGAAACTCCAAAGTTTCTGCAAGGCAAAAGACACCGTCAATAAGACAAAAAGACCACCAACAGATTGGGAAAGGATCTTTACCTATCCTAAATCAGATAGGGGACTAATATCCAACATATATAAAGAACTCAAGAAGGTGGACTTCAGAAAATCAAATAACCCCATTAAAAAATGGGGCTCAGAACTGAACAAAGAATTCTCACCTGAGGAATACCGAATGGCAGAGAAGCACCTGAAAAAATGTTCAACATCCTTAATCATCAGGGAAATGCAAATCAAAACAACCCTGAGATTCCACCTCACACCAGTCAGAATGGCTAAGATCAAAAATTCAGGTGACAGCAGATGCTGGCGTGGATGTGGAGAAAGAGGAACACTCCTCCATTGTTGGTGGGATTGCAGGCTTGTACAACCACTCTGGAAATCAGTCTGGCGGTTCCTCAGGAAATTGGACATAGTACTACCGGAGGATCCAGCAATACCTCTCCTGGGCATATATCCAGAAGATGCCCCAACTGGTAAGAAGGACACATGCTCCACTATGTTCTTAGCAGCCTTATTTATAATAGCCAGAAGCTGGAAAGAACCCAGATGTCCCTCAATAGAGGAATGGATACAGAAAATGTGGTACATCTACACAATGGAGTACTACTCAGCTATTAAAAAGAATGAATTTATGAAATTCCTAGCCAAATGGATGGACCTGGAGGGCATCATCCTGAGTGAGGTAACACATTCACAAAGGAACTCACACAATATGTACTCACTGATAAGTGGATATTAGCCCAAAACCTAGGATACCCAAGATATAAGATATAATTTCCTAAACACATGAAACTCAAGAAAAATGAAGACTGAAGTGTGGACACTATGCCCCTCCTTAGAAGTGGGAACAAAACACCCTTGGAAGGAGTTACAAAGACAAAGTTTGGAGCTGAGATGAAAGGATGGTCCATGTAGAGACTTCCATATCCAGGGATCCACCCCATAATCAGCATCCAAACGCTGACACCATTGCATACACTAGCAAGATTTTATCGAAAGGACCCAGATGTACCTGTCTCTTGTGAGACTATGCCGGGGCCTAGCAAACACAGAAGTGGATGCTCACAGTCAGCTAATGGATCACAGGGCCCCCAATGGAGGAGCTAGAGAAAGTAGCCAAGGAGCTAAAGGGATCTGCAACCCTATAGGCGGAACAACATTATGAACTAACCAGTACCCCGGAGCTCTTGACTCTAGCTGCATATGTATCAAAAGATGGCCTAGTCGGCCATCACTGGAAAGAGAGGCCCATTGGACACGCAAACTTTATATGCCCCAGTACAGGGGAACGCCAGGGCCAAAAAGTGGGAGTGGGTGGGTAGGGGGTTGGGGGTGGGTGGGTATGGGGGACTTTTGGTATAGCATTGGAAATGTAAATGAGCTAAATACCTAATAAAAAATGGAAAAAAAAAAAGAAACCTGAGACCTGAACCTATCTATAGTAAGCGCAGTTCTACAATAGGTTATGTGAGGAAAAACCAAAAGCAAACAACGAAAAAACTGTAAGCTACTTTAGCCACAGGGAGTTAAATCTAACAGAATAGACAAGAGTATTAACGGAAAGTTAAAAACAAATAGGAGAGACTTTAATAGATACCAACAGAAAAGCCAAGGGAAGGCTAGATGGCTAGGAAGCCTGAGGACTTTAAAAATACGAGCTTACTCCAAAGCGCACCCTTTGGCTGGACTCAGGGCAGGACTCTCTCCAGTCTCAGCCCCAACCTCCCTCTTTACTGAATACCTAGTCCATCTCGCTCAAGCAAGTATCTGGTCTATGGACATTTCTAAGTTTTAAGTACCGACATTTCACAGTTAACTACTAAATATGAATGAAAACAACCTAAGGAAAGTTTTAAGGGACAGGTAGAGATATGGCTGAGAGGTCAGAGAGCACTACCTGGCAACTAGCCTTAGGAAACAAAGAGTGATTATCAGCCCATGACTTCAACCTGACATTTTGGTAAGGACAATTACCAACGTTTTTAGCATCTAGGTGGGAATACCATCAAAGGACTCTACTGCTTAGTTTTGCTGTCAATTTGACACAGACTAGAAACATCTGGAAAGAATCTTACTGAAGAGTTACCAAGAACAGAATGACCTGTGGGTACTACTGTGGGCAAACTGTCTTGTCTGTTGATAGCTATAGGAAGCTCCATTCCCGGGGTCTAGGGTTAATGACCAGTATAAGAAAAAAACCTAGCTGACCACAATCAAGAAGCCATGTCTTTATCCTGCCAGTGATGATGGATGTGATGCTTTGAGTTCCGTCCCTGACTTCTCACAATAAGGGGCCAAACCTCTCAACTAAAGCCAAATAAACCCTTCCTTCCAGGGGTTGGTTTTCGTTCGTTTTTTTAAAGCTACAGTAATAAAACGAGAATATATGTGATTATGAATTATATGGACTAGCAAAAGCCAATAAAAATCAAAGAGTAACTGCTGAGTTGGGTTTCTCTGTGTTTTGTTGTTGTTTGCTTGAGGTTTCCAGTGCTAGGGCTTGACGCTCTTGTGGACTGCCCAAGTGCTCCCACAATCAACTATATACAAACTCCTCCAAAAATGGTTTGTTTTTGTTTTTGAGACAGGGTTTCATGTATCCCAAGGCTGGCATCAGAGCTGCTTTGTGGCCAAGGATAACCTTGACCTTCCCTTCTCCTGCCTTCACCCTCTAACTTAAGCACTAAAATTGCTAAAAGCCTGTGCTACCATGCCTGGCTTAGGTGGTCGGCGTATGGAGCCCACGGCTTTATGGATACTAGAAAAGCACTCTATCAAATGAACTACACAGATTAGGTTCAAAATAGTTTTCAAGAGTGTAAACAAAATGAAAATAAAAACTAACAAGCCAGTATATTCACTAGTTGACTACTTCCTAGTTGCCATTGAAAAGTAAATTAAATGCACACAGGAAGCTAAGAGTGGTTTTTCCCTTTCTCCTCTTCCTTCCGCTAATGATTACTTTTTTTTTTTTTTTACATTGCAAAACATTCTTTAAAAGTATAAACAAACAGGACAAACCATATACTTCCCACAAGGGCCCAAATGATTACTATCTAATTCTTTAAAAGCAAGAAGAAAAGCCTCAACTCTGTCAAGTTTTACTGTCCCCCTCCAATCCACTCTTTTAAAAATAGTATCTTACTCTTCAGCCCAGGATGGCCTCCAAATTCATGGCAATCCTCCAGTCTTGGCCTCTCAAGTGATGAGATTATAGGTGTGAAACACTAAGACCTGACTAGGTTTTCTTTGTGTCACAAGATGGAAAGCCAAGCACTCAACACCTTACTCTTTGTAACTTGAAGTACATATTGAAGATTAGGCATCTAAAATATGCATTACTACTGCTTCATTCCCAAACAGCAATGAGCTAGCTTCTTATTCCTTTCCTTAAGAACACTGTTACCAAACCAGCCTGTGCACACTAAAATAAATGGGACCACATTTCAATTATAAATATGCTCATTTTGGAAAGGAAAGTAGATAAGAAACAGCTTAAATTTAGTTTGAAAAATGAAAGAAAGAAAGATAGAGCTGACCAGGTTGAAATTTTGACTTAACATTCGGGAAGTATGGATACCCCGAGGAGCACCTGGCAATTCTAGGCCTTTTCTGGCTATTTTCAAAAAGCACTACAACAGACTCTGTGATGGATGGGTGGGGAAATGCGAGAGCAATGAACATTAAGTACGGCTTTATCACTAACTTTGGGGCTTAATGGTACCCAGAACTGGTAGCGCATTTGTCAGCGAGAGGCATGTCCATGAGTCTTTAGGAACTTGGGCTCCACAGTTGTGGACTTCAAACTGATAAGCAAGAGAAATGAAAACAGCTCCAACAGCAAGCTGAAGTGAGATAAATCGCTGGGAAAGACCAACCCAGCAGATAGTTCTGGCAAGTCCTGAAGGGTGATTGTTTCCCTTGAAATCCATTTGGAACAGTTATGCACATTTTCAATTTTGTGAAATATTACACAAAAGCAAACTTTCAATAGGCCAGCCAGTTTCCATTTTTGTGAAACAGCTTTATTCATAGCCAATTCTACACCCTCACATCTCTGTCACAGAAATTAAAAACAACCACTATTGCTTGGAGTCAAAGGGTACTAAAGTCCCAAGGAACATGTCAAAACACTCAGTCTGTGACACAAAATCTTGCCAACATGTTCCTTCCCACAACCCAGTCCCCACAAATGTCATTACAACTTGAAAACAGTCAACAACAATGCGGGAAAGTGCCAGCGGGGCCTGAGAACCCACAGCTGGGACTGACAGCTGCCATCTGAACAGACCTTCCCCACCTCCCTTCTACTAGAGATAAACAAGTCAACACCCAGCCACCCTCATCTGCGACTAAGAAGGCGACAGCACCCACACCTAACCACAGTCTTTCTTTCCTCTACTGACACTGTGAGTCTCATTTGTCAGTAAGATTTCTCTAAGGCTCCATTCGTGTGCAAACACAACGGCATTTATGATTTCCAGTTGAACAATTGTGTTCACAAAGACTAAGCAGTTTTGAAATCATTTTCAGTTTTGGTCTTTGATACCAGTACTGCACTTTCTCTTCCCCACTCGGGCAATCTCAACCTTATCCATTCAATACTTGTGTATCCTACACATAGGGAAGAAAGACTTACACAAGCAGAATGAGAAAAGGAGCATCACAAAGGACAGATAGTTCTGACTATATCTACTTCGGAGTAGCTTTCCCAAGAGTCCTGAAAGTCAAGTGCAGGGATAAAGACCTTTACTCAAGTATTACGTAACCTTTGGTCGTTGGATTAGACCTGCATAATTGGTTGTAAGAGGAAGTTAATGTTTCAACTTTAATAACATTTAACCTGATTCTGTAAAAGGATGTCACAGGCACAACTGAGTAAGTGCTGGGTGTTGTCTTCTCCATCCACATAACCCAGCACACAGGGATGGATGGCAAGGACAACTGCAGAGGCTGCTTGTCCACACGAAGTGTGTTTAACTGAGCCATCACTACATAGGCAACCATCAATCAAATTTAAGCACTGTTTTGTGAAAAAAAGAATTTAATCAACTTTACTCAAAAGTAGAAGTGTCAACATTACATCTGTCATAGGTATAGGAACAATTTGACTTCAAGAGGTGGTGATGTCCACTGTGTGTGGACACTGTGTGTGTGTGTGCGTGTATGTGTGTGTGTGTGTGTGTGTGTGTGTAAAATGTCATTTTCACCATGGTCATTTAAAACAATTACTATCCAGTTACAAGGTTGGAATGCACACAGGAACAGAACAAGATTCTAAAATAACCCATAGCCCAGGTGACTAGAAAGTCATGGAAAACATAGACAGAAAGCACAGGTTAAATAAAGTGTTTATATAACATGTGTGACATTAAACTTCAACACTATCAACTGACCAACGCCAGCACTCATCCCATCCAAGTTACTTACTGATATGATTATCTGCTTCACAAGCTTAGTATCATCAATACAGTCAAACGCTGCCAGGAGAACCAAGTGAGAGTACTGGCCCTATAAGAAAGGGGAGACAGAAAAGGTTAAAAGATTTCACACAGAGCTGGCAAAACCATTCTTGTGGGTAAAGGCACTTGCTGCCAAGCCTGATGACCTGAGTCTAATCTTCTAAAACCCATGTGGTAGAAGAAGAGAAGAGACTCTCCCATGTTGTCCTCTGACCTCTATGCATGTGCAGGCCACATATCCCCCAACATATATATGTAATAAAAAATTTCACAAGACAGAATAAGAATAAACCCCAGAAACCTAGACCTGATAGCATATGCATTTAATCTCAGCATCTGAGGAGCAGGTACATAGATCTCTTTGAGATCTACATTATTATTATAGTGAGAATCAGTCTTTAAAAAAAAAATGAAAAAAGGTTCCTTCTTATACAGTCTCCCCATAGAGTCAGCACCAACCCCAGGTAAGCAAGGTAAATCAAAGCCACTCAAATGAACTAGCTAATTATATATCAAAGATAAGATTAATTTAAAAAGAGAGAGAACCAAGTCATCAAACAGCCCAAGTACCAGAATCCAACATCTAAGCAAGCACTCAGTTCATGAATTAATGAATGGCTATTCGAAAAAAATTTTAATGAGATAATTAAACAAAATATTAGCCTCATATAGAAACTATTCAAATCACCAAAATAGAAATGAGTATCCTCAGGCATGATTATATACATACATTCACATAAACATGTGCACAGAAAATTCTAGAAAGCAAAACATAGTCACCTCTGGGTCAAAGAACTATAAACTATTTATATTGTATTTATGTTCAACTGTATTTTATATTGTCTAGTTTCTTTGATAATAACTATATTTAAGTACAAATACCAAAAACAAAACAAAAATCCAAGCCATGTAAACAAACAGGAAAAAAAATCACAAGTTCCAAAACAAAGAAACAAATGCCCCTAAATCTACAATAAACAAAGTACACACAACACAATGACTCTGAGAAGCAGATAAATCACGGCTTTCAACGTGTAAACACAAGGCATGCACACACAGGCGTGCACACAAGCAACCACGCACACAGTGTTCCTAAGAACCTTCTGAGCTGTTCCTGCATCTGTGACAGATGTCGCCTGGTGCCCTTGGGAAACCCGAAGAACCCAGTTTTCAGAGTTCCTAACACATTCCTTGTGAGGTGTCAGAGGGCCTTTTGAGGGGTGGAGTTGCTTTAATCAGAACTAGGTCTAAGGAATATGAAAGGCCAGAGGCAATGAGGAATTTACTAATTGTGCCTAAAAAAATTAACTGGAAAAAAATAACTAAGCTAAGACACAAACTATACAAAAACCACAGATCAACTCAAACAGAGCGGATGACTTGATTCACAGAAAAGGCAAATGATATTAAATGTGTGAAACATTTTAGAGAAATAGTAAGGATAATAAAATGATGAAATGCATGCAACTCTACCTATAGATAAGAGTTTTTAAAAAAGTTCAGCGATGTGGGGTCAAGCAGGGATTGCTACGCTGGCCGGAATGTAAAGGGGTTTTCTTCTGAGGGAAGCAGTTGGCAACCTCAATACAACATGCATGCATGTGCTCACCCAGCAATTCTATCTCTAGGGATTTACCCCAGTCATGCTTCCACAAAGAACAGACACATATAAAATATGTGCTGGAATACTAATGATTCTAGAAACAACTTCAGTATCCAACAGCAGGGACCGTGTTAAGTGACTACAGCCACGCAACAGAATACTGGAAAGTCATCCTGAGTGAGGCAAGCAGGGGCGCATGTATTCACACAAAGCAGCTCCAGGTGAGTGAAGGAAACAGGGAAAGGACACACACAACCCAAACTGCTGGTCTCTACTCTCGGGCGGCAGGCACAGCATGTCTAAGTGCAAGGCATTTCTGTATGAATGGACAAACTGGTCCACAAGTCAATGTTAAAATGTGGACAGCTGCACCATCTTGTGAAGGCACAATTATACAGAACAAAGAGTGATGATCGTACTTACTGGAGCTCCACAATCATTCCACATCAATTATAGTAGTGAGCAACAGGCAACTCCACAATCACATCTAGAAACTGAGCATGCGTCTCTCAGCAACTGAGCCCTAGAAAATGGGAACCCAGCAAATAATGGTGCCTAACCCCACCTTTATGCTACAAACACTTACAGACTCCATACGGACTCCATAATAATTCTGTTCAAAAGACTAAGTCAGACCCAGTCTCGGGTCTGAAATGGGTCTCAATAACATTTAAAACACTGGAGTGATAAAATAAAAATGTAAAAATCTCAAAACCTAACAATAACACTTGAGACTCTAAAGAACTGATGGGTATTTATATCTGTTTACCTCTTCCCTCAGAGGTAATTCTTAAAAAGATGGAAAATTGCTAGGTACTGTTACCACCACAATGCCAAGCTAGGATAAGGATCTCAGAAAATGAATTGGCCAATTACTTCAGGTACTCAAAACCTAAAATTAAAGTCTAATTTTATTATTTAAAAAGTACCACACCAATACAGTTTAGATAGAACATTCTATTAACATCCTGTTTTTAGCCAATCCTAATCTAAGAATTTTAATTAAATCTCACACATAACTTACTCAACAGTGAATTGTAAGCAGAATATTCTTTTACACCACAAGCTAGAGAAAGTACTTTTCCCTTATAGAAAAGTCAGCTATCTACCAAATGATGACATACCAACCCCCAACGCCACAGAGGACAACCTATATCACACAGCATCTACCCTACCTTGGTCTGAAAGAATTTGACAAATGTTAGTTGTTCTCATTGGGTTTTTTTCACCCACCAGTAACTGACAAATTTACTGAACTATATAATTAAAATGACATTACTACCAGTATTTTTACTACATGTGTGAGAGATTGCCTATACATGCAAGTGTGTGAGACTGTCTGTGCACACACGTGTATGAGTGTGTGTATGATTGAGACTGCCTGTGTAGGCAAGTGTGTGTGTGAGACTGCCTGTGCACACATGTGTGGAGGCCAGACGTCAACTCTAAGTAGTTTATCCACTGGGCAGCTTCTCACCTAGAAACAATTAATTCCCAGTTAAAAAAAAAAAAAACCACATTGCATGGAGCTAAAATATTTAATGTTTAATAGCTTAACCTTTTCATGAGTACATTATAAATTTATGCCAAGAAAAAACAAAACTTTTAATTTATTAAGTTTTGGTGGTAACAAAAACCAGTATCCTGTTTCTGAGCTATAATCTCCTATTACTTACTTAGATATACATGTCTTAAATAGGCAGCTATAATCTCATGTCAGCTAATACGTCTGGAGACACTCGTAAAACAGTCTTTCTAGATAAATACCACTCTTGACACATCACAACCAAACAGGATCTGGGGTATAGTGCAGAGGCAGGACACTCCCCCAGAACACATGAAGCCCTTTGATCTCTAACAAAACACATACACATATACAAGCCATACAAAGAGAGAACTATAGTACGAAACCCATTTTGTTTAAGTTAACCTAGAAAAATAGATAAAAAAGACGTAATGAACAAATGTAACAATTATCTGTAATGTTCAAATTTCCCAGCAGGCACCAACTCGTCTCAGTTCACATCAAGTCAGTCAGACTTTAAGAAACGTGCTCTTGCTGCACTCACATTGGCAACCTTCTCCACATACGTCTTCATCGTTTTCACGATCACTTTCCTGTCCTTGAAAAGGAGAAACTGCGTCAATGAATGTTTAGGTATCCAGTAAGCTTACCGCATGGCTAATGCTTTGTATAGTACTACATTCTCACCAGCATCATTAGTGAGGAGAGACGTTATAAGGTAGAATGAGACCCAGTGCACTGGGACCCCAAGAGCACCTGTAAGGAGCTCTGCAGCCTTCACCGTATTTTAGACACAGATATGCAACCATGAAAGTCTAAGGTACATGCAAACCTAGTGCAGTCCCCTTTACAACCATCCCTCTTCCAATATCCGATATGGCAAGAATCTAGCATACAGACATGTTTAATGTTTGTGCAGCAGTTAAATTAGCAGTGAGTAAAAGGAAGATAAAACACAACACCATTTAAAGGATATAGAAGATGGAAAGTTCTCTGATCAAGAGCTCACCTTTTCCTCAAAGAACTTAATATACACAAGAACATACTTATGGTGTATCCAATACTAACCAGCTCTTCCTTCCTCCCACTCTGAATGACCATTAAATGGAGAGTAAAAAAAACCATAACACAAGCGCCCAAGCCTCTATAAGCCAAAGCTGAGTATAACCGTACCAGAGGATCTCTTCCTAACCTTCAGTAAAGTCTTGCATTTCTGCGGAAGCAGAGAATACAAGGCTCAAAGATGCCAAAGCCCTGGGAGGCCCTAAGGCACAACTTCCAGAAGATAATGCTTAAGTACAACTGGAAACCAAAGCCAGTCCAAAGGCTACCAACTCAAAGTTAAGGGCTCATCAAACCCAGACTGCAGGCGAGACACGGCTCTGACACTTACCTTGGGTGTGCCGTGCCACAGGCAGTGCATGGCCACTCTGGCGCCATCGTGTGTGTGGGCCAGGTACACCACTGCTTCCCGGATGGCTTCAATTAGTTCCTGGGGAACAGAAGAGGTCAGTTGTAATTTCTCCCCCATGTGCATGAGAACAGCAAGGCGAGGCGGAGAGTGAAAGAGCGAAGTGAGCCCAGGCGTCAGACCCTGCGACTTTAGTTCTACAGACAGGCTCTTTCTAGGCACGGTCTTTTCCATCAAAGGCAACCAATACAGCTCCCAGCTAACGTCTAACAAACAGCATAACCACTTGTTCTTATATCTATTTTTAAAGGTGCTCACAGGTGGCAGGTGGTACATTCTAATGAATATAGAAAAAGAAGCCAGGGGGGAGTGGTGCTGAGGAGTGTTTATCAGAAGAGCAGGGGAAAGAAACTGCCCCCCTACATGTGTATATACAACACAGTCTAACCGTACCCTGACTCAAGCTTCTGCGGTGAATATAGCACAGGGCCAATATCCACAAGTCATATGGATGAGTTCTGCCACCTAGGAACCCAACTTAAAAAGTCACAGCAGGTGAGCAGACACAGAAGGACTGCACTCACCTGAAAAGCCCCATCCTCTACAGGGATGAATCTCAAGATTTCAGATCATATATATGAACTTAAGAATCTCTCCAAAGTGCTCCACCATAAACAGGACATTTAAATCACAGCTTCTCCCCCTAAGGCTGAGGGAGCACTGTGAAAGAGTGAGCTGGAAGAGTCCATGAGCCACAGCCTGTGGAACCCAGGTCAAACAGTCTTCTAGACTGGAGTGTATCTGACTGGACAGGACCATTGCACCCACAAACTCACAGCAGTGTGGCTGCCGGTCAAGATCCAGCGTGGGGGCGGGACAGGGCCTCACTAGCTTCCACCCTGAGCTGAAGAGCTGCTAACAGTTGACCCTTAATAATGGATGGCCCCACAACTATGAGCGTACAGTGGCACAAACTGAACTCAGGGGCTATTTATTTATTTTTAAAAAGGATGACAGAAAATTGAGAGGTAGATCTGGAAGGAATTAGGGGGAGAAATATGATCAAGAGACATTATATACATATGTGAAATTCTCAAAGAATCAATAGAAAGCTACTGGGCTAGAGGATAACACAGGTTCCAATTGTCACTGTCCAGCCACTCCAAGCCCTTGCTGTAGCTGAATGCTGCCTTCTACTGTCTTCCAAACACACTCACCATGAGAAACCCTCAGACACTGATTTCAGCAGAGAAGAGGAACATCCCTAAGAGAGTAAGTGCTGTTCTCGTCACAAGCTTTGGGGGCTGCTGCAGAGAAATTACTCTACATGCTAATTGGAAGGCTACAAAATTCCCACAAATGTGTGACAGGCATATTCACTGAGAGGAATCTGATGTGTGACTTAGTCAGCCCTTGGGATTAGACAATGAGAGCAAAGGGACAGCAACTCACGGCCTGATGAGGCAAGCGAAGGAAGGTCAGGGGCTGAGGTATCAGCTCTCATCTGTATTCGCACCACTGCCTGGAAGGACGGTGCAGTTACCTTCACCGGCCCTCCGCCTGCCATCACATAAGGTCCAGGTTTTCACAGGCCATTTAGTTTTACATTAAGTATCCTCCCTTAACCTTTTAAAGCGGGCTTCTTCTTCTTCTTCTTTTTTTTTTAATTTAAAACTATTGGAACACTGAGTAATGCTTCAATGTAAGTTACCCTTCGGATTGGATTAGCTAGAGGACACTCTCTGGATTGTAACTAAAATGTAAAAATTGAGTGGCATTCATAAACCCAGGGTCAATTCTATAATTTTCTGGGGGTGAAACATTAAAGAGATTTAGCAGATCTGTTCAGTGCCTGTTTAGTGAGTTACTTAAGTGAGAAGGAAAACCTGGCATGTCTAAAGGATTGCGGGCATCAGAGCAGCCTTGCTTTCCCTATACATCGTCATACAGTAATTGTCATCCTGTCTCAGGCCCCCAAGTGCCAAACTCAGTGTGCCAGCACTGGCTTAACGCTGATACAGAAACAGAAAGCAAGCACTTACTGATCGAGGTTTTGGGGGTGCGTAGGTAAAAAAGTCCAAGAATACTTTATGAACGAGTGAGTGCTTAATCACAGCTTCCCTGGACACAAAAGAAAGAAACAAACATCAGCTCTAGCGGAACGGCCACACAAAGGCAGGTAACCTGTCTGTCCATCCTAAGATCATCTAACAAGTGAGATGGTTCTCACTAAACGCTTTGTCATAAGTCAACTGCATCTGTCAGCAGTACTAGGTTAAATAATTTGAGCCTGTGACACTTGTTTTCATCAAGACCGAGACTAGGATACAGATTTCCAGGCTCTCTAGCAGGATGACCGATGCCCTAGTACCACTGTTCTACCCCAGGTCCTATCAGCTGCACCTCCTCTCTAGGTACTGCGCATCGCATTAAGGACTCACATGCAAACCTAAGACCTAATGGTTATTATTTTCTGTCAAGCATTCTTCAAAATATCTCAGTATCAGAAATAATTTCAGTAGCACTACAATTTGAATGGACCACAACAGTGGCACCAGGAGCAACAACTCCTACTTAATCTATGCCCCTCTAATGTGATCTGTGGTGCACTCTGGAGTTCAGTGCAGGCTAATGTTCAAGATCCAGGACCTAAAAGTTCACGGGGACCATGCAAACACAGAGCATGGACACTTTGATGCACACAGCATTCTTCTAAGGGCTTTGCAAACATTAAGCTATTTCATCTTCATAACACTCTACAGAGGATGCGCTGCTACAACCTCAATTCCACAGGTCCAGAAACTAGGCCCAGAGAAGTGAAGTTGTCCACATGCACACAGGATGTGGCATCAGGAGTCCCATCCATCCTCCCTAGTCCCAGAAGCTTTGTGTTCAACCATTTTGCTAGGGTACAAAAGACATGAAGCTAACAAGCTCAAACTAATGCAGTTTAAATAATCAATTGAATTTATGAAGCTATTTAACATACAGGCTTCAGCATAACACTTTATTTTGAAAAAAAAAGAAAAAAGGTTTTGTCACTTTAAGAAAGTTTATAATCACTATTACAAGTTAGCCAATAAGATACAATATCAGCAAGAACAATGTCTACCTGCATCAAGAATGGTTTCAAACAAAAAGTTTGATGCTCTTATTTATAACAGAGGAGTAACGGAAGGAGGAGGCACGGCCCCTCTCTGGCAAGGATTAAGATGTGGCTCCCTCAAATGCTTCTTTCAGTCTATTAATAAAAACCCTCTCTTACTTTTGGGCCATCGGTGTCAGAATCTGCTTCATCTCGTCCATGATAAGCTCTAGCTTTGCTGGCTGCAGCTCCAGCACCTTGTCCAGCGTTGGGTGATCTGCTGACTGAAAGGAAAGAGCAAACGCCTCCAAATGTGATCACTTCAAAACAAGCAACAACTACAGCCATGGAAAACCGAGTTTCAGATAAATTTGAGATGTTTCACATTTCTAGAACAAATATTTACTACGTAGTAAGATTACTCTTCAGAATCCGACTCCCTGTTTATACATCTGCCAACATGTGGTCATCCCTGCGGAGGACTGGCCCTAGCAACCTCCAAGGATACAAAAACTTGATGGCGCTTAATTGCATATAACCTATATGACCCTTCAGCATATTTTAAATCAATCATGTACTTACATGACCTAACAGAGCAGAAATGCTCTGCAAATAGATTATACTATAAGGAACAATAAGAACAAACTCTATACTTGTCCAATACAGACATAGATTTTTCTTAATGGTGTTGTTTGGCTGAGCATGTGGAAGCCCTGGAAAAGGGTTTGGGAGCAGCTGGCTATACTTTAAGAACACATCTTACCAAGCACCTAGCATGTGCCTAATCACAAATTGGTATGTTTTATAATTGGCTGGATATTGCCAACGTCAGGTGTCACAACAGAAATGCTATAGAGCAATTCAATTCAGGAACTGAAGCTACTGGAGATAACCCTACAGTCAATCCATATCCTTTCACATCCCTCGGACACGCCTATCCCAGAGTTGAAAACAGGTCCTAGAGCAGTACTAGTCCCATCTCTGGCCACTCTCAGACTTCTCCCCACCATCCGTTGCCAGGTCTCTTGTCCTCTTCCTCTCCAGGTCTAACTTGGACAAAGGTACGGCAAAACCAGGAAGAAACACAAGGCAAGAAGAGGAGTCTAGAGCACCTCAGCCAGAGGTGGCTATGGAGCGGAAAAGCTCTGCTCAATGTTGCAGTCTTTGATCTCAGTCTGACTACAGACAGAAGTGCTAAGGCATCACACACAGCAGGGGAAGGAACAAAATGGACACACAGATCCCAAGGGGGTTTGGAGGCAACATTCTGGAGGAGAGAGCACAGAATGATCACTCGCTCCTCTTGCAGAGACATAATCTAAGACAACAAACGATGTGAGATGCGTTCTGAAGGACTGCCCCAGTAAAAACACATCCTAAATATAGGACCCTGAAACCTAAGAGACTCCACAGAAAAACAAACACACTGGGAAGGAAAGAACTTCTCCGGAAAGGTCACCTTGTAAAGCTGAAACGTGTTCCCATAGAGCTCCTCTGTCAGCATGTTCCTCTGTTCCAAAATGGCTTTGTCGTTGTATGCGTACTCCACAATGGCCGATGCCTCCGAATGCCGCAGCATCTTCCTCACATGACCTTTAAAACTTCTGATTATCTCCGCAACTTGTGGCTTACTTCTAAAGTCACAAAGAGCAGAGAAAAGGTCAAGGACAGCAAATGCTCTGCCACTAAGTTACAGCCCCAGCCCTGAAGTCTTCCATTTCTCAGCTTCTTCATGAAAGAAAGAAAGAAAGAGAGAGAGAGAGAGAGAGAGAGAGAGGGAGGGAGGGAGGGAGGAAGGAAGGAAGGAAGGAAGGAAGGAAGGAGGAAGGAAGGAAGGAAGGAAGGAAAGAAAGAAAGAAAGAAAGAAAGAAAGAAAGAAAGAAAGAAAGAAAGAAAGAAAGAAAGAAAGAGGGAGGCAGGCAGGCAGGCAAAGAGACAGACAGACAGACAATTGCTAGGAGATCGAGATGAACTAAGCTGCCCCCAGAGCAGTGGCCAGTACATACAAAGTGCCCGAGTCGGTCCCTTCAACTAGACCACAAGGAAAGGAAGGCAAGAAGGGGACAAAGGGAGAGAAAGTGAACTCCAACTGTCTCAGAAACAGAATTCACTCTAAATCTGGGCAGCTGAGAGAGTAGCCAGGAACATAAGGAAACCTATTTCTGTCTCAAGCAGTAGTCAGAGTCAGTTTATCAGTCCCTAACCGTCTATCCTCTAAATACTGTTAACTGAAGTTATTCCAATAACTACCAACTAAATAAACAGTGTTAACCAACAGTGTTCCAATGCTTTGTTCTGTAACCCACTATGTAAAAACAGGTCCTTAACAACAGAGAAGGCAGCACCGTTTTTTTACTCGATTTCAGTTACCATTTTAAGATGTTATGCCCTAGGAAGAGCACAAGTCCCTGGAGGCAATCACCAAGACCAGAGATTTTAAAGTAACATTCGGACAAAGTAAAATCCACAAAACTGAAAGTGAAAACCCACCACCACCACCATCGCTTTA